>NC_137281.1:36278000-36932000 GCF_054371585.1 Giraffa tippelskirchi | reverse complement strand
TTGTGGATGACCCACTTAAAAGACTATAAACATGATGCAGCTGTGCCCCTCCCCTTTTTTTTTCTTTTTGGCCAATGGTGTAAAACTGTGGAACAGCTTTGGTGCCCAGCTCCAGAGGTGTTTGCTGTCCTCCCAGGAGACTTAACTCATTCTGCTGACCAAGTCAGTAGATAATTCTTTTAGCATGGTATTAGAGTTCCTCTCCTCATAGATTCTGTGGCTTCTGATATTTAACAGTTACTTTGTAGGTGGTAAAGGGAACTCCGACAGTGTTAGCTGCTTCATGGATGCATAAATGTTCTGTCTTTGTAATTAAAACCAAAGTCCTTATTCTTAATTTCTCCTACTTCATTGTTTGCATTTTACTTTGGTGTGCAAGAAATCACCATGCTGAAAACCTGCTTCCCTGGTTAGCACTTCAGTGATCTCAGAATGGTGAGAATCAACATATTTGGTGGGCAATTTGTTTATATCGTAAGCTGGTCAAAGTAGCATTTAAAAATTTGGGAGTTAAACATTGCACATTTCTAAGTGTACTTTTTTAAAAAATGACTTTGAAAACATACTTTAAAAAAAAAGCCCCCCCCCAAACAAATGTCCAGAGTTAAGAGTTGACATTTTTTTGTGGTTACTGATTCTTTCTTTATTCAAAGCCATATATTCATTGTGTATTGGGCATATAGCTTAGGATTTTGTAGCTGTTGTATTATGTGCATCATCCTATGCTTCTTCTAAATCATTTTAATACCTTTACGATAAAAATTCCATGACAGAGCTATGATGATTTAATTGAAATACACCATACAGCACTGTTATAACTGTAGTCATCATGTCGTATGTTATATCCCCACTAAGTTTTTATCTTACAACTGGAAGTTTGTACCTTTTGACCACTTTCCTTCCTTCAATTCCCCACCCCTAGCCCTTGAACACCCTGCTCTCATAATAGAGTATTTAGATTTTATTCAGTTGTTTGCCTCTTCACATCTTTACATAATTTTTTGGTCACATGTTAGTTTTTTTTAAAGTACTTTTTTCCTCTTTTCACTTACAATATTATTTACCCATATTATTAATCTTCAAAAAGTTATATATAAAATATAATAGGATATAGTTATATTTTATGATACATATAATGAGTATATAATATTTCATTATGTGAGTTCACAGTATAACTGTTCCCCTACTGGGCATTTGGTCTGTTCTTGATTTTCTCTTTTATAATTGCATGAATGTACATCATTTGGCATAAAGCTTTAAAATTTCTGATGAGTTCCTCAGAAAAGATGGCTGCTGATGGAAAGACTAGATCCAAGAGCATGGACAGACAGTGTTCAGGGTCGTGAGAGAAATATGTACGTTTGCTTCCCAAGTGACTGTTCCTGTTCAGCTTTACCCACAATTCAGACCTTCTGTTACTTGCCTCACCTTAATGCTAGCAAGTTCACGTTGACCTTTATTGTATATTTTATTCTCTCTCCATCTCATCAAGTTATTTGGCAACATCTGGTTGTCCATGGCCAGCTTGGTCATCTTCATGCAGCTGCGTTACCTGTTTCACGAAGTACAGCGTCGCATCCGCCGGCACAAGAACTATTTGCGAGTGGTCGGAAACATGGAAGCCAGGTGAGTCAGCAGGTTGATGGCGCCCATGTTGACACATATGAGATCTTTAATAATAACAGATCCCAGGTTATATCCCTGCTTTTTTCAGCTGTTAAATGGAATGGTGAAGAGTGCAGGCTCGAAGAGTCAGACTGCCTGGATGTGAAGCCCACTTAGTTGCTGTGTGATTCTGGACAATTTACTTACCTCCCTGTGCCTGGGTTGCTTAAGCCTAGGGATGATAACAGTACTTTCTTCCTGGAATGTTGGGTGGATTCAGTGGGATAATGAACACAACATACTTAGAACAATACTGGGTAAATATTAGGTTCTTTTATTATTTTTATCATCATTATTATTAAATGGAAGTTTACTTGGGCTTCTGCCCTTTTTATTCCTTACACATGCATGCTTACATACACACAAACACAAACACATTCTCTCTCTCACACTCTTAACCTCACTGAGGTGTTCCCTTGGCATCCTGAGGCTAAACCAAGCCTGAAAGGTGTGACATTAACAGGCATCCTTTTTGTGTCCAGGGGAGAAGTTTGGTTCTCTGAGGGGTCTTAACTCCTCTAATCTACCCAGAAATGTTTGCTCAAGTCATCACTAACAAGGGCCGTTGTTATGACACAGTTGGTTTCTGTGTATAGGTTTCTTGCTCTTCGACGGTCTCTGAAGAGAGCGTGGTTGTCGTGGTTTTGGTGGGTGCGATTTCATGCTGACACGATTCCTCTGTAACTGTGCTGTTAGGTGAAGTGTGTGGTGTAAGTGGTGCTCAGTGTGTGTGTGGGATTGACGGATCCCTGCCAGGTGCACTCTGTGATGGTTTTCGGTTTTTTTTCTTATAGGTTTGCGGTGGCAACTCCAGAGGAGCTGGCTGTCAATAACGATGACTGTGCCATCTGCTGGGACTCCATGCAGGCTGCAAGGAAACTGCCCTGTGGACATCTTTTCCACAAGTAGGAGCTTTGCAGGGGGCCCTATGGGACTGGTGTTCTGTCCAGGCCACGAGGGTGCTTCTTGTGCTGGGGCTTAAGAGCAACCTTAGCTGAAGAGTGGGCGTGTTCCCTCAAGTGGCCACGGTGCTGGTACTGAGCGGGGTGGGGGCCTGGGAGTGTCTGCCTTATTTCTCAGCCTCTGCCCTACACGGCAGGATGTGTAAGCTCTGAGGTATAGCGCATAGGCCCCTAAGACTTAAAACAAAGGGATGGAGGAATCCTCACTTTCCCACAGCTTATTCCCTTTTCTCACCTTTATTGGGGTGAGGATATTTATTTGTGCATTTTGTGCATGCCCAGAAGCAACACAGACACACACACCAGGGCAGTGTGATGGGATGGGGATCAGACAGAGACAGTAAGCAGCCCGGAACTGTGACTGTGTCATCAGGGATTACAGAACCTCCACGGCTGGAATAGATCTGTGTGCAGTGCAGGCTCTTCTGTCCCCTGTGAGCCCTGTTGTCTCTCGCTGTTGCAGTCCTCACCTCCTTACATTATTCATTTTTAGAGCTCTCATACGGACTGTGCTGTTCAACCTAAATCCTAAATCATTCTGTTTATAGACTGGATGTTTTTCATGTTGATAGACCTTGAGGTATCTCTTGACCTTTTGTATCTGTGGTCAGTCTTACATACTGAGAAAGTTATAATCTTTACATCTTTAATCTTCCTTTATTTTGTAGTCTCAAATAGTTCTTCTTCTTTTTAATATCAGAAAGACTTTGGAGCTGGAGTATCAGTAACTCAACAAATTTATTGATTTTTTTTTTTTTTTTAAATGTGCTGGCTGCTGTGTTGGCTTCCGGGAAATAACATTAAAATAACAGAGGTGGTCTTTTGTTTCACAAAGTGTTCAGCCTAATGGAGGAGACAGACATGAATTAAGCAGGAGTGTTTATGAGCAAGTAAGGATAAATGGAGACAAGTGCTCTAAAGAAAAGGAATGTGGTCCTTGAGAGCTTGTAACAAAGGAATCTGACTCACACCTGGAGAAGGTGACTCCTGATGATGAGTAGGTGTGAAGGCATCAAAAGAAGGGATCAGGTGGAAAAGCCTTTGAGACAGAGGGAGCATTACTGTAGCAGAAGGGAGTGTGGTGTATCCAGGGAATGAAAGAGAACCCGTGTGGCAGGAGCTCAGAATGTCAGGGGGGGAGTGGTGTTTGCTGAGGCAGAAGACACAGGCCTGAGCCTCCTTGCAGGGAACGGAGGGCCATGGAAGGTTTTGAAGTAGGGGTTCGGGGTCAGATATGCAGCTGGGAGAGATCAGGGAGGCAAGTTAGTAAGGGCTGCAGGGGTTCATATAGGTGCCGAGAGGCATGTGGGCTAGAGCAGTGGAAGAGGAGCAGGAGGGGGTGGACAGGTGTGAGAAGGAATAGGAGGCACATGATGCTAGACTGGCTGTGAGAGAGGGAGGAATGTAAGGTGTCGAGGATTCTTCTAGTTTTGCTGCTGAGTGGCTGGATGGATGGTGGTGCTGAGTGATGAGGTTGGAAGACCAGAGAATTCACACATGCATTTCTTGAAAACTTTCAGATAGTTCCTAAGGAGCTTAGAGAAAGTTTGGAAGAATAACTCAAAAGAGAGTATATTTCACTCCAGAAGAAATGTTTTCAAGCATTTGATTAGATTAATTTTAGGATTTAATTTTTTAATTGAGGCAAAATTCATATAACATACAATCAGCCATCCTAAAGTATACAATTCAGTGGGATTTAGTGCATTCACAGTGTGGTGCAGCCACCACTGTTCTGTAGTTTCAAAACTTGTTCACCACCCCAGAATAACCCCTCATATCCGTTACAGTAAGCCACCCCCCATTCCTTCCTCTTCACATTACCTGGCAGCCAGTCATCCGCTCCCTGTCTCTGTGGGTTTGCCTTTTCTGGAAAGTCCATATGAAAGGAATGATACAGTATGTGACTTTTTGTGACTGCCTTCTTGAGCATAAAATTTTCACAGTCATACAAGTTGTAGCATATTTCAGTACGTCATTCCTTTTTATGACTGAGTTAAACATTTTTTTTTATAATAATTGAACAATCTGTTTATCCATTCTTCCATTGACAGACCCTCCATTCTTCCACTTTTTAGCTATCGCAAATGATGCTGCTATTAATATAAACGTTTGTGAATGGATAGCTGTATCTGTTGGAGTACTTGTTTTTAATTCTTTTCGGTATATACTTAGGAGTGAAATTGCTGAGTCATAGGGTAATTCTGTTTAACTTCTTGAAGAACCACCAACTTTTCCCACAGCAGCTGCACCATTTTACATCCTATCAGCAACATATGAGGGTTCCAGTTTCTTCAGATCCTCAACAATACTTACTGTTTTCTGTTTTTTCTTACTATAGCTATTGTAGTTGGTAGGAAGTGGTGTCTCATTACGGTGGTTTTTTTTTTTTAATGATAGTTCTCAAATGTGTTGTTTTTGTTGTGGTAAAAAATGTATGAAGTGAAAGCGTTAGTCGCTCAGTTGTGTCCGACTCTTTGTGACCTCATGGACTGTAGCCCACTAGGCTCCTCTGTCCATGGAATTCTCCAGGTAAGAATCCTGGAGTGGGTGGCCATTCCCTTCTCCAGGGGATCTTCCTGACCTAGGGAGTGAACCCAGGTCTCTTGCACTGCAGGCAGATTCTTTACCATCTGAGCCACCATGGAAACCCTTGAAAATGTTTACATAACATAAATTTTACCATTTAACCATTTTTAAATGTACCAATTCAGTGACATTGAGTACATTCACATTGTCATGCAACCTTCACCACCATCCATCTCCAAAAACGTCTTCATCTTCCCAGACTGAAATTCTATACCCATCAAACGATAACTTCATAGTCTCCCCTTCTTCTCAGTCCTTGGCAACTACCTTTCTATTTTCTGTCAGCTCTCACACAATAGCACATCGTACAATATTTGTCCTTTTAGACTGGCTTTTTTCACTTAGCGTAATGTCTTCAAGGTTCATCCGTGTTGTAACGTGTCAGAATTTCATTCCTTTCTGAAGCTGAAAAATATTCCATTGTGTGTATGTATCACATTGTGTTTATCCATTCATCTGTCAACAGGCATTTAGGTGGTTTCTGCCTTCTGAGGCTGTCATGAATAATGCTGTTGCGAACATAGGGTTACAGATTTCTTTTCAAGACCCTGCTTTCAGTTCTTTAGGGTATATACCCAGAGGTGGAATTGCTGGATCATGTGATAATTCTATGTTTATGTTTTTGAGAAACTATCGTACTGTTTTCTATAGCTAGTATACCTGTTTACATTTTACATTAGATAATAGCCATCTTAAAGGTTGTAAAGTGGTTTCTCATTGTGGTTTTGATTTGCATTTCATTTCTTTATTAACCAGTGATGCTGATCATTGTTTCACGTGCTTGTTGGTGCATTTGTGCATTCTCTTTGGAGAATGTCTATTGAAGTCAGATTATCCTGTTTTATTTGGATTGTTTTTCTTTCTGTTGATGAGTTGTAAGAGTTCTTTATGTATTCTGGATACCAAACCCTTATCAGATGTATGATTTGCAAATATTTTCTCCCATTTGGTAGCTTGTCTTCTCACTTTCTTGGTAATATCCTCTGATGTATACCTTTTAAATTTCTAATGAAATCCAGTTTACCCATTCTTTCTTTTGTCGCTCATACTTTGAGTGTCAAATCTAAGAATCCATTGCCAAATCTGAGGTCATGGTAGTTTTTTTCTAATAGTTTTATGGCTTTATCCCTTACATTTAGGTCACTGATCCATTTGAGCTGGAAGTATGAAGTAAAATTAGATTTGCTTATGAAAAGTGTGTCACCTGTAGCATTATTGAAAGGCAAGGATTTTACATACTTTTGGAGCCCCATACAAGGCTGGTATAACTAGAAGTGTGATTTAAGGGTGTTGATTAAAGGGAAGTGAACTTTTAAAAATATCATTTATTTGGCTAATAGTTACATGATCACAAACAGGAATTATAGGTACTTTATTATTTCAAAATGTGATAGAGTTGAATTTCCACGTTCATTATTTTGGAACATTACTGTCATACACTCTTCTGGCAGAGAGATAGTAAGCTGGAGAATAAGAGCCTTGAAGGCACGATTTTGATGAGAAGGCCAAGGTTATGACCATGTTAGTGGGTAGCTACAGTAGAGTGAGAGAACAGATCATTGGAATAGAGGATTCAAAGACGTGAGAGACAAGGGTGTTGGACTGGAGTCAGTCAAATGAGCTGGAGAGGAAAATGGTGAGCCGTGTGAGGAAGTCTTACTGAAAAATGGTCATGCCTGGGAACTTGTGGATGACCATGCATGTGAACGAATTGATGTTCAGAGCAGGGTACACCAGAAGTACATTAGGGTGAAGCAGGGCAAGAGGTAATGTCAGCAAGTGTTTCTCAACGTTTAAATCTTGCTAATGGTGAACAGAAAGTAAAATTACAACTCATTGATACGTTCAGAGTACTTCTGGTGAATTCTCGCAAAATACGCTAAGAATATCTTATTTTGCGCTTTTTGGTAGCTCCTGTCTTCGTTCCTGGCTAGAACAAGACACCTCCTGCCCCACATGCAGGATGTCTCTTAACATTGCTGACAATAATCGTGTCCGGGAAGACCATCCAGGAGAGAACCTGGATGAGAATTTGGTTCCTGTGGCGGCAGCTGAAGGCAGACCTCGCTTAAACCAACACAATCACTTCTTCCACTTTGACGGTTAGTTGGTTTCAACCTCTAAAACCACCTGCAGGGTGTTATCCTCTTAGGGGACGCTGTTTTCATTATAACTTGTCCTGTACAGGCTAATATAATAATATATTTTAGTTTGAATTGACAATGTTCAGTAAGTATAGATAACACTGAGGAGTTAGTCTGTGCCAGGCACTTTGCTAGATTCTATGTGAATTGGGGGAGGCAGGGGGTGCAGGGAGGTGAAAGTAGTTACAGTTGAATCAGCCATGCCTGCAGGAACGAGCTTAGTCACTTTAGTAGTTAACTGCTAATAATTTATTACATTGGTGTAATACTTAAGCATATAATGAAGGGTCACTGAATAGTCGTTCCAGTGAGTACTAGGACGAGAATCAGAGCCGAAACCCTCTTGCTTTGTCTGTGAGATATGAATGTTCAGCCTTCTAGAATGTTGGAAAGAGTTATATTCATGATAAAACCACACTTAAAATTCTAAGATCATGGGCACCATATCAGGAACTGGTTTATCATCCCTTAATTCACATTACGTTGGGCCATTGCTGATTTTCATCAATTTCAATACCACTAAATGCTGTGAGTTCATGTTTCCTACTCTAAAGTAGATATCCCTAGACTGTTTGTTTAGGAGGAGTGCTCTTCCTGTCTCAGATTTGAGTTTCCAAGGGTGGGGCACAGCAGAAGTGGCAACACGTTGAAATCCCTGATAGGAAGGACCAGAGGGGCGGAGTCCGTCTCTGAGAAGAGGGGATAGTGACCGCCTGGCTGGCTGAGCAGGTGTAGAGGGGCTGCTTTGTGGCTGCTAATTAAGGCCTCTTCCTCGTCCGACTTCTGAAATAGACAAGTGGATCTTGGACATGGGTTCTGGCTATGTAAGCTATTTTTTATGAATTATTACTGAAAACCTAGTCCAAGTTGATAAAGGCAACTTTATTTCTCCTTAGTAAGTACATGAAATAGGTATCCAGCTTTTTCTTGGGCACAAACTGTCCAGGCAAGACTTTTGAGTGGCCCTGAGCTTGTTTTACATTGCTGGCCTCCGGGCTTCTTTGTGAAGGAGAGGAAAATCCTTAAATGTGTGGCTTTGATATGGGGCTGTTTTAGTGCTGACACCTGTGATCATATAGCTTAGGAGCCCCTTCCTTAGGGCCATGGCAGCAGCGGCAGATTTCTTGGCACCCTTAGTCCAACAGCCTGTGTTGTAGTGCTGTTGGAGAAGCATTTTGAATGAGAAAAATAAAGTCTTTAAACCAGATTATTAAGTAGAAACTACTTCATGAAAATGATGTCCCCGGATGAGTAGTGTTTGTGAGTAGTGTGAAGAGAGGAGTGAAAGGTCAGCTCCTGTAGCAGCTTTGTAGCCCTGAACACCTTCCTGACAGTGCCGGCTGTGGGAGGGTTGGCGTGTGTGTGGGTCCAGGGCCACTGGAGAGCGGGCAAGCCCAGCAGTGAAGTGGCCTGGAACCTGACTGTGTGGCTTCAGGCCCTGGCCACCATAATTAAATGCTGGATGTTGGACAAGTTACCTAACTTCTGAGTGCCTTGGGGACCAACAGGAGCACTGGAGTCAAATCCCCGAGAAGAGTAAAATAGGAATACTAATAATAAACCCAGGTGGGGTTTTAGTGAGAATTGACACTTGGTCAGAGGCCTAGTGTGAAGGAAGCCCTGGCTAGTAGTGGCACTCACATGGTAGCTAATGTAAGGAGGGAGGCCTCTAAAACCTGCGCTGGATTCTCGTTTGTTTCAGGATCCCGGATTGCGAGTTGGCTGCCGAGTTTCTCAGTCGAAGTGATGCACACCACCAACATTCTAGGCATTACGCAGGCAAGCAACTCCCAGCTCAATGCAATGGTAAGGAGCACTCGCTGCTTTTAGAAGGAGCTTATTAATCAGGAGGGGAGCAGAAGCTGGAGAGTGTGTGCCGTGTGCATGACCCAGCTGGTCTCACTCTGCGCTGGCAAAATGACAGGGTTTTCAGGGGCATCTTATTCATCGGGACTACTTCAATTCCTGTGTTCTAAAATTGAAACTGACTTATTTGCAGGGAGGGAATGGAAGCACAGATATAGAGGGAGAGAGTGGGACGAATGGGGAAAGTAGAATCAACATGTGTACACGAAGAGGTGTAAGGTGGAGAGCTGGTGAGAAGTTACTGTGCAGCACAGGGAGCCCAGTGTGGCGCGCTGCGATGACCCGGAGGGATGGGATGGGAGGAGCGGAAGGAGGGTGTATGTATAATTATGGCTGATTTGCATGGTTGTATGGCAGAAACCAACATAATGTTGTAAAAACTTTAAAACAAAATTTAAATAATTACCAAGAAAAAAAACCCGAAACTGGTTTGGAAGCGAATTTTCCTTTTACTGGTGTGGCAGATAATGTGACCTTTTCTGAACACTGCTGGGGTCACTCTTGTGATCTTCGCTAGTGTTGGGGCTCCTCTTAATTTTCACCAGAAGTATTTGGGGAGTTACTGACTTGAGTGAATGATATGATTTCTGTTAAAAATTGTAGTAAGCCTACCAAATGTGTTATTTTGACTCCATCTCCTCCCTTCCCAAAACAAATAACTGAGTATACATTCACATACACACCCTTATACATATATGGCTGTGGACATAAGTGTGTGTGTATATACACACAAACACATACACTGTGAGATGTTGAGGCATGCTCTTGGCTCATTCAAGGATATTGCCCAAATACTTCAAGATTCTGTGTATTTTCTAAAGCTTTGTCATCTGATCTTCAATGATTCACCACTGTTGAAATGTAGTGTTCATTATGATGATAAATGCAAGAGTCTTAAAAATGTAAACTGTGTTATTCCTGCCCGAATAGGGCCTCTGGTTGACATGGGCAGGCCTGGCCAGTACTTTAGAAAGTCATTGGTTCACTTGTTTGTCCATTAACTTATCTTAGTATATTTATTCAACAAATGTGTTGTGAAAGCCTGTTCCCAAAACGGGCTCTGTGCTGTGTCAACAAATTGCGTAGCACCTGGAGTGTCAACAGGGTGGACAGGAGTCCTACTCTCGAGAAGTGTGAATTCTTCGTGGAGGGGGAGAGAGGGAGACAGACTGTAAACACAAACAGACGAGGTCATTGCCAATGGAGATGAGGGCTCTGCAGGCTGTAGGGCAGGTAATGTGGAGTGGTGAGTACAGACTGTTCTAGAAGAGACATTCAGAGAAGACTCAAGAGGTGATATTTAAGCTGAAACAGGAAGGGCGAAAAGGAGGCAGTGGAAACAGTAGGTGCAATGGCCATTAGGTGAGAATGTTCTGGAAACTAAGGGGAGTGATTGTGGTTGGAGCGTGTGAGTCGAAACCAAGACTGTGACATAATCGGGGTTGCAGAGCAGGTCATGTGGGGATGTGTAGGCCACAGTCCATTTTGGATTCTGTAATGAAAGTGTTAGTGGGCCATTCGGGCCTTTTTTTCCTCCCCCAGGTGACTGAGACTGACAGGACCATTGGCAGAGAATAATTTACTTTTGAGAGAATGATATTTACAGGGGCGGAAATGGAACCAGCAAGACCAGTTAGGAGGCTGTTGCAATAGTTCAGGCAAAAAAGGATGGCGGCTTGGACCAGGGTGTTGGTAATAAAGATGAAAAGAAATGGCAGATTGAAAGCTTTTTGAAGATGAACTGATAGGACTTGACAGTGCTTTTGGTTTGGTAGTGGGGCGAGGGGAGTGTTGGTTTTCAGTTAAGCAACTGAGGAGACAGTGGTACCAGGTATTGAGATGTGCAGGACTGAGGGGAGGAACAGATGGAGGACAGGACCTCGGCCTTCTGTTTGGCCGGGGACGTTGGGGTGTCTGTGAGTCAGCCAAGTAGCAGTGTCATGTAGACAGTTGCGGACCTCAAGAAACAGATCCAGCTGGAGAGAGACATTTGGGAGCTTTTAAGTCATAGGAGACTGGATCTCTTCAGGGGAAAGAAGGTGGCTCACGAAGAGAAAAGGGCTCAGGGCTGAGGTCTAGCAGAGAGAGAAGAGCCATGGGCGGCAGTTGAGAAGGAAGGAAACCCCAGGAGAAGAGGCAGGTCAGGCGTGTGGTAATTCTTAGCAGATGAAGTCAGAGAAGTGCATCTTGAGTGTGGCAGAGTGGAGGTGGTTATCAGCTGGAGAGGAACAAGCAGTTTCCATGGCTTGAGGGGTTGAATGCTAGATTGTTGGATTGGAAAATGAGTGGGAGCTGAAGACACTCAGTAGCTGGCAGTGTGTTACAAGATGGTGCAAAGAAGTAAGGTGGTAGCTTAATAGGGGTGTGCCATCAGAGGAGTTTTTGTTGATTTTTTTTTTTTTCTCTAAGATTTTTGAGCAGACCATTGATCCACAAATTTCAGAACCTGTAGGGAATTTCCCTGGTGGTTCAGTAGTTAAGACTCCCATGCTTCCACTTCCGCTGCAGGAGGCACAGGTTCCATCCCTGGTCAATGAAATAAGATCCTACATGCTTTGAGCCATGACCAAAAAATCCCCCAAAATTAAAAAAACAAAACCTATAGAGAGTATCTGGTGAAGTTACACTCCTGTCCTTGCCTCTATCTGCCCAGACTCACTCCTCTCATGAAATAACAATTTTGATTAGTTTTTTCTGTGTTGCGTTCTTCCACAATGTTTATATATAAGTGCTAAGTATGTATTCTTTTTCTTTTCCCCATGGGTTGGCATTTTTTTTTTCTTCTATTTTTTGTTGTTTATTGTTCAGCTGCTCAGTTGTGTCTGACTCTTTGCAACCCCATGAACTGCAGCACACCAGGCTTCCCTGTTCTTCACTATCTCCTGGAGTTTGCTCAAACTCATATCCATTGAGTCAGTGATGCCATCCAACCATCTCATACTCTGTTGCCCCTTTCTCCTCATGCCCTGAATCTTTCCCAGCATCAATCTTTTCCAGTGAGTCACATACTGTACACTTAACCATTTTTAAGTGTACAGTTCAGTGGTATTAAGTATATTCATGTTTTTATGCAACTCTCACCACCGTCCATTTCCAGAACTCTTCATCTTGCAAAACTGAAGCCCCAAACCCAATAAGCAGTAACTCCCCATTCCCTCCTTCCTAGCCCCTGGCAACCACCATTCTCCTTTCTTTTTCTATAAATTTGACTACTTTAGGGACTTCATATAAGCAGAATCATAAAATTTTTTTGTGACTGGCTTATTTTACTAAGCTTAATGTCCTCGAGGTTCAGCTGTGATGTAGCATGTGTCAGAGTTTCCTTCCTTCTTAAGGTTGAATAAATATCCCCTTGTATGGATAGACCACATTTGGCTTATCCATTCCTCTGTCATTGGACACTTGAGTTGCTTCCATGTTTTAGCTATCGTGAGCAATGGGACTATGAATATGAGTGTACAAATATCTCTTTGAGACCCTGCTTTTAGTTCTTTTCTGTACCCAAGAGTCTTTTAAAAAGATTCTAAAGCATGCTTGGTATGCAAATAGGAGTGATCACTAGAGGGGGAGAGATTGATGGTACAGAACAAACAAAGTTAACTGAAGGCGCAGTTCTTGGGGTGGAAGGTGGGCTGGGCACCAGAGCCAGGAGAGAGGCATTCACCTTGGTTGGGGGAGGGATGGACATGGCTGCAGGCATGTCATTTTGAGATACAGTTTTTTAAAAAGGCATGGCTCATAGTAACCATTTAGGTAGAAGCAACCTACGTGTCCATAAGAGATGAATGGATTATGAAAATGGTCTTTTCACACAATGGGAGTATGATTCAGCCAGCCAAAAAACTTTGAGGATATTGTGCTAAGTGAAATCAGCTAGTTACAAAAAAAGTGTGATTCCACTCACATGAGGTATCTGAATTACTCAGAAATAGGAAGTAGAATGGCTGCCTGGGGAAGGGAGTGTAGGGAGTTGCCGTTAAGTGGGTGTTAGAGTTGCGGTTTTGCCAGGATGTTCTGGGGATGTCTTGCACAGCAGTGTATGTGTAGTTAACACTGCTGTACGCTTAAAAATGGTTAACATGGGTGATTGTATATGATTTTGACCATTAAAAAAAAGAAGACCAGGCTTCCTGCTGGCTTCTGCTGTCTCTGAAGCACTCAGCCAGGTCATCAGCAGAGAGAGAGAGAGAATGACATCATGAGGGCAGATGGCCTGGGAATGCGGCCGCCCTGATGCTCTGCGTGGGTACTTTAGGCTCAGTCAGCTGTTGAAGCTCTCCAGGCCGATCATCTCACTTGCCCCCTTAAAAAAGTCAGAATTCGTGGGCGCATAAACCTTTCAGGAATGAGAATTACCTTGGAGTTGATGCATTTAGAATTCTAAACAGACAGGTCCTGGTGTTCCTCCCCATCTACAGTGGATTGGAATAGCCTATTTTTAGCACAACTGATTTACTGGCACAATATATTTTTTATAAAGATCTAATATATAATTTGCTGGATTTTCTAGGAGAAATGCTTTGGACTTATTTTACTTGGGAAACGAAGGGGGAGCTGTTTATGAATAGAGAAGGGTGTTGTTTGATTATCCAGGTTGTTGTGGACTGTTGCCCAGTTAGCTTTGACTTGACCTGGGTTTCGAGAGATGATCAACTCATGTTCGTGGAAACAACACAGGGATCCCAGGACAGCAGAGCAGCAGGTCCTTCTGTGCTGCACACGTGTATTGCCCTCTCGGCCCCAACAGTGACCCCAAGCAAAGCTTTAAGCAGGTTTCACCCTGGTCTCTCCTCTTTCGGTCTGACATTGAGACACATTCCCCCTCTTTCTACAGTTACAACAACATGGTCCTCTCCCAACAGTAGACTTTCTTGTGCCCCCGAAGCAGTTGTATTTTCCTCCTCATTTTTTCTTTTGATCATTGGGACTTTTTCCACAAATAAAACCCTGAATGTAAGTATTTGTAAAATAAATATACATGCATGAGAAAAAATGTGGAGCTGCTCAAATGAAAGTACAGGTGGTAGCATGCGAGATCTCTGCCTGTTCCCCTCTGTACGTGTGACCACCTAGAGCCCTGATCGGAGAAGGCAATGGCACCCCACTCCAGTACTCTTTCCTGGAAAATCCCATGGACGGAGGAGCCTCGTGAGCTGCAGTCCATGGGGTCGCTAAGCGTCGGACACGACTGAGCGACTTCTCTTTCACTTTTCACTCTCATGCACTGGAGAAGGAAATGGCAACCCACTCCAGTGGTCTTGCCTGGAGAATCCCAGGGACGAGGGAGCCTGGTGGGCTGCCATCGATGGAGTCGCACAGAGTCGGACACGACTGAAGCGACTTAGCAGCAGCAGCAGCAGCAGCAGCAGAGCCCTGATGGCCTCTGTGATGTTTCTAGAGTACAGTTTGAGAACTTCAGCTCTGGAGCAGTATTGGCAATTATATTCTTTAAAATCTTTTTTCTCCCACCCAGGCCAAAGTGTAACTTACAGTAAGTACAGTGTTTTTAGTAACCGTCTCTATGAGTTTTATCAGACCCATTCAGTCATGTAACCAGCACCATAATCAAAATACAGGGCAGCTCCATTTCCCCTCCCCTCAGATTCCATTGTGCCCCTTTGTAATCACTTCTGCTTCCACCCCCAGCCTCTGGGAACCACCTATCAGTTTTCTATCCTTATAATTTTGCTTATTCTGGAATGTCATATAAATGGAATCCTTAGACTGTAAAGAATCTGCCTGCAATGTGGGAGGCCCAGGTTCGATCCCTGGAGAAGGGAATGGCAACCCATTCCAATATTCTTGCCTGGAAAATCCCAGGAAAGAGGAGCCTGGTAGGCTATAGTCTGTGGGGTCGCAGAGTCCGACAAGACTGAGCAACTAACACCGTCACCGTTTTACAGTACATAGCCTTTTTTTTTTTTTTTGTCTTCTAATAATTTTATTAGTACATAGCCTTTTGAGTGGAACATCTTTCACATAACACATTTGAATTTCATTCATTGTTCCTTCTAGGAATTATAACTTTAAGGAGAATACGTTTGTATACCTGTTACTGAGCTTTTTTTTTTTTTTTTGGTGCCAAAACCCAGGATTGAATAAAATGAATACTTTTTAAAACTAGAATATGCTAGTTCAGTCTGCCTCAGGATCGAATTTCTGTGCTTTTTTTATTTGGAGTTGATGCCATCACCAAGTTTTCTGTTTGGCCTTCTGGAGAAGTACTAAGCGTGATGGTGATCTGCAGCGTGGCGATGGCCCCAATCCTTGTGTTTTCATGGCAGGTCACCAAGTTCAGTGCCCAGAGCCTGCCTCACCTCGTGACCTCAGGGAGTAACTGTGGAGAGTGACCGCTTCCGTGGCCTCTTTGTATCCCTGCAGGCTCATCAGATTCAAGAGATGTTTCCCCAGGTGCCATACCACCTGGTACTACAAGACCTCCAGCTGACACGCTCGGTTGAAATAACAACAGACAACATTCTGGAAGGACGGATTCAAGTACCTTTTCCCACACAGGTAAACTGAGGGTTCAGACATGACAAGTGAATTCTGTCCTCACCAAGGTTTAATCTTCTAAATTAACTTTTTAGTTACTTAACAGCTGAGTATCATTTATGATTTGATGAAAGGTTTCTGTGAATTCCCTAACTTTCCAAATTATGATTGAGAACAGACTCATCCAGGAGGCTTGTCTGAAGACAAGGACACAAATATTTGGCTGATTTTTGATGCAGATGTATACCCCAAACCAGTCTGCCCTCACCAGTCCAGGAGGTCATAGTGTCAGTTCACTTTTCAACAAGGATTGGCAGTCTTTTTCTATAAAGGGCAGATTGAAGTATTTTAGGCCTTGCAAGCCATGCATTATCTGTTGTGGCTTCTTAATTCCGTGCTGCAGTGCTGAAGTAGCCGTGGACAATAGGGAAATGAATGTACGTGACTGTATTCCAGTAAAACTTTATTTACAGAAACCGCTGGAGTAACTTGTCCTATAGGCTGCTGTTTGCCAACCCTGGCCGTGGGAGATAGCACCCTTTGTCCTCAGCTGGCTTTGCACATCAGTGTGGCTTTCCACTGGGTATAGTTCCTCTCTGTGTGAGGCTTCTATTTTTGACTTTTTTAAAAAAGGTCCTGTCTCCTGGCCCACCGTAAAACCTGTTTGATGGGTACAAGAAGTATTGACATTTTAAAGAGAAGCTTTCCGGCAGGACCAAGGAATGAATATGTGATTAGAGTATCATAAGAGCTTCCCAAGTGGCTCAGTGGTAAAGAATACACCTGCCAATGCAGGAGATGCGGGTTGGATCCCTGGGTCAGGAAGATCCCTTGGAGGAGGAAACAGCAACCCACTCCAGTATTCTTGCCTAGAGAATCCCATGGCCAGAAGAGCCTGGTGGCCTACCGTCCATAGGGTCACAAAGAGTCAGACACGACTAAGTGACTGAGCCACATGCAGGCTATCATATACCAAGAAATTACTCAGTTTTGATATGCTAAAACAAGGAAATCTGTTAGTAAAAATCTTAAAATGTGAGAATCTTTGAAGAGGGAATAAGCCTGGAATTGGTGGTCAAAGGGGTTGAGGTATTAGAGGTAGCTTTGTGGTCCTTACCTGTAGGAACTGGCTGTGGCTCTGGGAGCAGACTCTGAGAAGGATTTGGATGCCAGTAGTTAATTTGAGAAGTGTTCTGGGAACCATGCAATACTTCCCTGGTGGCTCAGATGGTAAAGAATCTGCCTGCAATGCAGGAGACCCGGGTTCGATCCCTGGGTTGGGAAGATTCCCTGGAGAAGGCAATGTCTACCCACTCCAGTATTCTTGCCTGGAGAATTCCATAGACATAGGAGCCTGGCGGGCTGTAGTCCATGGGATTGCAAAGTTGGACATGACTGAGTGACTAACATTTTCTGGGAACCATGGGAAGGAGTCTAGGAAACACAGGCAGCAGGTGGGACTGTGAGGTGGGTTAAGGACTTGTTGTCCAGCAGGTCACCATCGTGGGTGTCTAGAGCTCGAGGCTACTGGAGGCTTCTGGGATCCAGTGTAGAATTCATGTGCCTCCTGAGGGAAGAGGAGCCGGGGTGTTTACACACCAGTTCCCATCAGTTGTTGGCAGAGGGCTTCCTCTGAGGAGCACGGAGTTCCCTCACAACAGCCAGAGTGAGTCCTCAGGTGATGAAATACAGAAACCAGCCAGCCAGCACACCGAGGGGACAGACCTGCAGGGACGAGGGCAGGGTCCCGAGGTGTCTGCCGTGTCGGCCAGGGTCTCAGCCTGGCTGAGTGTGAGAACAGCGGCACCTCGTTCATGGGACGTTGAGGTGGATGAGGTGACCATGTCGGGGCTTTTCCGCAGTGTTCTGTCTGTCCTACTCTTGTCGTTTTGCTGCTGTTGTGCAGTTATTATTACTGAAAGGGAAATTAAACGTTGATAACTCTCGGACTTAGGCCTCGGACTCCTTTGTTGGGTCATTAATCTAGCATTCTTGTGTCTTGGATGCCGGGGATTGGTTGAACTCAGCCTGTTGGGGGTGTAGCTCCTCCCTCTCACCCCCAGGTCCCCCTGTACCTGTTCTTGACTTCAGAGCGGTTCTGCATTGTCTGTGCTGCTGTGTCTCTTTCAGCGGTCAGAGAGCATCAGGCCCGCATTGAACAGCCCTGTGGAAAGGCCAAACGGTGAGCAGGAGGACGGAGAAGCTTCTGTTCAGGTAAGGCCTGCAACCTAGAGAGCGTGGGGGAGTGGGGTGGGGGACCTGGCGATGGTCTTCGTCCACCTCTGATGTTGGTGTGGCTGAGCACTCGAGTAGTGAGCAGGCTGTATGCCAGTCCTGTCTCAGCACGTGAGGCTAAGAAACCTCACTGTGCCCAGGTGTGGCCGGCAGCCACACCCTAGGGACTGTCCTCAGGACCTGGAGGAGAAAGGGGTCATGCTCTCCTGGCCGGGCCTGCCACCATGACCTAGAGTGTAGCACTAGGAAGGGTGGGGTGGGGCTGAGCTGGGCCCAGCATTCGGGGTGACCACGCGGGCTCCACTCTCCAGAGCCTAGGTCATCAGGTTATTCTCCCCCACACCTCTCTTGTCAAGCTCAGTATTTGCAGGAACTTCCCCACATTTCACCAACAGGAGATCCCCGGGGTTGGGGGAAGCGTGGTTATCTTGAGAACCAAATCTGTCTAGATAACCATGCTGGGTGACCTGGGGTGACTGCCCCCAACCGAAAACAGCTCCCCTGTTGGGGTCCAGGGCAGAGGTACCCCCACCCCGAGCTCTTCACACAACGGCCTGGGGGTGCCAGTTCACATCCGTTTTCTGCAATTCCCCTTTGCTTATCGATGACCGTACTTGCTGGAAACTTTCTTAAGGGACTGAAAAACCCCAAGCAACCTTGTCTTTGCGTTTCCTTGTGTGTGTGAGATTTGTGGGGCTCCCCATGCAGGGAAGGGGTCCGAGGAAGGCACCGCCTTCCCTGCAGTGGGAGTCAGGACTCTTCGGAAGCAGCTGCTTTCACCTCACGTGTCTTTCCCTGTAAACAGGAAACACTAAAAACTCCTAAGCCGCCTTCATATCTGTTGCCGGGTTAAAATGTTCATATCTGAATCTGTAACTGGGTTGAGCAGTATTTGTAAAATAGTGTCTGGCTTCTGAAGAAGGGGATCATTGCTTTTCCAGTTTTTGTAGCTGGCTTAGCTCCAATTTAGATGCTGGACTAACTGGGTGGCCTTGTGGGTACAGCACATTCAATTTCTGTCTTGATTTCCCAACTTTCTTTTTAGAGTGAGCCTGAAGGTTTCTGACTTTTTTTTTTTTTTTAATGTAGGGAAAGGAAAGTACTTGTTTCACAAGGAAGCTTGCTATAAAACACTTTTGGCTGTCCTCAGGAAATAATAAGTTCTTGAATAACAGACAGTCACTTAATAAACACCTCAATTTAGCCCAGTCAGCGGATCAGCTCTGCCCATTAATTTGAGGCCTTCCCTCTGCCCAAGCTCAGGCCTGCATGGATCAGACTTGGAGGCCTGTGGGGGCCTGAGGGTGGGCTTCCATGCCCTTCCTTCCATCTCTGCCTCCACCTCCACTCACCACTTCTTCTTCCCAACTCCTCTAGGATCAGACTCAGGAGGACAGAGGGTTAGGATGGGCCATGTGACCCCAGGGTGTGTGTGTGCGCGTGCGTGTGCACATCTGTGCACACACACACATATACATGTGTGTTGCAGCTGTTATTTTAGAGATCTTTCTGTCCTGTCTAGCACCAGAAACCTTGAGTATTCTTCCTTTGAACTTGGCCTGTCTTTCAACAACCAGCCCTTACTTCATGGGGCTCCCCTCACCCCTCCCAGTGGTCCTTTTGGGCAGTCTTTCAGAAGCCTCGGGCTGGATCCTCCTGTAGGACCCATGTCTCCTCCCCGGAACACACACAGCAGTGCCTTACAGTTGGCGGATGTTGCAGTTGCTCCCATCAAAGCCTTTTTAAAATCTGCTACAAGCCATTTTCTTCCTGTTGGGTTTTTCAGGTGTGTGTTGGTCATCACCGGCCCCGATGTCCCCCAACGTCTAGGGCATGTAAGTCAGGCCCCAGGATTCTCTTGAAGTTCCTCCCTTGCTCAGCTGAGAAGCTGGAGAAGCACTCCCACCAGAAACTCTTAAAAATAGGCCTCTCAGCCACTTACTCCTCAACTATGTCTTCACCTTGGGCTGATGCTGGCCAGCCTGGGTCTAGGAGCTCGAGCAACATAGATGGCCCCTAACCGAGCCTGTGGAGGACCTTGGGCATTGTCTTGGCCTTCGCAGCTGCAGCCATAATGGAGAGAGTCCCATTATTACATCCTGTGACTCAAGGAACCACAGGATCTCATGTCGGTTTTAAAAACATACTAAGAATTTACCCTTCTTATCTGCCTAGCTGTTCTCAGAGTCAAGTGAGGGTATAAAATTTGTGCAGTACATGTGGTAAGACTTGTTGAAATTTTAGAGCCATAAGTAGTGGTGAACAGAAAATTCCCAGAATGCAAATTAGCAGTTAACTTGTTTGTCTTCCGAGAGTACAGTTTCGAGGTGCTTCTGTTTTCCAATATGGTAATCCTTCACTTACTCCCCAATGTTGAACATGCCATGGTGAGTCAGGCCCTGCCCATCAGGAACCCATGTCTGCTGTTACACATGTGTTTGTTGGTCCCTGCCTGGCAGCCTGTCCTTTGGGGTCTAGAAGAGCATCATGAGGGGCTTTGGTCAGGTGGGGAACTGGACTACTCATGGCAACCCCTTGCTTCCTGTGTCCAGACCGAGCGGGTGCCTCTGGACCTCAGTCCTCGGCTGGAGGAGGCGCTGGACTTCGGCGAGCTGGAGGCAGAGCCCAGTGAGGGGGAGGACTTCGAGGCCCGGGGCAGCCGCTTTTCCAAGTCCGCGGACGAGAGGCAGCGCATGCTGGTGCAACGCAAGGATGACCTCCTGCAGCAGGCGCGGAGGTGAGCAGGCCTGCAGCGCCATGGCGGGGCACCTCCCAACCAATCTTGGGTTCTGAAAGCCCTTGCCATAGATGCCAGCGTTGGCGAACTAGCACCTGTCACCTACAATTCCCAGTTTCAAATCTCTGTTGAAAAGCCAGAGGATCTGGTAATACTGGGCCACCCAATAACCTCTGGCCACTGCTGCCAGCGTCCCCTGTGGGCATTTTCACCCACACTCCCATGGTTAGCGCTTCTGTGCCAGCGTGTTCTAGATCCTTTATATTAGCTATTCTCTTTCTCTTAACTCCAAGAGGGAGCACGGTGATTATCCGCATTAAACAGACTTAAAGCTGAAGAAACCAAGGCCTCGAGAGGCTCATGCCAGCCTGGTGCCCAGCTCCCGAGTCCTCCGTCTTGGCCACTCTGTGCACGGCCAGCCTTGGAGCGCGGGCCACGTCCCCGCAAGCCCCAGCCCCGGGTGGGGGCAGCCAGAGGGAGAATGTTCTCTGACTTGGCAGGCACTCGGTAGTTAAACATTTGGCGACAGGACTGGTGTTTTGTTCCCGTGGGTGGGTTTGGTGCCCAGCGCCAGCCTGGTGAGTAGGGACTTCACAATGTGTGTATTAGTGGGGCATGGGGGGCGGGCGGAGGAGGGGAAGGGGTTGAGCTGCCTCCGCTGCAGAGACCTTCCATCCCTCTGCTCAGGGACAGGTGTCTTGTTTATGGGGTGGCGTTGAGTGACAGCTTCATGGCCGTGCCGGGAAAGGGGGGGAATTACGGAAGCATGTTGTATGTTTCTGTGTGCCTGCCTTCCAGAGCTCCCCCGGGTCCCTCACTCGCACCTTTGGTTTTTGGTAGGCGTTTCTTGAACAGAACTTCTGAAGATGACTCGGCCTCGGAGAGCTGCCTCCCCTCAGAAGGGACGACCTCTGACCCTGTGACCCTGCGTCGAAGGATGCTGGCTGCTGCGGCCGAGCGGAGACTTCAGAAGCAGCAGACCTCCTAGCGCTTCCTCGCCTTCCTCGGCTGCCTCCGCCCGAGCCGCGTGCCCGGCCCGTTGAAGAGGCCTGTCCCCAGTTGTGCCCGCTGTGTGAAGAAGCGGGCTTGACTGCATCGCCGCTGTATAAAGCATGTGGTCTTAATAGTGTTTGGACAGCTGACAGATTTAATCCTTTTTTGTAATACTTTCTATGTGACATTTCTCTTCCCTTTAGAAACACTGCACATTTTAACTCTAGGCATGATCTCTTCTGCATTGACTGGACTTTGGAAGGGTGGGGAGGATCAAGAGGAAGTGGGCAACCAAAGACCCTGAAGCAGGCAATGTCCATGACTGCCTTATGCAGAAGTCCTAACAGATGCTGGTGTCTTAGCTCCAGATGTGGCAGGAAGTGTGTGTGCAGCAGATGGGGGTTGGAGGCAGGGGGATCCGTACAAAGCAGCGTGGAGATGGACAGCCGGAGCCTGACTCCACACCACTGGCTAATTTCTGTTGTCCAGCTGCTGTTCTTAGTGAGGAGGCATTCAAAATGTCACAGAGTGAGGCCAGAGCTACGGGCTTCTGGACCCCTGGGCCGGCTGGGCATCATGGAAAAACCATGTTTGGTTCGATACCTGGAGCAGAGCAGGGGAGAGCCCAGGGATGTGGTGTGAGGAGGTGACAGTTGTGTTCCAGGACATCCGGGACTTTCGGAGCCCCCTGTCCAGAGCTGGCTTTACTTCCGTTAATGCTGGTGCTTCTCCATCTATGAGTACGCCCTGCGTGTCCATCCTCTCCTCTCTGTATTTCCTTGTCCCCTGCCCACCTGCCCCCAAACATGGGGAAGGTCAGCACTGACAAGGTTAAGCAGCAAGCTTTGGTTTGTGGTTTTAATTCCTTGGTAAAGTCAATTAGGCAATGCCAAAGGCTGTGGGTTTGGCCTTTGGGGGATGGGAGAGTACTTCTTGGGGGGCTTCATTGAAGAGATAAAGGATACCTTTTGTTTCTTTCTTCCCTGGAGCCCTTCATTTTCATAACTGTCTTGGTTAAAAGGTAAGGTGTTGCATCCACCTGCCTTGGAGCAGACCCAGGTCTGAACTTGTTCAAATCCTTGACAAATTTCACTTGAAGGGTTTGAAACACCTAATCATAGCTTACATAGTTCAGTTTTATGTCCTACTGGATTAAGGTTGTTTTTGTTTTTTTTTTTAATGTTTGAAAGCATAGTTTTATGGTAGTCCCTTTGGGAAGAATCCAGTATTACCTAAAATTGGCAAAGTTAAATGTATTTTACATAACAAAGTTTTTAGGATGTTGAGAAGTAACTGAAAATAGAGTGATGAGTACGTGTTTAGGCTGAGATAATTTATTTCAATAAATCTTTCAAAAGCCTTATCTTGAAATGCTGTTAGTAAATTTCTGTGAGTTTTTTTTTCTTTTTAAATTTGTTTTGCTGAGAGCATAGCTATTTGTTTTTATTGTAAAACAACAACAATAATAATAATAAAAAGCAAACTGTCCTAGTGTGGTGTTGTGTGTGGCTTGGAGCTAAGGCAGTTTTCTTCAGAAGTGCAGAAATTAGATCATGTTTTGATTTTGTATGTGCTGTTTTGGTTGGTGGGTTTTTCCTTATAATTTTGTATGTGTATGATGTGCACCTTTAAAGATGATACCAATTCCATGTGTTTCTATGTTTCAGATGTGTGAAAAGAGAGAATGTTTTGGAGTCAATTTTAGAGGGTCCTGAGACAATGGAATACAACAATATGACAGTGATCACAGGGGAGACATGCCTTTAAAATGACCCCAAAAGAGAAGTCCTAAATTCACCCTTAGATTTTACACCTGCATGGAAAGGATTCTGTGCACTTACTGTCTTTTGGCTTCTGTCACTTCTTGGGGATATCTGGGACAGACTAAAGGCAAGGGCAGGATGCTAGGCCAGCCCCCCAATTCCATGGGGTGGCCACCAGCCCCCAGCCCCTTGGCTGTGCCAGCTTCTTCAGCACGCTGCGCTGTGGAGGCCAGGCAGCTGGCTCAGGTTTGTAAACCAAGGGCGTTTGGGTGCTCGGTGAATGGTGGTGGAGGTGCTTTTGCCCTCTTTGGGCTCTTCTGGAAGTGGTCTCCCTCACTCCCTTCATTTTCTTTTGACCCTTTTGACATCTTGGGTTCCCAGTTTGGTTCCTCCCCCCGCACCCCCCTAACTTTGAGGCTTTTATGTACCGTAGAGATTCATGATCCTTGTGGATGTTTTAGTTCTGTTGATGTGAATTCTGGGTGTGCAGGTGGCCGCATGCACCTGTCTTCCCACTTGGCTGGGTAGAGCACGTGCTCTTCGATCTTTGGCCAGCAGATGTGGTCCTCTCTGGGTAAAGCTGAGAGCTCTGGAGCAGGGCCTTGCACGCACAAGGAGCCCCGGCCCTGCTGCCCAGCTAGGTCAAGGGACAACTCAGCCTGCCTTCATCTCCCATCTCCTCACCCCTTTTTCTTAGGAGTGGTTCTGAACCTGACTGCACATTAGAGTCGCTTGTGGAGTGTCTGGAAACCATGACGCATAGGCTCCACCCCTACATGTCTTGTTCTAATAATTGAATTGGTCTTTCCCTGCACCCTTTCCCAGCAAAATGCTTCTGGATTCCATTTTAAGTAAGACAGGGCAAAGAAATGTCTGTTGTTTTTAGCTACAGATTTCACAAGCATATTGGGCAAGAACCCTGTTACCCTGTGGCTCCTTTTTAGAGAAATTCAGGTTATGCCATGTGTAGAAATCATGGCATCCTTCAGCCTTTCACCCCAGACCCGTGTCTTGAAGTCAAGCTTCTTGACTTCTCAGTCAAGTCCTGAGAGCGCAGGCTTCTCATCAACTGAGATGGTGCGCCTCCTTTTGCAGATAAGTTGGGGTGAGGGAAGCTGGTGGGAAAAGCCCTGGGGGAGGGCCGGGCCCGGCTGCCTCACCAGCGGGCTTGTCCTGGCTAAGGAGCTCCGGGATCCATTCTTTGAAATAGAAGGGGACCAGCCTCTTGTTACTCCACCATCTCTGCAGCAGTATCAGCCCCTACTGGCCACTGGAAGTGCCAGGGAAAGGCCTTCCCGGGCTGCTGATGTGTGCAGGATTCCGCTTAACTGACCACACCCAGCCCCTGCCATCTCCTATGTGGAGCACTTGACTGCTTGGCTACTGAGTGATCCAAGGACATGATGCAAGGATTTTGCTGAGCTGTGTTCCCTCCAGGTCCCAGTCTCAACTGATTTGCAGTTTAATTGCAGCGGAGACGTGGCAACCCAGGGAAATCGAGAACTGACTCCGTGCGCCAGGCTGTGCTGGTCTCAGTTGTCCCGTGTGTGTTCGGCCTGCTGGGGACTGCCGGCATCCAGGTACAACAGGGGAGGCTTTTCAAGACGTCCGAGTTGAGTGCACATGACCCTTTGGGTACAGAGGGCTCGGGCAGTTCGACCTCATCCCTGGAACCACCCATCATGCTGTGGTGGAGCCCCTGGGTACCGGATCACGTATTAGCAGGAGACTGGGATTACCTGCCCTTCCAGTGAGGAGGTGCTGGAACAGGAGGAAGGGGGCACTGCAGGCAAGAGTGGCCCATTCCTCTGCCCGCCCTGCTCCCAGGTGGCTGCGCTCAGCTGGCTCCCCCTTGATGCCAACCCTGGCACAGGCGTGGGGAAGGTCCGGGATGAAGGGTCCTTAATCCGGCACTCACAACCCTACACGCCAGCCTCCCAGCGTCTGGGGCCCAGTCAAGTCCCTCCTTCCCTTTCCTGTCAGAATGAAGCCCGAGGGTAGAGACTCAGGAATACAGACAAACATTCTCTTTATTGAGCTACACATGAATTTTCCATTAGAGAAGTAGACTGGCAGTGTGTAAGATATCACAGAAACCTCACCGATTGGGAATAGAAAGGCTTAGAAAGACCCGTGGGCTTTTTTTTTTCTTTTTTTTCCTTTTTTTTTTTTTCCAAGTTTTTTTTTTTTTTTTCTGCATTTTAAATTTTTTGTGTTTTGTCTTTTTGCCTCTTTATCTGAAATGGCTGTGACTGGTCTTCTTCAGCAAATATTGTCTTAAAAGTGAACCGTGAAGAGGTTTGGGGTTTGGATACTAGTCAAAGTAGAAATGACATTGGACTGATCATGAGAACTGTGGCTTTCATGTAAACATTACATTCCATCTTTTTTTTTTTTAATTTTTTTGTTTTTTTTTCCATCTTGTGGTATTTAAAAATTTTTTGTTTTTTATCTGCAGCACAAACATCCCCACATGAGAAAGAGCGAACACAGGTCACTGAAACAAAGGAAAAAGTGGAGGGGTGCGCACGCGCACACACACACACACGGAGCATCCATCTGCGAGACAGAGAAGCGAAAATGTCAGCAGGAAAAACCACAACCCGGTTCCCAAAGACTACGAGAGCTGATCTGGTATGTGATACATAGTGCTCATCAGGACAAAAAGAAAACCAAAACCTAAAACAACTAAAAACAAAAAAAAATGATAGAGGGACTCTGTAGGAAGGGAGTGAGGGGGGAACTGTTTTCTACTGGGCTCTATTTATGTATATGTTCTGTATCCTTTGGGGGCAGCTACTGGCCAGTGAGAGCTGTGCTTTATCTATACAAACCCGGAGCGAGCCTGTGGTCCAAGTGGCTCGGGGCTGGGTGGGGGGGTGGGGGGTGCTGTGGGCACCGAGGCTGCACTGGGAAAGTGGGGCCTGAGCACACGCCCGGGAATCAGCGCCCAGGGTGTGGACAGGTGGCACCTCTGCAGGTGGGGTGGGGTGGGTGAGGCTGCGGGTGTGTATGTTTATTTCACAAAGGGAAAAAAAAAAGATGGATGAGATGGTGAGTTTTCCTTTATCCTCTTTTTTTTTTTTTTTTTTTAACACTACAAAGCACATGAGAAATGTTCTTCCTTTCCTTTCAAATTCTAAATGTAAAGACTCAACTAAAACCGGATTCTACAGCATTCTAGAGAAATACACAGCCGTCAGTCACTCTGGGTCGTAGGTTAGACAGGGGGCTTGATACAGAAAGGCTGTGTGTCTTACAAAGGCCAAAAGGTCATGCTACCAGGAGATCAACGTCAACAGCAAAGAGTCCATGAAGCAGTCTGTAGAGAGAGAGACAAGGGGTCCAGTCGGACCATTTTCCTTGGTTTAGAACACCAACCAACCAACCGACCGAAAAACCCTCCAGCGTGTTTAATGACGTGCGGGTGGGGGCAGGATGGGGCAGCATTGCAGCGGGATCCGGAACCCAAGGGAAGCCTTCCTGGGCCCCCCTGGGAGGCCTCACCCCAGGGACCCTGCCCAGCCAGGTCTGCAGACCAGCTCCCCCCTCGGGCACTCCTGCCCCTTCTCCACATCGTCTTTCCCCGGCCCTCTTGGAGGAGCCTGAGGGGCGGCTTCAGCTCTGCAGGTGACCCTGTGCTGTGACGGCCCCTCCCCTCAGCTGCAGGTGGGAAGCAGACCAAGTCTCCCTTTTCTCTGACTCTTGCCTTGTTAACCACGAATAAAGAAAACTCAGGAGACAGTGGATTGATCGGAGCAATGATTCTTCTAAATTCTTGAAGTTAACAACCTCTGCCACCCAAAAGAGAAGCATCCTTAAGTTTTCTCTTGTTGGAAAGTATGGGGCAGGGAGACATTTGAGGTCCTGGCCATTTTTTAAAAACCAGTTTTGGAATTCACACAAGTGCAGGACAGAACTGAGAGCACACAGCCTGAGCGGGTGGAAGCAGAGAAAAGGCTGGACTGAGGCCAGGGCTTTCCTTGCCCTCCCCCTGCTCACAGAAATGGGTCTCAGAGTTGTGAAAGCACGTGGCTGTTCTTAAAAGGATGGACTCCCAAATCAGGACTTGTATCGCAGTGCGTGCGTGTGCGTGCGTGTGTGTGTGTGTGTACGCGCATAAGTGCACACTCGGGTGCTGTCCCAGGAAATTGAGCAATGGAATGGTGGTCAGTTCTGAGGCTCTTTCTAGTACAGACTAAAAAAACTTCTTTAATATATATTTGTCTATATATATAAGGTTTGTTATGCCTTTTTGGAGTTTGTTTACCAACTTGCATTTGTTAATGGGGGGGGCGGGGGTGTGTGTATGTGTGCAAGCTTTTCTGTGAGTGCTGGAATCATTACCAAATAGGTTGCTATACAGGACAAGAGGTCAGTACAAGCCGCAGCCCCGGAGGTTGTTGGCAATGATGATGTCGGTGACGGCGTCGAATACCACCTGGATATTATTCGTGTCTGTGGCACAAGTCATGTGACAATAAATTTCTTTGTTGGGTGAGCGGTTTTTGCTTTCAAATTGTGCTTGGATGTAGGCGGCGGCATCTTCATAGGTGTTGGAGCCTGTAAGGAGACAGAGCAGGGGGTGGGGGGAGGCCCTGGTGAGAGCGGGCTTGGGGGTGGGTGGGCTGGAGACTCAGCTGTGACCTTCTCCAGGAGGCTGCCTGGGGCCCTCCTCCAAGGCCGAGTTGCAGCTCACATTAAAAATCACGCATGGCTGAGCGATCGCCTAGCTTTCCCAGGTCTTTTCCCCTCTGTTTTCCCCTCTGTTTTCACAAGCGGTCCCCCCAGGGTCCCTGGGCAGACAGTGGCCATAGGCTAGCCCTTCTGCCTTCTAGAAGAGTGCGCTGAGGCCGGCACGATGCTCAGCCCTGGTCCAAACCAGTCCTGCCGCTCCTGAGGCAGCTGTTCAGGGTGGTGTGGTGACTCTGGGCGTGCGGGGCACCATGCCTACACTTTCGTGAATGCTTCCTCCACCAGTAGGGCCGGGACTGTTCTTTAAGCAGTCCCCATGCTTAAAGTGAGTGGCCAGAACAGGGGGCAGGGGTACCCTCCATCCCCAGGTGGGAAGTTTGAGGAGCTGGTATTGTAATACCAGCTGGGGCCCCACTGCCCTGCCAGTTCCTTGGATGCTCCTTTGATCCTGTCCGGGGTCTGGTGGGGTTATCTGTGGATGATGTAAGGACAGCTTGCCCACGAGCTGCAACCCAAGCCCCATATCTCTATTCTGTTAGTTTTCAATCAATGTTAAAAAAAAACATGGACCAACCCAGAACTGCCTATCCAAGTATAGTCGCCCCATTTTCTTCAGTGCCCCTAGGACCTAGCCAGCATGGAAATGATCCAGTCTGACATTGAGGGTGGGCGGCTACACCTCCTCCATCCCGCCTTGGCTTCCCTAGTCTCTAGTGGCTGGGTGTGAGTCACAGGGGGGTCTGTGGCTTGGGCGCTGGAAAGTGTCTGCAGCCAGATAATTAAATGTGAGGGGTCAGGGCTAAGGGGTGGGGACACCCCTGGGTGGGGGTCAGGGTGGAGACCAGCTCTGGACAGCCCACAAGGCAGAGCCTCCTCAACTCCACTGTTGGCTGGCCACCAGTGAAGCCATTAAGTTGGGGGAGGCTCAGGGACTAGACACAGCCCCAGGGAGGACCCCACCAAGGGCCCTTCCGTGCAGAGGGGGCCAAGACGGCACCGGTCGAGGTGAAAAGTGCCCAGGAGTGACTCTGAGGGTGCCCCGTTCCTACCTTCTCAGCGTCCACTGAGTCCGTCCCCTTACACAGCCCGACGGTCCCTCAGAGGTCACCTGAGACATCCTGACACCCACCTTCCCACCCCAGCCCCTCTAGCTGGTTTCGTCCCCACAGGCCTAGGCACCCCCAGGGGCCACCTCATTGACCATCTGTCATCCATCATGTTCTCCGAACTCCAACTGGATCCCTCCGGAGATCCTGAAGACCTCAAGTGTTTCCCAGAGTCAGACCGACTTCATCTGGGCGCATCCAGTGCCCCACACAACCAGGCAGTGAGCCTGACCATTCCTTGGGCCGTGTCCTGAATTGGGCTCCAGGGACACCAGGTCCCTGGGGACAAGGAAGAGCCCTCGGCTCAGACCTGCCCCCAGAGGTGGCACTGGCCTGAGAGGGCCTGCCGAGCCCCGTCCAGTCACCACAACTTTCTGAAGACCTGAGCGGGTCCTGAAGGTCCTTGCTGGGGCTGGGAGAAGTGCTTGTCAAGAGGGGCTACAGCCTGGCTCCATCTGCCCCAGCCCCGCCCATGCCCGCCTGGACTTGCCCCGCCCGGCAGAGGGCACCTCGAACATGGCCATGGCCCCCTGTCTGTGGTGTCCATCCTCTGGATGGTATTGTGCTGATGGCAGGCGTGGAGCAAGCCTGTCACCAGTCGCCATCCCCTCCATTCCTCCCCGCACTCCCCCCAAGTGGTGGGGGTTCCTGTCTACTGTGGGGCCCGGATGACACACACACAGGCGATTAACCTGCCCCAGGTTGTGGTCTGGCTCCAGAGGCTGCTTCAGCCTCCTTACAGCCTGAGGAGGGCGGGGAGCCAGCAGATTCACACAGGGGAGACAGGCCAGTGCACCCTCCTCCACACCCAAGGGTGAGGGCGGACTCTCCCCAGTAGTGGAGGAGGTTGGCGGGGGTGGGAGGCAGCATCCATTGCTCCTGGAATCGGGCTGGATTTGAGGACCTATGTCACCCTGGGAGCTGAGCCTATGCCCTGGGGCTGTCAGGGAGAGAGGGTTCCCGACTGAGCCCACCTGGGACACATCCTCTGCTGCCACCTGAGGAGCCTCTAGAAGCTTCTCAGTCCCCAGGGTAATGAAGGCTGGGCTCTGGCCTCCCATCAGTGCTGCTCCAGCCTATAAGCAGCAGCTCAGAGCCGGGCCATCCTACACAGCCAGCCTCCATCAGCTGCCAGAGACAGCCTCATCACGGGGGTGTGTGACACACTCCCCTGGAGCCAGGGAAGGAAAAGCCCCCGAGAAGGCGTGGAAGAGAGGCAGGCAGGTGGGGCGGGAGGAGGCCTGCAGAGTCGGGGTGGTCTGATTGGGGAAAAGCCCAGGATGGAAGAAGAGCAGGAGAGGGTAGGTGGGATGCTGGTGGAGGTGGGGAGCAGGGCTGATGGCTGGAGCAGAGAAACGCAGGGCTGAGGCGGCCCAGGCCCCGCTCACTGGGCACGTATCCACCCTCTCTAGTGCAGGCAGACGGGCCGTGTGGCCCAGCAGAGGCCCAGGGCAGGAGTTAAGGAGGGGTACTGGGGAGATGGGAGGCCAGGATGAAAGCAGAGGGGGAAACTGGGGGGGCAGTCCGGCCTCCCGATCCTTCCATGTCCCTCTGAGTCACCTGGTCACAACGTGCGTGCATCATGAGGGTTCATTTCCCACCACACCCGGGGCAGCACCCTCACCTCCTCTTCTATTCCCGGCCCACCTGCCAGATGCCCGGGAGACGCGGGTCCCTGGCAGGTCCATGCGGCACCCACCTGTGTACTCGGGAAAGCAGATGGTCAGAGGTGACTTCTTGATCTTCTCCCCAAAGAGATCTTTCTTGTTGAGGAAGAGAATGATGGAGGTATCGATGAAGAACTTGTTGTTACAGATGGAGTCGAAGAGCATGAGAGACTCATGCATGCGGTTCTGCAGCCCCAGGAGGGGAGGAGGAGAGAGCCAGACAGACAGCGAGAGGGACAGACAGGGAGACAGGGAAAGAGAAGACGACAGTTAGGCAGGAAAGGGAGGATCGGGGCTACCTGGCAGCTCAGGAGGGGCTGCTGGGCCCCCACGGCTCCTTGGAAGGCTGACAGGTAGAAGGTTCCGTACAGCACGGAGCTTCTTGTGTCCATACCCCTGTCTCAGGGCCAGTGGCAGAGAGAGGACTGGGAACCAACCAGGGCTCCTTGGAAGAGGCTGAGGACAAGGAAACTAACCCTCCCCTCTGCAGTCTGAAGCCACGAGAGGGTCTCCCTGAGTCTGTGTGTGCATGTGTGTGTGTGCACGCGTGCATGTAGGTGTGGCCTCCAGGTGTGTGTGTGCATGTGTGTATTTGTATGTGCATGTGTGTGGTCTCCAGGCATGTGTGTGTGCATGCACGTGTGTGTGTTGGGGGGGATTGCTAGACAGGAGCCGAGAGCTGTGCTCTGGCCTTCCAGTCCACACCTGTCCTGCTGGGCCTAACCTGTGGGTGGGGGTGTCCTCCGGGAGTGAAGCGGGGCTCTAGGCCCCTCCTGTGGTCTGAGGGGAGAAGTCACGCCAGCCTCCTGCCAACATCCTCCGGGGACTGAGGAGATGCTACTGCCCAGGCTGCCTGCAGGCATGCCTGGAGGATGGCCGCTCCCCCTTCGGCTGAGTCAAACTCAACCACAGGTCAGGTCACGAGAGCTGAAAGCTGTGCACAACTGCTTTGCACACAGGAGTTCGTTTAGTAAATGAACGAAAAGGATGTGCACTCCTAATCAAGCAGGACCCTGGGACAGCCTTCTGCCCTGGGCAAGGACAGCCTTATTCTAACCTGTTTCTCGGCAGCCGCTTCTCTGCGAACTAACCCATTTATGCATGGGAAGGTGGACCCCCTGTCTGATCCTCAAGCCCAGCTCCGTGGGCCTGCAGCTCAAGCCCAGGATAATTCCTGGCTGCATGCTCCCTCTGAAGTAAGAAGACTGAAGCAAATGACAGGAGAGAGCAGAGCAGTGGTGTGGGCGTCCCTGGGCGTTATCCCCGGAGATAGACGAGCAGGCAGTGGAGCTGAGTGGGCTGCTGGAATGTGAAGTGACCACCACCTGTTACCCAGTCTCACTCTGCCAGCTCTTCCCTGCCTCGTGTCATCTACCCCATTAATCCTTAGGGGACACTGAGAGGTGATAGCGCTGGGACCAGGAAGGACAGAGATGTGCTCCCGACTCTGGGCCAGACCACAGCTTCTGCAACACAATGGGTCTCTCCAGCCAGTGTGAGTAGCCTGTGGGCTCCAGAATAAATGGTCAGAGGGTCCCGACCGGCGCTGCGTGTCTTTGGTAATCTCTTGCATGGCTGGGTTGTCATACCAGTGACCTGGAAGGGGTATTGGCACCAAATCCTTGTTCTTACAGCCAAACCCAGTTGGTGGAGGGGGCGGTCTTGGGTCTCAGCTGCCCCTCAAGGGCCCCTAGACAATGGTTTTCTGCAGCCTCTGGGACCTATAGTAAACAGCATGGTCCTTCCACTCTGCCGCACAAATCCAGCAGACTCCTATGGTCTTACTACCCTCCTGGCCTCAACCAGTCTGTTTCATTTTCAATCCCCACCCCAGTTTCTGCCGGTCGGTCACTGCACAGTCACACTCGAGTAGAGAAAACGCGTGACAGTTCCACCTGGTGCCATTTCAGTGGAGCCTGTTCAGAAGGGGGCGGGCAGAGGTTTCCTGGGAGGTCCAGCAGATGCTGCTCGGGGCCAGGGCTGGGGACACCCAGGGTCCCCGGACCGCCAGGGAAGCAGAGCAGAGCTGCTCCGAGCCAAGGATTCAACAGGAAACACCTCCCCACCACACAGCAGCACCTCAGCCTACCGCTGCTCAACCACAAGCTGGAAGCCCACGTCCAGAGGCAATGTCTCACCTCGCTGCCCAACTAGCTCAACTTGATCTACAGACGTGGGGGGGGGCATGTTGGGGACACATGCCCAGGGCACTCCAGGACCAGAAGAGGCCACCAGGGAGACCTGAGCTGAGAGTGGGGACTCTGAGCATACGGCACATGGGCTGGGCTGAAAGGTCTGGAGGCCGCCAAGCATTGGTACAAAGGAACGACTGAGGCCAGCAGCCCAGCAGCCCGGCTTCAAGTCCCACTCGGCTAAGGCTCAGCCCCTCCCTGCCCCGGGGCTGCAGAGCAGGCACTCTTCGGCTCACACCAGCAGGGTCTGTGTGCAGCCCTCTGCGGGGCTGCAGGAATGACCAGCATAGGCTCCTGCTCGTGGAGAGCTCACAGTCTAGTTGCAGAGAGAAAATGCACACACGTGAAGAGGTCCTGGTCCCGAGCGAGCGAGCGAGCGGCGCAGAGCAAGAGAGGGGCCCGGAGGCAGTGAGGCTCCCCAGTCAGACCTGGGGAGTGAGCCTGGACGGAGGGAGATGCAGGGACGGTGGTGGGGAGGGGAGGCGCCGGCACTGAGACCCCCTCCTCACCCCGCAAGCCTCACTGCCATCACTCTGAACCCACTGGAAGCCACTGCCAAGGAGTCGAGAGCCCAGCCTGTCCGTACCTGCTTGCCCAGAGAACACGGACGCCAGAACACATTCAGAAGAGATGTCAACATCTGAGAGAAGGAAGCCAGGGGTCACAGCCAGGCGACAGCACCCACCCCAGCTCAGCGTCACCTTCCTGTCTCTCCCACTTGCCAGCAGAGTGTGGCCAGTGGCCAGCGCCAAGCCCTCTAGACGGACAGAGCAGCCTCTGCCCTCACCACACCCCCCCACGCCTGGAATCCTCCTGCCCTGGTGCACTGTGCCCTCTGCTGGGTGGCCCGCAGTCCAGCCCCAGGACACATGGCGTGTGGGGGGGTGCCCGGCGGAAGCAACTTGGGCACTGATACAACACACCACACTCACACTAGAAAAAGCTGGCATTTTTTATTAATGGTAGGTGACTAATAAATACATTATGGCAGCCAATAAATTATTACAATGACTAGAGATTTATTAAGCCAACGAGTCACTCTTCTTATAAAATTACAGTTAATATGGGGTGGGTGGGGGTGGGGCTGGGAGGTGGGACCACTGTACCTAAGAGAGGAGGTTTGCTAAGGAAGGAAGGGGGTGCCCAGGCCCACCTCTGCCGGGCACAGGGAGGGGAGGACGCAGGGGGACTGAGGCAGAGGAGACAGGGAGGTGAAGGGCCTGGCTGCTTGGGGAGGTGGCAGGAACAGGGGTGCAGGGGTGTGGGGGGCAATGAGGAGAGGACAGGCCACAGGAGAGCGGTGCCTGTGAGCCACTGGCTCTGCAGGGGACGGGCTGTGCATTCAGGCTGGTGGTCTGGGTGCACGGGGTCTGGGTGGGCCATCTCTGCTTCTGCCCGGGCCAGGGCCTCCCCCAACAGGGGCCTTCACTTGTTGGGGTGGGGTCTGCCTGGAGCCCCCAAGAGAAAGCCTTACTTTGCTCCTGGGCCAGAGGGCTGAGACTCGCCTTTCTAGGGGTGGGGGTGGAGTCGGCAGCAGCTCACAGACCCTGTTCCTGATCTGGCTGTCATGTCTGGTCTCATTTCTGTGGGCGGCTGGACCCTTTGCTCTGTAGGCCTGTGGGTTGACATTGGGGGACTGTCTGGGGGGTGCTGGCCTCTGGCACCCCAGGTTGAATCTCTGGTGGTCCTGGAGCCGGAGCCTCAGGCCTCAGTTCCTGAGAACTGCCAGGCTGTGCCTGAAGGCATCCAGAAGGCTCAGGGAAGGGCAGAGACCACCCGAGGCGGCTCCGTGTGCCCTACCTCTCAGAGAGGGGGCAGGACACTGCCTGGTCTGGGGGAAAGGCTGGGGCCCCGACTGCGGTGGATTTACTCACCAAGAGGCATGTGCTTAGCCTGCACTGGGTCAGGCCAGGGGAAGAAGAAGGGACCAGGAGAGATGCGGGCCAGGGCGAGAACCGGCAGGATCACCTACCAGGCAGAAACTGTCGCAGGGCAGGGCAAGGTGAAGCCATGGGATGACCTCTCCCCTTGCAGGACTCACCCCGGCAGAAGGGAAGGGCCTGGGTGAACTGATGCCTGGGTCCTCCCCGCTAGGGGTTTACGGACAGTTTCTGTCACTGGAGCGTGGAGCTGGATACGGGAGTGGGGGTGGGGGCTGGGAGGCCCAGATACCGGGGTATCCTGGCACCAGATACCAGGGTAGTCGTCTGCCTGAGTTGTGCCTCCTACCTCCATGGTCGGAGCACGTGGCCATGGGCCCCCAGGCTCTGCTGTGGCCAGAGAGGACAGGGGGCCAGGGCGCTAGGCCTCTAGTGCTCCGTGGAAGGGGGCCCCAGAACCATAATGTCCGAACTGTTGGCGAGAGGCCCCGAGCCGTGCTGTCTGCTCAGGGCTGGGGCAGACCCTGCCCCCTCCTCAGGCCAGAGCCCACAGGCTCCACTGAGCCCATCTGCGGGCCTCGGGCACTGGCCTCCAGTCAAGCCAGGGCGCTTTGGCGCCTCTCCATCCTTGGCGGGAAGGCCAAGCGCCGTCTCTTTCCAGGGCAATCGGCGCAGGACACAGACGCTGCCCACGGGCATCCAGACGGCAAGTGCAGCCTTCACGGGCTTGGCGCGGGTGCCCCTTCCAGAATAAGGTTCCTTTTGGCTTGATGACTAGAGGCGCTCAGAGGGCTGAAGCACGGCCTCTGGGGGTCGCACACGGGGCCACCCTGTCTGGTCACTCATAACACCACCCCCAGCACCCCCACACCCACGACGGAGCCAAAACTCGTCTGTCACCTCAGTTGCTCCTCTGCAGGGTGGAGCTGCCTGTGACAATGCGGATGGGAGACACAGTGGACAGGAGGGAATTTCACCCCAGACACCTGCTCCATGGGGGCTGTGACTAGACAGCCAGGGACCCCTGGGCAGTCTGGGGTCACAGGGCAGGAACAGCACAAGAAGCTGAGCAGGGCAGAGATACAGCAGCTGCCCAGGGGACCGAGGGGCAGGAAGGCCCCAAGCACCCCGCACCCCAGCCTGCTAATGCTGCAGGTAGGGTGGGCTGCGGTCTGGGGCCCTCCCACCTGCCTGCCGCCCAGGAGAGCTGGTGACCCCCACCTCCAGGACGACGGCCTTAGAGATGGGGCTTGTCAGCTGCTTTTGAGCCTGGGGTCATAGGGCAGACTGAGGGGCACAGTTGGTCATACCCAGGGTGGTGGTGCCCGGAAATAACGGTGACGTCTTCAGCACTGGGTAAGATGGCCTGACAGGCCCGGGCTGCCCACACGGGACATGGAGGCAGTTGGCTCCAGGGGCCTGATCTCTGCCACGACCCAGCACCTGGTACAAGGCACAGCACACGGCAAGGCAGACAAGACCGAAACGGACCCAGGCTGGCAGGGCTGCTCCTGTGGCCCTGGATGCCTGGTGAGTTCCCACGAGACCAGGGGCAGCAGCGGAGAGCCAGGTGGGGGACGGGGCTCAGCCACCCCTGCGGGCATTTAGCACTAGGGCAGGTGCCCTGGCTCTCCCATGCACCACCCAGAGCTCCGCCTGTGGGAAACAAGAAGCCCAGGACTCCTGGCTGCAGGGCAGTTGGGAGCTGTGCTGGGAGTTCGGGGGTCCTGCCTGACCTGGGACCGAGCAGAGCCCAGTGTGGGGCTGGAGGAATAGAGGGCCTGAGGAGGGAGGAACTGGAGCCCCCTCGAGGGGTAGCCCCTCTCCTCCCATGGGCACATATGTCTCCCTAGGCAGAGCCATCATTCAAGGGGCAGAGCCACCACCCAAGCACATGGGGTGTCTGCCAGGCAGTGGGTTGGCAGCATCAGCCAGCTAGGGGTGCCCAGGAGAGAGAGGGAGGTGTGTTCACCACCCCAGGCCAGCCAGGGCCTGAGTCACCAGGAGGAGTCACCCCACCCCTTTCTGCTCAGGTATCTCAGGAGCAAAGCTCCTCCAAGGGGTCTGAGGACTCTCGGTCTGGAGGAGACTGGGTGTGTGTGTGGGCCAGGCTGTGCCCCTCACAGGGCACTCAGTATGGTGGGCCCGTCCACGTGCCCTCCTCTGTCCCCAGGGCTGGCGGGACCCCAAAGGCTGCAAACAGACTCTATTTCTTCACCAAGACAGAAGGAGGCTGGAACATTGGCTATAGGGGCCGTGTCCACACCTCCCCGGGGCCTCCTCCACCCCAGGATCTCCAGTACCCAGGCCCCTTGTGGCCCTGGCAGGTTTGCACTGGATTCACCCTGAATTCAAGACAAAAAAGCACATCCGCTCACACTCCAGAGTGGCTGCCCAAGACCTGACTGAGGGGAGAAGTAGAGGAACCACCCTAGGGCCTGCAAAGGTGGGGTGTGAGGCCCCCACAGCAGTCAACATAAGAGCCGCTTCCCCTGGGCCTCCCCTCCCTGTGGCCTTCCCCCACCCCGACCGCTGTCCAGGCACCGCGGGACTCAACCCTTCCCACCACCCCACACACACCTCTGTAAGAAGGCAGTCTCAGAAGCATTTGCAGACCTACGAGAGTTGGGGGTGGGGGTTCCCCGGGAGGGTACTGGGGAGCCCAGAGAAGGAAGGGCTGGTGTCCGGGGGCAGAGAGCCAAGGGGAGGAGGAGGGTGGCACTGGCTGAGGCCTGAGCACCCCCAGACCCACACATGGCTGGTGGCTGGCTTTTTGGTGACGGAGCTGCCCTCGACCAGAGAGACCCCAAGAAAAGCTGAGCAGTGGCTCCCACCACCCCCACCCCTGCACAGCCTCAGACGACAGGAGAAGACCCCAAGACTTCAAGCATGAATCACCGCACGTAGAGCATACACCTATTCTGGGCTGGACGGCGGCCTTGACCCCACAGCCCTCTCCCCCAGGGAAAACACCTAGCGACGAAGCAGAGGCTGGTGAGTTGCCCGTCTTGGCAGGTGTGGGCGCTCAGCGTCCCGACCAGCCCCGTTACCACATGTGCTGGCGTCTGGGGCCAGGGTGGCCGTGGAGGGCGCTTCCTGTCCCCCCGCCCCCCGGTGCCAGCCACTGGTGCTTCCTTGTCGAGGGCAGAGAGTGGGCTGGGAGGTGGCGGAGCGTGGGCTCCAGGGTGGGCTGGGGCAACAGGGCAGCGGGCGGCTGGGCGGTGAGGCCGGGGCTCAGTAGAGGCCACAGCCCCGGAGGTTTTTGGCGATGATGACGTCCGTCACGGCGTCAAAGACAAACTGGATGTTGTTGGTGTCGGTGGCACAGGTGACGTGGGTGTAGATCTCCTTGTGGGCGGACTTGTTCTTGCTCTCATACTGGGCCTGGATATAAGCCACGGCTTCCGTGAAGGAGTTGGGGCCTGCGGGAGAGACCAGGTCAGGAGCTGGTGAGGCAAGGCCCCCATCTGGGTGCCAGTCAGGCCACAGGCCAGGGAGCGGACACCAGGGGCCCCTTAGTGACTCCCCTGCAGGAGGAACCTAACGACAGCTCAGTGCAATCAACAGCGGGTCATGAAATCAAGTCCGCGGCTCACGTCCAGTTTAAAAACAATGAAGGAAGCCAGAGAGCAGACCTCCCTGGGCCTCACTGGCACTAAGGGTGGGGTGCTGTTTTACGGAACTCCTGTTTCAACTTTTATAGATGCACCTATGGGTTCCTGACGCAAACATGCTTCCTTCCTGGGGGTCCTGCCCAAAGAAGCCTGAACCAGTGCTCACAGGGGATCAGAAGTCTGCCAGCCCCTGCAGGCTGTCCTCTGCTAGCGGTCACTTCTCGGAGCAGGTGGGTATGCCTCCGCCCTTGGCCGCTGCTGGGCAAGCTAGGTGGACACACAGCACCTGCGAGCTGCCCTGGCCTCCTTCCTCTCATCCCCTCCTACCTCCTTCTCACGTCCACCTTCCAGGGATGAAGAACTGTCTGGCTCCCTGACTTGCTGCCACACCGCTCTGTGGGATTTCAGGGAGGAACAGAAGGGACTCCTGGCTCTGCCTGAAGCCTCCACAGGCCCAGGCACAGTTGCCAGACCCGCCGAGGGAGGGAGGGAGGGTGGGAACGGGCTGGGTTTGGAGCCGCAGTGAAGACTGGAAAGCCAGGAGGGGCATGCCTGAGGGGACGGGGGTACCTAGCCTCTCGGCACAGAGGCACAGACCACCAGGCCTGGCCTGGAGAGGCTACTAGACCACAGCTCTTTCCTAAATCTGGGCTGGAGGTAAGGGAGAGGGTCCCTGGGACCTTGTCACACCAAACTGGCCTTGGTGACTGACGCCCTTGCTTCTTGCTGCCCTGTGGGCCAGTCTTGGCCACCTAGGGCAGGATGCACAGACCCTCCACAATTCACATGTGGCTAAACAGAGGCCGACTGGTGTGTGCGCAGGGTGCTGAGCCTGGCCCGCCTCTGGCTGTGTGCTGCTGGGGTCTGGCCCGGGGGGCCGTCAGCCTAATGTCGAGGAAGGGGAGAGACAGAGAGCTGCACCACTTGCCCAGCTCCAAGCCGTGGCCCCCACGTCCACTCCTGGGGATTTGGGGTTCAGCCTGGAGGCTCCCCTACCAAGCTGGGACTCTGACTTCCCTTGTGCTCTCTGGGCTGGGGGGCTGGGCAGGCTGGAGATGCCCACTTCCGCTTCCGCTTGTCTCTCTGACCAGGCCCTGGCCATCCTGAAGAGCCAGTGGGCCCATGGGCTACTCCAGCCACGCTGCTGCTCCACAGGAGCCCGGCCAGGCTTGCCCATCCACTCACAGCCGGGTGACCCCGCCGCAACAGTGACAAAGGTGGCCTCCGTCGGCCACAGCGTCCTCTGCAGGGAGGTGTGAGCAGGACCGTTCATGAGGCTCTCGCATCCAACAGGCTTTTTGACTCATAACTACCCATGTGGGGATGCCCTCAGGGTACTTCTCAGTTGTAATCATGGTCACAAGAGCAAGTGTTCAGTGAGCAGTTACTATTCACCCAGTGCCATGCTAATAAGCTCCTTCCTGCTCACTTTGTCCTCCTGGCAACTCTGGGAGGAAGGGACAGATAATCACAGTGATTACCCATCTCACAGATGTGGAAACTGAGGCTCTGAGAGGTTGTGTACCTGCTGTGAGTGGCAGAGTGGGGGCAGGAACCCTGGGCTGTCTGACTCAAAGCCCCATCATCACCCCAGCATCATCTTGGTGTTGCTGCGGTACTGACAGCCTCTACTTACAGACAACCAAGCTGAGGTGCAGAGGCTGCCAGGGTCAAGGGCTTGTAAGTGGCCAAGCCAGGATTCCAGCCCTGCTTCCCCTGACTAGGAAGCCCAGCTGGCTGCCCCAGGCCCCTCGCTACAGCACATTACAGGGAGGCAGGGGACCTGCCTTCAGTTCTGTGCTGGATCCTCTGGGGCAGAGCCCGGTGCATCTGCAGCCCATGGTGAAGGGGGACTGAGAGGCCCCTGCGGTCCCCGTGGGGAGTGGCCGTCTCTACCTGTGTACTCCGGAAAGCAGATGGTGAGCGGGGACTTCTTGATCTTCTCTTCGAATATGTCCTTCTTGTTAAGAAACAGGATGATGGACGTGTCCGTGAACCATTTGTTGTTGCAGATGCTGTCGAAGAGCTTCAGTGACTCGTGCATGCGGTTCTGCAACAGAGCGGAGGAGAGGCGAGTGAGACCCATACGGTCCTGACCCACCGCGGCCAGTGACACAGCAGGACAAGCAAAGGGATGGTCCGCCAACGCGGCTGAACGCACCACCAGGGACAGAGACAGGAGGACCCACAAGAACAAGGACCTGGTCCCTGCTGCATTCCACACATGGGTGGGGTGGGGGTGGAGCAGGGGGCAGGGCAGGGTGGGGGAACGCTGCCCCTTCCCCGAAGAGGGCTGGCCCAGGCGGGGGCAGCGAGGTCACCGAAGGGACTCCAGCCCACCACGGAGAGGACATGCACCATGCACACGGGGGCAGGGCCCCGCCACCCTCCACACGTCCACGCGGGACCGCGGGGCATGCAGATGGCTCTATGGGGGTCTCACTCGGCTTCACCAGCGGGGGTGGGAGGATGCACGCGTTCAGTTGGGAAACATTAACCGAGGACTGAGGGATCCTCGCATTAATCCAGAGTTGGAAGCAGACACCAGGGGGACAGCGTCAGGAGAGTGCTCTTGCTGTGGCCTTGGTCTGGTTGGGGATCAGGTGGGTTGCCTGGGCCGTGGCTAGGCTGGGGGCAGCTTTGTGTGAGCTGCTTGTCGGGACTGTTTTCCCAGTACAGGGGCCAGAAGAACCCCAAGATGAAAGCCAGCAAAACAGATTAAACCAGAGAGGAAGATAAAAAACCCAGAAAACATGAGAGAAGGAAAGAGAGGGAAAAACAAAAACAAAAAAACCCAAATTGGTTCAACCAGTCTCAGGCCAGGAAGTCAAAGCCGGTCCATCTGGAGGGCCCCGGGGTAGGCTCCAGAGACCACGGCTGCCCCAGGGCTGTGGACCGTGTGGCTGGAGATGGGAGGCGAGGTGGGGTGCACCAGCATAGGCCGGCCGGTGAGGAGGGTGGGACGCGGGAGTAGGGGCAGGCTTCACAGCAAAGTCACCCGGCGGTGCCCTGGGAACCTGCTGCTTTCAACTCTTAGCTGACGGTCTCAGCTGGAAGGAGGCGCTTCATACCTGCCCGACTTGCAGCGTCTCTCAGAATCTGCTCATGAGTTTGGCCTTGGTTTGGCAAGTTAAGGCCCTGCAGGCGGCGGTGACGGTGCTGCTGCTGAGAAGTTGTGGCAGGTGAGGCCCAGGGCCGTGGGGGTCCGGGCAGTGGCGGGCAGGGTGGCCAGCCGGTGGGCAGGCAGACACCAGCCCCAGGGCTCCCGGCCAAGCTCCAGGAGCCCCCAGACACCTTTTTCTCAGGCAGCCCCAATTCTCGCCCGCCCCCCACCCCAGGCCTGGGAGGGTGGGGCAGGGCCGACCAGAGAGGAAGGTGGTCGACCAAGGATGGGTCAGCGGCTGGAGCTCTTGCTCCCGGGGGCAGCATGTGTGAGTCCCACCACTTGGCCTCGAGTGGTGCTCCTGGGCAGAGTCATGTCACAGCTGCCGTCTGCTGCATGAAGGGTCCCAAGCGAGCACAGGCCCTCTTACAGCCCCCAGTCCCAGGGGCCCTCATAGCCGCCCAGAGGCTGCTGGCCGTGGGCTCCACTTTATAGAGGAGCAGGTGGAGCAGCCGCCACGCTCCCACGGTACCAGCAGTGGCACTAGACCCCGGGCTATGTCCACCTGGCCCTGGACACACAGGCAGGGTGCTATTCTCACTGGCACCATGGCAAGGAGCCGCCTCTGCGGGCTCTTGTCAGGTGGTGAAGCCAACGCCCGAGCTCTGGAGAAGCTCCTGCTCTCTCCTGGGTGGAAAGGAACCCAGGAAGAGCCCATTCGCGACCCCACATGCTGTGGCTTCCCCAAGGTCCTCGGACCCAGCCTTTGTGAAGAAGCACAGGGAAACGAGGGAGAAGGAGCCGAGGGAGAAGATGGGAGAGAAGACAGTGAAAGTAGGAAAGCAAGGTGGAAGGCACTCCAAAGTGCCCTTCCAAAGGAAGGCCCTGCTCCAGAGCGAGAGCTGGTGAGGAGCTGGCAGAGGGCGGGCGGGCCAGCAGACCGGGAAGGCCATCCGAGCGTGAGGCACGGCACCTGCCAGGTTCACTTGAGACCCGCAGGCCACAGAGCTTGGGACCCCGTGGCTGCCAGACCCGCTCCAACGTCCTCTTCTCCGCCCATGCTCTGGAGGCCAGTGCGTGCCCCTTCCTGAGAGGGACTTGGGGCTTAGGACTGAGCAGGGCGGGTCTCCAGGAAGAGGCCTGGGGCCCTCGACACTCCAGTGCTTGATTTTCTTTCAAAGTCACTGCAGGATCGGCTTCCTGCACCAGCCCTGCTTCCCACTCCCAGGCATAGCACGGAGAAAAGATGAACCAAATGGAGCTCAGACCACATGGTGGCCAGGCAGACTGTGAACAGTGGGTCCATAAGCTGGGTCAACAGTGGATCAGTGAGAGACGTGCCGGGGTGGTCCCTCTGCGCGGTGCCTTGTGGGGGTGGCAGGAGCCGACCTGGGCTTCGGGATGGTCAGTGGGTCCAAGCCTGGGGGTCTTAGACACCACAGCTCCTGAGGCCACTGAGAAAATGCTGGCGTTAGAAAGAGCTGCACAGCTGGCATCCCAGAGCCTCGCCCCGGAACAAGGCAGGGTTTGTGGGGCTCTGCTGATGCCCTGCTTAGAAGTGTTCTGGGGACTGAAGGAGAAAGGGCAAGGGGGACAAGTCAACATGCAACGCAAGTACTGCTGGCCCACCCGGCCAGTGGCCCTGGCCCCATCTGCCCACAGCACCATCACTGCATAACCCCGACCCCTCGGAACGGCGGCGCCTCCTCCCACAGCACCACACCCCAAAGGCCAGCAGACCTCAGTAGCAGCCCCGTAGGACCAGCGGGCAGGACCGACGATGAGACAGACCCAGAAAGAAGACAGCCTTGCTCAAGGCCCACCGTGACGAGCCCAGTCCCAAAACCTCAGCGCCAGGGGTCTGTGCCTGCCTGCATCACACGCAGGAGCTAACGATCGCCAAGGATGTGACCCCACGGCCCAGAAGCCCCACCTCAGCGGGTGCTTGTCTCCTGAGACCCCACCAGGCCCACCTCTCTGTGGGCAGCTCAGTGGGCCCCCAGCTCAGTACAACCCCCAGGGACGATACGACCACTAGCCCAGTGCTGCTAAGCCAGAGACGGTTCCAAGTACTTGAAGATTCTCACCCCACTGCCCACACCCCACCAGGCGGGTATGATGGTTACACCCCTAAGACAAAGAGGGTGCTCCCTGAATCCAGCAGCAAACCAGGGCCAGGCCCAGAGAAAGGCAGCACCCCTTGCAGAGAGGGCCCCCCTCTGAAGCCAGCCTGGCAGTTCTCCGAGGCCCCAGACTGAAGACGCAGTGACGGAAGGTGGGAACCTGGGCTGGCGCCCTCCAGGGAGGGGCCTGTGTCCCCAACCCCGTCACTCACCATGAGCCCCAGGCTGCCCAACCCTCTGCCAGCCCTGTCCACTGCTCAGGGAGAGCTGTCAGGGCTAAGAACTGCTATTTCTGTCTTACATACACTCTTGCTTGACTGCACCCTGATTTCATTTAGGATTTGCTTAATTTGGTTCTGGCCTGACAGCCTCTGCGACTCTGCTGTGTTTACTGCAGAGGCCCTTGCTGCCCGGGCCCTGGCATCTGCACACAGCCTCTGAGCAGGGGGCCCACGGCTGCCTTCACTACACTGGCATCATGAGGCATCTGGCTGAAGTCAGGAGAGAGGTGGGAACAATGTCCCACTCTAGCCAATGTCCGAGCCCCCCACCAACGCAGCCAGCTGCACCCGAGAGCCGCTGTGGGCCGCTGAGGCCAGGCGGGCCGGGGCCACTCACCGTGGTCTCGTCTTCGTGGAGCACCTGGTCATAGCCGCTGAGTGCGACGCAGAAGATGATGGCCGTGACGTCCTCGAAGCAGTGAATCCACTTCTTGCGTTCAGACCGCTGGCCCCCGACGTCGAACAGCCTGTCAGGAAGACAGGGAAGCTGGGGATGGGGGTAGGGAGACCCCAGCAGGTGTGGGGACACTGGTCGAGCTGAGGGGTGGGGGAGGAAGGCTGCTGTACACAAAACAAGCCTCCCAAGGAGCCTCGCCCCAGGCTGAGGACTGAGCATGGCATCCTCGGGGCGGGGTGGCCATCACTGCTCTGTCCCAGGACTGGGTGGCGCCCCACACAGCGACGCCAAGACCTGCCCCTGCCTCTCAGGGCTGTCACTAAGGGGTGACCTCGGCTGGACATGCCTTTGCGAGCTCCCCCTCTCAGGGGGACATGCATATCCTGCCCCTGGCTTTCCGAGCACGTCTGTTCGCGTCTGTGGTCCATGGAAACCCCAGAGCAGCCTGGGAGGGACGGAGGGAGGCGGGCAGGGACCTGCAGCTCCCACATGGAGGGACAGTGAGGCAGCAAGGGGTTAAATGCCAGGGTGCCAGCAGGAGTTGGGGTGAGACCAAGGTCTGTCTGCAGACAAAGCCTCCACTCTGTGCCCTCCCTCCCTCACCCCTTCTCAGACACCATCCCCAGGGAACATGAGAGCTGTCAGGGGAGATGGTGGCAGAGGGGCTTTGGTCCTGGAAGGGCGAGGTCAACCTCACATCTAACGCCCTGAATGAAGATCCCAGGCCTGGCGCACAGCTGCCGGGGTGGGCTGGACCCCGACCCGCCGACCCGCCGACAGAGGAGAGGTACTGCAGGCTGGAGCCCACAGTGGGCCTGGAGCAAGGACACAGGTCCGGTCCTCGTCCCGTCACCACCTCCCTTGGACCCTGCTTCTCCATCTGAAATACTGGGCCCTGGTGATGGTCTCTAAGGCCCCTCCACAGCATATACTCTCAGCTGCTGCGGGCCGGGCACCCCCAGCCCAGCTCCACACCTACTGCCCCGAGGGGTGAATGGGAAAGACCGAGGGACTAGGGGACAGGGGCATCTCGTGGGGCTGTCTGGCCCATCCCTGCCTTCCTCGGGCTCAAGGGAGGCCCCAGGAAGCCTCACAGGGATGGAGACAGAACCCCAGCCCTTTGTGTGGGAGCAGGCGGGGGCTGGGCCTCAGGCTGGGCAAGGCCAGGCAGCGGCCTCACACGGGTCTACTGGTCTACTGTCCCGGCCATCCTGGCCTCTCCTCCTGCTCCACCCGACACCCAGAAACCACACCCGGGAGGCAGGTGGAGGCAGCTAGGGGCACCCAGGCCTCAGGGCATGCAAGCTGCCCCAGGTGGTGCTATGACCCCCTGGCAAGGCCTATGGTGCTCAGACCCTGGGCTTGAGCTGTGTTCTGTGCTCGGGAACAGATTTGCTCCTCCAGGCCTCTGTTTCCCCTACATACCTGGAGAGGGTGGGCCAGCTGATCTCCAAGCCCTTTCCAGCTCTGAGATGACATGGGTCCTTGGGTTGCTTGGGTTCACCCACCCTTATTCCCCACGCCTCCACGCCGTCCAAGACCACCTGGGTGATCCACCGTCTCCCCCTCAGAAGTCACGCAGGGACAGGACTCCCCTCCTTTGTCCGCTTGAATCCTCCCTGTTCCTCAGAGCCCCCCTCCAGGACGCTTCTTTCAGGAAGCCTCCCTGCTCACTGCAGCCCCCAACCTTGGTGGCAAAGAGGCACACACACAGGTCCCTTCTCGCATCCAACTGCCTGTCCCAACTCGAGAGCTCCCTGAGACAGGAATGCTCCAGAAGAGCTGAGACCGAGAGGCGGGGGTCGCCCGTGTCTTAGCACCCTCTCCAGGACCGAGGAGTCTCCCTGGGCCTCACCTGAAGTGGAGGTTCTTGAACGTGAAGTGGGTTTCTACAATGCCGGTGGTTTTGACCCTGGTTCTGAGGATGTCCTGCTCGGTGGGCTGGTAGTCGGCGGCCCCGATCCGGTCCAGGCTGTCCAGGTAGCTGGGGATGGCAGCACACGGGGACCGTGGACCAGGTGTGGGCACTGCCCTCCCCAAGTGCCAGCCCCGACCCAAGCCAGGGAGGGACGGCATCACCCGTCCAGGGCCAGCCGTGGGGCGGAGCTGAGGAAGAGAAGCTCACATTCCGGCCTCAGGTGCTCAGAGCCTCTAACTCAGACCAAGGACTTCGCGCACAGTTCCAGGCACACTCAGACAAGGTCAGACCAGGCCTCTGCATTTGGCCCTCCAAGGCCACACACTGGGAAGGCTTTAGGGGTTGGTACGGGTTAAGGTTTGAACCCTAAGCCAGGTTGGAATCCAGGAAACCAGGAAGAAGGGAGCTCGCTCAGACTGGCAGGAAGATTCAGTGACCCACAGGGCCAATGAATGGACTACCCATCCCTGTGCGGGGAGAGTCACACACAGCCCATGGGGAGCAACCTCGAGGGTCTGAGTCATGGCATGATGTGGGAGTCCCAGGCTGTGCATAGAGGGGCCGAGCCTCATCAACACCTGCCCTAGACCCGCTGGTGGGGCTGACTCCCCAGCTTGTGGACGTTCGCGGGGCTGGGAAGGGCAGATGCCTCCACCAAGGAGGGTGTCCACTGGTAAACCAACAATCCAAGCTGCCTCAAATCCTTGTGAGAATGCTCCCTAAGTAAACATAGCCGATGGTGGGTCCCAGGTTCAGGGAAGGTGAGCTTGAAGCCACACTCCTAGAAAGGGGACGACACTGCTGGGGGAGTCAAGGCTGGGTCTGCCCGACTCCAGAGCCAGTGCTCTTACACAGGCCTCCAGGCCTCCTCTCCGCCGTGGAAGGAGGGAGGCTGACGCGGCAGAGCAGATCTGAAAGCTCTGGCTGCCATGGAACCTGCTCGCCAGGCCCAAGGGCATCTGGGCGGCCTCCGTCCTCAGCCTGGAGGAGCCCCTCCCCTGCCCCCACTGCCTCTGCCCAGAAGCGGTGCTGGTTTCAGGAGCCTCCTCCTGTCATCCCTAGCTGGAGACCTGGGCTGGGAGCCTCTGATCTTGGCCTCATCCCAGCTGGGGAACCCTCCTTTAGGCAGACAGCCTGGCCCTCTGTCTCTCTGCTGGCTGAGCCTCACACAGGGAGGAGGTCACGGGAGAGTAGAGGGTACGCTCAGGGGACTATGCACCTACTGTGTCTACTGCCTGCCGACCATCCTGGGTGCTGTGGGGGCACAGGCCCCACCTCCTGGAGCCTCTGTTCCTGGGTGTGTGTGCATGAGGTAATTAACAGAGAAGTAAGCTGTACAACACGTCAGGAGTTGGTAAGTGTCAGGAGGGAAGACTCAGACTGTCAGTAGAGGGAGGCTGGCTGGGGGCTGCTGTTTGGTATCGGGTGGCTGGTGAAGGCTTGTGGAGGCAACATTCTAGAAGAGACGGAGAGCAGTGAGGGGATGAGCCTCTCATGGTCCAGCAGAAGGACCAGTGGGTGCAGAGGCCACGCCCGTGGTGGAGGAGGAGCCAGGCCTGCAGGCGCTGGACAGGAGTCAGGGGAGAGGCTGTGCATGGGGCAAGGCGGGGCAGGCAGCAAGCAGTGAGGCTGGAGGGGGTGACGGAGGTGATGGCACAGCACGCAGGCCCCTGAGATCAGTGTGAGCGCCTGCGCTTTCACTCTGGAAGGCTCTGACCAGAAGGGCACCTTGCCAGCCAGACCTTTAGTAGGGACCTGGGTCTGGGGAAAAATGATCCTCCCAAACCATGGAACTAACTACCTTTTACAGCCCTGGCTGGTGTGTGCTCGGGTTTCTGGGCTTCTGGGACTCCTCTCGGAGCCATTGTTCAGAGGGGAGAGGGAGTGCTGACTGTGTTCAAAGACCCATAACAGAGGGAGACCTAGGCCGGACGGCATCCCCTCACCCTGAGCCCTGGAGCCTCCCAGTAATGTGAGAGGCCGGCTGGCCTGCCCCCCATGGCTGGGCAGGGACATGTGGTGACTGGGCTCTGGGCCTTGGGGAGCCGCTCACACTGTCTAGGGTGTGAGAGTGTGTGTGTGTGTGTGTGTGAGGTGTGTGTGTGAGGTGTATGTGTGAGGTGTGTATGTCTAGGGTGTGATAGTGTGTATGTGTGTGAGGTGTGTGTGTGTAGGGTGTGAGTGTGTGTGTGTGAGGTGTGTGTGTGTGTGTGAGGGCTGTGTGTGACGGGTGTATGTGTAAGGTGTATGTGTGTGTGAGGTGTATGTGTATGTGTGAGGTGTATGTGTGTGTGTAGTGTATATGTCTAGGGTGTGAGTGTGTGTGTGTGAGTGTGAGTGTGTGTGTGTGTGTGAGGTGTATGTATGTCTAGGGTGTGAGAATGTGTGTGAGTGTGTGTGTGTGTGTGAGGTATATGTATGTCTAGGGTGTGAGAATGTGTGTGTGTGTGTGACGGGTGTGTGAGATGTGAGAATGTGTGTGTGAGGTGTGTGTGTGAGGTGTGTGTGTGACAGGTATGTGTGTGTGATGGGTGTGTGCATGTGTGAGGTGTATGTGTATGTGTGAGGTGTATGTGTGTGTGTGGTATATATGTCTAGGGTGTGAGTGTGAGTGTGTGTGTGTGAGGTGTATGTGTGTGGTGTGTATGTCTACGGTGAGTGTGTGTGTGTGTGTGAGGTGTATGTGTGTGGTGTGTATGTCTAGGGTGTGAAAATGTTTATGTGTGAGGTGTGTGTGTGTGCGTGAGGTGTAGGTGAGAATGTGTGTGTGAATGTGTGTGTGTGTGTGTGTGTGAGGTGTATGTGTGTGGTGTGTATGTCTAGGGTGTGAGAATATGTGTGTGTGTGTGAGGTGTAGGTGAGAATGTGTGTGTGTGTGAGGGGTGTGTGTGTGTGTGTGTGTGTGTGTGAGTGTGAGGTGTGCGTCACCCAGAGTTGTGCCAGGCGACAGCCCTGTTAGGCCTCTCTCTCCCTCTGTCACAACAAATCTACTTTGAACTGTTTCACCTTTCAGGCCCCAGATTCTGTCAGAAGACGAGAGCTAGCAGCTAAAACAACAACAGCAAAGCAACCCCGGACCAGAAAGTGTTCGAGGGCCTTCAGAACCTGCCTGCCTGCGGGCCTCCCCGCCCTCTGCAGAGCCCTGTCCCGGAGAGCTGAGGGCGGTCTCCTCAGCTCACCTGGGGGAGTTGACAAGCACTCACTCAAGTTGCTCGTTTTGACTTATCAAGGTAACCACCAGAAGAACTAAAAATATCCCTGTAACTAGCCAAAAACTGGGGGTGGAAGTGGAGAAGAGAGAAGGAAGGAAGGATGGAAGGGAGGGAGGGGAGCTAAATTCCTCAGCTTTCACAGCTTCAGCCATTAAATGCCATTGAGAGTTGGTGGGTTGGGTTTTCTGGACATCACTGGGACAAATAAACAGAGATAGTTAACAGTGGGAGGGGGCAGGCCTGGGAGGAGGAGTCCACTATGAACTTTACACCTTTCCATATTGTTAAAAAAAATTTTTTTTGCAATGGACTGATATTATGATTAGTTAAGTGGCAATCCGTTAGGTGGGGGGCACGATTTGATGTCCTGAGGTGGCCCTGAGGGTAGTGGGGGGATGGGAAGGGTCTGGACTAAGGCTGAGCAGGGGGCAGGGAGTGGGAGAACAAGGGGACGCCCTCGCCAGGCCTGACTGGCTTGGGGTTGGGGGGACACCTGGGTCGAGATCTATGATTTGAGTGCACAGAGAGAGGTGTGGACTTGAGCCTCTGGGCTCACATCCCTGCCATTAAGGTGTCCTGGGGACTCAAAAGGGACTGGCGCCTGGGTCACTACCACCTGGGACTCACAGGACACAAGCGCTTGCCCCAGGACAATCTAGGTGTGCAGAGCTGGGGGAAGACAAGTCCCCGGTTTGTCAGCTGTCCTCACGGCCAGTGGCCATGGCCCAGTGTCTGTTACTGAAGGCTGCCTTCTCGGCGCTGGCCTCCTCTATATCAGCACCATGGAGACCAGCGTTTCTTACTCTCAGTGCTACTGACACTGTGGGTATGACATTTCTTTGCTGTGGAGGGCTGTACGATGTATCTCTAGGAAGTCAGCAGCATCCTCAGCCTCTACCCACTAGATGCCGGTAGCACCACCCTAGTCAGGACAACTGAAAACCTCTCCAGACGTTGCCGGTGTGTCCTGGGGGGAAAAGGGGCCCTGGCTGAGAGGAGGTTGAGCAGATCAGTGTCAGAGGCCATGTGTCCTAACGCAGGGCAGCTTAAGCCCAGAGGTGCCCACTGAAAACCTGGGCACGAATCTGTAAATGTGGGTGCGTTTCCTGAAAGCTGGAATGCAATCCCAGTGTCTTCAAACAGAAGATGCATCTCTGACCACTGAGGACCATTCCCTGGAGCTGCCGATCCAGGGGCCAAGGACATGTATACCTCCAGATGCCTGGAGTGGCTAGGCTGCAGTGGGCAGTCATGTGACCTGTGGTCACAGAAGGGCCACCTCTCCGCCCTCCCCTCTCTCACCCACCCACTCTCTCTGGCTTTCAGTGCTTCACGCCCTCTTCTTCCCTGCCCTGGGGGTCGATCTCTCCCGTCTGTCTTTTACTTTTCCTTATTAGTTGTAATGCAGTATTAAAGTATATGTCTGACTATTTATTTCACTTATCTGATGGGTTACGTATTCCTTATTTTTATAGACAGAGGAATGGAAAGCTTATTCTTTTATCAAAAAGAAAACCATGTAAGTTATTTTCTGCCTATGTTACTCTTGATTTGTACTTACGGGGTCAAGGATTCTCCAGGGGAAAAAATGGTTGCTGCACTGAAAACCTTCCTTCTGGGGGGCCGGGCCCACTCCAGGGCAGGCGGGTGATGGCCCTGGCCCTCTGGGAGCCCTGCTGTTAGCTGTCTCTTGTGCCCCCCACTTCCCTGGCCTCCTTCTCATCCTGGGGGGAGGATGGGCAGGAGGCGACGCCCCTTCTCCTTCCTTCTTGACACACAAGGCAAAGTATCTCACAGCGATTCCAACTTCAGCCCAGGACGCCTCCTTGCCCCACCGCCCCCGCCCCCAGCCCCTTCCACGCCGCATCACTGCCCTGCTGGCGGTCTCCTGCCTGCCCAGGACACTCACTATTTGGCAGAGTCATTGAGCTGATACTCCCGGGACCTGTTGAAGCACTCCTGGATCCCCGAGTCGCCCCAGAGTCGCATCATGGCGGAGAGCAGCTCTGGAGAGAAGGGCTCCGTGTCTTCCATCCGACTCACCACGTCACACACCATCTTGGCGTCGGCCTGTGAGGAGATGAGGACATGGACAGAGTCTTTTATTTGTGGGCACAACAATGATCACTGGTCAGTGACCCTACTCTCGAGTCCTTTGAACCCCGCCACCCTCCAAGAGAGCAAGAGAGACAGACACCTCCCTTCCCCACAGGCCATGGCTCATGGCTCAGGAAGCGAGCAGGAGATGGAAATCTGCAGGTGGCCTTCGGGGTGGGAAAGACACGAAGGAAGGGGGCAAGGTCAACACCTGGAAGGCACAAGGCTGACAAAAGATTCTCTACCAAGGTGCTTGTGTGCGTGCTTCAGTTGCTTCAGTCGTGTCTGACTCTGGGCGGCCCCATGGACTGCAGCCTGCCGGTCTTCTCTGTCCCTGGGTCTCTACCAACGTATGTGGGGCCAAAGCCTTCTGTGGAGACTTTCAGAATCAGGCTGTCCAGCTCAGTAGCTATTCACGCCTCAGGGCCTGTCTAATGCAGGAGGTCAATGTGAAGGCGCAGGCACTGAGTCCCCTCCTGACTGCCTGCCCTGGGAAGGAAGCTGTAACTGGCCGGCAGGCCATATCCATAATGCCAGCCCAGACTCAGCTCCCTAGGGTCAGTGTCCCATAGACCCCAGCCCTCGGATTCCCAAGTCTCCCACCAGGACAGCCTGGGTCCCGGCCCCTCTCCAGCACCTGAACCTCTCCTGCGGGCAGCCGCCAGAACGCTGGCCCTGGGAACCAGATGCTGAGCGCCTTAGGCAGGCGGTGACTCAGGGAGGCAGGGTGGGGGAGCAGGGCTGGTGCCTCCAGCTGGGGCTAAAAACAGGCCTGTGCGTCAGGGCCCACATGCTGATGCTGCTCCGTGTGCCCGCGTGACCTCAGGAAGGCTCACCCGTGTGAGGAATGACTGGGAGAAACCTGGCCAGTTTCCCAAACTTCTTCCTTTGGACCCCACTGTCAAGGTTTCTGCCTGATGCGAGAGAAGGGAGTCGGGACCTGAGGGTGGTGGGCAGGGCCAGACTTCCTGCTAGGGGGAGACACCCTCCCACCTAGAGCCATGTTATGCCTCAGCCAGGCCACTAGAGGGTGTGGTTTAGAAACCGGGCCTTACAGAGCCAAGTGCTCCTCTGTGTCTGTCGTGGAATCCTGGGAACTGCACTCCAGTGGGATGCGGTGCACGGTTTGGGGAAGGGTGGCCTGGAGCAGTCCTCCTGGCTCCACCCCATCACCAAGGTGTGGTGGTCGCAGGGGTCTTGTGCTGGCAATACCTCTCGATCGGCCCTTGCTCTATCCCTCTCCCGTCTCCCCAGCTCAGTGCTGGCAATACCTCTCGATCGGCCCTTGCTCTATCCCTCTCCCGTCTCCCCAGCTCAGTGCATGGCACCACCATCGGCACCAACCACTAAGACTCAAGTCACCCACCTCCATCCCCATATCCACTTCTCCCCATCTCCTCTGGGACACCCCTGAGTCCGAGCCACTCCTTGTCTTTTCCTGGCTGTCCCTGGCCCCCCTCCCAAGGGTTCCTTGCCTCCCTCTTGCTTCTCTTCAGTCTGTCTTCCACACCACAGTCAGCAGGAAGGCCGTAGTAAAAGAACTCCCCGTTTTTCCAACTGGGGACACTGATCTCCAACTTAAAGATTGCACCTCCTCGTTTTGCTTGTGGCAAAGATGAGACCATGTGACCAGTTCTATCCATACAGAGGTCAGCCCAAGTGTAGCGAGGTCTTTGGAAAAGGCTTTGTAAAGGGAAAATGCACCCTTTTTCTCTCACTTCCTCCTTCCTGAAACCTGTGCTGGCTGGAGCTCTAGCAGCCATCATGGATCATGAAGATAAGGTCTATACCTGAGGGACAGTGGACTGGTGATCTAAAAACAGTCAGGTCCTTGACAACTTTGTGGACACTCCAATCCTTCTGGATATTTCTTTTTTTTTTTTTTTTACTTTTTTTTAAACTTCTATCTCATTTAAATCACTGTTTTCTAGGTCTCAGATATTCACAAACTTAATTCTGATGGGTACAATAACTCTCTCTGTTTAAACTCTCAATAGCTTCCCATTATTCCTAAATTCCAAACTCCTTACCGTGGCCTCCAAAGCCCCAGCCTGGCTGCTCTCTGTTCTACCCTCCTCCCACCTTTCCCCTCTCCTGGTCCTCTAAGCACACAGCCTTTCCTCTGTTCCCCAAATAGTCAGGGTCATCTTACCTCAGGGTGCTTCACCCAGCCAGATCATCCTTCCCCTGGCTCTGCCCTTCTCCACCTTAACGTCACTTCCTCAGGGAAGCCCTCCTCTACGCCCCCAGTCTGCCCCCACCGTGCACCAAACACACCATATGTCACAGCTGGTGTTGCGTGTGCCTGTCCCTCGGTTTTCTGATTATTCAGGGCCCCCCCATCTCACAATGCTTTGTACACAGTTGGTGCTCTACAGTATTTGTGAGATGAACGGGTCCTCGGCATTTTACTACCAGGCATGACCCCAGTTTCTCACTCCACCCTCTCTATCTCCCAAGTCTTCTCATCTCGTCCGTCTCAGCAACAGTGTGTCTAGTTCAACCACAGCAGCAGCTCTGCTGGGGAGCCATCCTGTTTAACAGATGGGGAGACTGAGGCTCAAGGTCACATGCTACTAAATGGGAGAGCCTGGACCCAGGGTTAACCCCTACTGTGCTCCAGCGGACAGCCCTGGACGTGCATCTCGGATACTGGTGTCCAGCCCAGACCCTCACCCCCACCACCCTGAGCAAAGGTGTGGGCAATGGGTAAGGAAGGGTGAGGGTGGCAGGAAGGAGGGGTCATGCCAAGGCACATGGAGGACTGTGGTGGCTGCCAGGCCCAGCCAGCCCTGTGGGGGTCAAGCTAACAAGCAATTAATAGAGCTAGAGGGGGCCCCTTGTCCCTTTGTCTTCCTGTCTTTGGGGCCCTTGGGGGTGGGGCTCACACTGGGCCTGACCTTCCTGTCTCGGTCCCCTCCTGGGCCAGTGGGGGGTACGTTTTCCCACACCTTGCTCTCAGCTACAGCCCCCACGACACTGCCCCTCTCACTGGTCGGAGCATGCCCAGCTGTCCTGGCAGCAGGGGGTGTGACACAGCAGACGCCTGGACCGGAGCAGCCCCATCCATGCAGATTTGCTTAGTGGAGGATGCTGGAGCAAGCTTCTGTAGAAAACACACGCTGTGTTCCTGCTGGTGGCGGTGACCAGCTTCGAGGTGGCTGCGGAGGGCCCAGTCCCTCTGATCTGCATCTTTTTCTGCTGGACAGCTGCCTCCTCCACCGGTGGGGCTTCCAGTCCCTCCTTTTCTGGCACCAGAGCCTCTGCTCCCCTGAAGGAGAGCACTCCTCCCCGACTCAGCCTGAGCAGTCTGGGTGGGGCGGCCTTTGTCCCATGGTCTCGGGGTGGACACACGGTCTGGGCCTGGCCAGTCCATCCCTCTGCCCTTAGTGAACAGTTCTGGGTGGACAAAGAATCCAAATCTGTCAAGTGAGACTAACCTGACCAGCCCCAGGACACCTGCATAAACTATCAGGAGAGACCCTCCAAGGAAGAGCCCACCTGAATGTGGAGCCATCCCTGAGGAAAGCAGGGCTGAAAGAAGGAGGCACCCCAAGTCCTGATGACACGTCAACACCTGGATCCAGCTGCACCTGCAGCCACACACATCTCTGGCTTTCCAGTTACCTCCACCAATCAATCCCTTGACTCTTTCTTAACCCAGTTGAGGACGTGTTTTTGTTTGGTTGGTTGACTTTTGCACAACAACCTCAAAGAGTGCTACACTTCCTCGTGTGTTGAGGCCAGTACCAGGCTCACCTCCTCCAGGCAGACCCCTCCCATTACTGTGGTCCACACAGCTCCTCTGGCATCTGATTCCCTTCCCCTCTTCTCGTCTGGACCATGCCCTGAGCACATGCACAGGCCCACGTGCTGCGCTATTTCCTGTGGGGGGGGCACCAAGACGGGTTGGGGGCACTGGCCACGTCCCAGGGGCTGTCTGCTGGGCTCCTGGAGATAGTCCTACACGGGAGCTGAGGGAGGCTGTCCACTGATGCCGTGCCCAGCGGCCCCTGCATTGAGAGCTAAGTGCAGGACATTCGTCACTGCGGGTGCAGGCCCGGCCCAATTATTGCCACTGCCATAGACACCTCACACGTGTCTAACATGCCCCTGTGGGGCACCACTTCCACTGAGGGTCATAGTTAGGGAGCCATCTGTCGGCCCAGGGTCAGGGACGCAGCGGTGAGGGAGTGGGCCCTTCTCTCCTCCACGGCCCCCAGGGGCAGAGGGGCGGGATGCGAGAGATGTATGTGCGAGATGCCACATTTACTCAGACACACAAGCCTGTGGCGTGAGTCCAGCAGGTACAAAGTGCCCAGTGTGCCCAGCCCTCCACGGCCGCCACTGTCCACCTGCTGTGGCTGCCCATGCTGTGACGTCCGGTTCCCATGCCCCACCCCCGACCCCCAACAAGTCTCCCTCCTTTTCCCACAGCCCTCTTTGGTCACTCCTGCCCTAGGCTTCTAGTTTGTTCCATGCAGACTTTGGGGGGCTCAAGCCACAGGCTCAAGGCTCCATCCACAACTGGGCTCCTGGCTTGAGTGGGGCCTTAATCTCTCTGAGGCTCAGTGTCCTCACCTGAAAACCAGGGATGCAGTCTCACCACTTGCTTCACAGGGCTCCCTCTTGTCGTGGGAGCAGACAGAGCGCCCTAGCACAGGACGGCCTGAGGGGCGGGCCAGGCTGTGCCTCACCTCCCCAGCCGCCTGGGGACCAGAGGAGATGAGGAGGCCAACCTGACCGCCCTCTGAGGGGCGGGGTCACAGGAAGGGGTGAGACATTGAGAAACGCATGTCTGGGACCCTGCGTTTCTGTGAACTGCAGGCAAGATGCCGTTCTGATGGGTTTTTGGATCAGAAGGCTCGGGGCACAGGAGCAGCTGTGACTAACTCTCAGGGCCACCTGCAGGATTGTCCTCACCAGGTCAGTGATTTAAAATCAGCATCGACACTTCTTTTCATCTGAGCCAGTATCAGCTTTCTGGCTAAATGATACCTTAATGTTCACACAGGAATGTTGACATATACATGTCCTGAAGCTGCCCTATGCGGAGGTGGGATATTTTTAGAAAGCCCCACGACAGTGGAGGTGCCCCTGTGGACACCCCATCCATGAGCAGCTGGAAAAAGGGGTAGGCAGGGAGAGGAAGCAGCGCCTGGGGACAAGGGGTACCTCCAGCATTTGAGGGGGGTGCAGAGCTCTGCCAGGATGCCTCCCAGAAGTAGGCTTGCCCTGGGTCAGTGCTGGGGAGCAGGGTGCCTGGGGAGGTGATGTGGACAGCTGCCCCCTTGAACTGGCGGCACACAGGGGTTCCCCCCTGCAGCAGACAGGCCAGCCCCCTGCACCAGGAGGACATGGGCTCCTGGGGACTGGCCATAAGTGTACTTGGAAAGCAGTGCCCACGATGCAGGGGCCAGTTGATGGGGCTACCCATTGGCATCCATGGCTGAGGCGCTCTCCTTCCTGAAAGCCATCTCCATACTACGAGGAGGGCCAGGGGCTCCCATGGCCCTGCCCGCATGTCCACTCTGTCTCCCACTTCCTGGACTGCAAGGGAGCCCCTTGCACCCACTTCTTTTGCCTAGTGTCTCTTGTTCACCCTTTGTAGAGAGGTGGCTGGTGCCTGCCTGTTCTGTGCCACACCGGGGGTGATTGTGGGATGAGTGGTGACCAAGGGAAGCAGGAATCAGCCTGGCTGAGCCACTGGCAACCAATACCACACACACCTGCTCACATGCCAGGCACTGCAGGGCCTTGCCAGTCCTCGCCACTGCCGCCCACCCCCCGCCCACCGTGGGCGCATCGTCTGAAATTGGGACGGCTGAGTGCATGATAAACACTTGGGTCTGCAAAACTCCTCCCCTCTCTTCTGAGCAAAGGGGCTTAGAGCTAAAGTATGAACAAGAGCCTTTCCCTCTCTAGAGACAAAATGCAAAGGATATGGGACGGAAGCAAATAGGGATTTTCAGTCAGGTGACCCAGGTCCAATCCTGGCTCTGCTGCTTTTTAGACTTGTGACCTTGGACAGACCACTTAACCTCCCTGAGCCTCTGGCTCTTGTTAGTTCCCACCTCACGGGGTTGTTTGTGCAGATGAAAGGCTAAATCAATGTGACACGGCTCTGCAACATAAAGAGCCCTGCAAATGTTAGTTATTATAAGCAAAGATGAGGTCCCTGAGACACAAACAACAAGCTGACATAAAATTAGCCTGCTTTGTACAAGACTTCTCAGGCAAGCAGGATAATCTTGATAACAATAATCATAGTAATTATAATAATAACCCCTTCCGTTTGAGGAGCTGCTTTGGATCTTTCAGAGTTTTCCTCCTCTAATCTTTCAGGCCAAGTGAAGTATGAGTGCGTGCATATGTACATGCACACACACACACACACACACACACACACACACACACACACACACACACACACACACACACACACACACACACACACACACACACACACACACACACACACACACACACACACACACACACACACACACACACACACACACACACACACACACACAGTCCTCTGGTTGCAAAGGAGGTCTCCATCCTGCCCTGTCCTGCCACGTGCATTGCAGTAGCTTCAGCTCCCACCAGGGGGCAGGAGTGCACAGGTCAACAGGAGACACAGGGCTGCCGCACAAGCCCAACCCAAGAGACCAGGCAGGGCAGGGCCAGGTGGGGGGTGGAGTGGGGCATGGTTGCCGACTGTTCCTCAAGCGAAAGGGGCTGAGACATCCCTGCTGCTGGAGGCCCAGCCTGTGTGCTGCAAAGTCAGCAGGTGGAGAATGGCAGGGGGCACCTTTCCAGGCACTTTGTACACGTCATCCAGATGTGAGCATCTCAGGAAAGGCTGTGGTCCTGGTCTCTCCCTTTCTCACTGCTGCTGCCAGGGTGAGGGAGAGAGGGGCGCACTCCCTCACCCCTGCTTCCCTGGCCCTGGGCTGGCAGATGGCTCCCGAGCTGTGACTCTCAGTGGACGTGGTCTCCCCAGAGGTACTTTAGACATTTGTGAGGGTTTTTTTTTGTTGGTGGCAAAACCTGGGGCACTATAGGCAATTAGCAGTTGGGGGCTGGGCATGCATGGGGCTCTTTCTTTGCTGGGACTTAGCAAAGGCTTGTACCTGGAGCATGCTGTCTTAATGAGGCCTGTATCTGGAGCATGCTGTCAGGCACAGACAGGGTCTTTAGGGGAGCTGGAGGACCCCACAGATCTACCATTTGTCTCAGCGAAGGGACCCTTCCTGTCTCCCTGGAAAGATCCAAGAACAGAACCAGGGATTTGCTGCTGTTTCTAATCTTGCCTCCTTTCAGCTGTGCCCATCCCTTCTCCAGCCATCCATCCACACATCCCATGGCCCCATCCAGGGTACCTACCTCCCCAACATAATGTGTCCACCCGCCCATGACATCTTCACCCATCAACCACCCTGTTCATCTATCAACTCACTCCCATACCCACCCGGTCACCCCTTCGCCTCCCGTCTATCCTTCCGCAGCGTCTGTCCATCCCTTCATTCTTCATGTGTGCACCCTCTTCATTCCTTTCACTCCTCTTTGATGTGTGTAGCCACCCACCCGTTCATCCACCCAGTCACTCACTTATCCACTGTACACCCACTACCCAGTGGGGTCCCCGCCTTAGGAACTTTCATGTTCGCCAGAAAGAGAAATCTTTTTTAGGCATAGGGAGAGATGGCCTGCCTCTCCCCAGCCCCGAACACATCGGGGGAGAACTGCCCCCTTGACATCCCCTCGCTCTGTCCCAAGGTCTGGTCTTTGTCAGGAGCCCAGGGCCTTGTAAAGGAAGACTCTCCTAAGGCTTCCCAGCTGGGTCCACAGGGCCCCTCAGGGATGTATTTGTCCTAAGCCCCTCCTAGTGCTTTCTCTGGGGCCCAGGCTGCCTCCTAGAACCTCACTTATTTTTTTTTAAATCAACCTTTTAAAAATTTTTATTTTTGGCTGTGCTGGGTCTTCATTGCTGTGCGTGGGCTTCTCATCGTTGCTGAATGTGGGCTCTAGAACATGCGGGCGCAATAGTTGTGGGGTGCATAAGCTTAGCTGCCCTGAAGCATGTAGACTAGGGATCGAACCCATGTCTCCTGCATTGGCAGGCGGATTCTTAACCACTGGGGCCACTAGGTAAGTCCCAAGAATCTCACTTTCTGAAGGATGACACCCTTTTCAGTCTCAAAACCCTTGGATCTTCCAATTGTTTATAGAAGCAGCTTTTCCCGCTGGTTTACTATGTATCTTCAAGAACCTGGGGTTATGGGGGTAGGATGGGGTGAGGGTGACTTTGACCTGAGTTCCAGCTCTCACACACCTAAAAGTTTCCACTCAGAAGCCGTGCGGCAGCCCCTGTAACTGGTGTGGTTTCCCACCCCTGGCCCTAGCCTAAGCTCAGCAGAAGGACCAGTGCTACAGCAGTGAATGTCTGCTCACCAGGCTGGCTGAGCCCAGGAATGGGTGCCGGGGACACGGCGGATAGCAGGGTCTGGAAACTGCCTCCCCGCTCCCCGCCCCAAGCTTGCTGTCCAGTGGGGACGCAGACACATCAACCAAGCTCTGGAGTCAGGGAGGCTCCTCCAAGGAGGGAGCCGCTGAGTGAGGGCCACTCCTCAAGGACACACTGCTGTGGGCAGGGGAGGCAAGAGGGGTCCACCTGGGAGATGGGCAGTCGTGGGTCGGCTGTGCTCACAAGGCAGGCACCGTTCAGAGACTGGCCTTCCCTGTGGGGGGAATTAAAGGGGAAGTTGAGGGCCTTGCCAGGGGGCATCAGACACCCCATGGGCCATCAACAGGGCCTGTGGACAATGGTGGGTTCAGAGTCCACGCAGCCCTTAGACATGAAATGAAGAACGGCACCCAAGCCCACACAGGTGGTCCAGCAGCCCACACACAGACTGAGCCCAGCGTGAACTGCGGACCTCCCACCCCCAGGGGAGAGGCTGGGGGCAGCCGGGGCCATCGACGGGTAGCTCGGGGATGAAGCCTTACTGAGCAGATGCTAACACTCCCCAAGGGTGGGGCCAGGGACATTTTCGGGCCCCCAGTCCTCTCACCAGCTTTGCGGTTCTTAGGTGAAGCTGCTATGTGCGTCTCCTAAAGCCACCCTGGCAGAGGTTCGGGGCAGGGAGACTGGCGGGTATGGGGCAGGGTTAACACTGAGGCCAGTGTAGATTGCTGGGTGGTGGGGGGAGGAGGGGAGCAGGGACTGCAGAGGTGACGGCCGGCCAGAGCGCAGCGGGGTGACCTGGGTGCGTGACTGGCACAGCCAGGCGGTGTAGGATGGTGGCTGTCCTAGGTGCTCAGGGGTGGCGGTGTGGTTATGTCACCATGGCTTCTGATCACCTCAGATCCTGAGGATGGAGTGGGGATGCACACTTGTCCAAGACCCTAGTTACCACCTCATGTGGTGCCACTTTCTCCTGGCGCCCCTCTCCCCTGGGTGGGTCCAGACCTGCAGTCTATGCTTTCTGTGTGGCTCTTCTAGATGGGGGCCGGGGGTGGGGGGTACGTGGAGGACAGCTGAAGCACCAAGCAGGCTCTAGTCAGGCCAAAATAAACCTTCAAGTGAGTGGGGCAGATATTTCCACATCTTCGCCCTCTGCCTCCTTCCTTCTGAGCTCAATGTTCTAAGACAGGAGAAAAGAACTAAAATTGGATAGGCTAAGTTTCTAAGAAACGAACAAGGGCAGAATGAAATTACCCACACAGAGAGCTCAGTCAAAAGGAAAGACAAGTGATAATGGCCAAGCTCGGCTCTTCAGAACACACGGTGACGATGCTGAGGAGTTTAATTAGAGCTGCCTCGGCTGTGAGATATTAACACACAATTATGGAAGAGAAAAGATGGAAGCTGGAGCAGCCTGCATGCGGCAGGGTTGACGGGAGGCGGGCGGGTCCTGGGGCAGCACGTTTGGCGGATGGCTCCTCTCCTCAGGCTTATTTGCTGACATCCCCTTCTCTCTCCTTGTCTCCTCACTGGGGACATCAGTTCCCGCACCATCCATTAAAGTGATTAGATGAAGTTTTTGTTTGACAAGGAGCACCTCCAGGACCTGAGGGACACAGCCCGGGGTAGTGCACCAGGTGTCCATGCTCTGACCCTGGGCAGGTCCTCAAAGGCACAAAGACAGAGTTGGCTGGATCAGTGGTCCTCACACCCCTGGGGGCCTCTGAGAGGTCCCTAAGGTCAAAACTGTTTTCCTAACTCTTTGATGATGTTACTGGCCTCTCCGATGGTATTAATGGCTGAACTGATGAGAGACAAAACGGCACCCTTCAGGAGGAAGCAGTGGCACCAAACTACATGAACTGCCATTCTAGTCTTTGCCGCCGCGCAGTCACAGTAAAACCAATGCTGGTTTTCCAAGACATTGAAGAATGTCCATGGGAGTTCCCTGGTGGGCCTGGGGGTTAAGACTCTGTGCTTCCAATGCAGGATATGTAGGTTTGATCCCTGGTCAGAGAACTAAGGTCCCACACGTCCCCAGGGCAACTGAGCTCGTGGTCTGCAGTTACTCAGTTCCTGTGCTCTGGGGCCTTCTCGTCACAACTAAAGAGAAGCCCACATGCCGCAACTAAGACCTAACACAGCCAAAAATAAACAAGTATTAAAAAACAAAGACTGGCCTTGAGGAAGTAGTCAAAATTATGAATGAAAAGCTCTACTGTGGCACACACGTCTTTTTCAAATTCTCTGATGAAACAGGGAGGGTCCTGCAAATTGCAGGTGATGCTTGTCTGGAGGGAAGGCACGCGAAAGGCTGCCCTGCCAGCCAAAATGGTTCCTTTTTTTCACAAGACACCGCTTTAACTTAAAAGAATGACAGACAGACAAATATAGGTAATTCAGACTTGGTCTTTGGAAGACAGTTTCTAAAATATCAAGCTAGCCTATCACTTCAAGGAAAACACCTAACAAATTTGCTACCAAAATGAAAAAATTCCAGCTTCCAAGGGAAGAACCAGAATTTTGGAAAGCTTGTATTTAACACCATAAGTTTGACAGCTTTCCAACACCTGAAGACTTTTCTGGTAAGACAGACACTGATTTAACAAATGCGAGTTTCTTATATTCTCCATTGAAAAGTGTCACCATTTGGAAGACGTGCATAATTCTGAACCACTATTTTCCAAATGATCAAAATGATGTTAAAAATCTGGCATGGTTGACCCATTCAAAGAGCAAAGTAAACCAATGGATTTTTTAAAAAGACTTAATTGAGAGGAGGGTACAGAGATTTCCCATGTAACCCTAGAGCCCCTCCTTATTACCGACATCACTCACCAGAATGGTATACTTAATTAAAACAAAAAAAAAGATGAACTTATATCAACATATTATAATCACTCAAAGCCTGTTGTTAACCTTTGGTTTCACTCTTGTTGTTCAGTCGCTAAGTCTGACCCCATGCAACATGCAACCCCATGGACTGCAGCATGCCAGGCTTCCCTGTCCTTCCACTATCTCCCAGAGTTTGCTCCAACTCACATTCCATGGGTGTAGACAAATGCATAATGACGTGTATCTGTAACTGTGGTATTATACAGTTTATTTTTACTGCCCTAAAAATCCTCTGGGCTCTATCTCTACCTCTGTGCTCTATTCATCTGTCCCTCCCCAGCCCCTGGCAGCCACTGATCTTTTTATTGTCTCCACTGTTTTACCGTTTCCAGAAAGTCATGTAGTTGGAATCATACAGTACTATCTGATGCATTTCAGATGAGGTTCTTCCCCTAAGTGACATGCTTTGCAGGTTCTTCCATGTCTTTTCATGACTTGATTGCTCATTTCTTTTTAGTGCTGAATAATATTTCATTGTCTGGGTGTACTCCAGTTTACTTATCCATTCACCTACTGAAGGACCTTTTGGTTGCTTCCAAGTTTTGGCAATTATCAATAAAGCTGCTGTAAACATCTGTGTGCAGGCTTTCTGTGTGGACATAAGCTTTCAAATCTTTTGGGTAAATATAAAGGAATATGATGGCTGGATTGTATGGTAGGAGTATGTTTAGTTTTGTAAGAAACCACCAAGCTCTTCCAACGTGGCTGGACCATCAGCAAGGCCTGAGAGTTGCTGCTGCGCTACGTGCTCACCAGCATCTGGTGCGGTCAAGGGTTCCAGGTTTCGGTCATTCATAGGCGTGAAGTGGTGTCTACCTCTTGCTTAAGTTTGCATTTCTCTGATAACAGATGATGTGGAGTACCTTTTCACATGCTTATTGGCGATCCATAAACCTTCTTTGGTGAGGTGTCTGTTAAGGTTTTGGGCTCATCTTAAAATCAGATTGTTTGCTTTCTTGTTGAATTTTAAGAGTTCTTTGTATACGTTGAATAAAAGCTCTTTATTGAACATATATATATATATTTTTTGGCAAATATTTTGTCTCAGTCCAGGGCTTGTCTTCTTATACTTTTGACTTTCGCCTTTCGCAGAATAGTTTTTAATTTTTATGAAGTCCAGTTTATCAATTCTTTCATGGATTGTGTCTCTGGTGCTGTATGTAGAGTCATCATCACACCCAAGGCCATTGAGATTGCCTCCTATATTATCTTCTAGGAGTTTCATACTTTCACACTTGCTGCCATCACCTGCTCTGCCCTGCCCTGCTGCTAAGGGGCTGGAGCTCCCTGGGGGCCTGGCTGGTGCCCACCCTGGGGACTGGCGTCAGCTTGTTGATACTGCAGTGTTTACATGAGGCAGGTGGGATGGCGACAGGTGTAAAAATCAAGGGTGACAAACAGGCGGGTCAACCAAAACACGGCGAGGCAGGGTGGCGCCTGTGGCTGTGCCCCAGCAGAGGTTCCAGTGGGCCACCCTGGGCGGGCAGGAGGGGGACGGCACAGTGGGGCCAGGCTGGCTGCTAGCTCCCTCGATGCCCAGCACTAACCACGAGAGGAGTGCAGGGTCGAGGGTGGCTGGGGGCTGAGTGAAGCCCCGGGGTGTCTGACTCTCACATGATGTCGGCCCACAGGGGGCTGCTCAGCCCAGGGCCACCACCTCGGCAGTCTTGTCTGAGGCGGGGATCAGGGTGGGAGGCCTCCCCTCTCCACGTAGCCCCTGCCAGTCTCACCACCCGATGTGGACACCGGGGAGTCATGGGCACCACAATGCAGGGTGGGACAAGGCTGCACAGACCTGGGCATGGCAGGGTGGTCAGGTGCCCACCAGGCAGTGTCCAGGCCTCAGCTCAACCCGATGCTGAGAAGCAGGAGCACAGAGCTCCCTGAGCGAGAGGGGCAGCCACAACCCCCGCACCCCCAGGGTCTGGACTCACTCTCTGAAATGGCAGGGTGACAAAGGGGGCACCAAAAGCGCCGCCCGGGCTCAGGTTGCTCTCTCTCTCCCCTCTCACCCCTTTCCATGCCCTGTTCCCCCAGTCCTGGCTAGGGTAGAGGCCCGTCCACATGGCACCTTCCTTGGGGTCAGAAAAAGGAAGTTTTCCTCAGGCCTCACGGCTCAGTGATGGAGAAGGAAATGGCAATCCAGGCCAGTATTCTTGCCTGGAGAATCCCATGGACAGAGGAGATGGGCAGGCTACAGTCCATGAGTCACAAAGAGCTGGACACGACTAAGTGACTAGCACACCTGGCTCAATGAGAAGAAGGTGGGCTGCATTTTGGCCCTCTTGTGGCCCCTGGGTTTGGGATTCTCCTGCAGGCTGCAGCCCGCCTCCTAACTGAGCGGGAGTCCGTGGAAGGTGAGTGTGCAGCGTGCCGCTCCTGGACCTGGCCCTCAGGTGCACATGTGCCTCCTGCCCCTGAATGCAGAGGATGACAAAGTCTTGGGGGGAACAGAGCCCTAAGACGGAAGATTCAGTGTCACGAATACCACGTGGATAGCCATGCACCCACGGAGAGCAGCTGCCTAGACTATTAGATGAGCAAGACGGAGCCTGTTGCATTTGAAGCACGAAGCCCTTGGGCCATACTTGTTGTAGCTGCTAGTGGTACCCTGACCAATACGCCCTCCAGTGTTCTTCCTCTCCTGGTTGTTGCTCCCTACGTGACTTCTGACCTCTGTCCAGCCCTCGGTTATGAATTACCTGGTACTGTCCCTCTTTCATTGCTTCATTGAACAAGACACTGTCCTCTCCATGAGACTGAAGTGACAAAATGTGAAAGTGTGAGTCGCTCAGTGTTAGTCGTGTCCCGCTGAGATAAAAATCAATGTTTGTCCATCCTGTGAGTTCAAAAATGTGTCCACTCACCGGGAAGGGCCGTCCCACAGTGCCCAGCATAAAATGGGCACACAGCCCATGCATCCTCAGGACACGGGGCAGAAGAAGCACGTCCTGGAGCGAGGAGGCCAGCTCCAGGCCCTGGGTGGGGAGGCTGGGTACCGCTTACTTCACTTACAGTTCTGCTGGCCCAGACCCTCCTCCCACCATCAGGGCCTCGGCAGCAGGTCCCATGAAGTGTGGAGAGCCACCCTGATTTACTGGGTGTGTACGTTGCTTGCTGGCGGGCAGCACAGGCCTGGGGGTGGGCCACAGGCTCCAGCTTCCACCAGCTGCACGCCTCCTGTTTCCTTCTCTGTCCCTGCCTCCCTTCTTGGTTCCCTGGTTTTGGCTTCCAACAGGAATGAGCTTCCTGGTGGCCCCAGCTTCTAAGAAGCATGTGGCATATTCTCGGGGGAGTGGAGGGGCATCTTCGCCTTCCTGGCCTTGGTGGTGGAGGTGGCAGTAGCGAGTCTGCCCCCTCTGCCCTGTCTCCCCACTGTCAGTAGCCCACTTGAGGCTTCACCTTTGTTAAGAGATGGTTGCCTCAAACAGCCTGGATGCAGAAGAACCAGGGGGGCTGGCCCAGTAAGGAGGTCTGTTGTCAGGGTGACTTCTGGTCTCCTAGCTGCCAACGTTCCCTTGGAAGGGAGCAGGGAGCGGAAGGTACGTGCCCAACCCCCAGGCCAGCAGAGAGGACAGAAGGAAGGAGGGAGGGCATCCACCCTGCCCACCTGTCTCCAGCAGCCCTGTGGCTGTCCTCTCTGCCTGCCTCTGGGGAGGCCAGAAGGACCCAGTCCCCCGGACCACTGAATCCACACCCAGGACCGCCCCCTCCCAGGCCTCTGGGACCCCACCCAGCCTCCACATGAACTTCAGCCAAACCCTGAAAGGGAAGTCACAGTGCCCTGCATCCCACATCAGACCTGACCTGCAGAAAAGGTGGGGACGGAGGTCTGGTCTTCTCAGGCCATTTCTGTGGACTCTTCATCCTCGCCCAGCCTGCACCCCCCATCCACTCCCTCTCTGGGGCCTTCTGTCTTCACCTTCCCTCTGCACTCACACACTGGCCTTGCTCTGACCCTGTTCCCTCTCAGTCCACTGTCCTCCCCTTCCTCCTTCCTCCTTCTGCCCCGTCGCCTCTGTCTCCTCTCCTGCCAGCGCTCTCAGCGCCTTCTCCATTGCCTGCCCTCTGCTCACTTCTCTTCTCTTGGGGCTCTGGGCCCTGTGGATGCTGCTTCCTAGGCAGTGAGCTCCCCTGCCTCCCTTGTGGGCACCTGTCCCTCCACCGGACACTTGAGTTCTTCAGTCCTCAGAACCCTTCTTACTCTCACAAGTCACCTTCTCAGTGGGCCAGGCAGCACCAGACCCTCCTCTGTGCAGGCTCTCTGGGCAGTGACCCTGGGTTCACCAGCTCCTCGACTTCATTCAGCACGTTCCTGGTCAGTCCAGCCCTCCCCCCAACTCCTGGTTTCCCATCTCATTGTCTCCATCATGGCCTTCCTTCCCAGCTCAGGTTCAAGATTCCTGCTGTACCAGCAAATGACTGCTGCTTATTTAATTTTTAAAAATGACATTAAATAAACTCATTTAAAAAAACCAGCTTATCCTATAAAAGAGATGTGGTACATATATATGATGTAATATTACTCAACCATTAAAAAAAATGAAATAATGCCATTTGTAGCAACATGGATGAACCTAGAGAGATGATCATACTTGGTGAAGTAAATCAGAGAAAGATAAATATCATATGATATCACTTATATGTAGAATCTAAAGTATGAAACAAACTTATTTACAAAACAGAAATAGAGAGATAGACATAGAAAACATAAATTAACATATGGTTACCAAAGGGAGGTGTCAGGGAGGGATAAATTAACAGTTTGGGATTAAAATATACATAATACTATATATAAAATAGTATCTGACAAGGACCTACTGTATAGAACAGGGAACTATATTCAATATCTTGTAATAACCTATAATGGAAAAGAATGTAAAAAAAAAAATATATATATATATATATATAGGACTTCTCTGGTGGTCCAGTGGTTAAGAATCCACCTGCCAATGCAGGGGACATGGGTTTGATCCCTGGTCCAAGAAGATTCCGCATGCCTTCAGGCAGCTAAGCCTGGGTGCCACAACTACTGAGGCCTGTGCTCTAGAGCCCGTGTTCTGCAACGAGAGACCACTGCAATGAAAAGCTCACACACCACAACTAGAGAGTAGACCCTGCTCACTGCAACTAGAGAAAACACACGCATAGCAACGAAGACCCAGCATAGGCATAAATAACACACAAAAGAATATATATATGTATATACATATAACTGCATCATATTGCTGTACCCATGAAACTAACACAACATTGTAAATCAACTAATTTCAATAAATTTTTTAAAAAAAATCTTATCCTCAACAATAATCCACAAAATCAGAGGTTGGTATGCTAATTGTTCTAATATACATTAAAACACACAAAACTACTCAAACATTACAGATGTAGAAAACAAATGTATGGTTACCAGGGGATGGGGGTGGGGAGAGATACACTGGGAGATTGGGATTGACATATATACACTATCATATACAAAATCGATAACTAGTAAGAATCTACTATGTAGCACAGGGAACTCTATTCAGTTCAGTTCAGTTCAGTCGCTCAGTCATGTCCGACTCTTTGTGACCCCATGAATCGCAGCACGCCAGGCCTCCTTGTCCATCACCAACTCCCGGAGTCTACCCAAACCCATGTCCATCGAGTCGCTGATGCCATCCAGCCATCTCATCCTCTGTCATCCCCTTCTCCTCCTGCCCCCAATCCTTCCCAGCATTAGGGTCTTTTCCAATGAGTCAGCTCTTCGCATGAGGTGGCCAAAGTATTGGAGTTTCAGCTACAACATCAGTCCTTCTAATGGACACCCAGGACTGATCTCCTTTAGGATAGACTGGTTGGATCTTCTTGCAGTCCAAGGGACTCTCAAGAGTCTTCTCCAACACCACAGTTCAAAAGCATCAATTCTTCGGCGCTCAGCTTTCTTCACCGTCCAACTCTCACATCCATACAAGACCACTGGAAAAACCATAGCCTTGACTAGACAGACCTTTGTTGGCAAAGTAATGTCTCTGCTTTTAAATATGCCATCTAGGTTCGTCATAACCTTCCTTCCAAGGAGTAAGCGTCTTTTAATTTCATGGCTGCAATCACCATCTGCAGTGATTTTGGAGCCCCAAAAAATAAAGTCTGACACTGTTTCCACTGTTTCCCCATCTATTTCCCACGAAGTGATGGGACCGGATGCCATGATCTTAGTTTTCTGAATGTTGAGCTTTCAGCCAACTTTTTCACTCTCCTCTTTCACTTTCATCAAGAGGCTCTTTAGTTCTTCGCTTTCTGCCATAAGGGTGGTGTCATCTGCATATCTGAGGTTACTGATATTTCTCCTGGCAATCTTGATTCCAGCTTGTGTTTCTTCCAGCCCAGCGTTTCTCATGATGTACTCTGCATATAAGTTAAATAAGCAGGGTGACAATATACAGCCTTGACGTACTCCTTTTCCTATTTGGAACCAGTCTGTTGTTCCATGTCCAGTTCTAACTGTTGCTTCCTGACCTGCACACGCATACAGGTTTCTCAAGAGACAGGTCGGATGGTAATGGTCTATATTGGAAAAAAATCTAACAATGTTTAACTGAATCACTTTGCTGTACACCTGAAACTAACACACATTGTAAATCAACTATACTCCAATAAAAATTAAAAACAAAAAGGAAAAACAATTGTGAAGGCAAAAACCAAAACTATTCAAACAGAAGATACTGGTCTGCAGGAACCCCTAGGTGAGTATGTGTGACACCCCCCCACCCCCACCCCCTGCAAGAGCACCTGCTCCACTCTGGGGACACACTGCCTTTCAAAGGCAACTCTGTGTTTCCATCACACAAGCTGGAGGCCTCAAGGCCAGCTCCATCCTCTTCACTTCTTTTGTTCCTGCAGCCAACTGATCCCCAAGAACTGTCATGTTTCCCCAGAAAGGTCTGACTCCCCTCCAAGGCCACACCTCCTCTCCAGTATCGAGGACTACAGGGGTCCCACGAGTCTCCGGGTCTCTGGGCTCCCTCCCTTTAATTAGTCTACTACCAAGAACATTTAATCATCATCACAAAACTCTCCACAGCTCCAGACTATGGTGTGACCAAGGCCACGTCACCCACCCACCTACTAGAACTCCTTCCATCTGTAACCCAACTTTGGCTCATCAGCCACCTCGCCAACCCATCTCCCTGCAGAGGAACTGGATAAAGACCTTGGCTGAAAGTGAGATGGAGACCAGAGGGAGGGTGTGGAACAGAAAGCTAGCAGGCTGGTCAGGAGCTGGGGGCAGGGAGGGGAGCGGAGGAGTCCAGTGGAGCAAGTGACACAAGTCCACATGAGATTTGTGGAAAATGCAAGGATCTGGCCTGCAAAGATGGGGGCACATCACTTCAACAGTCTGTGACTCCTTGGCTCTGAGTGGCGGTGGCCTCCATGTCATGTTCTCCTCCTAGGGGTTCTGTGAGAACCCGGGGTCTGGGGGCGTGTGCTCTCTGAACTGTGAAATGCTTCAACCATGATGTGCATTCATGTGAGCATGTGTGCAGACCAATGCTAGAAGTCTGAGTTACCATAACAGTAAGTCTGCTGAGTAGCACTAGCTTTTGAGGTGACTCGGGGAGGACAGAAGCGGGGAGGACATGCAGGGGCTCCCCGAGGGCAGCCGCCTCCGCACACACCTGAGGCCGCCCTGCCCTGAGAGCCCGGGAGCAGTTATCTTGTGTCCTGGGGGACGGGCCAGTCAGACAACTTCCTCCAACTCAGAGATCCACCCACTTCCTTCTAAGCTGAAAGGGACTGGGCCTGCCGCTCCCAGGATTCTGGGAGGAGGGAGCAGGCCTTCTCCACCTGCTAGGCCTTAAAGGCTGGCAGAAAGAAGTCCTCTGGAGGGAGTAGACCCCCTCCCCACGAAGGCGCTAGGGACTGTTACTTGAGAACCAAGCCTGTTTGTTTCTATGGCACCAGGGAGAGACTGGAGTAGGGAGGAGACCTGCGGCCAGCCCAGGCCAGAGCTCTGCCTGGTGGGCACCCCCAGGCTGGACAAAAGCTCACTCTCCAAGGACAAGGCCACTGCCTCAATTAGCTGTCCTCCCAGGAGCGGCTCCACTGATACCCTAAAAGGCACAGCAGGTCCTCCAGGGTTGCAGGAGGGGCCCGGCCCAGCCTGCAAGCCTCTGCCAGAGTCTCAGTCACAGCGTGCCCCAGGCCCCCCGCTGCTCTTTTCACCCTCTTTCCCCCACCAGCGGTAGGTGGTGCCTTTGAAGTCGGGTCCTCTGTTCCAACTGGAAATGGCTCAGAACCAAAATTAGAGGCTGCACAATCAGCTTGCAATTTAAAATGCCACCGAGGCGTCCCCCGACCCCCCTACCCCCTTTTAAAATGTCATCTTAATTAGATGAGGCCTGGCTTCATGTTTTCTGAATTTCAAGGTAATTTCTTTAGGACGTTTCCCTCCTTTTGGTTATTTTTATCTTTGGCATAAGGCGAGTCTGTGAGTCTCACCAAGGCTTATCTGTGAGTCTGCAGACACCTGCACACGCCCAATTCTCTGGCAGCTGGGGTCTGACCGCCCCCCCTGGCTCTGGAAGCTGAGAACTCACTGACCTGAGGGGTCTGAGGAAGGCAGGTCCTGAGGTCTGTTGTTAATTCAGTTCCCTCCAGTTAATTCAGCACCAGGCTGTCTCGGGCTCTCACCTGGGCAATGGGGCTATGCTAGGGGTTGGGAGAAAACGTGAAGGAGCCTGGGTGGGCTTAGCTCAGCCACCTTCCTTAATCTGGTTTGTCACCTACTTCCCTGCCTAGACTCTGCACTGCCTGGCAATGTCGAAGTGCCCCCAAGTGTAGGCCACTGGGGACCTGCAGTAATAACCACTGAACCACTCCCATTTCAACTTGCAAAGACTCCGATTAACCAAGGATAAGAAAGTCTGTTTGGTGCCATTAAGTCTTTGACGGTCCTAAACGTTTGCTAATTAGCTCTTTCAACAAAGAGACTGCCTGCGGCCTAGGACTATCTCCTCTGCCTTGGGGGCATTTGACTATGCTGATTCCCCAACCAAAACACAATCCTCAAAGAGGGAGTCAGGTTATGAGCTTCATGGTGTCCTCTCAAATTCATGTTAAAGCCTTAAACACCCAGTATCTCAGGTCTTTAAAGAGGTTAAAACCTGGCTTAAAACTCAGCATTCAAAAAACTAAGACCATGGCATCCGGTCCCATCACTTCATAGCAAATAGAAGGGGAAAAGAGTAGAAACAATGACAGATTTTAATTTAGGGGGCTCCAAAATCACTGCGGATAGTGACTGCAGCCACGAAATTAAAAGACACTTGCTCCTTGGAAGAAAAGCTATGATAAATCTAGACAGCATATTAAAAAGAAGAGACATCACTTTGTCGACAAAGGGTCTGTATAGTCAAAGCTATGATTTTTCCAGTAGTCATATGTGAATGTGAGAGTTGCACCATAAAGAAGGCTAAGCGCCAAAGAATTGATGTTTTCAAATCATGGTGCTGTGACTCTTAAGAGTCCCTTGGACTGCAAGGAGATCAAACCAGTCAATCGTAAAGGAAATCAACCCTGAAGATTCACTGGAAGGACTGATGCTGAAACTCCAATACTTTGGCCACCTGATGCAAAGAGCTGAGGTCATTGGAAAAGACCCTGATGCTGGGAAAGACTGAGGGCAGGAGGAGAAGGGGGCAACAGAGGATGAGATGGTTGGATGGCATCACCGACTCAATGGACATGAGTTTGAGCAAGCTCTGGGAGATGGTGATGGACGGGGAAGCCTGGTGTGCTGCAGTCCATGAGGTCGCAGAGAATCAGACACAACTTAGCGACTGAACAAGAAGTTAAAATGAGGTAATTTGAGTGGACCTTTATCTGTTATGACTGGTGTCCTCATAAGGAGACAGGGACACACAGAGGGAAGACCATGTGAGGACATCAGGAAAAGACAGACATCTATAAGCCCATTTTAAGAGAGGCCACATGAGAAACAAGCTCTGCTGGTATCTTGATCTCAGACTTCCAACCTACAGAACCATGAGAAAAGTCCCTGTTGCTTAAGCCCCACCCTTGCTGTGACAGCCCAAGCAAACAAATACAGCACCCAAGATGCGGTCTCCTGGGGGTGGGAGTGGGGGTTCTCTGTCCACCATTCCAAACCCTACCCACAAGGCCACGCAGGGTCTGCGACCTGCCTCCCCTTGAACCTTATCCCAAAGCTCCCCTACCCTCATTTACCTGAATCTCCTGACCACCCTTCCCCTTCTCTAGGCTTTGCAACACAGTTGCCAAGCTCATTTCTACCTCAGGGCCTTTGCACAGGTCCTCCCGCTTCCTCAAGACTTTGAGAGACCAGCTCTTATTTTCCAGTCTCAGTTTAAAAGTAACATTCCCCCAAACTTCCCCCACCCAGAAATCGTTCCCTGATGACCCCCAACCCCATCTCAAGCAGGTGCTTCCTACTGTTCTCAAGCCAACATTATTCTCTTTAACAGAATTTATTGCAGTGTGTAAGTAGATACATTTATTTACGTACTAGATTCATTCATTAACTGGCTATTTACCTTCCCAGAGAGACTGTGAGCTCCCTACCAGCAGGGCTTGCATCTGCTTTGCTGACTAGTTTGTTAATTGACAAGGTGCTGCCTATGGGATGAAGAAATTAACGAATTCTAGGACATAAGCGGAGCTGGGAACCAGGTGCCGTTGCCTCCTTGTCCTTGGAAGGCTTGGCAGCACCAGGGTGAACCAAAGACGGGGTTGGGAAGCAGAGGAGGGATTGCCTGGTCTCAAGGTCTCTGCTCACCTCAACAGGAAACCAGGGAGAGCAGTTACGGGGCAGACTAGTCATGAGAGGAGCTGAAATGCCACAGATATGGACAGAAGGCCCCGTATCCTGGATGCCTCCAGAGAAGCCACAGGGGAACGAGCTGGCTCAGCTCTAGCAGTGCTGGATGGTGTCCTTCCTGGGTGCCCACCTCTGCCAGCTGAACAGGGATACAACCACACACGTGTGGGGCACACACGTGGGGGCCGGCTCCCCGCCAGGCCAAGTCGGGTGGTCCGTGGAATTCTGAAACTGAGCTGTGCATGCTGTAGAGCTGTTTTTAGGGAAGAGGGGATTTGTTTTATTGTCTAAATTTCAAATGCTCTCATATTCCTCCCAAGCAGTTGTCTAGCTGGGAGTCCTGCAAATGAAAAACGAACTGCAGAAAAGTGGAGAATGTTGGTCAACGTTGAAAAAAAGAAATAAAAATAAAATGGAACTTGTAAACTGACTTTTGAGCCTAACTGTGTAATAACATCCAGATGGGCCCCTTCTCCCCTCAGGGACTACGAGGAACCAGGGTTCTCTTGTTACAGATGATGGACATGAAAGCCGGCTCCCCAAAGTGAAAACAAGAGGCTATGTTTGGTGCAGCTAATATATCCCTGATTCGGAACAATATAGAAAAAAATTGCCCATTAATAGAAAACCAGGGTTTCCATGAACCCCCTAAATAAATGATACCCCCAAAATACTGGCTTGATGAGGAATTGGGGATCTGCCTGCCTGGATGCCATGGGTCTTGGTTGGCCCTGGAGACGAGACTGGAATTTGGGACAAGGATTCCAGCAAGGAGTGACAGAACACAGGCGTCCGAATGGCTGGCAAAGCCCCTGAGCGTGAACTGGGGACAAGCAGCCCACTGAAGCTTGGGGCTGTAGATTCTTGCTCCCCCCAATGAGGGTGGCACTGGGTACAGCTATCACCACCCTCTAGGGCATGTGTTTCCTCTCTCTGGATCCTGAGCACCTAAGTCTGGCTCCCTCGTGCATTCAGGAGCTACCACTGAGCAGGGCACACCGCGGGTGCTCAGTTAACACTGGTGGAACTAATGAACTTGCTAGGGAAGAAGACAATGAGCGCCACAGCAGGGCTTACAAGACTTGCGGTACAAGACGGCTGTTTTCCCACATGGCCTTCCAGTTCACTCTCCCTTGCCAGGCTCTGAAATAAGGGACTGGCACTGGGCAGACCAGGCTTCCCTGGTGGCTCAATGGTAAAGAATCCACCTGCAATGCAGGAGATGCAGGTTCAATCCCTGGGTCGGGAAGATCCCTTGGAAAAGGAAATGGCAACCCACTTCAGTATCCATGCCTGGGAAATCTCATGGACAGAGGAGCCTGGTGGGTTACAGTCCATGGGGTCGCAAAGAGTCAGACATGATCTAGCGACTAAACAACAACCAGGCAGACCAGAGCTGGGAAGCTGGCTTCAACTTGAGGGCCGCCTGAGGCACAGTCATCTAGAGAGGACGCCGAGGCCAGGCTCAGTGCTGGGACTGACTGGCAGGGATGCCAGGCATGAGGAGGGCCGGGGGTCAGTGCAGCACACAAGCCACCTCTGTGCCTCTCCTTGGATGTGATCCTGAGACGGCTGAAACCATCACACTGTGTGACGCTGCACAAGCGTGCAGGTACTTAACATGTTCAGCAGCCGTGAGGGGCTCTCCTGCCCCTAATGTTGAAATCTCTCCCTAAGACCTCACCACCTACGATACCCACTCAGGCTCTGCCTCCTGTGGGCTGGTCCCCCAACATGTCAGGGCCTGGTGGAGAATGGTGATCTGTATAGCACCTCAGGCACACGCAGGAGGGGATTCCCTGGGTACACCTGTAACCCACCTGCTCCAGGACATGCTTGGGCGGGGGGTAGTCTCTGCTCTGGGAAGGTGCTGCACCAGCTCCCTTGCCTGCCTCTCCCCTGAGTGCCAACACTCAGTGGCTGTGAATCGCACCAGTGAGTTGCCAAATGGGCTTCTGTGTGTCGGTCTTGAAAACAAGACTTCGATCCCTCTGGGGGTGGTTTCACTGTCAAGAAGTGGCAGCATTTGCACTTGGAGGCAGCTAATGACTCCTGTGGGCCTTCTCCACCCCAGCACCTTGAGGGACCCAGAGGACTCCGTGCGGGCCAGGGGGAGTTCCAGTGATGCCAGGACATTCACGAGCTGAGGCTGCGAGCATGCTGGTGCACATCGGATGCACGCTGGGGCTCATCACAGCATTGTATCCTCCCAGAAAAATCTGAGGTGGAATTATTTATAGACAGAAAAAAAAATGATTTTCCCATGATTCATTCAATTAACTGTAAAGCAGCTGTTTTCAATAATTTGGGACACGTAAGAAAAGGGAAATGTCAGTGCAAGCACTGAGCATCAAGCTGAGGACACGGGCTGGGTGAGGGATCAGGACACAGAGGGACACTATGAGTGACGTGGGTACCAGGGCCTAATGGCAGGTGGGCCAGTGGGCCGCCTGTGCTCCGGGCACCTTCTGAGCAGCGGCCAGCGTGCCAGCCCCCAGCCCCCATCGGGCACTGCCGACCACAACAAGAGGTTTGACTTTCATCCCAACTTTGGTGGGAAACCATGGGATGGCTTAATGGAGGGGTGAGAAAGGCTATTCTGGTTTTGAAAGCTCACTCTGGCTGCTCTGTGCAGCCAGGTGGGGTGTGGGAGAGCTTGGCCGGTAGCCACAGAGAGAACCCCAAGGAGGCCACCACCGTCAGCAGATGAAGGGTGGTGGGGGTGTGCAACGTGGAGCCGGAGGCATCCTCAGAAGTGATGCCGTCTCTGCACTGTCATTGTACAAGTTGGAAAATGTACACAGAGGACACAGAGGGGAAGGGCTGCAGGGTCCTCTCTGGTCCAGCTGGTGGCTCCCAGCAAGGAGGTAGGACTCAGCTTAGGCTGGTTGGGATGTGGGGCCCATCCAGGTAGAGAAGGTGTGGATGTGTGGGTGAAGCCCATTAGGAAGATGCCACAGTCTGAACTGCCAAGTAGCTGGGGCCCAGGGAACTTCAGTCTGCCTGGGTTGGCACTGGAGTCTCTGAGAACTGAACCCTGAAGATGGGATGGGGCTGTCAGTGGGGCTTGAAAGGGCAGATTCTGAGCTGCACATGCATAAGACAGCTCACATCAAAGTGAGACGGGATGTAGGTGCCACTGGATGGATGGGGTAGGGGGACCCTCAGGTGGGGGCACTCAGGGCCCCAGGACTTTCAGCTACAGTCATGTTTCCAGACAGCAACGTGGCGAGAGACACTGGATTCTGGGACCAGGTCAACAGCCTCTCTGAGCCTCAGTATTGGCTTCTGTGACATGGGATTACAACGGCATAGGACTCTGGGTGTTTTCAACATTAGCGCAGTCAGGCGCTTGGCCTGACACAGAGTAAGAACGCAATATAATGGCCACTGTGGTCTATGAGTCACGAATACCTAGGGCTGCTGTGACTGAACCCCTCAATCAAGCAGAGCAGTAGAGCTGTGTCCCACTTGGAAGGAATGCACAGTAAAAGTCAGTGTGCTGGTTAAAAATAACTCACCAAAACAAAATAAGAAACCACAAACAAATACATAAAAACAAAACAACAAAAAAACCAGTCTCCCTGTGCACAGATGCACACACACGGTAATAATGAACAAAATTATCTACTTTCTGAATAGTAAGTGCTGGGAGGGTTAAGCGAAGAATGGCCCTACCTCCTACAGCCCCTGGATAAACAAGAACAGGGCAGAGGAAGATGAAGAGGCAAATACATAGCACAATCCCAAACTTGGAAGCTCGAGTTGGGGTGTGTCTAGGTCTTTCTCATTCCCAAAACCTGTGCTCTTGGCTCTACTGCACCCCATCTATAAGGGCTCTGATCCTTAGAAGCACATCCGAGTCACCCCAAGGTACCTGATGAAGTGGGTTACCCTTTCCATTAATACTCTCAGGGGGCTGACATCAAAAACCCTCCATCAGTGGCAGGGCTAAGGGAGGCCCAGACTCAGTGTTCTAGGTCATTGTAACTATCCAATGCCATCAGCCTGTGTCCAAGCATCAGCCGCCATCAGCACCAGTCAGCCTGTGTTTACATTGGTCAGACAGGTCAGCCTGTGCTCACACTGGCCACGCGGGAAAACGCTGGAGCTCCCAGAGGTCCAAGGGATGAGATCTGGCACTGGGCTGAGAAACGTGAGCCTGTGGCCACTTGGCAGCGAGTGAGCAATGAGAACCACAACCTCAGGGACTGGTGGCTGCGGGTGTCAGGTTTCTGGAACTAAAAGTGTTGTTCCCTGGAACTCTGGCAGGAGAGTGGGAGACAAGGCAAACTCTCTAGCTAAGTGAAGTGAGGTTTCAGGGAAACTCCTCACATTGGCGGTTCCACTGGAAGCCCTGACAGGGTTTCAGGAAACTCAGGAACCTCTGTAGAACCGCAGACATGCCATCAGCTCCACCTGGGGCACCTTCAGGTCTATTTGTACAAAAGTTTATATTTTAAAAACTGCTCTCTTTGCTTCTCAGGGATAAGCTGAGGACAGAATTGCCCCATTTTTATGGATGAGAAAAATGAGGTCTAGAGAGGGACGCATTTTACCCATTGAAGCATTTGGACATGGGCAGCCTAAGATTTCCCAATAGAATGAGAAAGACTAGAGATCTCTTCAAGAAAATTAGAGATACCAAGGGAACACTTCATGCAAAGATGGGCACAATAAAGGACAGAAATGGTATGGACCTAACAGAAGCAGAAGATATTAAGAAGAGGTGGTAAGAATATACAGAAGAACTGTACAAAAAAGATCTTCATGACCCAGATAACCACGATGGTGTGATCACTCACCTAGAGCCAGACATCCTGGAATGCAAAGTCAAGTGGGCCTTAGGAAGAAACACTATGAACAAAGCTAGTGGAGGTGATGGAATTCCAGTTGAGATATTTCAAATTCTAAAAGATGATGCTGTGAAAGTGTTACACTCAATATGCCAGCAAATTTGGAAAACTCAGCAACGGCCACAGGACTGGAAAAGGTCAGTTTCCATTCCAATCCCAAAGAAAGGCAATGCCAAAGAATGGTCAAACTAACACACAATTGCACTCATCTCACACACTAGCAAAATAACATTCAAAATTCTCCAAGACAGGCTTTAACAGTACGTGAACCATGAACTTCCAGATGTTCAAGCTGGATTTAGAAAAGGCAGAGGAAGCAGAGATCAAATTGCCAAGATCCATTGGATCATCGAAAAAGCAAGAGAGTTCCAGAAAAACACCTACTGCTTTATTGACTACACCAAAGCCTTTGACTGTGTGGATCACAACAAATTGGAAAATTCTTAAAGAGATGGGAATACCAGACCACCTGACCTGTCTCCTGAGAAATCTGTATGCAGCAACAGTTAGAACTAGACATGGGACAGCAGACTGGTTCCAAATAGGAAAAGGAGTATGTCAAGGCTGTATATTGTCACCCTGCTTATTTAACTTATATGCAGAGTACATCATGAGAAATGTTGGACTGGATGAAGCACAAGCTGGAATCAAGATTGCCAGGAGAAATATCAATAACCTCAGATATGCAGATGACACCACCCTTATGGCAGAAAACGAAGAAGAACTAAAGAGCTTCTTGATGAAAGTGAAAGAGGAGAGTGAAAAAGTTGGCTGAAAACTCAACATTCAGCAAACTAAGATCATGGTATCTGGTCCCATCACTTCATAGCAAATAGATGGGGAAATAATGGAAACAATGAGAGACTTTATTTTTTGTGGGCTCTAAAATCACTGCAGATGGTGACTGTAGCCATGAGATTAAAAGACGCTTGCTCCTTGGAAGACAAGCTATGACCAACCTAGACAGCATATTAAAAAGCAGAGACATTACTTTGCCAACAAAGGCTCATCTACTCAAAGCTCTGGTTTTTCCAGTAGTCATGTATGGATGTGAGAGCTGGACTATGAAGAAAGCTGAGCACCGAAGAATTGATGCTTTGAATTGTGGTGTTGGGGAAGACTCTTGAGAGTCCTGTGGACTGCAAGGAGATCCACCGAGTCCATCCTAAAGGAAATCAGTTCTGAATATTCATTGGAAGGACTGGTTGAAGCTGAAACTCCAATACTTTGGCCATCTGATTTGAAGAACTGACTCATTGGAAAAGATCCTGATGCTGGGAAAGACTGAAGGTGGGAGGAGAAGGGGATGACAGGATGAGATGGTTGGATGGCATCATCGACTCAATAGACATGTGTTTGAGTAAGCTCCAGGACTTGATGATGGACAGGGAAGCCTGGCGTGCTGCAGTCCATAGGGTCTCAAAGAGTCGGACATGACTGAGTGACTGAACTGAACTGAGCCTTAGATCTTGGTCTGGCTCTCTCACTAGATGTCTGTGTAACCTCACCAAGCCTTACCATCTGAATCTGTGCAACAGTCCCCACTTCTTGGGGTGTTGGGAGAGTTAAAGGAAATAATGTAAGCCCTTTAGGACAGAGCCCGGCACATGATGAGCTGTCAGTGGATGGCAGCTGTCACTGTGTCACACGGCACAAGCTGCAGCAAGGAGCTGGTGAGTTACCACCTTGACTTCCGGTAGCCATCCATTCATGGAACCTTCTTATTTAAATCTTCTGCACTGCTTGAGCACTATTTGGCTTTTCCTGTTTACTTGTTTGTGTCTCGTCTCTCAACTATTCTTGTTTACTTATTCATTTCCTATCTCTAAACTCTTGGTTGTCACTGAGCCCCGGTTTGAGTTCCCTGTGTCATACAGTAAATTCCCACTGGCTATCTATTTTACATATGTCAGTGTATATGTTTCCATGCAACTCTTTAAGTTCAGTGAGAATTACTCTCTCCACAGGCCTCAGCTAGCAGCTTATGTGCCTGGCATATAGTGGGTCTTTAGTGTAACCTTTTTAGGATTATAGGAGGCCCCTTTGAGAGGTGACAAAAGCAATGAGCTCTTTCTTTAGAGAAAGAACCTGGTTAAACACACACAAGCACACACACAAACCAACTGCCCTTTATTTCTAGGGTGGCAGCCCCAGAATCCCCAGTTAGGAGCCTGGGTGACCATACAACACAGGAACCCCAACGGTTTCTAAGCCACAAGATCTGTTCTAATTGTCTGACTGCAGCTGCCCCAAGCCTGGGTGAACTGGGCTGGCTTCTTCCAGGGGAGTAACAGGCCTGGCAAAGCTGCTTGTGTGACAGTTTTCATCCTGCTGAAGCTACTGTTTCGTCACTGTCTAGATTGCATGGAGGAGGCTATTCTGCCGGCTCCCCCTGCGAATTTCATACTGCTCTGAAATCTTGGCCCCACGTCAATACAAATGCACTTATATTTATAAAGACTCCTTCAGTCCCCAGGAGTCTTTCAGAGATCATTCAGGGAGTTACTTGATATACTGAGTATGCTGCTGACTGGAAAAAGTGATTCAGAGACAAGAAAGAAAGAAGGAAAGGAAGGGCTGGGAGAAGCCAGGGAAGAAAGGAAAGGGAGACCAGGAGGGCCCTCGTGGTTGGGTGGAGCTGGGCTGGGGCCACCGCAGGCACAGATAGTTCTGGGCATATCAGCTCTGCCAGTCACACGCAGCAGTGTGCCAGGTGCTTTCTGAAAAGGCTTTTATTTGAGAGGATTAAATGCGACTGATTGGAGGAAGCAAGCCCAGAGCCCCCTCCCAAGTGAGATTCACCTCCATCAGCCCTTGAACGAGGAGCTAGAAAAGCTTTCTTTCTCCAGCCACAGCCCCAGGAAAGCTGGCTGGGGGCCCTACGTTGGGGGCTTCACCTGGTGCACGGAGACAAGAATATTCACCTGGGCTGTGGGCTCTGAGCCTTGCTGGGGCTGCTGACCCATCTCTGGAGTCAGGCAGGCCTAGGGCTTGGTCCTGGCTCTGCCACCAATCAGCTGTGTGACTGTGGGCAAGTCACTCAACCTTACTGAGCCTCAGTTTCCTAGCTATAAAATGAGCATAATCACATCACCTACCTAGCACCCATAGATTTAGGCACGCTTTCCCCAACTTCAGTCCTTTCTGTTCTGCTTTTGTCATTTCTGCCCAATCCATGTAATACTCCTGGCCTTAGCTGTGTAGTATGTACTTCATTTGACTCACTTTTTAAAAAAGTTAAGTCCCTACACTGGCCTTACTCTAATATCTGGGTAATCATGAGCTAAATGGGCTACATACTTTTTGGATTCATATTGTAATAAACATGTCACTCCTAAAATGAAGAATGGAAATGAAGAACATCATAAACAACAGTGTCTGGCATGGGGCCTGCCTGGATGTGCTCCTTACACGGCATAGTGGTTATCGTCCTGCTGTCATCACTGTCACTCAGAAGTACAAGTGGAGTAGGGGTGAAGGCGGGGTCCCTCCAGGGACCTGTTCAGGAACCCTTACCCCACCTGGGGTGCCAGCCTCCTGTCAAAGCCTAGACCCCAACCTGGGTTTCTCCCTTACCTGCTCCCCTGCCCTTCCCATCCTACTCACGTCTGCACCTTTAAAACAATCATGCTATGCAACGATAACTGACTTTTTTTTCTTGTCTAGTTCTGCATAAAGGAGGGAGTCCACCCTCCCTGGTCCAGCCCAGCTGCACACAATTTTCCCATCTTCACAACTTCTCCCCCGTCCCCCCTCTATCTGGCAAAACCTGAATTTCAAAGGAGGGGAAAGAGTCCTCCATCTAGCACTGCCTGGTTATTTGTCAATTCTGCCTAGCTGACTAACCCAGAATTTCCTAATTACCACTCCACCGGGAAGCTTTAACAGTTTCATTAAAAAAGAAAGAGAGAGAGAGAGAGAGAGAAAAACCCAAATTCAAGCCTTACAAAAAATTCTCACCTTGTAAAAACAAACACACACAAAGCAAACCAGTCAAACAAAGCGGGTGCACTGTGTCGGTGGCCTCAATGCGGCTGGAGGCTGCGAGTGCAGAGGAATAGGCAGGATGTGGAAGTCCCAGGGCCAAGTACCGAGTCTGCATTCACCAGCAGCATGGGGCTGGACAGCACTTGACCCCTTGGAACCCCAATGCAACGGCGGGGTCAGGGTGGCTGGCTCATGAGGCTGCTGCATGGTGAGGTGGGGTGTGAGTGCTTTGCGAAGTGTGGGGCACCGTGTGGACAGCAGAGGTGCAAGCGTTTTCCGTCTGAGGGGTCACTTGTGGGCCTGGCCTTGAGGGAAGCAGGTGAAGGTCACGTGACTCTGCCCTGGGCATGGGGAACCCCACATCCTACTCCCAGAGTACCATTTTCTCAGTTTGCTGAAGGCTAGTCCCCACTGGGAGATGCTTCTCTCTCCAGGGGTATCAGTACTTCAACCAGGGTTCCTAGAGGCTTAACAGTCTTTAAAACCCAGAGGGCTGCATCTCTAATTGAGGCACTTCAGGTCCGGGGCAGACAGTTTTGAATGGGGCCTCATTCCCAGTCCAGGATAATGAGTCTCTTGTAGGAAGATTCCTGGGATGGCTCCAGCTTCCAAACACTGAATCTTCTCGATTTTGTTCCTAGGGAGGGAACCTGGACCCCAGAACCAACTCAGACTCCAGCCTGGACTTCCAGTCAGCCCCCATCGCAGAGTCTGTTCAAGTGCCCAGAAGTACTGGAAAAACCAGGTGCTTTGGCTAGAGATGAAGGTCTGCTTTCTAGTCCCCACCTGCCCTTGACCCTGGCTGTTAGGGCCCTGCAAGTTCTGGGGAGAGGTTATCAGCTGGGCAGAAGCAGCTCAGGGGCTCCAGGGCTTGGACCCCCGATCCTTGGCATCAGCATCTGTGTGTTCCCTGGGCAGGGGCTGGAAGCAGACAGAGCCCAGCCACACTGCTGAAGCTACTCCACAGTGACCAGTGAGACAACCCCTTCTCTGTCTCTGTTGGGCAGGCAACTTTGAACGCAGCCTCGTTGAGGGCCCTTAGAACCGGACTCTGCATGAGAAACAAGTGCTTCAACCTTCAATGCTAAAGGACTTTGTTTAGCTGAGCTCAATTCCGGAGCCTGTCACCCTGGCAACGGGTCTTTGGGGGATTTACATCTCATGCATCACAACAGGGGAAAAGCCATTCAGCAAGTTGGAGGGGTGGTTAAAAAAAACCCCAACACAGAAAACCAGTGGGCCCCTTTCTCCCCAAGAGGGCAGCCACAAAACAAAACAGAATCAACAAGAAAATTTCCCACAAGCCCATGTGGCCTCTGCTGGCAATCAGCCGAACAGGGATTCAAACTTAATCAAACTTTCATGTCTCCCTTGTAAAGCTCAGGAAATTGGTAATTGGTTTTATAATTGAATTTTCTGATCACGTATCAAAGGAATGGGTCCTGCCAAAGGCCAAGGAATGGCTTGTCTCCAGGAAGGACAGCCAAGGTCCCGGATGGAGGCTCTGCTGGGAGGTAGGGGAGGAGAAGTAACTGGCGGTAGCCTAAGAATAGAGCCTGTTATTTATAACCAGAAAAGAAGCTGGTGACCGCTGAGCCCCACCCTCACAAAGTGGTCTCCTCCAAACATGCACCCTGGGGCCGCAGGGTTCAGATTCAGAAATGGAGCCTTTGGCGACGCAGGGTGGGAGATGGGGGAGGCAGAAGGCAGGGAGACCGTCTTGGTAAGGAGCTTTTCCCAGGGCTATGCAGACTGCGAAGGAGGCCTGCCCAGGGCAGAGGCTGGGAAGAGAGGGGAAGGAGCTGGTGCAAGAACCCTTCTGGAACAGGAAGTGGGACACAGGAGGGAACAGAGAAGTCCGAGGTGTCCAGCCTGTAAGGGTGAGGAGGGTGGTGCTTTCCACATTAAGAAGGAAGAGAGAAGCAGCTGGTTCTGCCACGGGACTGATCTGGGCTGGAGCCCGAGTGCTGAGGGCACATCACCCCTTGGCAATAGGCATGCTAACAGGTATGGCTCGGCCTTTCTGTGCCCTCATTCGGTGCTCTACCATCATCATCATCATGCTTAAGTTTCACAACAGCCCAAGTGAAAAATCGTTTATTGTCCCCCTTTTTCCAAACCAAGAAAGCAAGGTTCAGAGAGCAGAGGGGAAGATCTGCCCGCTCGTGAGCCCTGGAGCTGGGACTTGGACCCAGGATAGCCTGACCCTGAAGTCCACAGGTCTACCCCTAATGCCACACTGACTCTTCACCTGCAGATAAAGGCACCTCGCAGCCACAGAAATTAGAAAAGGGTCCCTAAAGCTCAAAAGAGAGGTATGAGCTAGAGATGGAAGCTTGAGAGTCAATGAATCAATGTTCATTAATTAATCCACTTAAATATGTTCATGATAAAGGCAGGCCACAGACTGGAGAAAATAGTCACAATACATATATCCGACAGATAACTTGTATCCAGGAGAGATTTTTTAAAAAACTTCTACAATTGCTTCTACAATGTTAGCAGAAAACATTTTAAGCATAAAAATGTATCCCCCACCCCCACCAAAAAATAAAAAATAAAAACCTCTTACAACTCACTAATAAGAAGACTAACAACCCATGAAAAGAGAAGAATAAAAAAGTATGAACAGATAGTTTATAAAGAAAATATACAAATGCCCAAAATGGCGCCAAATATCACTAGTCATGGGGAAATGCAAATTAAAGGCACAATGAAACACTACTACATACAAACTAGTGTAGCTAAAATATACAAGGACTGACAATTCCAAGTGTTGGTGAAAGTACAGGGCAACAGGAACTCTCTCCTACAATGCTGGTGGAGTTTTAAATAGTACAACCACTCCAGAAACCAGTTAGGAAGTTTCTTATAAAGTTAACATATCCTTACCAGATGACCGAGCAATTCCACTTGTAAGTAAGTAGCAAGAGAAGTGAAAGTATGCTGCTGCTGCTGCTGCTAAGTCGCTTCAGTCGTGTCCGACTCTGTGCGACCCCATAGACGGCAGCCCACCAGGCTCCGCTGTCCTTGGGATTCTCCAGGCAAGAACACTGGAGTGGGTTTTGCCATTTCCTTCTCTAATGCATGAAAGTGAAAAGTGAAAGTGAAGTTGCTCAGTCGTGTCCGACTCTTAGTGACCCTATGGACTGCAGCCGACCAGGCTCCTCCGTCCATGGGATTTTCCAGGCAAGAGTACTGGAGTGGGGTGCCATTGCCTTCTCTGAGTGAAAGTATATGTCCACACAAAAACCTGTACATCAGTATTCTAGCAGTACTAATTCACATTAGCCCTAGAAGAGAAATAATTCAAATATCTATCAACAGATAATTAGGTGGACAAATGATGGCCTATACTTGGGTTGGAGAAGGAATGGCAACCCACTCTAGTATGCTTGGCTGGAGAATCCCATGGACAGAGGAGCCTGGCGGGCTATGGTCCATACGATTGCAAAGAGTTGGACATGACTGAGCATTCATACTTGGGTTACATCTGAAGTTTGGTCACAATAAAGTACCCAGGTGTTATGGAGAGAGACAACAGCAAGAATCCACAGTCAGGCAGGGGGTCAGGGACGGGCAAAGTCTGTAGGAATCGAGATCACATCTGGTCCAGCTCTGTTTTATTTTTGTTTGTTTTAGGCAAAGGCTTCTGATGTGGTTGAAGTGAGGACAGCAGCCCTACATTCAGTGAGCCGGGTGCTGCACAAACCACTAAGCGGACCTCCTGCCCCGTGCATATAGGGGCTCAAAGAGGGATGAGGCCTGCCAGACATGGACTCCTAAGTTAGTGCCGGAGCTGGGACTGTGATTGGACTCCCCTCGCAGAGACCAGCCTGGGAGTCAGCCACATGGGGGGCCAGAGCCTGGCTCTGCTGCTAGCTGGGCAGGTGACTCAGCCTTTCTTTGCTCATCTGTAAAATGGCAGTAAAAACAGCTACACAGGATTTGGGGCACAGTCAATGACATGATGCAATGTGTCCTAATGCCTAACACATACTAAACTCATAACATATGCCAGATACTGCTGTGCACTGTCTGACACCATAACCACCCTAGGCTCCGTCTACATTGCATGAACACACTCGGTGTGGGGTGGTCACACAGCTGGCCAGCCCTGGAACCACAGTTCCTCAGGGCAGTTTAGCATCTGAGCCTTTTCACCCTATGCCATGTTCCCAGACTCAGTCCTTCATGTGTCACTTCTTTTTCCATGCCAGTAGAGCCCTGATATCAGCCTCATCTTCAATGGTAATTTGTGTGAAATTATGAGTTTGATGTGTTAAGTGACATATCTAATACACATTACAATAGACAAAGAACGACAGTAAAAATCAAAGGTTTATATGTAGTTCACATCCACCAAAGTGTGTGTATGAGACTCAAGAAACAATGACATTAACAGAAGCTCCTAGAACACAGCATATGGAATCAGAGTTCCAGGGCTATCATGCATGTAGGTGTTGGAAGGCAGCCCGTTTCTACGGAGTTGGGACAGAGGAGATGGGGAGGCTTTATCACGGCCGCCACCAACAGCCAAGTCCAGGTCTGCTCCATCGGGTGACAGAGAAGCACTGCTCTTTCAGCTTGTGGACCCCACAACTCTGCTGGGTCCCCGCTGAGGAGGAGATGAACAGGGCCAGGAGAGCCAGGAACGTGGATCTCTTACCACAGGAGAGGTGGGGCTTCAAGGAGCTGGAGGCAAATGAGCTAAAATCCCCATCCATGGGCCGTGCCAGACACTGGCTTCCTGTGACAAGAGCATCCTGGCTTTTCTTCCTGAGGTCACAGCTAGACACTGTCCAGACCCCACGGCAGCAGGGTGTGACTAGATGACCAAGTTCTGGCCAATGGAATGTGACCTGTCCCCACTTCAACCCCAACTTTCCTTACAACCACCCATGAGTTTCCTTTCCCTGTCTGCTTGGCCTGATATCAGGAGTCCCCAAGGCTGGGGGGCTGGCAGAGCCACAGAGCAGACGGGAGCCAGAGCACCCTCACCTTTCACATTAGGCAGTGATGTGAACAAGAAACATTCCTTTAATGTGTTGAACCATTGAGATTTGGGGGTTGGTTGTTACAGCAGGTGAAGTCAGGTGTTTTCCACAATGTCAAGGAAACTGCTGCTACTATCCTGGGACTTAGTCCTAGGAAGGGACCTATACATCCTCTAGGATTTTTGAACAACACTGGGATCCTCTCGGAGTTGACATTTACCACATAGGACAGCAGAGGCAAACTTGCTGCCTGTGAGCCATACACATGCTCTGCAGTCATACAACCCAAAGAGCAAATCCTGGCTCCATTTTGTGCAGGGAAGACAAAATACTAGCATCTTTCAAGACTGTTTGCAGATGTGGTGGGATGATGTGAGCAAAGCATCGAGTGCCAAGTGGATGCTTAGCATATGGTGGTCTCTCTACTCTGCTACTGTGGGATTGTGGGCAGCACTCGTCTGACCAACACAGAGTCCCCAGACCCAGGGCAACCACAGTCTGGGTGCAGCTGGGGCTGATGACTGGTTGAGAACCTGCTGGGAACATTGTCCACAAAGCAAGGAAGAGGCAGTCCCTGTAGCCCCAGGAGAGCTGGTGAAAAAGATGAATAAGACCAGAAAAGAAGGAGGCCCAGGACTTCCCTGGCAGTCCAGTGGTTAAGAATGCACACTCCCAATTCTGGTGGTCTGGGTTCAATCTGGACCCGGGAACTAGATCCCACATGCCACAACCAAAGAGCCCGCATGCTGCAATGAAGACTGAAGATTCCACATGAAGACCTGGTGCAACTAAACAAATAAATAAATGTTAGAAGAAAAAAAAAGAAAGAGGCCCAAGTAAGGCACAGCGGAAGAAGTGGGTAGACTTAAAGGGGCATCATCCAGGAAGGGGAAAGATAACCCACAGATGGGGAGAAATATTTGCAAATCATCTGATACAGGACTGGTATCCAGAATGTATAAAGAACTCTTACAACTCAACAGTAAGACAATCAGCCCAATTAAAAAGTGGGCAAACATTCTGAATAGACATTTCTCCAAAGAAGATACACAGATAGCCAATAACATGCATGAAAAGATGCTCAATACCCTTAGTCATTAGGGAAACACAAATTAAAACCACTCTGTGACACCACTTTACACTCAATAGGATGGCTACAATAAAAAAGATGGACAAATAACAAATGTAAGTGAGAATGTGAAGAAACCAGAACACTCACATATTGCTTATGGTGATAAAAAAAAAATGGTTTGGCCACTTTGGAAAACAGTTGTATACTTCCTTGGAAAGTTAAAACAGAAAAACAGACTTCACATATGACCCATGAGTTCCACTCCTAGGTATACAGCCAAAAGAAATACAAGTGTGACCACACAGAAACTTCTGCATGAATGTTCACAGCAGTATTATTACTAGGATAGCCCAAAAGTGGAAACAAGTCAAAGGTCCGTCACATAATAAGCGCATGAACAAAGTTTGACATATCCAAATTCCAATACAATGGAATATTATTCGATGTATAATATTAGATGAGCCTTGCAAACATAATGCTGGGTGAAAAGAAGTCAGACACAAAAGAGGACACACCATATGATTTCACTCCAATTATATGTCCAGAACAGGCAAATCCACAGGGACAGAAAGTAGACTAGGGTGGCCAGGGGCTGAGGGTGGGGGGAAGGGGAGTGACTGCTCATGGGTATGAAGTTTCTTTTTTGGGTGCCTGTGCTCTGTGTCCTGTCTGAAGAGGATCCATGTTCCAGGGGAAGATGCACAGAGCCAGCTTCCAGTAGGTATCACCGTCACCCGTGTGACCTGCTCTCCTTGCTGCACAGACTCCGGTGGGAGGATGTGTGCTTTCTACTCAGTAGCTGAGAAAACTCAGGCCTGAGAGATGGTCTGTGAATAAGGTGGCTCTACAAGTCAGGATCCAAATCCATTCTGGTCTTCCACAATCTGGTTTTTGCCTCTGAACTCACAGGGGTCATACCCACAGCAGAAAGGGCAGTGGGCCAGGTTCTGAGATATCTGGGCCCAAGAACAGCTCTGCCATTGACTAGCTGCTTGACTCTGGGCCAGTCATCTGAATTCTCTGAGCCTCAGTTTCCTCATGTGTGAACACCTGTTATACCTGCCCCACACGTGGGAGTTCCAGAGCACAAAGATGGCAGTAGTAAAAGGGATTTACCTGTGTGCCAAACACAGGGCTTGGAGCTGGGAAACAAAGGATTCCTCCCCTTAAGGGGTTCATCACAGAGCTGTGTAATTGCTAAAGACCTCATATATGCCAGGCAACTTCATTACCAAGGGCCAAATCAGGGTAGTATATCATAAAAGCTAAATCTTCTAGGTAAGAGTGTTCTAGACTGAATGTACATGTCCGCCAAAAATTTGTATGCTGAAGCCGTAACCCCCAGTGTGGCTGTACTTAAGAGAAAGGAATGAAAGTTAAATGGGACCATAAGGGTGGGGCCCTGACCTGATAGGATTAGTACCCTTATCAGAGATCTCAGAGAGAGCTCTCGATCCCCACCCTCTGCAGGTATGTTTACCTAGAGAAGGCCACGTAGGGAAACAGTAAGAAAGTGGCTGTCTGCAAGCCAGAAGGAGCACTCTCACCAGAAACTATTTGGACCAGAACCTCGATATTGGGCTTCTGGCCTTCAGAGCCATGAGAAATACATTTCTGTTGTTTAATTTACCCAGTCTATGTTTAGTTATGGCAGCCTGAGCCAACTAATACTAATATAAAGAGCTTTTGCATACTAGTGTTTTAGGCACTGTTCAAGCCCTTCATGTTGTTATCCCAAGCACAAGGTTAAGAATTGGTATTACCCTAATTCTACAGATTAAAAAAAAAGCAGTACAGAGCAGATAGGTACCTTCCCCCAGGTCACATCAGGTACAGAAAGCAACACTGGCTCCACGAGCTGACAGGCTGGCTATAGAGCGTGAGCCTAAGCGCTATTCAAGTCTGTAAGCTTCTCGTGTGCACAGACCATGAGGTCTGGGTTGAGGGTGTGGGTCAGTTAATGTACTGTGTGCACGATGCTTGTGATGAAGCCCAGAAGCATTGCTGGCCTCACGCCCCCAACCTGAACCAGCTCCGTATGCTCTGCCATCTCATTCTTGTCAAGCGAATGGCTCCCGAAATCCTCCATCCACTCCCTGCTCCCCAGGGAGCCTGCCCTAGTGATCAGAGGGAAGCTGACAGCTTCCCGGGGCCATTTGTGTTCATTTTCCCCCCGCAGCCCTGCAACACAGTTTACCCTTGACACAGATGCGGCGACAGTGATACCTGACAGTGTTTTTCTGCTTGATTTAGTGGCTTTATACCCGTGGCTTGGTGGCTCAAGTGTCACCCCACACTGGGCTCCTCCTAGGCTGGGATTGCACTCATATCTACAGCCCCAGGCCCCGGCCAGAAGCTGTGCATCCTGGGTGCCCAGGGTGGGGCCGCCTCCACCGCTGACTACCGTCTGCCAGCTGTCCAGCACCACTCCCTCCCCTAGACAAGTCGGCCTTTAATTTGCGCCACCTTTGCAACACGGAGGATTCTTTCTCTTTTGGATACAAGGGAAGAGTGGGCTTGGCAATCACCTAAGCTGAGCATTTAAGTCTTGCCAGAAGGATTTACAGAACTTTCTAGAAATTATGGAACTGAACTTCCGTAAGTGGAAGTTGGGGCAGGGTACAAGGGAGATCTAGAGGCCCTCTGGCTCCTCAGTAGGAACTGTAGGGTGAAGGACTTGCCTGAGGTCACAGAGTAGGCTGGGGGCAGGGCCCAAAGCCCAGCTTTCCTGGGAAGCATCAGTATTCTTCCGCCATAAGCTGAGGCCCACGTGTGTGCATGCTAAGTTGCTTCAGTCGTGTCCAACCCTGTGTGACCCCATGGACTATAGCCTGCCAGGCTCCTTTATTCATGGCAAGAATACTGGAGTGGGCTGCCATGAGCTGAGGCCTGCTACACTTCCAGCTCAAGTCTGACCCTCATCTGACAATGACCCTGGCCTCTCCCTACTGAGTTCCTGGGGGGCCCAGGAGGACTGGGCTCCTGCCCCTCCCTGTGCCACAGAGTCACAGCGAGGGAAGACGGGTCTCCAGGCTGGGTGTTCTCCCATCCAGCTGGGTAGCTGTTAAGACAAGGGCTAGGATGGAGCGGGGCGGGGGGGGGGGGGGGGTGTGGCGGGGGGGCTGTGATCTCCCATCTCTCCAGCTTTTTCAGGAGAAACAGCCTCCACACAGAGGCTAGATCTGATTCTCTTCTTCCCATTCAGCTTCGAAACGTCTAGGACTTGCAGCCCAAGGATGTGCTTCGGGCTTTGCTTCCTGGCACGCTCCAGATGATGATGCTTGGAGTAGTCTTTCCATCTGCTCACCCCTATGGCTGGCAAGCCCCCAGGAGCTGGCCAAGGAAGCATTACTACCAACAAAGCTAGAGGAGGTGATGGAATTCCAGTTGAGCTATTTCAAATCCTAAAAGATGATGCTGTGAAAGTGCTGCACTCAATATGCCAGCAAGTTTGGAAAACTCAGCAGGGGCCACAGGGCTGGAAAAGGTCAGTTTTCATTCAAATCCCAAAGAAGGGCAATGCCAAAGAATGTTCAAACTACTGCACAATTGCACTCACTTCACATGCTAGCAAGGTAATGCTCAAAATCCTTCAAGCTAGACTTCAACAGTATGTGAACCAAAACTCGTAGGATTACTCCAAAAAACCCCAAAAGTTTGGGAAACTCTGGATGAGACCCACGTCAACAAGCCTCCTTTCTGCTGGGCTCTGAGTGCCTCTGTGGCTCCCCAAGAGGAGATACAGTCCATGTCCCCAAACTTACTCAATGAGAAAGAGAATGTTGCTCCATTACATTAAGGGACGACTGTCTGAGGAATCCCAGACAGAAGAGTGTCAACAATTCCTACAACACAAAACTGTATGCTCACAGCAAAGTGCGCACTGAGAAAGCCAGGATCAAACTCCAGTAAGGCTGCTGCAGACAGTGAGAGATGTGGATACACAGACAAGAGAAGCATCGCTGGAAGAGAAGGGGCCTCTGGGGACAGGACGCCCTTTGCAGGTCCAGTAGGCGGCGCTGGGCACCATGGGACTCTCATACTGCAGGGAGGCTTGCCCCTGAGTGGCTGGTGGAAGAGGATCTGAGATTCTGATGTGCTGGGCCAGGACCTTCAATACCACTGGGTCTTGGAGAAGAAGTACACTGGAGCACACTGACACGATGCAACAAGGTCCAGGGAGGGGCCTGCACCTCTCCTGCCCAGCAGGCAGTCTCCATGGAGCCCTTGCTGGCTGCAGGCTCTTCCCCCAATGCAGACACCCCCCAGTCCAGGCCATGAGCATCCACACTCCTCACCTAACACTCAGGACCTTCTCCAAGCCAAACCCGCCCTTTCTCCCATGCTCTGTAATGAGGGAGACCTGGGTTTGATCACTGGGTTGGGAAGATCTCCTGGAGGAGGGCATGGCAACCCACTCCAGTATTCTTGCCTGGAGAATCTCCATGGACAGAGGAGCCTGGCAGGCTGCAGCCCATGGGGTCGCAAAGAGTGGAACATGACTGAGCAACAAAGCATAGCACATACCACAGCACGGGCTAGGAGGGGTAACAGGGGCAGCACCTCAGGCCTGGAATGGAGGCAGAGACCCTGAGTGTGACAGAGCAACAGGGCAGAAGGGCCTGACCAGTGCCACATCTGGGCTGCTCAGGCAGGAGAGAAATGTGTATTCATCTTATTTATGCCACTGTTACTTAGGGGTCTTTGTAACAGCAGGGAAGCCTGCACCCTGGCTGATATACACTGGTATTATTTCCATTTTACAGAGGAGGAAACTGAGGTTCAAGTTCAGGGTACTTAAGGAACCTGCCTGAGGCCACAAAGCTAAAAGAGGAGGATCCAGTGTTGACCTTGTACTTGCCTGACTCCTGAGTGTGTGCTCTTTGCAGAATAACACACAGAACCTCACTCGGAGGATGCACGCTGTGGTTCCACATGAGCAGACACAAGAGGCTGAGCCCTTATCATGAGGCTCCCTGCTGCAGAGGGGACGCTCCTGCTGCAGAGGGGACGCTGGGACGTGGCCCCGGGGAGGGCCGGATCTGGGAATCAAGGTACTGCTCACTTAGGTGCACAACCCGGACCCTGAGAACAGCTAGGGTTGGGGTGGGGGGCACCTGGGCCCCCAGCAGGCACCCTGGCCTGCAGAGCTGGATGCAGAGAGCCACCTTCCTCTCCTTGGCCAGTTGCCATCAAGGGCACCAGCTGGTCCAGGCACCCAGCAGGGAAGTGCGGCAGGAAGGAGAAGGGAAGGAAGGCAGAGGCCTGGGCAAGAAGGGGGAGGGTGCCCACAGAGCTGGAAAAGCGGGACCTAATTTGGCAGTGAGCTATTTCAGGACTGTGCCCCGGGGACCTCGGACCAGAGATACCGGGGGAGGAGAGTCTGGTTGTGCAAACGCTCCTAATCCACAGCTCCTCTAGGGCCGTCAGCTGCTCCTGGGCTCACTCGGGAGACAGGACGTAGAGGGGCTGACGGCCAGCGCTCGTGCTGGGTGATGCGCTCGTGCTGGGTGATGCGCGTCTGCTGTCTGAGCCAGAAGGGTCTGTGCCCGTCAGAGCTGGTAACATGTTCACACTGTGTCTGGATGAGCACGTGGCATGGCAGGACTCGCTGTCTGGTATTTGTTGTCCTAAGTATAGAAACACCCTTATTTTACAGATGAGGAAACTGAGGGCAGTCTGCTCATCTCTGCTCATTCCTGTTTGCCCAGTGCCTGACACACTGCTAGTGCACAGAAGGCCACAGCACATGTTTCTCAAATGAACAAGTGAGGGGACTTCCCTAGCGGCCCAGTGGTTAATTAAGACTTCGCCTTCCAATGCAGGGTGTGCGGGTACGATCTCTGGTTTGGGAGCTAAGACCCCACATGCCTCATGGCCAAAAAACCAAAACATAAGACAAGCAATAGTGTAATAAATTCAATAAGGACTTTAAAAAAAAATCCCCAAAACGAACAAGTGAGACAACAAATGAGAGAGGGAGAGAGAAGCTGAAGGTGCCCAGGAGATGGAAAAGATACTTATAGCTGCAGGGACTAGGTAGGGTTTATGGTGGGAATGATGTTCTCAGATCAGGGACAGCCTTAATACAAAGGAACAAAGCAGCAACCATTTAGGGAGCATGTGCTCTGTGCCAGGTGCCCCACTGACGCCGGGACACCTGACGGGGTCGACCTTCCTACAGGTGTTTCTGGGGGACTGTCACCCAGCGCCGACCGCCTCTCTCCTCTCTGGGGTCCTGCCTCCTCTCTCCGTGGGTCCACCTCTTTTGGCTTCTGTCTTGGGCCTTGCAGGACCCCGGTTCAGGAGAAGCCTTCCTCAGCTCCCCTCCTGCAAAGCCAGGAAGAGGGACAGGGGCCGGGGCACACATCTTGCTCCCCAGCCTGGAACCAGAGCCAACGGGGAATTTTGAGGGGGAGGGGACTGAGGCCACCTCTTTGACTTGTTCAGTGGCCTCGGCACTAGCTCTTCACCCAGTTCTGAAACAATGGTCACAGCCGGGCTTCTAGTCCTGGCTCTCCCTTCACCAGACAGGGGGTGATGTGGGGGTGAGAGGAAGACGAAAACAAGAGCTGTTTACTGAGCACTTACTGCATGCGAGGGCCCACGCTTACCCCTCAACATATGTGAATTCTTCAACCGTAACAGCCCTGTGAGCAGGTCATTGTTATTATTACCTTCAGTTTCCAGATGAGGAATCTGAGGTTGAGGGAACCAAGTGACCACCCTGAGGTCCAAAGCTGGTGACAGGCAGAGCCAAGACTCAAGGTTATATCTCTGACTCTGAGCCCTGACTCTGAGCCCTGCCGAGCTGCCTCCCCCTGGGCATGGCCCTCTGCAACTGCACTGGTCTGGCTCCAAATAAAGCCTTGAGTGGCGCATGGCTAAAGTCCCTGCTGGCTCAGGTGGGCTGGGAAAACTGGAGTCTTCCCAGGAGATATTCCCACACACGGGCCCATGTCTTCCACCTGCCTTCATCTCCTATTCTGCCATCACCCACTGCCGCAGCCCCAGCGGAAAGGCGAGAAGGGAAGGGTAAGTGGTGGGCTGGGGGCTGCACCTGGGATCCTGGTTGGCCCACTGGGGGAGAGGCCACCAGGGGAGGAGCAGCTCTGGCTCCAGCTAAACTGGGTTACATCACAATCCTGCTATAGTAGCTTGAGCATGGCTGGCTGTCCACCAATACAATATGAATCAGGCACAGCGGGCAGCACTGAAGTCAAGGAGAGCATTCAGGATGGCTACAGCGGCCTCCCCAGCATCTTTCTTCTGCTTCCATTTCCTGTTTCATGAGTTCCTGGGGAATTCATTCTGGTCCCAGGAACCCCTCAGGCAATTAGAGTGCCTCATCCCCTTGGTCACAGTGACTGGCTCAGGGATGGGCATATGATCTCAGTGGGGCCAAGGAGAAAGGGCAACTCCCAGGATCTAAGTGGCTTCTCAGGGGAGGGTGTGCAGGGGCACACCCTCTGCTCTGCACATTCAGGGATGCTTGAGGGTCGGGGCGGGGGAGGGAGCGGGAGGAGGTGGTGATGTAACTGTGGCAGCCATTTTCTTGCAAGATGAGAAGTGATTTTGTGGGTCCAACGGGAAGGCCGCGTGGGGGACAGAGTGTGGGGAGATGCAGAGGAGCCCGGGCAGCTCATCAGGGTGGAGCCTCACCTGCAGCAGGCCCTCTGGACTTCTTCCTTCGTGAACTCGAGGAGTGTTTTTTTGCTTTCACAAGCCAGTTTGATTGTATTTCTTATCTTCGGTGACCAAGAGTGTCCTATCTTATCCAGAGGGGGTCTTCAGCAGTGGTGCAAGACCCTAGTAGGTTGTGGAGGTGTAAATAAATAAGAGGGGAAGGAGCTGAGTAAAGTGGAAGATGGGTGTGTGTGGTTATGACAAGGGCAGACAGGCCCTGGTTTTCCTGGGGAAGCCATCGCCACCCTACCTGTGTGGGACTACACCCCTCCGCCCCAGGCACGCAGAGCACGGGGCCTCCGAGCTGGGGAGGGACCCAGACAAAATAAAACACTGGGTCCCTCAGAAAGGGTCTGTCACTCACAAGGGGCTCCAGTGTGGGGTTTGAACCAAATTAGGTAACAGATATGGTCAGGGAGAGACCTCTGGGGTGAATGGTGACAGTGCTCACCACAAGGCTTGAACCTATGTCCCCTACAGGACTGTACAGCTGGCCCTGCACTGCGTACTAACATTTTTATAGATCCTATGACTGTGTTCTGGGTAGCAAAATTATACTGCATTGCATTAATGGTGGGTCCAAAGTATTAATTTGTTAAGTATACATTTAAAAGTGTTAGTCACCCAGTTGTGTCTGACTCTTTGTGACTGTAGCCCGCCAGGCTCCTCTGTCCATGGAATTCTCCAGGCAAGAATACTGGAATGGTTGCCACTTCCTTCTCCAGGGGATCTTCCCAACACAGGCATGGAATCTGGGTCTTCTGCATTGCGGACAAATTCTTTTCCGTCTGAGCCACCAGGGGAAGCCCATTTAAAATATACAATTTTGTGGCCTTATTTTAAGAATTCTTCATTTTTCAACATGCCAGGAGCCTCAACACATGAGCATTGGCCAGGCAGTCCTCTCTGAGCTGTTCTCTATGTCTTCTGAGGCTGGGCGAGATCCTTGGCAGCTCGTTTGCCACCTTGAGCCCAAAAGATGTGCCCACAACGCTCCTTCTCCAAATAGGGGGCTCTTGGCTTTCCTGTGGGGTAGCCGCTGGAAATGTAGGGGGTGGGGGTAGACTGAGGGCTGTCACGTGGGGCCCCCATATACTCAAGGGAAAGGCCACTAGTGGGGACCCCCTATCCTGATGCTCGGAAATATTCACTTGCACAGTCATAACATTTTTTTCACCATTAGAGCCGGGTAATTCAGGGCTTACAGGGAGAGACAGAGGAGGGGAGCGTACATTACTGTGAGAGAGAGAGAGAGAGAGACAGTGAGAGAGAGAAAGAGAAAGGGACGGAGGGAGGAGACACAAGCGCAAGGCATCACTGCCTGTGGTTTTCATTTACTGTTAGTTGGAGTCGTTAGGTTTCCTTTTTTCTTTTTAAAATTCCACACCTCTTTCTACAGATGATGAACGTGTGGAGACTGGCCGAGGCGCAGGCCTGAACACCCACTCCACTAGCCTTGCCGTGGAGGAGCCTGATGGAGGCCAGGCGCGGCAGTCACCCAGCTTGCCCAGGGAAGCTGGGGCACTAGGCCGGGTGGGTGGTGGTCTCGGGGTGGACCGCCCTGCTCTCTTTGGCGAGCCCCACCCCAGGCTCCTCTGCATGGACGTTCCTCCCAGACACTCTGCCATAGCTTTGCGCTGCCGGGAGATTTACCTGCCACCAACCATCTTCTCGTCTCCAGTGCCCCTCAGGACAACGTTTCAGCTTCTGATGTGGGTGCTATAGACCGACTGTGTCCTCTCAAAATTCTTATGTAGAAACCTAATCCCCAGTGTCCTGATATTAGGAAGCGGGGTGTCTGGGAGGGGATTAGGGGACGAGTGCCTTTATAAGAGACTTCAGAGATCAATGCCAGTCCTTCCGTCTTGAGAGGGTACGGTAAGAAGACGGCTGTCTGTGAACTAGTAATGGGTCCTACCCAGACATCTCCTCTGCTGCCACCCTGACCTTGGACATCGCAGCCTCCAGAACTGTGAGAAATACGTTCCTGCTGTCTAAGCCACCCATCCTTGGTATTGTTGCTATATCGGCAGGAAAAGACTAAAATGGGCAAACAAAGGCAGAAACCAGAGCAGAAGCTAGCACCACCTCTGTCCCAGCTTGGAGGAGCACTCATCCCCCAGGGTAGCCCCCCAACCCCGTACCCTCATTTCTAGCCTCCGGACTGGACCTCCCACCAACTCAGCACATCTGCTTCCACGTTCTTACAGACCCCCACGACAGTTCACAGGCAGAGTGGCCAGCAGTGACCGGTGCCATCCTTCAGCCCCCTTCTCTCTTGCCTCTGTGTCCTACTAGAGCCCAAAAAAGCCACATTTTTGTTTTCCTCAGCTCCCTCCCTGCTAGACCGATGTGCGGTTCAAAGTTGGGTGACCCAGCCTTCTCCTCCTGCCCTGGAGTCCCTGTGGGAGGTGTTACCTGGAGCCACGAGCACCCAGAGGGCCCTGTGGGGTGGACCCAGGCCTGATGCTGCAAGGAGCCCCGGGGCCGCCATCTCTCGTGAGTCCCTGTCCGGGAATTGACGGTGTCCCTACTATCAAGGACACCGACGGTTGGGTGGTCTTCACTAGCAGCCAAATACATCCTAACTTACACAGTGCAACTCAGAGGAGCTCTGTGACTTGCCCAAGGGAAGATGTTTACCATTTATATCTAAGGGTGTGACTACACTAAACCCAAAATGGGGACCACCTCCATAATCCTTCCATAAATGTAACTGTGTCCCGAGGAACAAGGCTGGGAGCGTGTCCATGCCTGGCCTGGTGCCTGCAGATCAAAGGCCTCAAGGCAGGAAGGACATGGGCTTTCTCCTAGGTGAACAGTTTTTCCAACAACTTAGTCCCCAAAGTAACTTCTTCAGAATGTCCCGGGGTGGCATATTAGGCCCAGCCTTCTACTGGAATGTCCTTTGTCTCTGGGCCTGGACCACAGTCTGACGTTCACAGAGAGAAGCTTGAGGCCCACTATGACCCTCCATCGACAAGGAAATATCCTCGTGTGCTCTCAACACTTGACTTATGAAGGAAGGGAAGGGCTCAGCATTTTATCAAGATTCAGAAAAATGGTTTTCTATTTAGCCCTCAAAGCTCCCTGGAGGAGAACCCTCCTCTTCTCATGAGCACCCCTTCATTAAATGCCAATCACGCAGAGAAGCCCAAGCCAGCTCCAGCTTTCCTGATTCTTGAACACAGGCAGTTGACAGCAGGGTGAAACCCAGGCCATGGCAGGGCTCCTGCCATGAGTGCTCAGACCCTTGCCCTCAGCCAGGGGGCCTGCCTCACTTCTGGCATTCATCTTTAATGTCTAACCAACCTTTGAAAACTAGAGTGGCTGTCACTCTGCTTCAAGGCACATGATGCTAATAACAGCTAAGCTTTCCTGAGTATCTACTGGGTGCCAGGCTCTACTCTAAGATCTTGCACCTAGTCGTCATTTAGTCTTCAAGACAACCCACTGAGGAGCATCATTATCACCACATTTTGATGAGAAGAAAAAACACTGTCTACTGGACTTCTTTGGTGGTCCAGGGGTTGAGAATCTGCCTGCCAACGCAGCGGCTGCAGGTTTGACCCCTGGTCCAGGAAGATTCCACGTGCTGTGGAGCAACTAAGCCCATGCGCCACAACTACTAAAGCCCAAGTGCCCTAGAGCCCATGCTCTGCAACAAGAGAAGCCACCGCAACGAGAAGCCCCCACACCACAAGCTTGCTGGAACTAGCGAAAGCCTGTGCACAGCAATGAAGACCCAGCACAGCCAATAAATAAATAAAAATTAAAAACAAATCAAAAGAAAACACCATTGTCTACTGAAGCATCTGTCTTTCTTTCCTATGCCCTGGTGGCAGGGATTGGGTCTTGCCCACCTAGGATGACTGAATGGGTAAATGTGCAAGTAGACAAGATCGTCCTGACCGTCCAGACTCCCCTCCTTCCCTGTCTGGCTGCAGAATGCCGGGAGACGGCTGGGGCTGGAGCTCCAAAATGACCACATTCAGAGGAGGGAGCGACCATCTTCAGCTGTGGAAACCCAAGAGGCTAAGGAGGAGAGGCATTAGAGGGCCATCTCAAGACCTGGCATTTGAATCCCCCGCCTCTTCCTTTCCCATCTTAAAACCTGCCATTGCTCTGAGTTGGTCTTTTTGGAGGAGGGCCAGCAAGAGCCACTTGTGCTGCCAACCTGGGCCAAGTTACTAGCAGCCAGGTGTGGCACTCCTTATGGCAGGGCTTAAAAAACAGACGCCTGCCCCAAACCCAGGGCCTGGGGCCCGATCCAGTCTTAGATGACAGGAAGCAAGTGAACCTGGCTGCACTGAACCCTGCAGAGCTGGGGAGGCCTTGCAAATCAAAGGGTGGGCTCCCTCTTTCATTTTTGCATCTAACCCTATCTCCCTGTGCACTGTCTGTCAGGGGTGTGACTGCTCACTGAGTATTTGTGGGATGACTGGCTGACCCACCAAATGAAAGACAACGAGGCCCCAGGTTGGCTGAGTGATTTGGGGCAGGCTGCTGAGATGGAAAGAGAACTGAGCAGAGATTCAGAAAACCTCAAGTTCTAGTCCCGAACCTGCCACGTCATCCCTGGAGTAAGTCTCTTTCCTGTTGGGGCCAGGTGGGGCCCTCATCTGCAAAATGGAGCAGCAGACTTAGATGGTCTTAAACGGAAGAGTTTCAAGCTCTGTAACCTGGGCGGGCAGAGAGTCAGAGCTGGGCCAGGGCTGGTCTGCTACAGCTGAAGAGTGGCGGTGTCCAGCGCGTGGTGGTGTACACGCTGCTGCCTGGAGGAAGCCTCTTTCCGGCCTCAGGTTTGGGCCTTCATTTGTCACCTCCCCAGCCCCCCATCAGACCTGACAACAACCACTGAGGTTTCTCCAGACCCCAGGAACTCAGGCAGATACAGACTAGATCTGCCTGAGTTCCTGGGGTCTGGAGAAACCTCACTGTATGTTTCAGAATTCTTGTAAACCACAGGGTAAACAGCACTGCACCATGGAGACGCATCACAGCATTTCCCTGATTAAAAAGGAGATAGTGTTCAGTGCTCCACTGTGTGACTTAAATGGCAAGATTTCTCTTACCAGAGGAGATCCCATGACATTCTGGAATCTAAGTGTGAAATCTGATTCTGCCTCCCCAAAGAATACCATTATCTCATCTCAGGGCAGGGAGGGGGAGTTCCAATGAAGCCCCTTGGTGAACCGTCTGAGGCTGGGTAGCAATTCCAGCACCAGCACTGATCTTTAGTCCCACTGAGGACACTGACCCTGGACTTCCAGTTAAGTGCTTTACATGTCAGGCACTGTCCCAGCGTTTCATGTGCATTACCTCATCTAACATTGCTGCTGCTAAGTCGCTTCAGTCGTGTCCGACTCTGTGCGACCGCATAGACGGCAGCCCACCAGGCTCCCCCGTCCCTGGGATTCTCCAGGCAAGACCACTGGAGTGGGTTGCCATTTCCTTCTCCAGTGCATGAAAGGGAAAAGTGAAAGTGAAGTCGCTCAGTCGTGTCCAACTCTCAGCGACCCCATGGACTACAGCCTACCAGGCTTCTCCGTCTATGGGATTTTCCAGGCAAGAGTACTGGAGTGGGGTGCCAATGCATCTAACCTTAACACCAGATAAATGGGGACGGTATTAGAATTATGCCCATCTTACAGACAGAAATACTGAGGAAGCTAAATAGTGTACCCAGGGCCATACAGTTGGTGGTTGAACTGGGACTGGAACACAGTTTATCCAATACTTCTTGTGTCAGGCATTGTACTAGATGGATAAGACCTATATCCTGTCCACAGGGAGTTTAAAATTTAGTGGGAGAAATAGGCATGTGCACAATGGAAAAATGAAAACAAGAGGGTTTTTCAACTGAATAAAGCCTCACATAAATTCAAAGCATTATTTCTTCACTATTGTCCCATTATAATGTGCTTTACATATGCAAGTATACATTGCATATGCACATAAATTTTGTGTGCATTTTTATATACACGTGGGTGTGATCAAATTTATCCCAAGGGAGTGTTCATAGACTTTCCCCACCCTCTGCTTGCCCAAATGAACCTCCTAATCCTCTAATTGTCCAGTTTCCCTCCAGACTTTGTTCCAGTGTCAGAGTCGAGGCCAGTTCCACCAGACGAGGTTCTCTGCTTTTGTGATGCAGATGCAGGCCCTGGGCAAGAGGACATAGGGAGAAGAGGGAGGGGGCAGATCCTCTCAAAAGTTTAGGACAATTTACATGACAATTAGCTGGGGTGAGTAGGGAGAGGGGAGGAAGGAGGGAGATGGAGATGCAGAGAGAGGTGGGGAGAAGGCGGAGGAAGGAGGTGGAGCAAGGGGAGAGAGACCGAGGGAAAAGGAGCAACGGAGAGACAGCTGGAGACGGGGAGAGAGGGGGAGGAGGACAGAGGGAGGAAGAAGGCAGGAGGCAGAGACAGACAAGAGAAGACGAAAGAGGACAGGAGGGGAAACGCCTGGCAGGCTTGTGGGGGTGGGTAGAGAGATGGTGTCTGGGGCACTTGGGAAGAAAGCAGTTCAAGAGAGCAGGACTGGGACAGACAGGAGGAAGACAGGAAGGACCTGTGAGAAGAACAGTGGGAGCTGTCCTCTGAGTGCCTTTCCCTGTTTTTTGGAGAGACTCAGAACAAGGTTCTGAAGATTTGTGTTGCCTGGCTGTACTGTGCCTTTTTAAATGGGACTCTGCCCTGGACCTGAGCCATATGGATCATAGCTTCCTTAGGGTTACAAATCTATAAATATGGATTCTGTGCTGAATGACCTTGGATAAATCGCTTTGCCTCTCTGTGCCTCATTTTTTTCCCCCCACTTTTCACTCTCAACTCACCAGGCTCACTTCTCTCTCAGGGCCTGGTGGTGTCTGCTTGGAGCCGCTGTCTCTCTTCCTCCCACGGCTCCTTCTCCCACGGCTCCTTCTCGAGGTCAGTTCATCACAAATATCCCCTTCAGGTTCAGGGGAACCTTCCCTGGCCACCTAGTGTGAAGTAGCTGCCCCCAAACCACCCACAGCTGATACACAGGCAGGTGGGGGGATCTCTGCACGCAGCTCCTAGACAGCAAATCCACACCAGACCACTCCCAGGAAACAGCTTCTCCAGCCGCCCAGCTCACTGTGGCCTAAGGTGAAATAACACAGGAGGAGGTGCCCCGGGGCCTAGAGGACTTCCTGGGCCTAGAGGACTTCCTGAGGAGCCTGAGTGCTGTGGTGCCACCTGTCAGCAGGGGACTGGGCTCCAGCTCCTCCTTGTCCCGGGGACTCTCTAGGGAGTTCGGATTCTGTTCTCCATCTCCCTTCCCAGGGGAGCCTTTCCCAACCCTCTACTTGAGGGCTGTCTCCACCACAGGAGAAACAGCCACAGAGCCAAGGGGCCCCGCAGTACAGACGTTAACACGTCATGTTCCTAGCAATACCCAAGCAATCACCACTCTACTCAGGATAATAAACTGTGAAAACAAAATCCTCCAAGAACAACAAACGTTTTCCAAAACCGAAGGAGAAAAGCATTTCAAAGTCACACTGACTGTTTTGGGTTTTAATCAGGGCAGGAAGTTTTGAAGAAGGAAGAGTTGCTTGAGAGGTGGGCATGGCAGTGAACACACACACTCTTGGAAGATCTCGCAGGCTGTGGTGTGTGTTTGTGTAAAGTGTGTGCTATGGACATGTGAGCCTTCTGCACTGTGTCTGTCATCTGGTTAACTTGAGACTGAGGCACCAAGCTTTCTTTGGCCAAAGACAGAGAGACCAAAGGCCTGTCCCATGTCTGAAGATCAGAGTGGGCATTTCCTGCTTTAACGCCCACCCGAGTTGACAAAAGTGAGTTAATACTTGTAAAGTGCTTATGGCACAGTGCCTGGCCACTAGTAGGTGCTCAATACAAGAAGAGCTATTGGTGTTACTGCTGTGACCGTTATTATTAAAATGAATGAAGCCCTGTAACCTGTCTGGCTACTGGTAACCTGTCTTGGCTACATCTGATGTTCTGAGCTGCTCTTTGCTGACTGGTCTCTCTAGCTCTACTGTCCTGGAGAAGGAAATGGCAACCCATTCCAGCATTCATGCCTGGAGAATCCCATGGACAGAGGAGCCTGGCAGGCTACAGTCCATAGGGTCCTACGAGTTGGACACGAATGAGTGACTCATACACACACATCTTCAGCAAGGCCTGGCACACTGTATCCTCAGTGAATTCTTAGTGCAAACAAAACTGAAGAACTCGCAGTGTCACTCATTCCACGGCCCTGGCTCTGTGACCAAAACCTAAGCCCGTCCCCAAGGAGAAGGGTTTCCTCCCTGAGGGGCGGCACCTGGCATCCCTGCCCCAAGCTGGCCCTGGACACCCTCAGTCACTCAATTTCCCCTCTTCCAGGGGGAGGCGATGCCTGAGCTGGGATGACTGTCGCAGAGAATTAGGATTTTGTGCATAAAATACTGAATTTTACATTTAAAGCTACCTGTCACAGATGATTTATTACACCCAGCCAAGGTGAGGATGGTTTTCCTCTGTGAGGGAGGTGATTTTTTGGCAAAGAAAGGATATATACACAGTGCACAACCAAACCACACGGGAATCGGAGCTTAATGCTCTCTATCCAGAGGCTTCAACAAGGGGCCCAGGAATTCGGCGGCCTCCACCTGCTCCCCACACTCCAGGTCACGGGGAGAGGATGGTTGGGATTCAGAATCCCAGCAGGAGACAAAGAGTCACTCCTGGAGAGAATTTTCCAAGGTTGTTTTCCCTCACCCCTTTTATTTGGCTTTGCCAGCATAGCTGTGTAAGGTTCAGTGAACGCAGACGTTTGCAAATAAGAGTTTTTATGACTTATTCCATTTATCACCTATCAGAAGTCTGGAAACTCAACTGAAAACTGTCCCTGTTCTAGTAAGTCAACTTCCTGCAGGAAGGAGAGTGCCTTTGGTCCTTACACTCACCTCAGAGGGGCAGAAAACACAGCCCCCTGGCACAAAGGAGGAAGAGAGTGGATTTGAACGGCTGCCCCCACCGCCGGCAAGGAAAGGAAAGCTCCCCTAAGGAGGGAGATGGTGGCAAGGTGGGGCTTGTAGTGCCTGAAAAATATATTTTTCTGTTCAAGTGAGTTGTCCAAGGGCATGTACTCGGACAATGTTGTGAGGGTCACAATTTAGGGCAGTGTCACCAACGCTTTCTCATCTACACAATAAACCCTGGAACTCTGGGTCTGTCGTCTCCGTCGGCGATCGTGCTGTGGCAGTCTGCCCATCATTGGAGCCCCCTGTTGGGCTGTACTGGCCAGGTGGGTGAGAGCACTAGCTGGTGATACAGCACAGTCTTGTCCTGTCCCCACGTGGCAGCCCGGCCTTATAGAGGACACGGTGGGTACCGGAGACAGGCCGTCTCCTCCCCGTGCCCACGGGCGCAGCGGCCTACCTTTCTCTCCTTGTCACCGTATTCGATGCCCAAAGTGTCCATGGCCCGGACGATGGCTGCCAGGGACTGGATGGTGTTGCTGTAGACCACGGGCTTGTACTGCTTCACGTCTTCGCCAGAGAAGCCATCTTCGTGGATGATCCTAGAGAGAAACCACACACAGCACGTCTGATGAGTGCGCTGGCCTCACCTAACAACAACTGATGAGTGTGCTGGCCTCACCTAACAACAACGAGCGCGTCAGACGTGGGGAGCCCTCCCCTCCCCTCTCCCTTCTTCCCCCACTCCTGGACAACCTCCTGGCTTAGCTGGCTGAGGGCCTGGTCCAACCTGGATGCTGAGTTACTGAGCTGCTGTGGTCACACCACAATATCTGAAGGAAAAATCTACCTGAATTACCAAAAATTAATGTGAAAAACAGAATAGTGGAACAAAGAAATGCAGTCTCTGTATACGCCCTACATACTGTGGAAGCAAGACCAGTCAAGGGGTTGATAACACCGGAAAGCACTCAGAACACACACTGAGCACTCAATATATGTTCGTCGTGAATATTTTTAATGTTCATTTTTGGCTGCTCTAGGTCTTTGGTGCTGTGTGTGGGCTTTCTCTGGTTGCAGTGAGTGGCAGCTACTCTCGAGTTGCGGTGCGCGGTCTTCTCACTGTGGTGGCTTCTCTTGTTGTGGGGCATGGCCTCGAGGGCGCAGGCTTAGTAGTTGTGGCACACAGGCTTGGTTGCCCTGAGGCATATGGAATCTTCCCAGGCCAGGGATTGAACCCCTGTCCCCTGTATCAGCAGGCGGATTTCTCAACCACTAAGCCACCAGGGAAGTCCTGCCAATAGTATTTTTAAGCAAAGCTCAGGGTTTTAGTTTAAATATCCATGCAGGAGCACACTGTTGAAGACCCCTGAGAGGAGCCTGCAGATGAAGAACACATTTTTCTCTCACAGGAAACTTCCACTGCTTTTAACGAGGTAAGGTCACTCACTTCAAACAAACCACCTTCATCTTTGACAACAAAAGAGCCAGCAGAAGGAGGGGACCTTTTCTCCATCCTTGGCTGGGATGTGACCACTGTTGTCACCCTTGTTCTGACGGCTCTGAATCTGACACGGAAGACTCAGAGGTGACGCTGCAGTTCCCAGAGGCCACGCAACACTCAGTGCCCTTCTGTTCTCAGGCTCAGCTGGGGTCAAGGTTGAGGCCGGACATGCCCTGAGGTCCCTGCTTCCTGCAGATGGTGGCTGCTCAGTGAATGCCCATTGCTGACAAGGGTCCAGGGAGCAGAGAAAACTAGAAAGGGGGTAAAACTGAGACTCTGCAAGAATCTGCTCACAGTTGAGGTAATTAAGAAAGGACAAATGGATTTCAAGACTAACACCCAACATTAGGGGCTTCCCAGGTGACACAGTGGCAAAGAATCCACCTGCCAATGCAGGAAATGCAAGAGACGTGGGTTTGATCCTTGGGTTGGGAGGATACCCTGGAGAAGGGAATGGCAACCCACCCCAGTATTTTTGCCTGGAGAATTTCATGGACAGAGGAGCCCGATGGACTACAGTCCACGGGGTCATGAAGAGTCAGACACAATTGAGCACGCACATACATGTACACACACACACATCCAACATTAGTCATCTGCCAGTAAACTGCAAACTCTCCTGTGGTCACATTTTTCAGTCTAAGACTGAACACCACCTGTGACATGTACATCCACCTGTGTAATAGCTCAGACTTCCTTACTACCTTTGCAGCCCTTCTCTAGCCTTTCATGTCCTTCGGTACTAGAGAATACTGCTAATGAGTCTTTCTTTCTTTAAACAGTTTTACTGAGATATAGTTCACAGACCATATAATCCACCCGTGGAAAGCGTGAGATTCAACATCCTTAGTATATTCACAAAGTTGGGCAGTGATCTCTAAGTCTAATTTCAGAATGTTTTTGTCCTCCCCAAAAGAAATCCTGTACCCATTAGCAGTCACTCCATCCCCACCCCCAGCAGGAAGCAACCACTCATCTGATCTGCCTTATGTTTTTACAAATTTGTCTACTCTGGACATTTCACATATATGCAATCAGACACTTCGTCTTTTGTGACTAGTTTCTTTCACTTGGCGTGTTCATCTGTGTTCATCCATGCTGTAGCATCCATCAGTATTCCCTTTCTTTTTATTGTCAAACTATATTCCATATACAGATATACCATGTTTTACTTATCCCCATGTCAGTTGATGGATATTAACGATTTCTCTTATAAAATGTGACCTGGTGTTGGGTTGTGAGTCTTTATCCTGAGTTTCTGTAAGAAGCAGATCAAAATGACCCTACTGCCTTTTCACTGTCTTTTATTAGCCCTAAATTCAGCTTTGTACAAGTTTCTTGAGCATACATCCAGTCTGCATCACGGATGTGTACTACCCTGGAGGGAATCTCAAAGGGAATTGTTAGTTCCCACTGTAAACAACTAGAGATCTGGACAAAATACATTAAACAAGGGCTTTCAGACACTGGAGAATAAGCAGCGCAGGACGTGTGATCTGGGACGGAAGGGAAGCGAGCGTGGTGACTCCTGTGAGGGATGAGTCCTATGATCACTCTGGCTTTCTGCCCGGAAGCATTCACGCAACCTCAGGGAGGGAGGACTCGTGCACAGCACGGCCGGCCGCCTTCCTGAGCACATGGGGTAAACAGAAAAGTTCTGGAAGGCTGAGGTACGGAGTATGTTAGAGGAAACAGGAGAGGAGAGAGAGACAGGGAGACAGAGAGCTCCAGATATCTGCATGGGGGTCTTGTTGAGCCTTTGCCTGAATCGAGTGAGACTCTACAAACTTGAGAAGAAATATGCGTCAGGGAGCTTCTAAGGTAGACCTGCCCCAAGCTCACCCAAGGCTGGGCGTGGTACAAGTTCTCACCAGTCAGAATGGAGAGTTAAACACCTAGGGCATTTGGCAGAGACCCCAGAAGGCTCACTCCATGATAGTAAAGGCTACTTTTAGACCTGCCCTGACAAAACTTAAAAATGAGCCTCAAAAAAAAAAAAAAAAACAACCCAAATTGACCCACAAGTAAATAACTGCGTGACAGAATAAAATCTAACACTCTTTAAATGAGGACGGTGAAATCCAGACACTTAACAATCTAATATTCATAGTATCCAGCATCCAATAAAAACATTTCTGGATATGCAAAGGAGGAGGAAAGTGTGATCCATAACCAGGAGACAAATCAGTCAACAGAAGCAAACTCAGAAGTGTCAGAGATGACGGCATTAACAAATAAGACCTCAAAAACAGCTATCTAAAATATTCTCAAGAAACTAAAGGAAAACATGAACACAATGAGTAGAGAAATGGAAGATATAAAAAAGAACAAAACGGAGTATCCAGAGATGAAAATACAGTATCTGAAATAAAAATTTCACTGTAGGGGACTGACAGCAGATGAGACATCCCAACAATTAAGTGAATTTGAAGACACAGCAATAGAAACCATCTAAACTGAAAGAGAGAGGGGAAAAAGGCCGAAAAATGTGTTGTGACATACATATGATAACACGTAGAAGTAAAATCTATGCAATGACAGCACAAAGGATGGGAGGGGTAAAATGGAAATATATTGCTGAACAATTCTTATACAAGAAGTAGCGTAATATTGCTTCTTTCGTGGCTTAGCAGTAAAGAATCTGTATGCCAATGTCTGTCAATGCAGGAGGCACAGGTTCAATCCCTGGGTCGGAAAGATCTCTTGGAGAAGGAAATGGCAACCCATTCCAGTATTCTTGCCTGGGAAATTCCATGGACAGAGCAGCCTGGCGGGCTATACACAGTCCCTGGGGTCACAAAGAGTCAGACATGAGTTAGTGACTAAGCAACAACAACAAAGCATAATATTACTTGAAAGTAAAGCCTGGTAAGTTAAGATATATACCATAAACTTTAGAACCATCACTAAAAAGCCTCCATGGCCCAACTCTCCTCAGAGGGTGGGAACTCTGGGTGCCTTGAGAGGTGCAGCATGGATTTGCTGGTTCCCATGACACACTCTCGCGAGAAGCCAGCGTCATGAGTTTCTCATGCTTTGTTTTGGACCAGCCAGCCTTGCTGCTCTCCTGGGAATGCTCTCTAACTCCTTGGCCGCCTACAGGATCTCCTTCCACTAGGGTTATTTTTTCACACCTGTTAGTATTAACCTTTACACCACCTGACAAGGCAGGGAGGGTAGACTTTTATTCGATCCATTTATATTGAGACTGAGTAAGACTGAGGAACTAGCCTAACAGCTGTCAGCAAAAACAATTAAGAGCCAAAGGCAGGAACAGAACCCGGGTTGTTAAGCACATGGTCCTTTTCGCCACACCTCAAGCCTCGGGGTGGACTAGACTGAATACTGCCTGGAAGGCCTCACAGGTGCCTAGGGTGACCCAAAATAAGAAAGCTTCATTTGGGGCTTACGAAAATGACGCAATTTGGGCAAAAACTGCTCAAATCATGATTACTGGTTGCATAACTTGTTCACACTGGCTTATATTAGCTTAAAACTGGGCTTCTTGCTTCAGGGTAGAATTTTATACCTTCCGTTCCCTCTGACTCAACCCTAGAAAAGCTGCACCATGCATAACAACACCAAAAGTAAGTAATATTCATAATGCTACTATTCAGAGAAAAACGCTGCACTTTTTAGTGTAAGTCCTTCAGTATTTCTTTCATGACACATTCTTCTCCCCCAACTCTGCCTCAGCATTGATTTGAATCATTTATCCTTAAAAGTATCACTTAAGGCCCCTTTATTTTCTATTTCCCATCTCATTCCAGGGAGAAAAAAGTAGAGCAGTGGTCAGATCTGAGGAGTCAGAAAAATGTGGGTGACACCAACTCCATCACTCATGATCTGTGTGTTCCTAGGAAAGGATGTAACTCCTCAGGCTTTGGTTTCCTCAACTGTAAGAAGTCATTGTGAGAAATAAATGTAAAGTGCCTATCATATAGTAGCACTTCCCTCATAGCTCAGTTGGTAAAGAGTCCACCTGCAATGCAGGCGACCCCAGTTTGATTCCTGGTTCAAGAAGATCCTCTGAAGAAGGGATAGATTACCCACTCCAATATTCTTGGGCTTCCCTGTGGCTCAGCAGGTAAAGAATCCGCCTGCAAGGCAGGAGACATGGGTTTGATCCCTGGGTTGGGAAGATCCTCTGGAGAAGGGAAAGGCTACCCACTCCAGTATTCTGACCTGGAGAATTCCATAGACTATACAGTTCATGGGGTCGCAGACAGTTGGACATGACTGAATGACTTTCACTTCACTTCACCGCATAGTAAGTATATAATATATGGTGGGCTTCTCTGGTGGCTCAGCAGTAAAGAACCCACCTGCCAATGCAGGAAATGCAGGTTTGACCCCTGGTTTGAGAAGATCCCCTGGAGAAGGAAATGGCAACCCACTCTAGTATCCTTGCCTGGGAAATCCCATGGACAGAGGGGCCTGGCGGGCTATAATGGGGTCACAAAGAGTCGGGCACAGCTTAGCAACAACAAACAACAACAATAATATATAGTAGCTTTTAGTAATAATACCTTCATTCTAAAAGATTTTTCCCTTAAAGAGAATTTCCTTCACTGGTGATATAAAAGAAGCAGAACCATAATAGCCACTAATGTTTAAGGGTTTACTCTCTGTGCTAAGTGCTTTGCATGTACTATCACATCTAATCTTCAAAACAATTCTAGGAGGTAATTTTTATCTCCTCTCAACAGACAAAGTAAACAAAGGCTCAGAGAGGTTAAGCCAGTTACCCGAGGTCACACAGCTGGTAAGGGTGACAGTGGCATTCAAAGCCGTGCTTGTGCCCACCAAGTGGATGCTGAGACGCAGGACTGCTTCTTCTGCTAGGATTCCTATATCCAGGTTCCCTGAGAACCCAGAGATTTCACTCACAAAGTGAGCATCAAAACACCTCCTATATCAGTCCAAGGAGTGTGGGGCAAGGAAGGGAGGAAAGGAGGCATGGGGGTTGGACAGGTAGCCTGGGGGAGTCCGGTTTCTTGTGGCAGCCCAAGTCTAGCCCTGGAAGAGATGAGGATGGGATTTGGAAAGCAGGAATGAGGCCACATGGGGCACCTTAGTAATGGTCAGTGGCAGCTCTGGCATCTCACACTGCAGCAGCCTCAGACAAACTGAGCTCCATCTACACAGCTGAGTGACAGAGGCACAGAATCAAGTCCCAGTGACAGCACCTGAGTCACTGGGTCCAGCTGTTCCTGAAGCTCACCCTGTCCTGACACTTTTGAGTGACATGAGTCCTTTGACTCCCTCTTATTTTTGCATAAGCTGATTTGATTTGGGTTTCTGTCACTTACAACCAACACAGTCATGTCCAAAACACATTTCGCACCTTGGGAGGCCATCTCCTAGTACACTTGTTTAACTTTCTGTCCATACCAGCTGCCTGTCTGTCGATCCTGGGAGGTCAGGTACCACATCTCCTCCACCTCAGTTCCCGCTCTCCTTATCAGCTGACACAGGGTAGGCTCTGAATAGTAGCTCAGAGAACACAGGGTGGTTCTCTGAACTCAGAGAATGTGGGATGTAACTCCACAAGCAAGATTACACTGGGGCATAAGATCTGCCCCTCTCCAAGGAGCTTGCTAAAGAAGACAGGGGTGTGTGTGTGTGTGTGTGTGTGTGTGTGTGTGTGTGTGTGTGTGTGTGATGGGGTGGGAACCCACTGGATTTCTTACATCTGCAGAGCTAGCATCGCAAAGGTGCCCACTCCACACTAGGCCATCTCCTAGTACACTTGTACTAGGACTCAGGGACTCTGAGGGGTTTTCCAAGCTGCCAGAGCAGAAGAAACCTAGGAGCAAGCAAGGCTAACTCTGCAGCTCTGAGTGTTCGACTCTAGATGGGAGCCGCTGGCAGGACACTGGAAACCTGGCAACGCAATTGAGAGAGGAGAACCCACGTGGAGATGGGGAGAGCGCAGGAGGGTAGCAGCTGAGCCCACGTGAGGCTTCCAGGAAGAGGCGACCAAGGAGGGTCCCCCGGCCTCCCCTACCCTGCTCCTCTCTCTGCTGTCTTGGGGCCCTCGAGGGGGCCTGGGCTGGGGCTCCCTTTGCTTTCTGCTTCCCCTTCTCCACGCAGGACTGCACTCGGCAGCACTGAGACTCCCCGGGCACCGTGGCCTTATATGGTCACAGAACCACAGGCTTGGGAGCTGGAAGGGACCCTGGAGGATCATCTGGCCCAGCAGCCATTCCCCCCTCTGAATCACGGATGCCTCTGACACTGTGACAAATGCACCAAGACACACAGTTTTACCACGCGCCCCCCCCCACTGCCCCCGCCGCCCAACTTCTGGAAGTTCACAGACTCACAGACACTAAGCTGATGGAACACGATTTTTCACTCCATCTCCATGGTGGATTAAATGCCCCTTCTCTGCCTTCTTTTCTCAGCACCCTTTCTCCTGCATCGGGACTGTCACTCCATCCTCCACGATAATCCCCTTAAGAGTTCAGATGAAGGGGGTGCTTTTGGAGACAGACTCGAGCTGTGTGACAGGGCAATTTCCTTAACTGCCTGGTGCTTCAGTTTCCTTAACTTTCCACGGAGAGGGGCTTGGTAATTAATAGTAACTATCCTCGCTGGGTCGTGGTATGTAGAGAAGAGGGCCCGGCACAGGAAGCAGTCAGTGCAGCTGTTACTAGGACTGTTATCATTGTATTTGGTGAGCGGGACTGAGGGAGAAAGGACAGGGTGTCCTGTGTCTGTCTTCCTGAGGACAGAAAGTGACCAGGGGCTGCGGGGCAGCAGGGAGGTCGGACACTATGGGAGAACCCCTGCCCCCTGGAAGAAGGAAGCAGGGCTCACGGCCACAGGAAGGAAGCCGGGGCAGGGTGGAGGGGGCTCTGTCCAGACTGGAGCAGAGAATCTGCTCTCACCTAATGAACACTAGGTGAGCAGCAGTGAACTGAAAGGCTGAATTTCCTAAATGGGGACTGCTTCATGAGGTGAAAGAAGGTGCTTCTGATCATCAGTGAGCTGCCTGGCTTAGGGTCGGTGCTCAGAGCTTCACTGGTGTGACCGCTGATGAGGGTTTCCGTTTGTCAGGGAGATCCGATGAGTAATGGGGCTCTGGCCCTGGAGCCACCGTCCTCCTCAGTGGAGAGGGGAAGTGACCACCCTGGCTCCAGAGAACGCAGCTTTAAGCAAACAGTCAACAGTGAGATACCAGTGAGTTACTGAACCGCATACCAGCAATTAGGGGTTCCACAGAACCCACCGGAGCACTGGATCTGAACAAGACTATAAGATGAAAACACCAGGTATAGTGCACAGTGTGCCCCGCACAGCCATTTGTGTAAAGCTAGATTCATGTGCAATGATGTTGGTAAGAGGAGGGAGAAGGCAGGGGAGAGAAAAGATGACACGGGAGGATGCTTAACACGGTTATCACCAAGATCACTTTTGATTTTTTTTTTTCACTTTTTTCTTATTATGTTTGTTTTGTTTCATTAAAAATGTGTGTTTGTTATTTGAAAGAACAACAAATCATGTTCAATGGGAGATAGACACTGTTTAACAGAAGAGAAGAATCACGTAACAAGGGGTAGTCATCAATCATTAGGAATTTCCTGACGTGTTTCACTTGGGTTCAGCCTGGTCCTTGCCTGCCTAGGACTTCTGTTCCAGGCCAAGTAAGAAAGCTGGTGCTGAGAACATAAGAGTTAACAGTAACAAGTGGCATTTGCCAAGGGCCAACTGAAGTGTTGAAACTCTACAGCTGGCGGAGTAGAAGGACGTGCGCTCATCTTCTCCTGCAAGAACTCCAAAATTACAACTTACTGCTGAACAACCACTGACAGGAGAATGTTGGATCCACCAAGGAAAGATACCCCATGTCCAAGGGCAAAGGAGAAGCCCCAGCAAGGCGGTAGGAGGGGCAAAATCACGTTTAGAATCAAACCCCATACCCACCAGAGATGCTTGGAGCACTCAAACAAACCTTGTGTGCACCAGGACCCAGAGAACCCACAAGACTGAGCCAGAACTGTGTTTGAGTGTCTCCTGCGGAGGAACAGGCCAGCAGTGGACTGCTGCAGGGGCAGCGGCTCTGGGTGCATAGACCTGGGTATGGCATGAGCCCTCTTGGAGGAGGTCACCATTAACCCCACCATAGAGCCGCCAGAACTTACACCGGACTGGGGAAACAGACTCTTGGCGGGCACAAACAAAAGCATGTGTGCACCAGGACCCAAGAGAAAGGAGCAGTGACTCTACAAGAGACTGACCCAGACTTGCCCGTGAGTGTCCAAGAGTCTCCAGCAGAGGTGTGGGTCGGTGGCGGCCTGCTACAGGCTGGGGGCACTGAGTGTAGCAGTGCATGCATGGGACCTTTTGACGGAGGTCGCCATTATCTTCATTACCTCCCCCATAGTTTGGCCTCAGGTCAAACAACAGGGAGGGAACACAGCCCCGCCCATCAACAGAAAATTGGATTAAAGATTTACTGAGCATGGCCCCACCCATCAGAACAAGACCCAGTTTCCCCCTCAGTCAGTCTCTTCCATCAGGAAGCTTCCCTAAGCCTCTTATCCTTATCCATCAGAGAACAGACAAAATGAAAACCACAATCACAGAAAAGTAACCAATCTGATCACATGGACCACAGCCTTGTCTAACTCAATGAAACTATAAGCCATGCCATGTAGGGCCACCCAAGACAGAAGGGTCATGGTGGAGAGTTCAGACAAAATGAGGTCCACTGGAGAAGGGAATGGCAAACCACTTCAATATTCTTGCCTTGAGAACCCCATGAACAGTATGAAAAGGCAAAAAGATAGGATACTGAAAGATGAACTCTCCCGGTCGTTAGGTGCCCAACACGCTACTGGATATCAGTGGAGAAATAACTACAGAAAGAATGAAAAAACAGAGCCAAAGCAAAAAACACCACCAAGTTGTGGATGTGACTGGTGATGGAAGTCAAGTCTGATGCTGTAAAGAACAATATTGCATAGGAACCTGGAATGTTAGGTCCATGAATCAAGGTAAATTGGTAGTGGTCAAACAGGAGATGGCAAGAGTGAACATCAACATTTTAGGAATCAGTAAACTAAAATGGAATGGAATGGGTGAATTTAACTCAGATGACCACTATATCTACTACTGTGGGCAAGAATCTCTTAGAAGAAATGGAGTAGCCATCATAGTCAAAAAAAGAGTCCGAAATGCAGTACTTGGATGCAATCTCAAAAACGACAGAATGATCTCTGTTCATTTCCAAGGCAAACCATTCAATACCACAGTAATCCAAGTCTATGCGCCAACCACTAATGCTGAAGAAGCTGAAGTCGAACGGTTCTGTGAAGACCTACAAGATCTTCTAGAACGAACACCCAAAAAAGATGTCCTTTTCATCACAGGGGACTGGAATGCAAAAGTAGGAAGTCAAGAGATACCTGGAGTAACAGGCAAATTTGGCCTTGGAGTACAAAACGAAGCAGGGCAAAGGCTAATACGGTTTTGCCAAGAGAATGCACTGGTCACAGCAAACACCCTCTTCCAACAACACAAGAGAAGACTCTAAACATGGACATCACCAGATGGTCAATATCGAAATCAGATTATATTCTTTGCAGCTAAAGATGGAGAAGCTCGATACAGTCAGCAAAAACAAAACCGGGAGCTGACTGTGGCTCACATCATGAACTCCTTATTGCCAAATTCAGACTGACGTAAGTTGAAGAAAGTAGGGAACACCACCAGACCATTTAGGTATGACCTAAATCAAATCCCTTACAATTATACAGTGGAAGTGACAAATAGATTCAAGGGATTAGATCTGATGGAGTGCATGAAGAACTATGGACGGAGGTTCGTGACAATGTACAGGAGGCAGTGATTAAGACTGTTTCCAAGAAAAAGAAATGCAAAAAGGCAAAATGGTTTTCTGAGAAGGCCTTACAAATAGCTGAGAAAAGAAGAGAAGCAAAAGGCAAAGAAAAGGAAAAGGTATAGCCATTTGAATGCAGAGTTCCAAAGAATAGCAAATAGAGATACGAAAGCCTTCCTCAGTGATCAATGTAAACAAATAGAGAAAAACAATAGAATGAGAAAGACTAGAGATCTCTTCAAGAAAATTAGAGACACCAAGGGAACATTTCATGCAAAGATGGGCACAATAAAGGACAGAAATGGTATGGACCTAATAGAAGCAGAAGATATTAAGAAGAGGTGGCAAGAATACAGAAGAACTAAGCAAAAAAATCTTCATGACCCAGATAACCACGATGGTGTGATCACTCTCCTAGAGCCAGACACCCTGGAATGCAAAGTCAAGTGAGCCTTAGGAAGCAACACTATGAACAAAGCTAGTGGAGGTGATGGAATTCTAGATGAGCTATTTCAAATCCTAAAAGATGATGTTGTGAAAGTGCTGCATTCAATATGCCAGCAAATTTGGAAAACTCAGCAACGGCCACAGGACTGGAAAAGGTCAGTTTTCATTCCAATCCCAAAGAAAGGCAATGCCAAAGAATGCTCAAACTATCGAACAATTGCACTCATCTCACACACTAGCAAAGTAATGCTCAAAATTCTCCAAGCCAGGCTTCAACAGTATGTGAACCATGAACTTTCAGATGTTCAAGCTGGTTTTAGAAAAGGCAGAGGAACCAGAGATCAAATTGCCAACATCCACTGCATCACTGAAAAAGCAAAAGAGTTGCAGAAAAACATCTACTACTGCTTTATTGACTACACCAAAGCCTTTGACTGTGTGGATCACAACAAACTATGGAAAATTCTGAAAGAGATGGGAATACCAGACCACCTGACCTGCCTAAGAAATCTGTATGCAGGTCAAGAAGCAACAGTTAGAACTGGACATGGAACAACAGACTGATTCCAGATTGGGAAAGGAGTACGTCAAGCCTGTATATTGTCACCCTGCTTATTTAACTTATATGCAGAATACATCATGAGAAATGCTGGGCTGGATGAAGCAAAAGTTGAAATCAAGATTGCCAGGAGAAATATCAATAACCTCAGATATACAGATGATACCACACTTATGGCAGAAAGCAAAGAAGAACTAAAGAGCCTCTTGAAAGTGAAAGAGGAGAGTGAAAAAGTTGGCTTAAAACTCAACATTCAGAAAACTAAGATCATGGCATCCGGTCCCATCACTTCATGGCAAATAGATGGGGAAACGATGGAAACAGTGAGAGACTTTATTTTGGGGGGCTTCAAAATCACTGCAGATGGTGACTGCAGCCATGAAATTAAAAGACACTTGTTCCTTGGAAGAAAAGCTATGACCAATCTAGACAGCATATTAAAAAGCAGAGACATTCCTTTGCCAACAAAGGTCCATCTAGTCAAAGCTATGGTTTTTCCAGTAGTCATGTATGGATGTGAGAGTTGGACTGCAAAGAAAGCTGAGCGCTGAAGAATTGATGCTTTTGAACTGTGGTGTTGGAGAAGACTCTTGAGAGTCCCTTGGACTGCAAGGAGATCCAACCAGTCCATCCTAAAGGAAATCAGTCCTGAATATTCATTGGAAGGACTGATGTTGAAGGTGAAACTCTAATACTTTGGCCACCTGATGCGAAGAACTGACTCACTGGAAAAGACCCTGATGCTGGGAAAGATTGAAGGCAGGAGGAGAAGGGGACGACAGAGGCTGAGATAGTTGGATGGCATCACCGACTCGATGGACATGAGTTTGAGCAAGCTCCAGGACTTGATGATGGACAGGGAAGCTTGGCGTGCTGCAGTCTGTGGGGTCGCAAAGACTCAGACACGACTGAACGACTGAACTGAACTGAACTAACTGAAGGGTGTGTGTTTCAGACATGCTGACTGCCACCCAACAGTCATAAGGAAAACTTCTCATCATGGTGCATCCCCTTCCGTGTCTCTCTTGCAGCTAAAAGTGACCATGTGTACCAGCTCAAGTGAGTAAGAGTGAAGGGGAGTTAGCTAGAAATGTCCCTGAGAAAGAGTTTCTCTTCTTGTTCCAGTGAGAGGCCTTTGAGAATGGCTTTCTGGTCTACTCACTTTTCCACTGTCCCCCTCTCCCGGCTGTCCCTCAACCAGCCTTTCTGTGGCTTCCTGCCTTTATATGTGGTTGTGTGAAGAAGTAGATACTGGAGCCATGGCAGCCATATTGTGACCATGAGGTTAAATGCCACCACCCTAAGGATGGCAGGTCAGAGGGGTGTAGAACATTCCTAGTGACACTGCAGAACTGTCAAATCGACCCTGAGACAGTCTGATGACAAAGGTCCATGCTCCTACCATGATGCCCCCTGCCTGGGTAGGTGACTGTGACTTAGAGAGGATAGACTTGCCTACAGTCACATGGTGAGCTTGTGGCAGAGGAGGGACAAAATTTCCAGAGACCCTTAAACTGTGTCATAGGCCTGTCTCCTACCTTAGTGCACCCCTGAGACAGGCGAGGTGATGGGTGATACCAGGTGAGAAAAACATCAATCAATTGCAAAACAGAAAGTTTTTTTTTTCCCCCTTCTGTCTTAAAAGCTCTAGTTTCCGCCTTTGAGGCTTCTCAGAGGGTATTTTGTAAGTTTCTTCATCCTGTCCCTAATTCACTTTTCACATATTTTTCAGGGACCAACTATGTACCCGGTAAGTACTGGGGATGTAAGAGTGACCTGATAGATGTGAAGCCCTGCCCTTGTGGAGCTCGAATGCAGAAGGTAAGACATCCAAGAAGTACTTTTAAAAATGGTTATCTAAATTATAATTGGAGTAAGTACTACCCAAGAAGAAAAATAAAACCATGAAGAGCTACAAGAGGAGGACCTAGAGCAGTGGTGCAGGGTGGGTGCAGGGCCCACCTCTTGGGGGAGCAGCATTCCAAGTGGAGCAGGAGCTGGTGGGAGAGACAGGGAGGGAGAGGGGACTTTGGAGCGGGGGACGGAGGGAGACATGGCACAGGAAGGGGCGGCACCGTGGCGGGTCAGTGTGGGCTCTGCATGTCTTCCAGAGCTCCCAGCTGGCACGTGGGGTGCCAGGAAATTGTGCTAAATGGACAGAGGCACATCATGGACCGGTAGGTGGGACTAGAAGCCAGAGAGCTAGGTCAGGAGGCCCAGTCTGGGTCTGGTGCTGGCACAGGGCTGTTGCGCCCTTGGAGGGAGGGTTTCATTGTGCCACATGGTGAAGTACAAACAGCAAGTTAACTCAATGGGGAAGCACCACGAACACCAGCCAGGCTAAGGGCACTGGCAGGACCAGCAGAGCAGGTTGAGGTTGGCATGGCAGAGGGGAGGCACCCGAGCTGATGTGTGTGTGTATATGGGGGGTGGGGCTGGCCATGCTGAAACCCCCCTCCTCTCTCTGTTGGAGTCCCGCTGAGTCTGTTCTTGTACCTACTCTCACTGATGAAGTCTGGTGCCCAGTGAGGTGTGACTTGGAGGAGAGACTCTGGCCCCCCGTTTGGTGGATGCCACCAAGACTAAAGATGAAGCAGGGCAGTCAGCAGTGGTCCAGAGGGACTGGGGAGGGCAGGGGTAGGGGCATGGGGGTGGGGGTGGGGTGTTTCCAGGGCCCACAGCAGCCAAATCCCCTAGAGCACACTAGTCATTCATTTCATGTATTCTACAATGGACACTGAGCACCCATTAGGAGATGGGTACACCCTACTCTCCTACTCACTAGACCTGTGGACCACAGGCAAGTTAACCATCCTGGGCCTAGGTCTCGCCTCTAGAAAATGGGGATGATGCCTATCTGTGCAGGGCTGTCTGTAGTACGAAAGCATGTGTAGGGAAGGCCTGGCACACAGTTGGGCCTAGTAACTGCCAGTCGCTAGTATTATTTAAAAGTCACAGACTAATCAGTGCCAGGTAGACCATGCGCCTTGTCTCCCAGGCCATGGCTCCCCCACTCATCCAGGGCAGCAGTGCCCTGGCTAAATGAGTGAGGGGCTGGAGCCAGAGGGTATCCATGATGTGAATGACTGGCTCAGAGACCACCAGCTGGGCAGAGGCATGATGCATGTGTCTTACTAAGTAATGATGCTGGGTCCTTGACTCTGATTTCCCAGAGTCCCAAGAAAGTAGATGCACTGAGACCTGGAGGCCCCTCATGGGAGGCCGGAAGCTTTGCTCTGCTCTAGGCGTAAAGGCTGTTTCCTTGACTGGCCGGGCTGGAGCCACCCTCAGGATTACTAAGTCCAATCTCCCACCCATGGCTTCCTCCTCTTCTCACCTGCAGAGATGAATACTACGTGCCAGGTGCTGTTCATACTGCACCCACAAGGCAGTGGGAAACAGGTCACACATAGCCCTAATTTCAGTGGATGCACAGTCTGGTAAACAAACAAATAAATATTACAGTGATAAACACAAAACAGGAGTGAAAAGTTAGGAGTCAGGAAATGAGATGACATGTGGAACCGAGACCTAAAGGATGAGATCAAGTGGATCTTGCATAAAAGTGAGGAAGAGCTTTTCAGGCTTGTGCAAATGTCTTGGGGCACCTTGCGTGTTAGAAGGATGGTGAGGAGCCAGTTGGGCTGGAATGAAGTAAATAGCCAGGAAAGTAGCGAGGATGAGGTCAGAGAGAGCAGTGGGGGCCTGGTATGTAGGGATAACGCACTACTTAAATTTTTTAATATACTTTATGCAGTCACCTATTAAAATTCTTTTAAAAAGTTCATCTATATACTGCCCTGAGCAATCCTGACTTCCACCAGTTCTGCTCTAAGCATAGATCTCTTTATTTTATTGTTTTTTGGCTGCACTGCGTGGCATGCAGGAATCTTAGTTCCTCGACCAGGGATTGAGCCTGAGCCACCCGCAACCAAAGAGAAGAGTCTTAACTGCTGGACCAACAGAGAAGTCACTTTAAAGTAGCAGCTTTCCCTCCTCTTTCCCTGACTTCTCCAGTCCTGCCTGAAAGACCTATTCTTGGAACATTCATAGAGTCCAACTCACATAGCTAGGAAAAAAAGAAGAAAAAACTCAGCCATCACCCCATCACCTGGAGGGAAGCCCCATCCACAGGTGAGTGTAAATTTCAGTCCTTTCACCCAAGAGTCCATCTGCATATTGTTTCCCCAGAGAAAACCAGGAGTTGCCTGGCTGCTTGGGGTCCCATCATCTGAATGGGCCCTGTGTCATTCAATCAAACCCCTATCAGGGGCCATTTGGGCTGCTTGTGAGCCTACCCCTCCCAGAGAAGGCACAAAGCTATGAAATCTGCACAGAACAAGCCAAAGGCTGAGCGACCCCTGGCCTTCCATGCCGGGCTTGAGTGAAGCCCGTGAGCACCATGGGGCCTTTCAGCTGTTTGAAAAGAAGACATGCAAGATCTGACTGGAAACCCATCCATGTAACTGTGGGGTGATGTTGTATGGTATGAGAAAAATTATCTAAAAAAATAAATAAGATCCCTTAGTAATTAAGGTTAGATTTAAAACTTGATATTCTAATATTAGAATAACATAGAAGAGGAGGGAATGTAAAATGAATAGTATCAGGCAGACCAATCCCCCAGGGGAATGACTGGCACAAAACAAGGGGTACGTCCTATTGACAGTGACTTGCAGAAATCTGTTATAAAGATGCCATTTTTAATGAGGGGGAACTCAGGCCAGGAGCAAAGATGTCAGCTGCCAACTGTCACCAGACGGAGCCAGGGGCAAGGCCGGGACTGGTCGTGATTCCAGCACAAGCCTCTGCAGCCATTATCTGGAAAACAATGTGGACCTTGCCCTTTTCCAAGACTCCCAGTGCCGGAGGGCAGGGTGGGGATGGGCACAGGGGCTCTCATTGGAGGCTGGGGCGTGATGCTCTGAGCACTGCCTTTATGGGGCTGTTCCTTTACCTCCTTTCGGTAGCGTGGGTGGTCTGATTCCTGGGACCCCAGCCTTGGGTTAGAGACATCATCATGTCTTGAACTTGGAGGCAGAAGACCTGGGTTCTTATGCAGTTTGGTCACTAACAAGCACTTCGGCTCCACCCACTCTGGCCTGGGATGCCACCGTGGGGTCCCAGGAAGTCCTTCGAGGAAGTTCCACCAGTCTCCTGTGAGGACACCCTCGGCCCCCTAACCCACCCTCGGATTTCAGCCCCTGGCTCTTCCCATGCTAGTGTTGTTAGGAAACACTGGCATTTCTTGTGGCAGCTTCAACCCCAGTTTGGTAACTCAGGAGGCCTGGGGTCTGGTTGTGGGTTGGCTACTGACCAGCTGGAGTGAGTCCCTGGGGCTCCGGGTTCATTTTATTAAAAATATTTATTTAGCTGAGTCAGGTCTTAGTTGCTCCACAGCATGTGGGATCTTAGTTCCCCGACCAGGAATCAAACCTGCATCCCCTGTACTGCGAAGTGCATTCCTAACCACTGGATGGATGTGAGAGTTGGACGGTGAAGAAAGCTGAGCGCCGAAGAATTGATGCTTTTGAACTGTGGTGTTGGAGAAGACTCTTGAGAGTCCCTTGGACTGTAAGGAGATCCATTCAATCCATCCTAAAGGAGATCAATCCTGGGTGTTCATTGGAAGGACTGATGTTGAAGCTGAAACTCCAATACTTTGGCCACCTCATGCGAAGAGTTGACTCATTGGAAAAGACCCTAATGCTGGGTAGGATTGGGGGCAGGAGGAGAAGGGTACGACAGAGGATGAGATGGTTGGATGGCATCACTGACTCGATGGACGTGGGTTTGGGTAGACTCCGGGAGTTGGTGATGGACAGGGAGGCCTGGTGTGCTGCGATTCATGGGGTCGCAAAGAGTCAGACACGACTGAGCGACTGAACTGAACTGAACTGAGCCACTGGATTCATTTCCCACGTGTGCTGCCCCAGCCTCCAGGACCGGGCAGGTGCCAGCTTCGGGTCTGGGGAGTCAGCTCCCTGTGGTCACCCTGCTTCACTCAGGTTAACAAAGCTCTGAGGTCATCTCTATGTCTTCTAGGGGGTAAAACAAATCACAAAACAGGAGAGGACAACAATCCAAGCAGCTCTTGGTGGATATAAGATCAAGGAGCTGGTGAAATAGGGGCCTGTATCTCTCGCTGAGTTTAAGGTCTGTTCAGAAGTCACCTCCTCCATCCACTAAGAGGCCCTCCATAGTTCCCTGTCTTCATCTTATTTCCCTTCAAAACAGTCACAATCGCCCCATCACCTCATATAATATAGATTTACATGTATGTTATCTGTTTCCTCACATACCAACGAGCTCCCTCAGGGCAGGGACCCCTTTGGTCTCACTGACCAGGGCACCGTCAGCAGTGCTGGGCACACAGTGAAAGACCAATACAGGCTGGTTGAAGAACTGAATGAAACAAGTGACCACTTAGGACCTCAGCAGCTCTAAGACAGCAGGTTCTACACACGACTCCTCTCTGCAAAGGGACACAGCCTTTAAATTGTGAGCCAGGAAACAGGCATCCCTCCCCGGCCCAACGCCACCTCGTAGCGCTCCACCCAGCCTTGACACTTTGGGTGCTGAACAGTTTTTTTCCTGAGGACCCAGAAACTGTGGCCCTTTTCCTAGTGATTAGCCAGAACCCCTCCCTTCCTCACCAGCAGGGGCCCGCCCCCCTTGAACATTAATATCCCGGTTCTTGTAGGTTTTCTAAGGGTGAGGACAGACAGACACCGTAGACTGCCCACTCCACATCGCTTCTGGGAAAATCCAAAGTCGTGTTTTGAAGCCCAGCTGTGATGCTCATTGGTTGTGCTGCAAAGATGACAGCAAGCTTCGTGGCTCCCAAGCCCGCTTTATGATGCCTTATGTAAAGACGTGAGCTTTCGTTAAACACAGTAAAAGCCTGCGAGTAAGGCAAATTGGTTCAATGTCGATTTTACTGCCTGAATCTAAGCAACACTTCTGGTTTCCCACCTGCTTGATGAGGGCAGCTGCTGGATCGCCCTTTCCTCCTCCTCTGACATAATGAAATGAAGTATTCTTATTAGTGCGTTATGTCTAATCTATGGATAATGTTATACACCAGGGGGCAGTTTGCACAGCTTTCTGCTTGTATTTTGTGGAGAAAGCGTGAGCGAGGCTGCAGCGCTTTGCTCCTCTTGTTCAATCCTTGGGGAAGAAACCCTTCCTGCCTCCAGCATGTTCATTCATTATTTATGACCTCGCTCATTAGCCCTGGGATGCATTCTCATGAACCCCAGGGAAGGCAGCAAAGACCACCAGAGCCCGCAGTCGTGGGCCGACAGCTCACAGATGAGACAGCCACCTAGAACATCTCCCTTTCTGACACATCTGGGAGGATGTGTGGTCTAAGCAGACCAGGTTGGACTCTGACAGTCCGTGGGAGGGCTCCTCTCTGGGTTCCTCCTGGCTCCCCCACCACTTGCTGCGGGGTGCAGGGGTGACTCACTGTGGAAAACGCCTGTGAGCAATAGTGAGCTTTGTAAACAGCTTATGTGGTGGCTGCTGGTTTTGCTCGCCCAGCTTCTATTCTCCTTCTCTTTGAAGAACCATCCTTTCTCCCACTTTGCGGAATGTCCCTGTTCTGAGCCTAAGTTCCAGAGGTGGGCCCCTGGATCCACACCTGGCCAGTCAGTGCTGCGTGCACCTGGATCCAGCCGTGCCTGAACACGAGCCAACCTGTTTCCTTCAGTGCTTCAGTCACTGAGAGGTAGGTTTCGGTTCTTAGCAACCAGAAATTGTGATGACGGCAGATACACTGTCTAGCCCTTGGGAGTTTGTTTGGAAGGATGGCAGTAGGACATGGGACGAGCCACAGAGACTCGCTGATGTGAAAGAGGGTGCAGTGACCGCACACTGCTGGTTACTGGTAACTTCTGGGGGCTTTGAGGGCTACAGCCCTGCAGGAAAGTCTCTGTCCCCACCCCACTTTACAGTGGCTAAGCCAACCTGGGGATCACTTTCTTTACTACATGTTCCAGGGACCAGCGGCTCCCAAAGCACACTCTGCTATCCCCCAAGCCCCCCTAAAATCAGGAACTTCACTCTCCTTGCTTCTCTTCTAGATCACAGACCCAGGCAGCCTGGAAAAGACTTTTCAAAGGCTCTTGGTTTTTCCCTTCCTGTTCTTTTTAAGTGAGGACTTGTTCTGCTTTCCCTGTTTCCCCCTGATCAGGCAGGAAGGACACCAAACACCACCACCGACCGGCAGAGACAAAGAGGGCATGAGAAGCACCTCCTGTTTTCTGGTTCAGGCTGCTTGGCCTGCACACAGGGGACAGCTTTTGAGATCCTCCATGGAGCCTCCCAAGCACTGCCCCAGATGGTGGACCATGCTAGGTGAGCGTTTGTTCTGAAACAAAGAGACAAACAAAAAGGCCCTTCTCAGCTCCCTGCCAAAGACGAGAGTTCAAGGCAAAAGGTACAGGTCACTGAGACAGGGCTCCCTGGGGAAACTGCATTTCTCCTGCCCTCCAGGGAAACGGTTGTGGTGAAGCCGGCCAAATGGCAGTCTGAATCCACATTCCTCTCCAGAGTAACTCAAGTCTCCCCCAGACCTAACCTAATGGCAGTGGTCAGCTGCCACACCAGCTTCCCAGACAAAGGAACCCGTCTGTCCTTGGGCCCCTGAACTTTTCCGATGATACCACATGAGCTGCGTTCTTCTGGTTCCCTGTCACCCATTCGTCGAGTCTTTGAGAGAAAGAAGTCTTTGAAAGAAAGTGAGGCGATTGCCAGGTGAGGGCCTGTCTTGCCAGACTGAGAGACACATAGTCCCAGAAATGTGTAGCACAGCCCAGCCCGGCCAGCCTTCCTTCCCCGGCAGTGGATGTGGCCCAGAGAAGATTACAGTGTCTGGGTGGTGACTGAAACAGTCCAGGTTTCCCATCCCAGACTTTCTCAGGCACCCCAAATCCTCATGCAAAACCACTAGTATATGGTCACTACCCAAAACAGAGAGTCAGCAAACATCACTTGGCAAGCTCTCCACAGATCTGGGGTGGGGCAGTGTGTTCTTCTCCTGAGGTCGAAGGTACCCACTTGGGTTGCAGGTGGGGCGAGCTGTACCCTCTCGGCCTTGTCTTTGCCACAGCTAGGGCTGGCAGGTCATGGAGTTGGGGCTCCGCTGATGGTTCTTCTGCTCGTCTGTGAGGCCCGCAGGAGGGTAAGTAGACCCCGGTGCTTCATTGTGATCTCTGAGCCACTGCTGAGGAGCAGACCTGCTCCTGCCTGGTCCAGAGGCTGGCAGCTGAGGGATTTTAAGTGTGAATCAAGCCCCACACGGGCTCACACTGAAATCAAGCAGTCCATTGGGATGCCTCACAAGCTGCCATCCTGAGAATATGTCCACTCGGTCAGGCTCTCCTCATTAGGATTTCAGGTAGAGACAAAAGAAAAACGCACACTGCCTATCTTCCAAGCCTGCTGGAATTGCACTGCTGTCACAACAGGAGCAAGGAAGGCCAGGTCCTAGGGAAGACTATGGATGGCCAGCACCTGCTGACCCCACAGGTGCCAGCACTGTGCCAAGGAAGGGCTAGACACTCACGGATTCAAGCCTCCCAACACCCTTGGGACCTCAGCTCTCAGTATCCAGGTCAGCACAGCTGTGTGAGCCTTCGTGTCAGCTCCATCTTACAGACGAGGAAACTGGCTCACAGCCATGTTCACTCACTTTCTCAAGGTCCTGCAGCAGGTAAAGGAGGGTGTTTCCAAAAGCCCAAGCTCCTAACTACCATATGGACAGCCTGTGGACCACAGTTTCCAAGGAATACTGATGTCATCAAGCACATTCAGAGGAAGGAGACCAGGCTAGTGAGGGGCAAGACTTCTGACCAACTGGAAAGGAGGGGAAAGGCATTGGGAAGGGGTCCCCACAATCAGGAGGTTACTATGACCATTTGAACAGTGAAAGTGTTGGTTGCTCAGTCATGTCTGACTCTACATGACTGCATAGACTGTAGCCCTCCAGGCTCCTCTGTCCATGGGGTTTTCCAGGCAAGAATACTGGAGTGAGTTGCCATGCCCTTCTCTAGGACTATGACCACACTGGCCCCTTAGTCTGAATGTCTTTAACACCTTTGCAGTATCACAGCTTAATCCTCATTAAATGAATGCCCTGCCCTGGCCCTTCTGCTGGCCCCTCACAGCACTGCGTCTGCTCCACTCACGACTCTCTACCTGATGTTCCTTTATGACATGTCTCAGCCCCTCTCACTGGCAGAATCAAGCTCAGATTCTTCCTCCTGCCCCAGAGCCAGACCCCCGGTTGCTGAAGGAGTGAACAGTGAAGGAATGAATGGGTCTGTTCTGGGAGGCCCTAACGTTGTATGTCCCCACCAAATTTACTTTTGCTTATTAGCACCAGAGCTGACTGCTGAGAGAGCTGTTCTAAGACACTTTTGCATTCCATGCACTTGCTCCCACACGCATGTTGATCAGCACAGTCTGGGCGTGATTAGAGCCCCGGAAGGATGGGGGAAGGGGCACGGAAGACACACGGTTTTCCAGCATTGAATGTGAACCCAAACAGGGCTCCCAAGAACGGACTTTTCAGTGAGCACTTCCCCAACATCTCCTAAGTGCAAGGCACAGCCTTTGCCTCTTCAGTGCAGATCATGCCCCACAATGAGGAGGCGGCATTCCCAGCATGTGTGAACCTGACGGTGTACCAGGTCCTATTCCAGGGCAACGGCTGCAGTGCCAGGCGGTGGCGCTGCCCATGTCCTTGAAAGCCAGGTCGTTCCTCCCGCGCTGGCTCCAGCATCCCCAGCTCCAACACAGACTGGGCGGCTCATGGGGATCACCAAACGTCCCTGGGACTCTTTGGTTGATCATGCAAGAATGTATAAGCAAACGTCCTGCTTGCCAGCATGGGGTGTGTTGTTTCAAGGCCATCACCATGCTCTGAGGCTAAGATCAAGGACCGTCTGAAGCCAGACATGTGTCCGGCAGTGCTTGTGCGGGCGCAGCCTGGACCGTGAGGTCCACAGTGAAAGGAGCAGCACCAGCAGGGCTCTGGAGCCCAGGGTTGCGTAGGACTCCCGTGCGCATTGTCAGACTAAACCTTCACCACACCCGGCCCAACGCCTCACTCCTCCCCAAAGAGATGACAGACACTCTCCCTCTGTCTCCTCAGCACCCCTTGATCCTGGGATGGGAGGGGGCCGCTCAGAGACTGAGAGTGGGTCAGAGCCGGGGTGTGGAAGGCAGCGAGCCTCTGACACCAGCCCCAGGGGAAGCTGTGGGGACGTGGCACTGGGCCTTCATCGACAGCAAGCCTCAGGGCTTCAGCAATCTTTTCATTACCATCATGATCCTGAACAAAACAGAGAGGACTGAAAACGAAAAAGCAGAGGCCGGCCCTGCTGTCGAGACACGGCAAGGGGCTTTCCGAGCTGGCTGGTGTGTCATGACACAGAACAGTGACAAGTGACCCAATACTCCCTTTTGGGTTTTCCAAGCATTTTTATAGATATTATTTGAACAATACTAATAGTTCCTATTGACTTAACACTAACTTTGTACTAGGAATCTATGTATATTATTTCATTTAATCCTTTTTTTTTTTTTTGCCTTTTTTTTTTTTTTTATAAATTTATTTATTTTAGTTGGGGGCTAATTACTTTACAATATTGTAATAGTTTTTGCCATACATTGACATGAATCAGCCATGGGTTTACATGTAAACATCTCAGGGATAAGGAACAGTTATCCCCATTTTACAGATAAGGAAACTGAGGCTTCAGGAGGTTAACCTACTGCTTGGCCAGTCTTGGAGCTGGTTAGCAGCAGAGCCACAGGTGGAAGCAGGGTCCTGTTTATAACCTCCAACCTAAAATACCCTGGTAGTGGTCCTGTTTCACAGTAATGGGGGAGGTATGAGAATCGAAGTGACTGTCTGGCCCACTGTCCCAGAGCAGAGGCCTGCAACTAGCTATCTGCACCATGGATTTGGGCCAGAGAGAGATGTTTTGTTTGGCCCACAGTGGTTTTGTTTTTTATTTAGCTTAGTTTTTTTTTTTTTTAATTGGAGCGAATGTTTATAAATAAGGAGAATTCTCACTGAGAGATACTAATTTCCGGTTTCTCTGGAAAAAAAACTGGACATTCTGATCTGCTTTGTCAGGTGGGACCTGAGTTTGGCTCCTGTGGTGGGCAGGACCAGTGCTCTTGAGTGATCTGCTGGCCCCACTGGTCCGCAGCCCTCAGTGGACTGCCTGCTGGCCCTGCTGGCATTGTGACCCCAGTTGGTGATGTTAGCCACAGTTCTGGTAGACTAAACATTTCAAGCATGTTGCTAGGGAGGAAAAGTGCTAACCTAATGGCCGATTTTTTTGTTATCCTAATAAATATGGATGGGAATAATAACAACAAATATGGACAGAATTTGACAGGCCCGAGGAACCTAGAGTTTACGGGGAACCATGTTCCAATTTGTGAAACAGGTCCAGCTTGCTCCCATCTTTCAGCGCCGCCTCATTGGAGGGTATGACACATGCCAAGGATTTAACAAGATGCACGGCCAACCAGAAGGGTCTGCACAGCTGGAAGCTTGGCCACAGTCCACGTCTGCACTTAAGTGCTGCTAGGTCAGACACACGGAGCACTAATGACGATCACGTGGCCTCAGCTGCCGAGAAGTGCTTCAGAAGTGATGGGAAGCAAATCTCTTGAGCGAGCCAATGAGAAGGCACTTAGCCAACCAGTGGGAAAGTTACCTATGCATGGGATGGTGAGGAGGAAGGAATCTAGTCTCTAAACACTGGGGCGCCCCAGGGCTCAGACCTTGGCCTCCCAACCAAACATCTCCACTGAGATATACAAAAGGCGTTATAGACTAAATGGATTCCTCATTGAATTACTGGTTTTCCCACCAAATCGCTCCTCCTCACGCCCCAGCTAAAGGCAAATACTGTTGCCTACCAAAGACTCTGAGAATGCTACCTGCTCTCCTTTTTGTTAAAAGGAAGATGTGTAAAAGAGGTGTCACAGACTTAGTAACATCCAACTCAAGAATTGAAAGAGAATCGAGAAAAAAAAAAAACTTTTCAGTCATGAATTCAGTGCTAAAGAAATTGGGTCCATGTTCCTATCGTAAAGCATCTTGGGGGCGTTAGCACTGCCCAGTATACAATGCAAGGGACCATGGAGCATATGATTCTGGAATCTAGTCCAGCGTCTGACATGATTCAAGTGGACGAAGGAGTGGAGGGGGCTTTAGAGTGTGGGGGGATGCTAGAGTTCCAGGGGCCACTCACAACAAGAGCCTGCCCAGAGGAAGGGGAGGGTAGGGGGTGATCCAGTCTCAGCAGACCTACAGGAAACCGAGAGTGGATGGCAGGGATTCTGAGAACACAGCAACCAGAAAGAGACCAGCATCTCTAATCTATCTGCCCATCCTGAACCAGAGAACTGCTGAGGAATTTGGGTAGATGGGGGTACATGTGAGAGATAAAAGTGAAACACTGGGGAGAGGATCTCTCTCTTTTACCTCAAGAGCTGTTTAAGAGAGCTTTGGAGCAAGAATCAAAAGCTGATATTTAAAATAGATAACCAATAAGGACCTAGTGTATAGCACAGGGAACTCTGCTCAATGTTATATGGCAGCCTGGATGGGAGGGGGATTTAGGAGAGAATGGACAGATACATGTATATGTACGGTTGAGTCCCTTCACTGTTTTCCTGAAACTATCAGAACATTGTTAACTGGCTATGCATGCATGCTAAGTTGCTTCAGCTGTGTCAGACACTGTGCGACCCCATGGACCATAGCCTGCCAGGTTCCTCTGTCCATGGGATTCTCCAGGCAAGAATACTGGAGTGGGTTGCCATGCCCTCCTCCAAGGGATCTTCCCCACCCAGGGTCAAACCCACGTCTCTTACGTCTCCTGCATTGGCAGGTGGGTTCTTTACCACTAGCACCACCCCAATACAAAACAAAAAGTTTAAAAAAAAGAATCAAAAGCTGTAGATACTGGGAAGAGACTGGGCAAGAGAGACCTGTGTGTGGGAATCTGGGGGTAGGGATGGGGAGTTTGAAACTGGCTTTGCCTGGCTGGCCCAGGTCTCCTTGGGCCTCAGGAACAGAAGGAGCTGGACAAGTGGGCTGCACTTTCCCTGCCCCTGGGGCTGAAGGAGAACAGCAGGGAGCCCAGGGAGAAGAGATCCCTCCCAGGTGTCCCAGGAGCAGACCACTGGCTCGCCTATCTGGACACCACTGGCCCAGAGGGCAAGGGCAGCTGTACTCTACAGTGGAGAGCTGTGACTCTGGACTCCACAACCAGAAACAACGAAAAGTTCACAACACGCTCAAAGTCCCAGCAGAAAAAGACCAGTCAGAATAAACAGTGCACATGCTCCAGGAGACAAATGACAGGTAAAACAGAAAATCACACATGCCCTAAAGCAAGTCAGGGAAGACATAAACGACTTTCCAACTATAGTAGGTGAGTCCCTGTTGAGAAGTGAATTAGTGGCCTGGAAGACCAAAAGAAAAAAGCATCTTCAAGTACAGAACAAAAGTAGAGAGAGACAGGATTCATGAGGGAAAAGATAAAAGACCTGGAGGACTGGGACATGTCTGGTGGTCCAGTGGTTAAGAATCTGCTTTCCAACACAGGGGACGTGGGTTGGACCCCTGGTCAAGGAACTAAGATCCCACATGCCACAGGGCAACTAGCTCATGTGCTGCAACTACTGAGCCTGCACTCTAGAGCCCACACACCACAGCTAGAGAGAAGTCTGCATACCGCAACCCAATGCATGGATGGTGGCTGCAGCCGTGAAATTAAAAGACGCTTGCTCCTTGGAAGAAAAGCTATGATGAACCTAGACAGCATATTAAAAAGCAGATACATCACTTTACTGACAAAGGTCCGCATAGTCAAAGCTATAGTTTTTTCAGTAGCCATGAATGGATGTGAGAGTTGGACCATAAAGGAGGCTGAGCGCTGAAGAATTGACGCTTTTGAACTGTGGTGTTGGAGAAGACTCTTGAGAGTCCCTTGGACTGCAAGGATATCAAACCAGTCAATCCTAAAGGAAATCAACCCTGAATATTCACTGGAAGGACTGATGCTAAAGTGGAAGCTCCAATACTTTGGCCACCTGATGTGAAGAACTGACTCATCTGAAAAGACCCTGATGCTGGGAAAGATTGAGGGCAAGAGGAGAAGGGGGCAACAGAGGATAAGATGGTTGGATGTCATCACTGACTCAATGGACATGAGTTTGAGCAAGCTCAGGGAGATAGTGAAGGACAGGGAAGCCTGGCGTGCTGCAGTTCATGGGGTCTCAAAGAGTTGGACACAACTTGGCAACTGAACAACAACAACAACAATGTATATAAAAGACCTGGAGGACAGACCCAGGGAGATCTAATTTGAGAATATTAGGAATCCTAGAAGAAAGAAATGGAATGGATGGAGGAGAGCCAGTAATTAAGAAACAATAGAAGAGAATTCTATTGAAATAGAAGATAATTTCCTGGAGTCAAGTAAAAAAAACCCGAGTCTGCAGACTGAAAGGCCTCAAAGAGTTCCAGGAAGAGTGGCCAGAAGAGCTGTATACAACAGGTTATCCTGGCAAAATTCAACTTTGAGGATGAACACAAAACCCTAAAATCTTCTAGACAGAAAGAACATATTACCTATAAAGAAAAAAACATAACACATCTGACTTCTCCTCTGAAACACTACAAGCTAAAAGAGTAGAGTACCATCTACCGACCATTCAGAAAAGAGAAGCAAAGCCCCTCAAATACTTTGTATATTTTTCAAGGCAAAAGATAATTGCAGATATGCAAGAGTCCATGGAGTTTATCACCCACACATACCACCTCTGGAAAATATTTAAGGCAACAAATATGCACCAGAACAGACCTCAACATGGGGAAAGTGAACAGGTCAGGAAAGCATGATGGATATGGATGTTTGCTCACATGCTTGCTCCCTCCCCTTTCTCCTCAATCTGAACGGAGAAAGGTGGACTCTCCGGGAACAGAGCAGATAAATGAGGACTCTGAAAATAGAAGGGACATACTGTCAGGGAAATTCCAACCACAGCCCACAGCTAAAAATATTAAATTATCCTAACAAAATCAAAGGGTTGAAAAGGAAGGGAGTAAAAGTATTCCAAGGTCTCATCTTAAGCAGGGGTCAGGGACGTGATTCTAAGGTCTCTTCCCACTGAAGTGGAGAAAACAAGAGAAGAAATGGAGCAATTCCCAGGGAGAAATGGTTATTTGTGTTATCTTGCTTTCAAATAACAGTAGGGCAATATGCATTTGATTATGAATCAAGGGGGAAAGAATGTAACCTTTAATAAGATGGAAAAGTAGAGAACTTCCAAACTGACAAGGGAAATGCAAAGCAACTATTAATACATCAAACCAGCACGAACAAGAGAAAAGAAAACATGGAAACAGTGATGGAAGGGAATTTAAAACATACTATAAGATGGAAGGAATAAAATCAAGTACATCAGTTAATGGAGAAGATGTCAGATTGGATTGAAAAATCAGAACAAAAAACAAAACCCAGGTACACAATGTTTTTAAGAATCTAAATAAAGGTACATAAAAATGTTGACAATAAATGCAAAGACAAATAGATACCAGGCAAATGCAAACAGAAGGAAAGTATGAGTGTCAAAATTAATTAGATACAGGGGAATTTTAGCTGAAAATAAATAATGCAGTGGATGAAGGTATTTGGAATGATAAAAGGAATACTTTATGAAAAAGTTAATAACCATCAGAAATTTGTATGCATTAGACAACAGAGAAGCTAAATATATAAAACATGTATTAGAAACGGAATAAACAAAAAGCTGATGGAAAATTTCAAAAATGTCTATTTCAGAAATGGACAAATCTAATAGGCAAATATTAACTAAGATAACAGAAAAAATGAATTATATAATTTGAATTTCTACAAATATGCAGGACCTTACACCCCTTAAACACAAAATAAACTATTTTAATAGACTGGTTCATTTACAAAAATTGATTACATGTTGGGTTTAAGAGATAACACCTTAATAAATTTTAAAAAGGAGAGCTTTTATACATCACAATATCTAATCACAATCAATAAACTTAGAAATTGAAAAAAGTGAGAAGAAAAATATTGACTTAGATATTAAGGAGCCCACTCATAGATAAAATCTAGGATTGAAGAGGAAATCAAAAGGGAAATGACAAAGCAGCTAGAAAGCGGTTAAAGAAAGTAGTTCATATCAATTCCCATGGGACAGAGCAAACGTCATGCTCAGAGGGAAATTCAAAGCCTCTATGATTAAAGAAGGAATATCAAAAATAAAGAAATTTGGTTCTCTTCTTAAGAGATTACAAAAAGAACAAACCAAAATGGAAGAAACATGATTATGAACTAGTAAGTTAAAAGCTGGAATTAATAAAATTAAAAAATAGTAGAAGAGTGGAGAGTATAAATAACTGCCAAAACTGAAAATAAGTAAAATAAAATTTTCATGAGACTAAGAGGAAAAGAGTAAATTTACAAAGATCAGAAATGAGAAAGAAGACCCAACCAAAGCAACAGAAGAGAAAAGCAAAACCATAAAAGAGTACCACATGCAGGCTTGTGGCCACAAACCTGAAAATCTGGTAATTGCATAGACAAACGTACATTACTAAAATTGACCCAAGAGGCAAAGGAACATTTGAAAAGACAAATTGTCATAGAAAAACTGGAAACCGATCAAAGATCTACTATTGAAAATGGCACTAGGTATTTAGTGCCAGATAGAGTCAATGAATTTTATCCAGTCTTTAAATGGCAGATAATTGTAACGTCATTTCAAGGATTCTAGGTCATACTAAAAGACGGAGAGTTCCCCAATTAGTGCTACGAAGCCACTAAACTCTATTAAAACATAAGAAGATAGCACAAGAAAGAAAACTATAAACCATTCTCATTTATTAAATTTGATGCAAAAATTATCTACATAATTAAATCTAGTTAAGTATCAAAAGAAAAAAAAACATGTTACAACTAAACCCAGAAATGTAAAATGGTTCAACATCATTATCCATGGCAACCACAAAGATGGGAAGGTCACATTAACAGATGCTGAAAAGGTATTTGGTAAAATTTAGATCATTTCTCATTACAAACCAGGAATAGAAGCTAACGATTTATACAAAATAGAAACTATCAAAATCCAGTAGCAAACATGATTATAAACAGGAATATTTTTAAATCATTTTAACGAAAATGTAGAACTAGATAAGGATGAGTGTAATCAGCATTATTATTTATCATGATCTACCACTACTATCTAAAGAGGTACAGCAAGACAGCAGTATCAATGTTGTCAAATAAGAACTAAAATAATTTCTTTGATGATATTTGGATATCCAGAAAATCTAAGAGACTATTGCAAAAAAGAAGAAAAGAAAGGTCTCCTACAATTAATAAGAGACTTGGTAAGGTGGCTGGATCCAAGATAAATTTTCAAAAATTAATATTTTTTCTAGTCATAAATACCAAAAAGAGAACATTTAAAAAATAGCCTATCTACAACAGTGACAAAATTATAAATACCTAAGAATAAATTATACAAGAAACTTACAGAACCTACATGAAGAAAACTATAAAAATCTTACTGCCTACCAGTTCTATTCCTAGGTACGTACCCAAGAGAAATATGTGCCTAAGTTCACCCAGAGCTGTGAACACAAATGATCCTAGCATCATGGCTGGTGATAGCGCAGAACTAGAAGCCATCCCCATCGCTTGGAGAAGGAATGAATAGAATTGAGGTTAGTCACACAACGTAATACTATACGCAGCGAGAAGGAACAGCAACTATACCCAACAGTGCAGATAAATTTCCATGTCAGGTAAAAGACAAAAACAAAAGAGTACACACTGAATGGTTCCATTTGTGGAATATACAACAACAGGCAAAACTGATCTAAGCTGCTGGAAGTCAAGGACAGTGGAGGCAATGGTGAAAAGAGAGGAGTGCAGGCCATGCTGGGCCTGGTGTGTTCACGTTATGAAAATCCATCAAGCTGTACATTAGGATTTGTGTCTCTTCCCAGGTGGAGCTAGTGGTAAAGAACTGGCAGTTCGATCCCTGGGTCAGGAAGATCCCCTGGAGGAAGGCATGGTAACCCACTCCAGTATTCTTACCTGGAGAATCCCATGGACAGAGGAACCTGGTGGGCTATAGTCCATTGGGTTGAAAAGAGTGGGACACAACTAAAGCGACTTAGCACACCCGCACTAGGTATGATATACTTCAAAAAAAGACATTTTGGGATTTTCCTGGTGCTCCAGTGGTTCAGAATCCACCTGCCAACGCAGGAAATGTAGGTTTGATCCCTGGTCTAGGAAGATCCCATATGCTACAGGGCAATTAAACCCATGGGGCACAACTACTAAAGCCTCTGTGCCTTAGAGCCTGTGCTCTGCAGCAAGAGAAGCCACTGCAATGAGAAGCCCATGCACCACAACCAGAGAGTCGCCCCCACTCACCACACCTAGGGAAAACCTGAATGCAGCAAGGAAGACCCAAATCGGCCAAAAGGAAATTTTTTTAAAATTACTAAAAAATAATAATAGTAAAAAAAAATTTCACCAAAGGCTATGAAACCAGATTTGAAGAAAAGATATATGTTCTTGAATGGGAATATATATTATTTTTAAAATCTCTTCCTTTATATAATAAAATTTAATACAAATTTCAGTTAAAATTTCAACAAGGTTGTTTTGTTTTGCGTTTTTCATTGGAAGCTGAATCCCAGGAAGACCTGACACCTCCCTCCCACCCCTACCCAGGCTGGGGAGGATGTAGGGCCTCAGTGCTGGCTCCCCCATCCCACTTAAGTCACCCACGCATCCCTCAGCTCTGCTTTCATGGGAGAACAGAAGCATGTAGCCCACTAGGTCAGGGTCAGGTCTCCGAGACATCCCAGGTCTGTGCAGACCTCCCACTTGGGGGTCAAACCTGAGCAAGACCCAGCAGTTGCAGTTTCAGCCTTGAAACTAGCAGGGTGGTCCAGGGAGAGTGCCTGCTTTCACTCCAAATAGATGAAAAGAGTGGTCAATATCTGCTTAACTGAGCTGAAGAATCTTTCCATTTCTCAAATTCACCTCTGACTTTCTTTAAAATCTTCTCAAACAACCAAGCGTTGTCTTATGATTATTTTATGTGACATTCACACATACCCTATTACGGAGAAAGGAGAGCTGTTCTTTTCTCCCTCTCTTCTTCCAGGCAAAAAAGCACATTTGGAAAGGAAATGTGACTTGCTCAAGGTCACCAGCGGGCAGGCGGCGTGGCAGGGCTCACCTTCGGCCTTCTGTCTCCACATGCAAGCTTCCTCCCCGCTAATCTCTGTGATAAAAGGAGTCACACGCTGCTGCAGGCAGGCCAGGGGGAGACAGGGTGGGGGTGATGGGTCCTGGCACCAGACCCAGGGTCCTTCAGGGAGTCTTTTCGGGAGAGCTGGCCAAAATCTGGGCCAGGCAAGAGGGCCCTCAAGCGGGGGTGACGCTGTTCCAGGCTCCAACACTTGGCTCCAGACGCAGCGGCTGCTGCTGGCTCATCGGCCACTCAGTGGTCAGGCAGGAGCAACTCCTCAGCTATACTCCTGGCATGAGGCCAGCGAGGCAGGCAGGTGGGCCCATCCCCGAAGCCCCACTGCCACCTCGGAACCTGGCACCAGCACGGTGCCTCCTCTGATTCCACCCGCCACACGGGCCCTGGGGGCCGTGCGAGGACCGTTCAGCAAAGCGGGCTGGGCGTCCCTCCCCTGTGAACACAGGGCCCACCAAGCTGCCCCTGGGAAGAAGGTACAGCGGGACGGGGCTGGGGCCAGGAGGAAGGCGGGGCGGGCGCCCGGGAGCCCGCCCAAGTATCCCTGACGCGGACACGCGGATGGGCTGCTCCTGGTTGGCCAGCTCAGTGAGGCCATGCTCCTCAGAGCGGGCTGGCGCCTGGGCATTGCTCCCGAGACCCTGGGCAGGACTCGGACACGGGATGGGAGAGGTCAGCAGCCTCACTGCCTGAACACACCGAGGAATTTACTCTGTGCCAAACGTCGTGCTCAGCAGTTCACACACACCATCTCATTTCATCCTCACCACAACTCCCGAGGAGGGTACAATGATTATCCGCATGTCAGAGAGGAGGAAGTGGAGGCTGAGAGAGATGAGCTCACTTGCTCAAGGTCACACAGGTAGTAGGCGGCAGGTCCCGGCTTCTGTTTCACCCCAAAGCTTGCGCTCTTACTGAGGCGCTGCCAGTTCAGCTTGCCACACTCCGTCCTGGGCTGGCCCCGCTCCCCCGGGGGCTAGCGGCCTGAGGCTGCCAGCCCAGCACAGGACTCGCGGCTTCCCCTAACCCTCATCTGAGGGGGTCCTGCCAGCAGCCTGGCACTGGGGGGCCAACCTGGGGACGAGGAGTCGGAAGACCTGGTCCCGCTATTGCTCTGTCATCCGGAGGCTGATAACCCGTGGGGAGACAGTGGAGGACCTACAATTACCTTGGGCCTTCATTTATGTGCTCAGTGAATCATAAACACATTTCTGGCCTGTTCAGCTCATCTGATGTGAGAATTCCCTCTATCCCCCGCATGACCCTACTGTGCGAGTGGGAGGATGATTCCTTGCCCTCCCTGTAACTTATCTGCCCACTGCTCCTCCTGGAGGGAACGAGTCTAATTTGTCTGTACAACAGGGCCTCAGAGAACTGGAGACTGTAACTGATGCCTTCCAGCCTGAAACCTTCTGGTTCCGTCTAAGACCCTGGAAAAATACTTCCAAACACCCAGAAATCTAACGGGGTGCCTCAGAATCCACCCTGGAGCCACTTGTTCATGAGAGAAAACGGCAGCTTGGCTGATGGACTGGAATTGGAGTTCAGGGAGAGATAGGGGTGGGCAGATAATCCCACTTGGTATGGAATCAACTCCTGCAGAAAAAGTTCTGTGTGTCAACCTTGGGTGCAGACTGGATTCTGGCCCATGATCTGTAGTACCCTCAGCTGACAATGGTTTGCACGTTGGCCAGGGGAGGGCGAGGCTGGGGAGCAAGAGGAGACTCAGCCACAGGGAAGTTTTTTTAACTTTTAAATAATTTCATGTATTTCTTTATTTTTGGCTGTGCTGGGTCTTTGTTGCTGCATGGGCTTTTCTCTAGTTGCGGCGAGTGGGGGTTACTCTTCCTTGTGGTGCACGGGCTTCTCATTGCAGTGGCTTTCCTAGTTGAGAAGCGTGGGCTCTAGGCACACAGGCTTCAGTAGCTGCAGCTCGCAGGCTCAGTAGTTGTGGCACATGGGCTTAGTTCCTTCATGGCATGTGGACCGGGGATCAAATCCATGTCCCTGCACTGACAGGTGGATTCTTAACCACAGGACCACCAAGGAAGTCCCCAAGCTGTTTTTTACAAAGGACGCTATGAGGAAAATCCTCCTGGTCCTTGGCCACCTGGGGATATTACAATCCTTCTTCCCAGGACCTATCTCAGCAGAAGGGGAAAAGATTTGCTATTTTAAAGAAGTTAATTAAGTGTTATTAAAACATGCCCTTGAGCTTAATGACATTCTTTCTTTTACCACTTACATATCTTGAGCCTTCAAGTGACAGGGACTCCTTGAGTTGACTCTTCAACTTGATCTCATTTGTGCAGTTTTAAGAACTTCTTTCATCAAATATGCACACAGATTCACAGTGAGTCTTCAATGTAATGGGCAATTTTGCTGGCAGAGTAGACTAGAACACTAAACTTGGGGTCAGAAGACCTGGGTTCAAAGGTCTTTACTACCTGGAAGACTCAGAGTAAGTCATTAAGTTCTCTGACCCCCTTCTGTAACGTGGGATACCCACCCCTCTCCCCGCCACCTTTACAGGGGTATTGTGAGGACTGAGTGATATGTCTGAGATAGCCTGCCGTAGACTGTAAACACACAAGGGGATGTCAAAACAAAATATGTGAGACATTTCCTGGCCTTGGAGGTAGAATCTTGGGTTGATGTTTGTGGCTTGGGACTCCCGATTGCTCTGTCATCAAGAGTTTGGAGTGCCACCTTTCACTCACTCTTGTTCAGTGTCTTTAAGGTGGGGTCTGGGCACACTGCACTCTCCAGAGCCACGATGGTTGGTTCAAGGATAGGAACACAAGCCAGTCAGAAGCATGAGCAGTGAGCCTTTTCCAGGGATGTCCATTAAGGAAACACAGTTTCCACGGGATTCGAAGCTGAGGCCACATCTCATGGCCCTGAGGGGTGAGCCCATCTGAGAGCAAAGTTAACAGAGAGTAAGGCAGAGAGGACACGAGTGCTCACACTGGTATCATTCAAGTCCTTGGATCCACACTTTTCAGTGATGGGTAGGGATGTCTATCGTTTGCAACTGAAAGGGTCTGATACACAACCTGAATGAAGGCGGGAACAACAAAAACAGTTTCAGGATGTGTTTTCCAAAGGAAGATCCTGTCCTTTGTGCTCCAGCTTCTACCCAAGAGCCATCGACAACATCTGGCCCCAGCACAGGGTTTAAGCTGAGGACGGACCATCTTCTGCATAAGTGCACCTGCTATTCTAACTCCCCAGGCCTCTGAGTTCTTTAACAATTCCTTCCTTGGTATGCTCTTGGATGTAGGCATGAATAGCCAGGATGCCTGAAGCTGTGAGAGTGCCAGCTAAGTGCTAAGGCTGGCAGAACGAAAAGACAGAAAGACATGGGTTCCTGATGGCGGCACTGGGCAACCTCAGGATTGTTTGCTCTCCAGACTTCTTGATATGTGAGCTGGTCATTTCCTACACGGTTTAAGCCATTTTGAGTTAGGTTTTCTGTCACCTGCAACCACAGCCGCCTGATATGAAAGCTCACTTCAAGCCCCTCTCCTCCTTGGAGCTTTCCCAGATCCCACCTGTCCCCCAGCACTGCCCTAGCCAGCACACCCTCACTGGATTCTCTGTCAACATCAGGAAAGTGAAAGTCTTCCTCCTGGGTGTGGGTTTGAAGCACAGTGTCAAGGTGATGCTGAGGCCACATTTGGGAGTTGTCTGCCACAAACTTAGGAGGCTCGCCCAGCTTCTCATGACCACACAAAACTCCTGATTTTGCTGCTCAAACTAGTTTTTCCTGTGTTCTTATTTAGCAGCATCTCCATCTTATCAGTTACTCAGGCCAAAATCTTGAATTCACCCTCAACTCCTCTCTCTTGCACACTCACATTCAGTAGGAAAGGAAATCTTGTTGGCTTCACCTTCAAAACATCCTCAGAACCTGACCACTCTACTGCCTTAGCCCTAGATCATCATCGCCCTGGTCCAGGTCACCAGAGCCTCTTTCTCAAACAACTCCTTCAGTCCCCCAGACATCTCCCTGTGCCCACTCCTTGTCCCTGGGCTGTTCTCCCCAGTGAGGTCCGTGCTTTCCAAAGGCACCATCACACTCAGAATAAAAATCCAAGTCCTTACTGCAGCCTCCGACACGGCCAACCCCACCCTCCTGAGCCCTCGCCTGACCTCCTATTTCCCCATCCCATGCCCACCACTCTCCAACCACCCAAGCCTCTGTCGGTTCCTGATTCACATCAGAAATGTTTCCACCTCTGGGCCTTTGCACTTTGTATTGGCTGGTCCTTCGGCCAAAAATACTTCCTTCACTCCCAGATGTCTTTCAAATCTCTGCTTCAAAGCTACCTTGGAGGGGATGTTTCTGACCACGCACCTAGAATAGCAGCTCCTTCTATCTCTCTTACTTGGCTTTAGCTTTCTTCACAGCCCATCTGCTCCAACATACTATTGTTTTTTTAATCTCTTTGGTGTCTAATTCCCCATCTCTAAGAGCTGGGGCTCCACCTTATTCATGGTGGCACCTTGGGAAACAGAGCAGCTCTAGCCACGGGGCAGACACTGAGTAGACATCTGTTCAGGGGACAAGCTCTTTTCTGCATCCTCCACCAGTGGCTCAGTGGTAAAAGAACCCACCTGCCAATGCAGGAAATGCAAGAGACACAAGTTCGATCCCTGGGTCGGGAAGATCCCCTGGAGGAGGAAAAGGCAACCCATTCCAGTACCTTGCCTAGAAAACCCCATGGACGGAGGAATCTAGTGGGCTACAGTCTATGGGGTCACACAGAGTCAGACATGACTGAGTGACTGAGCACACACCACTCTCAGCACAGGATTTTGTAGGTATTCAGAATGTTTGTCTACAATATGATCACATCACTGCTTCAATTTCATTCCTGGCAGAAATGAAAGTTTCCTTGCTACATATGGACAAGGGTTGGAAAGTAGCAGAGAAAACCAAATGGCAGTTAAGCGTGGTGGAAGCTTTTGTATGTTAAACTCTCTAACCACTGTTATGACGGCCCAATTAAAAGGTATAACCATTTTGACCAAAAGGTCAAAAACCATTTCAAAGAACTGAACACGTTCTTCTTAGCACTGTCATTTAAAACAAAGTAGCCAGTGTTTTGTTAAAGGTGCCAACAAGTGAGACGTGCAGACAAAATCTCCTTCAGAACCCCTTATCATCAAAGATATCTACAGAGAGACTTCAAACTTTTATAAACAGGAACCCTCCTACACTGTTGGTGAAAATGTAAGTTGATGCAGCCACTGTGGAAAACAGTATGGAGGTACCTCAAAAAACTAAAAATAGAGTTACCATATGATCCAGCAATCCCATTTCCGGGCATATATCCAGACAAAACTATAAATCAAAAAGATGCATGCTCCCTTGTGCTCATAGCACTGCTATTCACAATCGACAAGACATGGAAACAACCTAACTGTCCATTGACAGATGAATGGATAAAGAAGATGTGGTACGTATTGGGTTGTTCGAAAAGCTCATTAGGGTTTTTCCACAGGGTGCTAAGGAAAAACCCAAATGAACTTTTTGGCCAACCAATATATCTATATCTATACACATACACACACAGAGGAATGCTACTCAGCCACAGAAAAGAATGAAATAATGCCATCTGCAGCAACATGGATGGGCCTAGAGATTATCACACTAAGCAAAGTAAGTCTGAAAGAGAAAGACAACTACCATAGGCTATCACTTAGATGTGGAATCTAAACTATGACACAAATGAACGCATCTATCAAACAGAAATGAAATCATGGACATAGGGAACGGATTGGTGATAGCCAAGGGGAAGGGGGTTGGGGGAGGGATGGAGTGGGAGACTGGGGTTAGCAGATGTAAGCTTTTATATACAGGATGGATAAACAACAAGGTCCTACTGTATAGCATAGAGAACCATATTCAGTATCCTATGATAAACCATAATGGAAAAGAATATTGCAAAAAGAATGTGTGTATATATGTACACATACACACACACATATGTATAACTGAATCACTTTGCTGTACAGCAGTAATTAACACACATGGTCAATCAAATATACTTCAATGAAAAAAAAACAAAAAAAACCTTTATGAATGACACAGAACCACAATCTTCAACTGGTACTTGTGAAAATGCATATTTGATATCAAAATTGCTTTAACTTTACATGCTATTTCATTTCTAATTCTGAATATCACTACATGGGGGTTAATTATCAAGAAGTGATATAGGTTAAATGACTTTTGGCCTTAGAAAGCACTGAGTGTAATTCTCAATCTTGGGCAGAATAATTGCAAATATTCATTCATCCAGCCAGCCTTTTTCAAGAATAGACCACATTTCTACTTAAGGAGCCCCTAACTTCCTAAGGAGACACAGGGGTACCTATTTTTATAGGATTTCAGGGAAGAGGGTGTGAGGTGGGCTTTGGAGGAGGACTGTTCAAGTCCCTGTGGTCCAGTTACACATTGAGCATCCATTATGTACAAGGTGCTCTACTGGGCCCTGCAAATTCAGACACGGGGCTGTCCACAAGAAGCTTATAATCCACTGTGTGAGATAAGATCTGGGAAAAACTACCTTAACAGAAAGCAGCAGTATGTCAGCTGCCTCAGGAGAAAAGGAAAAACCAGCCATGTTCTAAAGGGGCTCAGAGGAGGAGGGAGCAGAGCTGACTGGAGAAATCAGGTGAGGCTTCTGGAAAACCATGACACTCTGGGGCCTAGAATGAGAGGTGGGAGTGACAGGCAGAGATGTGGGCCGTGTGGGCGGAGGTTATTCCAGGTAAGGGAAACCATGCACCCGAGGCAGGCAGGCAACAGAGTTCATGGGCTTCTGTTCTGCTCAGGACGGCTAGCCTGTGTGCTCTGGACAGTGCAGTGTGTGTGTGTGCGTGTGTGACAATGGGGAGTCATTACCTAAGATTATCTCTGATAAGAAATGCTTTCTAAGTGTTTCCAGGACCATATGACCAAGTGGGACCTCTCTGTAAAGACTGGGAAGAAGAAACATGGCCAGTTAGAGAGGCTGTTACCCTGGGGAAGGGCCGCACAGGAGATTTAACTTGGCAGAACGGGCATTTTTATTAATACCTTATATTGATGTCATATATTCTTTCTATGGACAAAACATTACATAATAAAAAGGCCTCACTGATTAATTCATTTAGTTAGCAAACATAAATTACAGTTTTGCTCTCTAGAAAATCTTTTTGAAGACGCTGATGTCCAGCGCAGAGAGATGAGAGGGCTGTACTAGGTGGAAGGGCTGTGGGCAAGGAAAGGAGGGTGAGTAGGGAAGAAAGGACAGCGGACTGGCCACAGAGGGACTGTCACATGAGGGGGAACACGGAAGCACAGAGAACAAGGTCCATGGCAGGGGTTTGGGGGGCTGCAGTGCCGTGAGCTTCTCTCTGAGCACAATCCCAGCAGAGGAAAAGCACCTTTGGTTCTTGAACACACTGGCTTCATGTCCTTCTCGGCCCCCAGCTGCGAAGTTTCCTAGAGCTGCTTTTAGCCAGAGACACTGAACTTGGACATCCAGCATCCTCTTGTCGTGGGCGGTGGCAGGGCCCAGGGATGCCTGCAACAGGATCCTGGCCTGTGTGTACCGGGCTCCGATATCTTGGATTGTAACCCTGGTACGTTACCATGAACACAGACACTCCACGGAAGAGGTTTTCTCACTGATGCCCTTTGCGATTGCAGCCGGCAGATTTCAGCAGTTTTCCATGACATGACCTTTGAGGAAAGCTTATCAACTGTGTTAGCAGGACCTGGGACGTGGGAGCTCCTAGATGGTGGATGGAAAAGAGAGTTGGGTATTAGGACCAACCTCCTCTCAAAGAGGGCATGTGGGAGTCAGCCATGTTTTCCCAGCAGTCGTGCAGACAGGTGTGTATCTTGAGATAGTAACCCGAGTGGCAGGGAGCTTGTGACCTAGGACGGTGGGAGACCTGACTTCTGTCCCTGACTGTGCAGGGGCCCTGCAAAGACTACCCAGCCGGTAAGAGGCTGGGCAGTCTGTATGGAACAGGCTCTGAACGATCTGCATCTGAGTCCAACTGCCCCTTACCAGAACACGCCAAATCTGTTACAGACCTATTGGTTTTCCGAAGTTTATAAGAACATCCGTTCATGTGTTTAGTGTCCCTCTCCTCCATAAAACTTTATAAGCCCCACAGGTGCACAGGCTGTGTTTGCGCTGCTCAACGTTTTACGCCTAGGGCAGTATCTGGCACACAGACGTTCCATTATTTGCTAAGTGGATAGATGAACCTGGTGAGCAAGCGACTTGATCTCTAAGCCTCACTGGGTGTTTCTGGTGCAAACAAAGCATTCAGCACAGTGCGTGGTCATGCTCAGCACCTAATGCATGCAGCTGCACACAGAGTGCTCCTAAAAAACACGGAGCCTGGACTGGATTTTCAGAAGTCAGAGCAGGAAGCGGCTGACCATCTGTCTCATCAGCCCCACCATTTGGAGGATGGAAAACCCAGCACTGAGAGGGGAAGAGGGGAGTGATTATCCTGGTAACCTTCAAGGACCCCCCCTCCTGCCCCACTGTCCAGCTCCAGCTTCCAGTCTTGGCACTGGGAGTGTCTCAATTGCTTTGTTTTTTTGTTCTCAGTGGGCCGTGTTTTGACAGAGAAAGTACACCATATCAGTTCCCAAATCTTACTTATTCCTCAGGGGCAGCTCAAATGCTATCTCCTCCAGAAAACCTCCTGTGGGCCTCTAGCAATCCCATAGCTGCTCCTTCTTTGTTCAAGTGCCCCAGCCCGCCCACTGGTCCAAATATTTTCTGCCTTGATGAGTACATGCGTTTACCTTCCTCAGTACACCCGTCAGCTCTTTCTGGGTCAGGAACGCATTCATGAGAACTGCTTTGGTACTTCCCCAAGTTCCTGGGCAAGGCCTGCTATGTCCGAGAGTTAACGAATGAGTCAGTGAGCAGCAGTTTTTGGCCGCTCTAGGGCAGGCCACCCTTTAACTGGCCAGGGCCATGCACTCTTCTACAAAAGACCTGAGCATCGCCCCAGCCAAGCTGAATCAAGCAGAACACAAAGGCTGTGATCGCAAGATAAATTCCATCCAAACGGAATTTAGCAGTTGCAGGGAGCAGAAGCGGTCCTTGCTGATTCCTTGCATGGATAAACGATCCTGACTATCAGATCAGCAGCAGCAGCTGACGGCAGGCCACCACCTCTCTCCAGGCCAACAGTGATGGTGGAGGCAGCTCTTTAAACAAACCCAAAGGGCTTCCTCATCTATAAAATAAATGCTGCTTGAGGGCTTCTTCCCACCTCAGTTGTCCTAAGGCTCTAGCACAGGCCTATCCTACAGGCACTGCTTTAGTCAATGGAGAACATTTTAGTAGACCGTGTTGGGAAACTTAGTGCCAGAGAACACAAGTGCTGGAGCTAACCCGAGAGGCTATTACTCCTAACTTGGCTTATTTTCAGAGCTCTCCAGGCATGGCCGAGGATGGTGCTGATGAGCGGGACCCGGGCCTTACTCTCTGCCCACAGTAAGAGAAAAACCAGTGGTTCAGAGCATGGAGGGCCCTGCCTTTCTTCTTCATGGCAAAGCGCTTGCCCAGCCTGGGCTATGGTGGTTGCTCCCCCACCCTCACTCCTGCCCACCTGGGCTCCCGCCTTCCACAGGGAATTCCTGGATAGTAAGAGAAAGCTTCCTTCATTAGGATCTGAGTGACTAGAAAGCTGGGGGTCCAGCACAGGACAAGTCCCATGGGGATCCAATGACCTTGGAGAATCACTGACAGAAAGGTGGAAGCTCTCCAACCCGTAACTAGGTGACCCTATCCAGTAGCCCCCAAATGGGCTCTGAATCAGGCTTATCCCACTACACGGCACTTCTCAAGCAACGCAGGATTCCGTTTCTTGTTCTTGCTAAGCAGAGTCAGATATGTAACTGCTAATCAGAGCTTCTCATCAGCCTGAGGTAACCAGGGTTACCGCCCTGGTTGGATGTAATTCCAGCCAGGAGCAAAGACGCCCTGTGGTCTCGTTAGCTGGCAAGGCCTGATAACAGATAGGATCCTGCTAGAATTTTTTTTTTTTTTTTAATGCTAAAGGTTGTCCACAGATCCTCACTAGTACCTTCACAAACCCCTCCTTGCATCGAGTCTAAGACATGGTTGAAGGGATGAAGGCACGGAGGCCCAGTAATGCTCTGCCTTAACCAAATTCCCAGAGTGAATTAGTGCGGATGGTCATCCAGACAGTGTTTCTGGGGCTTCTTTCTCTTTGTAACCCACTGGGACAGTGACCCGCCTCCTTTACCTCTAGTATAGCATGGTGAGTGGCTGAGAGCAGGAGTCTGGTACCCAACTGCAATGGGCAGAGATGCAGCATTGAAACTCTGTGCTTCGCTTTCCTTATGTGCTAAGCTGAGAACAATCCCCTGGGCAACTCTGCCTCAGTTTCCTCAGTTGTAAAATGGGGGAATATATCCATACAACAGGGCCTACCTCATTGGGTGATTGTGAGAATAAAATGAGTTAATGTGGGCACAAATGCTTAGAACTCTGCCTGGCACCTAGTAAGGACTCAATAAATATTTTTAACAGCTGTATTGAGATATAATTAGCATACCATATAATTCACCTATTTAAAACGTATAATTCAAGGATTCTTGGTATGTTCACAGATAGGTGCAAACCATCACCACAGTCAATTCTGGAACATTTTTATTACTTAAAAAAGAAACCCTGAAGCCTTTAGTTATCACCCCTCTTCCTCCCCCACTTCCCCCACACCCCTTCCCACACCTGAGAAACCAGTAATCTACCTTCTGTCTCTATCAATTTCACTGAGCATAATGCTTCCAATGTTCATCCATGCTGTATCACATGTAAGTACCTCATTTCTTTTTATAGTTGGATAACGGTCCGTTGAATGGATGTACCACATTTTGCTCATCCATTTGTCTCCTTGGGTTCCCAACCATGAAGTCATAAAGTCACGCTGTGCAGCCATAAGGTAACTCTATATTTAATCGCTGGAGGAACTGCCAGGTTGTTTTCCAGCTGCATCATTTTACATTCCCATCAGTAGTGTATGAGGGTCCCAACTGCTCCACATCCTTGATCAACACTAGCTGTTATCTTATTGATTCTAGCCATCCTAGGGAGTGTTAAGTGGTTTTGATTTGCATTTCACTGATTGCTAATGATGTTAAGCATCTTTTCCTGTGCTTATTGGCCAATCATATGTTATCTTTGGAGAGCTGTCTATTCAGATTCTTTGCCCATTTTTAAATCGGGGTATCTGCCTTTTTATGATTGAGTTTTAAGAGTTCTTTATGTATTTTGGATACAAATCCCTTTTCAGATACATGAGTTACAAATATGCTCTCCCACCCTTTGGATTGTCTTTGTACTTTCTTGATGATGTACTTTGAAGCACAAAAGTTAAAATTTTTACCAAGTCCAGTTTATTTTTTCTTCTATTGTTTGTGTTTTGGCTGTCATATCTAAGAACTCTTTACCAAACTCATGAAGATTTACCTCTGTTTTAGAGTTTTGGCTTTTAATTTTGGTCTTTGATTCATTTTGAGTTAATTTTCATATATGGTGTGAGGTAAGGGTCCAACTTCATCCTTTTGTATGTAGCTATTCAGTTTCAGCACCATTTGCTGAAAAGACGATTTCTTCACTGAATGAGGCACCTGTGTAAAACCCAGTTGACCACATATGTATGTGTTTATTTCTGGACTCTTGTTTCTATTCCATTGATCTATATGTCCATCCTGTGCCAGGACCATGTTGTCTTGATTACTGTTGCTTTGTAGTCAAAGTTTTGAAATTGGGAGGTACAGGTCATACTTCATTTTTCTTTTTAGGGTCGTCTTGGCTATCCTGGGTCCCTTGAAACTCTACATGACATTTTAGAATACGCTTGTCAGTTTCCACAAGGAAGGCATCTGAGATCCTGAAAGGCCCTGCACTGATCATTTTGGGGAGAGTGCTCAATAAATATTGACCTTTTCCCCATCTTTTTCTTCTTTCTCCTCTTATTACTACCACTATTACTATTACCTTTTACCATTATGAGAAGTAAATAAGACAACTCATGTGAAGTACTGGCCCACAATAAGGGTTCAATACACGTTTGCTTAAGTGTTTTTGGCTGGGCCCAGAGGCTGGCAGGAGAGCAGGCTGAGTGACCTCCACAGCACCCCTAACTCTGCTGGTGACCACGTTAGAATGCAGGCTGCCATCAGGTTTGCTACAGGGACTCCTGAGTCCAGGACTTTGATTTTTCCCAAGTGTGGCTTCCTACTGAGGCTTAAGGTTGAAGTCTCTGCCAGAGGACAGCACGACCTCTACTCCTTTCAGCTCCCACAGGCCTGTAATCAGGAGTTCCCGTGAGTGACATAAACCACACACACTCAAACTGAAATGCCTTCTCAGCTGCCTTGGCAAGAAGGGGGCATTGGACGGTGTGGTAAGGAAAAGAGTAGCTCTTATTTAGCGTTTCTCCAACTCGAGTCCCTCAAGGGCCACTCTCGTGATTTCTGGCCATAGCCACGTACCATCCTACTTGATTAGTTCAGTAGTTTAATTCTTCATGCTGGAAACAGATACATCTTAGTGTTTAAAAAAGAAATTTTATATGACTGCCTTAAAGGAAAAAACCAGGATCACAGGCTTTAAGTAGGAGATAATGATGAAAGCAAATACAAAAGAAACAAAATCGTAAAATTTAAGACCATAGAATAAGATGCTCTTTGTTCAAAAAAAAAAGAAACTTAGCAAGACTTAGAGGGACTTAAAGACACACTAGTGCCCATCTGAAACTCTTCAACTTGATCAGAAGGCCTGAACGAGAACAGAAAGGGGCTCACTTCCCTCCCTTTGGTGACGGAGTGCTGTGCTTGTACCGTCACCCCTGCATCTCCAGTGCTGCACACCAGGCTGAGGAAGGGGCTCGAGAAAGGATGCTTCACCCTCCAGCTCTACTGCTCAACCATCCCGGCATTCTCTGATGCTGAGAATCACAACACAGGCACCGGGCATTGCCACCCACCCAAAGTGCTTTAAACTCACCCTGAAAAACTCTGCAGGAGCAGCATCAGAGCTCAGGAGGGTCACCGGCAAGTCCTGCGTGGCTCCTGCTGGGATGCAGCCAAGGGACTGCTCGGTTCTCAAGGCCTGCCCCGGCTCCTCCAGACCCTCAGGTGCATGGAGCACACTGGGTGCAGAGCCCGAGAGCGAGCTGGGTGAGGCCAACGTCACCCCTCGGGAGGAGCACCCTTCCCTTAGAGGCACCTTGGCCGTGGCTCTCACCTGCATTCTCCCTCCACACAAAGGTTGGCCTCCCTGAGCTGAGCTGAATCAAAGCAGAGCCCATAGAGAACTTTCCAAATACCCCTCCCACACCTGGGTTCTGAAGGACGACCCCACTCCAGGAGAACAGCCTGGCTGGTTTCACAGCTCACAATCTTGTCACCCTGAGCATCTGGCTATGAATGGCCCTGAGCCTTGAGAGAGAGGAAATCACAATCTAAGACCAATCAATTAGACCAAGATCAAGTCATGGAGCTCCATTTAGGACCTTGTATACGGATTCCATGGAGGAACTGGCAAGTCTACAGAAATGGGGAAAATGAGATTCCAATATCAGATGCAGATCAAAGTTCAGGATGACAGAAGAAATGCCACCAAACTGACATGCTCAAATGGATATACATATGGGACCCACCATCTACTAAGAGCATTACACAGGGCCATGATGGATTGACAGGACATTTTAGGGAAGTGGTTGAAAACTGATACCACCCCAGGTGGTGAAGTTACAGGTGTTCACATCTGTAGACACTTGAAGGTGAGGCCACAGAAGGGGTGCCCAATGACGGTTTGGATATGGAGGTCAGCACAATGCCTTCCATAACTCAATGGACAAAGAGGGTCCAGGGAATGGTGTCCACAAGAGAAAGGGTCTCCAAGTCTGCCTCTGGCCTCTGCCTACCGTGAGCCCTGCACAGACTGAGCTGAAGCCAACAAGAGGATACTTCTCCAGGAGCTACTGAGGTGGCTTTCAGATACCCTTGGAGAAGAGTCCCCATGTCTTCCTCGGACATCAGGGGCTGGCCGGGCCCCTGCCCTGAATCCAGACTGTATTGTATGAAGCCTCCTCCTGAACTTTCCAGACCACCCACGTCTTCACCTTCTGTGGTGCAAGGGGACAATGGCAAGTTGTTCTTCTGATTTAAAAAGCTCGACCTGCAAGCACCTTAATGGAGACAGGACTCCCTCTATGAGTAGCTCAAGGACACTTACTGAAATCCTACCCCCCCAACCCCTTAAAGGCACTATCACAGCATCTGCAGAGTCACCTTCCCCAGATGCTGTATGCTCTCTGTTCTATCTTTCAACGAATAAATGGCAATCTTATTCATCCACTCCGGGAAAGAGAGCCAGGGCTGAAGGATCCAGTGATAAGGAACGACATTTACAAGGGTCTAGCACCTGGATTATGTGTGTAGTTCCCACATTAGCCAGTTTGTTCTAAACACGGAAATTCTTAACTTCTTTTTCCCCCAGAATAATACACAGTCAGCAATTATCTCTAGAACTCATCACTGAAACAATTCTTCATTAAAACCTGAAGAATGTGATGCCTCAGCACCTCTGGATTTAGGCTTCAAAAGGGGACAAATATTCTTATCTAGTGGTGTCTTACCAGACCCTGCGGGCTCGGCAGCTGGAGAAGCCTGTTCACTATGTCACTAGGACCCTCTCTGTCCATGGAAGGGTTTTTCCAGCTGCAGGAAGCCTACGCTGGGAAGGGGAATGCTGACCTGGCTCCTTTTTATATAAGTATCTAATCACCAAAGAGAGTTCTATCAAAAGGCAGCCCCCTTTTCTTTGTTAAGAAAATCTGACTAGGTTTTCTAAGTGGCACCCAAGGCAACTTCCTGCCATCTCCATGGTGCCAAAGATGGCAGTGCATTTTACCTTGATAGTGGTGGATGGATTGAGCATGCTCATAATTACAGTTCAGAGTGGGAAGGGTCTTAGGTAGAGTATCTGTGATGGGTCAGTGCAAACTTTTAGAGGTGCTAAACATGTGAGTCTGAAACCCAACAGTGAAGTGTGTTTTTTTCTTGTCTCTGTCTCTGACAGCAAGAAGAGAGAAATAAAGGAAGAGTTCAGTACAAAGGGATATGCTATTGTTTTTGTTGACATGGGTAAATGTTCAGCATGTATACTGAGTGTAAAGAGGGGTAAAAAAATTATGTACTCAGTTTGAAACTAATTTTTGTTTAAAGGCACATATTCCTGCATTGAAAGAAGTCTGGGAATACATATCCCAAAATGCCAACTGTGGCTTCCTTGAGTAGTGGGAAAACAGGTTATATTAATTTTCTTCCATTTTAAAGTCTGTATACTCTAATTTATTTGTGACAGTAAAGCATTAATTGTGTTATTAAGGATAAATGTGTGTGTGTTAGGACATGCTATGCCAATGAGTCTGAGTCTACTGTGGTCTGTTTTGTACCCTCCAGGGTGGAAATGGACCAGGGGTTGGAAGCAGAGTTGGCGCCCCTGAGCCTGTTTTCCAAAAGAAGCACCTTTTCAACAAATTCTTATAACATTTAACATTACTAACATCAAAAAAGGATGTCAATACAATGGAAGGCAAGATTTGGAGACTGTGACGCTGTTCTCACGTTTTTGCCCCCACTCTCCATCTGGTCTCAGCTCTGGGATATTAGAACCCAGCTGTGCCTCTGAATGCATGCATGGGCAAGGGCGTCAGGGTGGCTACGGCCAAGATGAATCTTTTTTTTTTTTTAAAGAAAAGATACACCTTTCTAGATTAAGAGGGAAGAGAAGAAGCTGCTAGCCTGTACCTCAAATGGCACCTCATAGGCTGTCACAAATTGGGAAAGCCTGACCCTCATTACCCCATCTTTAGAAAATTTCATATTATGGCCTGGTATCAGGAGGAGTCAACAAACCTGCTGGAAAAGGTGGTCCCACCTAAAGGTGTATGTGCAATGGGCATCTGGGATGGGGATTCATGATGGAGAGTCCCTGTCACACAAGCCTCAGCCCATGTATCTCCTTTTACCCTCACTTCCTTAGAACATGGTAAAATGTATGAAATAATGCTTCTGGCTCAGAGCTTTGAAAAGGATGGAGAGAGGAGGCTATGGATAGCCGGTCACGGATTACACAGACAAGACTGTGCAAGTGGTACCCCGGGTACCCAGACACTGAACTGGCTTTTTTTATCCATTGCCAGCTGGCCTTGCAATATGCAGCTGTTAAATAAACAAACAAACAAACAAAAAAGAATTCACATTTAATTAGACGAATCTGTGCTCTATAACTTGTCCTTTCTTTTTTTTTCTTCGAGAGCCAGAGTGTCTGTTATTTCTTTGCAATTTCAGGAGTTATGAAATGATTCATGGTTTTGTTGGAGCTGAAGTAAACCAAAACCATTCATAATTGTGAACAATCTCTGTTATTGTTAGAGGGAAATGCCAAGGCATCTGCGCTTCCCAAAAACACATGGGGGAGAATTCCAGTTTGGAAATGGAACGGCTGTGTTTTTCCCCCTAGAGTTAAATTTACCCAGATGGATTTCCAGGGAGACTGTTGCATTCTCCTGGTTGGCAAAGTGGCGGTGGCCACCAGGATGTGTGATTTCTCCCCTCTCCCTCCTCTGTCAGAAACAGGGCATCCGTGTTGTAACACCCTGCACACTGTTAAGTACCCATTAAATGCCTGTCTCCCCGCCAAGAGGGTAGAATTCATGAAAGTAGGATCACATCTGTCTTATTCATCCCAATATGCACCCTATGCCTTGCATACAAGTAAGTGCTTAATAAATGTCTGTTGGAAGACTGCACAAACCCCACTAGGCTAATGTCACTACTCTTTAGTTCTTTGATTCTTCGTATTTATCTGCATTGGGTGATAATGTCTACAGCTATAAGAGAGACCAATCTAAACATAAAAGAGAGCAAAGAAAAAAATGATGATGATGATAGCAAATATTCTGTGAATGCTCCCTATGTGCCAGCAACATGCTAATGAGCACTTTATGTACAGCATACAACTCAATCCTCACAACAACTCTATAAATTAGGTCCTATTATTACCCCAACTTTTGGATGAAGTAACTGAGGCCCAGATAAATTATATAAACTTTTCCAAGATCATTCAGCAGTAAGTGGTAGAAGTAGACAGAGACACCCAAATGCACAAGCCCACATACTCCACCAACACTGCTGTTGGCTAAAGCACTTCCGGAGAAAACTCTTGAGAGTCCCTTGGACAGCAAAGAGATCAAACCAGTCAATCCTAAAGGAAATCAACGGACTGATGCTGATGCTGAAGCTCCAATACTTTGGTCACCTGATGCAAAGAGCCGACTCACTGGAAAAGACCCTGATGCTGGGAAAAATTGAAGGCAGAAGGAGGAGGAGGAGACAGAGGTTGAGGTGGTTAGACAGCATCACTGACTCAATGGACATGAGTTTGAGCAAACTCAGGGAAATAGTGAAGGACACGGAAGCCTTGCGTGCTGCAGTTCATGGGGTCAAAAAGAGTCAGACATGACTGAGCGACTGAACAACAACAACACAGCACTTCTGACTGCCTTTTCCAGAATGTTTTCAGAATCTGAAAATATTTAATGGTGTTAAAACTTGAGTCTCCATTGATGAGGCTAACTTTGAGAAACAAAGATAAATCATTCAAAGCCATAAGGTGTGTGATGATCACAGAGGACCACTGAGTTTGGGAGCAAAGCTGCTTGTGTGACTACAGTGCCAGGAGACCCAGTTTCCTCTGGTGAGTCATGAACCAGCTTGGAAAGGTCACTCCAGGAGAGAATAACACATTATAGTGAAACACAGCACTCGACTGGGAATTATGAGGTTTGTTTGCAGGATAACCAAAGGCTAATACTTCATTTCTCTGACCTTAGCCAATTAAAGTGACCGGGCTGGCCTGAATCAATGCTGTCAGACATATTTGGCAGTCAATGCTGGGAATCTCTAAGGTCCCTAAGAAAGGCACCTCTACTTGCCCTTCTTTTCTTCCAAACTACTACTGACAGTGAGTTCCATGGGCTGAAACTAAATGGTGTGAGGGTGTGTATACCTGCGTGTGTGTGGTGGGGAAATAAAAAAGATACAATTTAACAGAGTCTCCCTTTTCTCCAACATGATCCATCTTGCAAGTCTCGCCTATGGTTAGATTCTTCAATTTATACTACAGTGAGTATTCCCATACCCTTAATTTCTTCTCCTTAAAGTAGATCAATGTGGATTTGCCAGTAAAGGTCCATCAGTTTGGCAATTTCAGGAAAGATCTAGGAAGCAGTGATGGGAGAACACTGTTTCCACTTTACTTGAGAAGTAAAGATTGACTGCCTGAACTCAACGGGAGACTTGGGCTGACAATGTCTATATCTTAAGACTGATGTTTAGCTTCCCTGTGTCAAAATGTGCTATGACTCAAAAGAGTCACCATCTCAGATAAAAAACAGGATAGTCTTTATTTATTTATTTTTTGACCATGCACCATTTGGCATGTGGGATGTTAGTTCCCCAACCAGGGATTGAACCTGTACTACCTGCATTGAAAGCAGAGTCTTAGCCACTGGACTACCAGAAGTCCTAAGCAGGGCAGTCTTGATCTCCCTTTGTGATGATTTCAAATGAAAGAGACTCATTCAAGTCATGCACATAAAGTGCCACTCCATTTCCCCTCTTATTTTACTATGACCATGAGATCCACACAGGTCAAGTGATGAAGATAAATATCTAACCTCCCACCAGAATCAATGCACATCTCAGTCCAACAGGGCAAGTGTCTAGCTGTAAGGTGAGGCTACTTTCTTGACCCCAGCAGAGAGCTGGGTGCTAGGGGCTAAGGGTGAAGGACACAGAGGCTGCAGTCTGCACAGTAGAACAGCCAGGGAGGCCAGAGGAGGGTGGGGCATACTCTACACACATTTCCATCAAAATCCCATGGAAATAGAGAGTTCTCTCCTAGTAAGTAACCCACCATAAGCACTACCTTTGGAGACAAGCTTTAGATTGGTGTATGCTCTAGAGGGAGATTCCCAGGTGGCCCAGTGGTAAAGAATCCGCCTGCAATGCAGGGTTCGATTCCTCGGTCAGGAAGATCCCCTGGAGAAAGAAATGGCAACCCACTCCAGTATTCTTGCCTGGGAAATTCCATGGACAGAGGAACCTGGCAGGCTATACAGTCCACAAAGAGTTGGATCACAAAGAGTTGGACACGACTTAGCAACTAAACAACAACAATATGCTCTAAACGAGCCAAGGGGAAATGGGGTGTGGGCAGAGGCTGTGAGAGTGGAGACCGCTCACTCAGGCCGCCCTCCAGGTGCCCTAGCGCTCTCTACATCCTTGTGGTCTCTGCGGGCATCGGCATCCTCACCTGTAAACGGGCCAGGCTGCATGCTCTTCTAAGCTCCATCTTCTCTAAGAGTAAGTCTCAATCTATCTCAAGTTTCTGGATGATCTACACAGACTGAGCTTTTCAGTAACATCCTAAAGCCCCCCTGTGATCAGAGGGAAGTACTGAATTTCTCTGAGGGAGCCAGATGATAGGATAAAGAACGTACCTCCATCATCAGCCTTCAGAAGGCTGAGCTTAATACCTTCTCCCCCACCTCCTAAGGCACCCTGAGAGCTGTGAGTTGTGGCGAGGCATCTCTGCCTGGTCAGAGAACAGGGTCATTTCTAGAACTCAAGCACTGGCGCCACAATTAAACTCTCTGATGGGTTGGATGAGGGGGTGTCAGGGGAGAGACACAAATCACATTTTCTGGGCAGGCAGGTGGCTGAACATTAGCTAGCCAGCTGCAGACGGCTGTGTTCTCACCACCCCAAGGGAGACAGGTCTCTGACTCAGATGGACAACAGTAGGGAGAGATCAAGGTGGTTTCCTCGGCTTCTAAGGCTGGGGTGTGCTCTCCTGGAGAATCTGTGAGTTTGGAAAGGGCCCCCTGCACATCCCTGGTGGTCACTAGAGCAGGAGTCTTGTGGGAAGGGTAGAGGGGAGGGCTGGTCAAGTCTGGACCTCAGAACTCCTAGCCCCACAGAACACCCTCTGGGTTTGAGAAGCAATCAAGTCCAGGATTGAGAAAATGGAAGCTGCAGAGCTTGAGAGCTGAGTCAGCCCTGAAATGGCTCACAGGTGCATCCAGGCGTCCGTCTTTGGTGAAAGCGCCCTAAACTGGCCATCAGAACCCCATGGGAGAGCCTGAGGAACTTCAGGCCTGGCTGAATCACAGTAACCTCTTTTTCCGGCTACACTTCCTGAGAGACAGAATTCAGCTGCAGGCCACCCCCTCCCTGGAGACCTGCACCCATAAGACTGGGCCATAAGTCTCCCGAGCCTGAGGACAATTCTGGGCCAGGGGCCAAGGCCATTGACCTGGCAGGTCACACAAGTTTGACTCAGGCCTTTGCCACTCCCTGAATAGACTGGCTGCTGCTGGGTCCTCCAGCCAGAGAGGCTGGGCCAGGGGTGTGACCACCCATCTCCGGCCAGAGCAAAGACCGGGTAGGTTGGGCTACTCACAGTCCTCAGAAGTCCCTAACTCTGGGAGAACCCTGGCTCCGTCAGGAGTAACAACAAAGCGGGTGTAGGTGTCTGGATGGAATGAAGTGGAGTTAACGCCTGAGCCCAGGAGACAGGCAGAGCTTAGGTTACTGAAGGCAGAGAGCGGCCAGGGGCAAATCAATAACACACTTCCCAGCAGAGCCCGGTCCGCACAGCGTCTGCACTGCTTGTTTTGGTCCGGTGCCTCAGTTTTGTTTTCTCAAGAGAGGGTAAAGTCAACACCAGCAGGCCAAGGGTTTGCATGCCACTTTGTGGTGCCAACTTGCAGAGGAGGGAATGAACATAGTGCCTTTGGGGGGGCTAGAGTGTCAAAGGGGCCGTGGGACTCTGGGGCCCCCTTGGACAGCCGGGGGTGCTTTGCCTCCCAAAGCAGCCCACCCCGCACTCCACACCTGGCAGCAAATTTCCGGCGATGGCCCTCCCTAGGTAAGCAGTTCTCCTGCTGAATACTCTCCGGCTGGGACAAACACAGACCTCATGTAGTCACCAAGAATAGAAATCCACGAGGCTTGCAACCTGGAGGCCCACAATGTTCAGATGACACCACCACCACCTTCCAGGAAATCACTTCCCGCTTCTGGGTTCCCTGCTGTGACCTGCATCCTCTCATTCACAGGCGGGCCGGAAGGACGAGGCAGAGGAGACAACCGCCCTGCCCCACGGAAGGCTGCTCACTTGTACCCGAGGGCCTGCTCTGCTGGAATCTGACTCTCAGAAAGGTGCTCTGCTCTCCATACAGGGCAGGCCATCTGTTCATTTTCTCAGGCATTCAACCAGCATCTTTACCAAATAAGCATCAACTATGTGCTAGCCCCTGTTCTAGACACTGGGGGGACAGGAGTGAACAGAACACAGCGCGGCTGAGGCAGAGCCCACAGTGCAGGGGTAATTGTTAACAGGGGTGCTCTCAGTAAGTCCTGGCTTTGCACCGGATACCACCTAAGTGCTCGACATGGATACTGTGTAACCCTCAAGACAACCGTAGGCTCACAGACCCTACCAAGAGCATCCTACTTAATAGGGGAGGAAACAGAAAGACGAAGTTAACGTCCCGTGGGGATGGCAGGACTGAAACCCACTTAAAGTGCTGACACTCTGACTCCCAAGCTATGTGAGCATCACCGATGCCATTTCCTGACAGGGAATCCTTTTTGGCCTGTCTTGAAAGCCATTTGTGTAGAGGACGTGTTTTACTCACGAAATGGAAAGTGCCTGTGGGCTTTCTTCGGACAATAAAAACAGAATCACAGGATATAAAGAAGAGGGGATATCTTTGTGAAGCTTTCTTCTGTCCTTCCAGTTAGAAGCAGCGAAAGGCTGGTGGGAGAGCACCCCACCCCTTTTGAAAAGGCCTTATGACCTATTTTGGAAAATATATTTTTACTATTAAAGCTAAAAAAAAAAACCAACAGGAGAGTATAAACAGCAAAAGCTGGATACCACCTTGTGTGAGTGATCTAGAGAGTCTGTGGTTGGATGAAGACCAGCTCTGAGAGAGGCCAGCAGTTTTTCATGCAGAATGAGTTCTGAGGTCAAACAAGTGTGGGAAACTCTGAATTATACGCAAAGAGCTGCTGGGTTGTTTTTTTTTGTTTGTTTGTTTGTTTTAACTACAGAACTTCTCAGAGCATCTAACATGTTAAAGATCACTGTGTCTCTTCAAGACAGGGATGCAGGAGGTAGCATTTTCTCACTTGACTGTACAACTATTTTGGGGGGAGGCGTAGAACAAAGGCTCAAGGCCCAGGAAACCAGAATTCCAGGGAATATGAAGCTGGGAAACACCTGACTCACTGGAACCACTTTCTCTGCCAGAAGTCCCATTTTTCTTACTGGGCACAATTTTTGAAGATGCATGAATTTCCTCCAGCAACTATCCCAGAGTTATAAGTCTTCAGTGGGTCAAGCATGTTAGAGTAGACATCAGGAGGTCCTTGCCAGGCTTTGGGGGACTTTTTTTAAACAGGGGAGGCTGTAGGAGGGAGGGAACATCAAAAGATCAGCAATACTAGAGAACTTCAAAAAAAAGTGAGAGAGAAGGTTCTAGTCTGCGTTCTGCAACTGTCTTGCTATGTGCCCTTTAGATTGGTTCTTTACCCACTCTGGGCATCAGGCCCCACTCACCCTTCTGCAATAGATGGGAAACGGGCCTCAGATGGTCTGAGGGGCCCCTCCAACTCCCGTGTTGTATTTCTCCCTCTGACCTGTCACTGGGAGAAGTGCCAGTGGACAGCGCTGGGGATGACACTGTAACTGAAACACACGTGTCTCCTGAGACCAGGCACCTTCTCGCCAGGGGCCCTGCCCTACAGAGTGGGAAGGGCATCATGCCTAAAAGGAGCAGAGGCCCCTGTGGAAATATAGGCTGGGCCAGTAGGGAACCTAAAACACTCAACCTCAGATGCCAGCACCTAGCATTGAGCCTGGTGATTCTGGAAAGAATCACAGACGACCGCCTTGAGCAGCTCTGAGCGTTCTGTGTTCGGGGCTGTTTAGGTGGTTCAGAGGGCAGGGCACATCCTCTCTCTTCCAGGATCTGGTCCCAATCCCCACCCCTGTCGCTCGCTGCCTCTCCTCCTCCACGACCCCTGCTCCCTCCCAGTCCATCAGCACCTTCAGGTGCTCCACAGCCTGCAAAGCCCCTAGGGCCCACACACTGCCTTCCCATCCATTCCCATCTTCGCAGTACCCTTCCACTGTACCCTGTCCTTCCTATTCCCCCACTCCTTCTTTTATTCAGTCAACAAATACTTAAGAAGCACATAGAGCATGCCAGGTAGTCTTCTAGGCTGTGGGGATACGGCAGTGAGCACTGGGCTCTCAGGGAATGTATGTTCTAGAGAAGGAAAACAGAAAATGACAAATAAGCACATGAGAGGTGGTCATAAGTGAAGAATTAAAGCAGGGTATGGGAACAGTGAGAGATGAAGAATGCTCTTTTAAAAGGTAGAGTATCATGGAAGGCCTCTTGGAGGAGGTGGCATTTGGGCAGAGACCTGAATGAAGGGAGTCATTCTGGAGCAGGGAGTGATTCTGCTCTGAGCCTACCTCCAGACTGTTCTCAAAGCCAGTCACCCTGGGTTTCAGAGTGTCAGGAGACTTGGCCAGGAAGAGGTCTGAACAGGGACCAACCAAGCCCTTCACAGAGAGAGAAAAAGTCAAACTGCCCTGGTCACAGCAACATCCTCTTTATGGACCTGAACATCCCATTTTCCTCCACTCTCACTGTGTCTCTGGGACCTGGCTTTGTGATGGATCCATGGGGCAGAGGTTAACCAGACAGGAAAAGAGAAGACAGTGTCAGCTCTTTCCCAGCAGAGACAGATACTCAGGGCCCCCAGTTCAGAGCCCTGGACTGTGAGACTGCAGACTGGCAGATGACAGTGGGGTGGGGCCTCCCTGTCTGTCTCCGGGTCTCAAGTTTTCCATCTGTGAAATGCGAGGTCTTGAGAGTCCCTTGGACTGCAAGGAGATCCAACCAGTCCATCCTAAAGGAAATCAGTCCTGAATGTTCACTGGAAGGACTGATGTTGAAGCTGAAACTCCAATACTTTGGCCACCTAATGTGAAGAGCTGACTCATTTGAAAAGACCCTGATGTTGGGAAAGATTGAAGGCAGGAGGAGAAGGGGACGGCAGAGGATGAAATGGTTGGATGGCATCACTGACTCGATGGACATGAGTTTGGGTAAACTCCGGGAGTTGGAGATGGACAGGGAGGCCTGGCGTGCTGCGGTTCATGGGGTCGCAAAGAGTCAGACACGACTGAGCGACTGAACTGAACTGAACTGAACTGAAAGGTCTCTAAGAGCCCTTCCCGTCCTAAACCACTGTGTGGCTCTGGACTGGCACGGACTGAGTTTCCAGGAAGAGGCAAAGACACAGAGAATGGAGAAATCTTCTCAAAGAGTTAGAGGAACACCGTCACTCCCATACCGGAGAGGACGATCGGAAACACAGTTGCTGAAGCATTAACCCACAAAGAGGTCCTTCCGAGAGGCTCTCGGCTCTCCGACATCGAAGCCTGTGGGCTGAGTCTCAGCTGTCCACTTCATATACTGTGCTCTGGACCTCTGGTTTATATAAAACAGGCTCTAAAGGTTATTCAGATAGCTTCCAGGATATTTCATACTCTCTCCGTCCACTCTCTGATTGGGGGTGAAGGGCAGAGCCATAAAATCTGCTTGAGAGGCAACCCCTTATCAGGGGGCCAGCAAGGCACTGTTTGCTGAAGGCCCTGTCCGCCCAGGTGCAGCCACCATGCAGGTCTGAAACAACAGATGGCCCGGGCTTGGAAGCGAACATGCCGTCTCCTCTGGACAGGCCATGTTTACCCAGGGACAAGTGGCATGAGATCCTGCTGAGGGCTGTGCCAGAGACCGGGCCCCCACACCAGGTGCCACTGGGGCCCCTGAACATCCCCTGGGTGCACAAAACTCACACCAGGAGCATATCACCCATGAGCTGAACACAGAGCAGCAGTTTTAATTGGAGTTTTTAAAAAATTACAAAATGGAGGTTGCTAAATAATGAAAAGCATCATTTTTATAGTAAAAGGGGGAGTTGGTTTTACAATATAAAGGCAATACAAAAATTCACATTAATTTTTTAAAATGAAAAGCTAGACATCAAAGAATCTCTGAGCTTGCTTCAGGAGATGCCCTTTGACCTTCCTGTGTGCACACTCGCCAGCCTCTTCCACAAGGGCTGCTGCTAAGTCGCTTCAGTCGTGCCTGACTCTTTGTGACCTTATGGACTGTATGTAGCCTGCCAGGCTCCTCTGTCCATGGGAGTCTCCAGGCAAAAATACTGGAGTGGATTGCCATGCCTTCCTCCAGGGGATCTTCCTGACCCAGGAATCGAACCTGTGCCTCTTAAATCTCCTGTATTGGTAGGCAGGTTCTTTACCTCTAGCGCCACCTGGGATGGCAGAACGAGTATCACCTAGCATGGTTCTTTATCACAAAGGCTACTTGGTAGAAAAACTTGACAAGCTTTAAGGGTATAAATGCCTGGGCTATCTTTCATTCCACTGATGCTCACTGGGTGTCTGAACTGTGCCTCATGGGTTTAGGCATCCTGGAGTTAGTTGTACTTGAGATTCTGTTTAGACCTCTTTGTGGCCAGGTCCTGACACTCTGAAACCCAGGGTGACTGACTTTGAGAACAATTTGGAGGTGGGCTCAGAGCAGAATCACTCTAACCCAGAAACAAACTTGAGGCCCAGAATCTCAAGTTTAAAATCTGTAAAATGCAGATAATGGATTTACCACAATGGGTTACTGTTAAGATTAAACTCTTTCTTTTTATCTACCTACCTACCTAGCTAGCCATCTTCTCCTAGAACAGCACCTGGTAGTCAGCAGAGATTCAATTACTTGCAGCTCCTGACCCTCAACCATGGTTAAAGGCAACAGTGATGTTTTCCATTAGAGCAGACACCCCTTAGAACAATTCCACTTCCACCCTCTAAATCCTCCTTTTAAGCATTAAAGTCATTGGTTCTTTCCCCTCCATCACAGAAGTGCACCAAGCAGCATTACATTACATAGAGAAGGTTAATTCAATCAACCAACGAATATTTATTGAGTTCCTACTGTGTGCCAGGCACACCACAGAGAACAACAGACAACCCCCGCTCCCCTGGAGCATACGTGGGGGAAGACAGACAGCAAACAAACAAAATATATAAACACTGTAGGTAGCAGTAAGGACTTCTAGGAACTACAAAGGGGGGTGAAGGAGAGGGCTGGGATCTACCATAGGATGGGGGTGGTGGTTCTGAAAAGGACCGAAAGTGACATTTGCACAGACCTGAAGGAAGGGAGCCAGTGAGGCGAGGAGATGTGCACACAGCATGCAGACTGGGCACCCAGGATTCTGACCCCTTGGTGCTCTTCCGGCTGCATGAGCTCTAGGTCAGCAAGACGGAGGGGAGGATACCGCCAGGACCCATAGGGGCATAGGAGAAAGTGTTATCATTTCCAGTTATCATTTGTACTTAACTTTTCTATTTGTCCTTAAGTATCTTAATATACATAATATAAAAATACAGCCACTGCTGGGACCTATGGGGGCATTGGAGAAAGTGTTATCGTTTTTACTTAACTTTTCTATTTGTCCTTGAGTATCTTAATATACATAATATAAAAATACACCTACTGGGGATACAGACTTAAACACCTTTTACTAAAAAGATGTTTTTATACAGACTGAATCTGAAATGTTGCAGAGCCCTGCTGCTCGAGAGGTCAGCCTCCACCTACCCTCGGTCCAGCCTGCCTGGGGCTCTGACCAAGCCCGGGGATCTCTCGCCTCCGGTTGCACTTGGAATGCAAGATCCTGCCCAGATGGAGGCAGGCTGGCCTCCCTCCCTGGCTCAGGCAAATGCCGTTGGCTCCAGAGAAGTGTGCAGGGCCACCTGGTCATGCCAGCTCTGAGGTGGCGCCTGCCCGTCGATCCTGCTATGCTGCTCGGGTGACCCAGCCCAGCACGGCCCTTTCGATCCAGGGGAGCCAGGTAGACGCAGCCACGACAGCCGGCTGTGCGTTCCTCTCAGCTCCTCCCTGGAGCTTCACTCAGCGCTAGCCTTGCCGGGCGATGCTCAAGTGCACCATGTCATTGATTATGTCACCAGCAAGACAGGCCAGAAGGCTGTGAACAGAGACAAACAAGGCCCCCATGCCTCATTTTGTTAACAAATTAGTAACAGCAATATTGCCGGGGTGGGACAGTTTCAGCTTTTACTGACTCAAATGATCACAATTCTCAGTGCTCAAGAACAGAGTGACTTTGGTGGCTGGCTCTGACAGGGAGCCACTGAACGTGCAACTCAAACACCCCTGACACCCTGGAGGCAGGCTCAGGCATGCGGGTGGGGACAGGAGCCTGGCGGCTCACTCCCTGATGTGCGAGGACCAAACCATGAGCCCCTGTGGAGGCCACCACAGCTGCGTTCCTCCTGAGCAAGGGACACCTCAATGCCTCCCGGGCCAAGCCAGTAACGTGTGCAGAGCAGGCAGGTGGTGACACAGGAGGGAATGGAGGAGCCTGAGGGTGGCAGCGGAGAGTACACTCTCATCTAAGGCAATTACATCTTTCTATTTTTTTTTTTTTAGGCCAATAAAACAAAATGATTCAAACAGGAAAAGCTCCCCTTTGTCAAAAAACCCCACCCCATACAACACAGCCAAAGGTGGGTGTGGTCAACCCTACTGTAATCTCTAGCCTGAAGACTGTTCCAAAACATTCTAAAGACCCACTTGCAACATCCTAAGAAGAGTAGCGTAGAGCTGAGGATGGGGTGGTTTCTGCAGTGGTTGGACTCTCGGGGCAGCATCAAACCAGTTCAGTTTAAACTCAGCTCTGCCACTCACTGGCTATGCAACCTCACTTCAATTTTTTTGGCCCCTTTTGTTGTTCTGTACATGGAGAAGAAACCAGCAAACTCACAGATAGGTACTAGAAGGACTAGCATTGAAATGAGATACAGCATGCAACTGCCCAGAACTTACAAAACAGATGTCTAATATGATGTTGTTGTTTAGTAACTAATTTCTGTCTGACTCTTTGGGACCCCATGCACTGTAGCTTGACAGGCTCCTCTGTCCATGGAATTCTCCAGACAAGAATACTGGAGTGGGTAAGCCATTCCTTTCTCCAGAGGATCTTCCTAACTCAGGGATCAAACCTGGATCTTCAGCATTGCAGGCAGACTCTTTACCACTGAGCCACCAGGGAAGCCTGTCTAATATAAAGCATGTATCTAAAATTTAACACGGCCAGAAAAGAACCACTTCCCCCACTGCTATCCCAGCCTCTTTCTCTCGACCTCTGGTCTTTCCTACCTCCATGGATGGCATCACTGCCACCCAGATGCTCAAACCAAAGACCTTGGGATGCTTCTCAGCAGTTCCCACCTCCTCACCCTCTCATGGCTGAACCTAGGAGTGTGCTGGAGCTGGCAAGGACGGGTTCACAGAGCTAACTGTGAGACGGGAGCCTGAAATCAGCCATGGTGGGGATGTTATACCACAGAGACTGGCCCACTACTAGTGAGGGCTTCCCTCCCACCCCAGCTGGCTTACCAGCATCCCACTGTCCTCATTATATGTAAGCCCGACTGACTCTACCTCCCAAATAGCCTGATTTCAGTAATGTCTCACGGTCCACTACCACGCCCCAGGTCCCAGTTTCCACCCCCCGTTAGCCGCCTGGAAGACCATAACGGCCGCTTCCAGGCACCCTCCTGTCTTTTGTGTCTTTCCACCACCACCCTCCCCAGAGCAGCCAGAGTGAACTTTCCAAGTACCCATCACAGCCTCTCTCTTCTAATTAGCTCCCTCCGACAGCTTCCCAACATGCTCAGAGAAACTTCCTGAGGGCCCCTCCCTCCGCCCTCTCCCTCACTCACTGGGCTTCAGTCCTGGCAGCCTTCCCGTCTCCAGGTCATCACATGCTCACCCTTGTCCTGTTCTTCTGTTTGGAAAGTTCTTTCCCCAGGTCTCTGCAGGGCTGCCCCTTTCTCACCACTGGAGTCTAAGCTCAGGTTTCACTCCTTCAGGAAGGCCTCCCTGACCACCTGAGCTAAAGACACTCCCCAGCTATCCACCATCACACTTCCCTCTCTTATCCTCTGGTTGGCCTTGGGTACCTGCAACTTATTGTCTCTGCGTTTGTCTATCTTCCTGAAACTAGAATGGCAGCTCCCTGAGGCTGAGGACCCTGACCCTTTCTCTTACAGCCCCGTTACCAGTGTTGGAGCACTACACACAGCATCACTGTTAAGTGGGGCTGTGACGATGAACCCACTGTTTCGCCCGGCCCCTGTCTGCTAGAATGGACTCCAGCCTCCCATCAGAAGGTGGGAAAGATGCTCCAGGCCCATCAGATCTGGAGAGAAGGCACACACCTCGGTGCTGACCTGACAACCAAGTGAAGCTCAGATTCAACTAGTTAGAGCCCAAAGAACTGCTGCTACTACCCTCCGGGTGACCAGGGAGTCACCACCTCCCCACCTTCATTTCCCCACCCGTAAGACTAGGAACATCACACCTGCCTCAAGGGATCACTGTCAAAGTGAGCGCTGAGCCCAGGCCTGGCACCCAGTAGGAACACACACTAGTACCCCTTTCATGGTCCCACCCCCCACACCTTCCGTTCCTCCTGCTACTGCTGACACTGTAACACTTGACATGTGCTGCCCAGAAAAGAACAGTTCTGACTTTGCTCAACTCTCCTCCAACAACCAGACACGATGACAAAGACCTCATTCCAGTGAGACAGCATTAACGCCACATTCTGCTCTGTAGAGATGTTAGCGGCTTTTCCCGTGGCTGCCCCGTGTCAGGGGTGGCCTGGCACAGCTGAGAGCCCAGAGATACTGGGCACCACCCGGCCGCCTGAGCTGGCTCTTGTGGAGACAGGGGACACCATCAGCTGCCCGGAAAGATCTCATTGGCTGCTGAGCTGCCCTCAGCCTGAGCAGAGCCAGGGAGCCCTGGGAACAACAGTGTGTCTCTGTCCCGGAGTCTGATGTGAGTGTTTTCAAACCATCTCTCTGAAAGGGTCTTGAAACCCAGGGTCGTCACCTGGGACCCTGGAGGTGTCCACATGGGTTAGAGATACTGCACCCAAACCCCAAAGAGCCAAATGGTCCCTGGTCCCATAACACTCTAAGTGAGCAGCCTGAACTCAGGTCCCCTGACTATGCCGTGCAGCTGTATATCAAAGTAAGGGGCACTGATGCAGTGTGAGCGGGTCAGGCATCTGCTTGCTGTCCTCCTGTGTCACTGCCTAGGGGATCTACCGAAGCCTGAGGAACAAACTACAGAAAGGCCTTGCCACAGGCCACTCCAGGAAGAAAGAATGGGGGCGCTCACTCGTCTGTGTCAGGTCCTCCCTCCAAGGCTGGACCAGGGGTCAGAGTCAACACCTCTATCCCACAGGACTGGCTGCCAGCTTAGCTGAGACCACAGGGTCTAGAAAGCCTGACAGAAGTGGGCACAGCCTGGTGCAGAGGAGGATGCACTGGTCAGGGAGGCACAGGCTCCGTTTTGGGCTCTGCCATTACCTGAGGCATCACAGGAGGGAGGGCCCTTCCCCACGGAGCTTCGGATCCCCAGCTATGAACGAGGGGCTGAGACTGGTGACCTCGAAGAGTCCCTCCATCTGTGACACTCTCTGCACCTGAGGGAGCTCATACAATTCATTCTTTCTGGTCCTCGGTCATTCATCCAACCTACCTTTCCTGAGCATCTTTTCTGGGCCAGACGCTGTGTTAGGTACCATGGGGGATGTCAGAGATGAATAAAATGTAGTCCTTTCCCTCAAGGAATTTTGAATCTTATTCCTCGTTAAGAGACTTAACATCTCTTAAGTCTCAGTTTCCTCAATACAAAACAGGTTTGGTGACAATTCCCACAACGAAGACCAACTAAGCATTTACCGAGGTGCCAGGACTGAGTAACACAACCCAGAGGCAAGCACCATCGCCTTCCTCCCCTCACAAAACCAGAAGTGAGTGAGTGAGAGTCACTTGGTTGTGTCCAACTGTTTGCGACCCCATGGACTGTAGCCCGCTGGGCTCCTCTGTCCATGGAACTCTCCAGGCCAGAATACGGGAGTGGGTAGCTATTTCCTTCTCCAGGGGAAATGGCAAACAAAAGCAGGAAGACAAGCCCTTTTCCCTAAGTCACTGTGACAAAGACAGCCACACCCTAATCCCTGGAACCTTTGCAGGGGCTTTGCAGATGTCATTAAGGTTATGGACACTGAGAAGAGGAGATTATCCTGGATTATCCAGATAGGCCCAATCTAATCACATGGGTCCTTAAAAGCAGAGGAAGGAGCCCTCCCAATTGGGTCAGAGAGAGACGCAGAGCTAGAAGAGGGATCAGAGAGACACGATGGAGAAGGACTCAACTAGCCGCGTCGGGCTCTGAAAGTGGAGGAAAGGGGCCACGAGCCAATGAGCGCGGTGGCCTCCAGAAGTTAGGGACAGCCGTCAGTTTACATTGAAGAGGAGGAGGGGGACTCCTACAACTGCAAGGAACTGAATTCCACCAACAATACAAAAGAGCGAGAAATGTATTCTCCCTGCAGACTCCAGAAAGGAACACAGACTGCCAACACCTTGATTTTAGACTGGTGAGACCTGTACCAGACTTCTGACCTAGAGCTTGCTAACAGAATAACTGTGTCCTGCTTTAAGTCATGACACTTTGTTGTGATATGGGAGCAGCAGTCACTGAAAACTACTACATACAGTTGCTACACACTCAGAAGGTACTGGAGCTGGGTCTTCAAGGTTTGCATTCTATGGGGGACCTTGTGCGTAACATGGACACTCGGCCACACTGTGATGCTAGTCTCGTAGAGAATGCATGTCTATGCGTGCTCAGTTGCTCGGTTGTGTCTGACTCTTTTGTGACTCCATGGACTGTAGCCCGCCAGGCTCCTCTGCCCATGGGATTTTTACAGGTGAGAATACTGGAGTGGGTTGCCACTTCCTCCTCCAGGGGACCTTCCCAACCCAGGGACTGAACCCACGTCTCTTGCGCTCCTGCATTAGCAGGCAGATTCTTTATCACTGTGCCACCTGGGAAGCCCCTGGAGAGTGCGCGAGATGATACCAATTCACCATGCCTGGTACACAGCCAGCCCTCAAAATATGATACTACTGTCACTCTCCTCATCAGCTGTTACAGTCTAGCAGCTAAGTGATGTTGCACTGCTTCCCTGTGTTATCAAAAAGGGCCCGGACTCCACGCTCTCCTGCTCTCCCCTGCTCTCCCCGGACCTGCCTCCTCTGGGTTTACCCTCTGCTCACTCCATGTCTACATTTCCACCTGAGATGGAAGCACAGGCTGCCAGGCTCCAGTGTGAGCCTTCAGCAGGGCTGACAGATTCCCTGCACACGTGAACGGGGAGAAGACCTCACGGGGCCATGGCTTTCCTGCTCTTTCTTGGAGGCCACCAATCCAGGGAATCTCAGGGCCCCAGAGGCTGGGGGAGGGGTTGGGCATTCTAATCTAGAGTGTCACATCACCCTGGCCGTAGAGGGGCAAAGCAAACCCCAGGCTCAAGGAAGGGCTTATTTTGTTTGTTTGTTTAAGGGTTTAAGGATACCTTTAGACGGGCAGCCCACCATGTCCTGCGCTAACAACCCTAGTGTTCTTCATTTTCTAGGAAGTGAGGGGGTCCTCTACCAACCCCACGGTCTGCTACGGAAATAATGGAAAAGGACTGCAAAGCTCACTGCAAATCGAGGAGGCTGCCTCACTTGCCCTCTAGAGCTGTGAACACTGTGCTGCTCCCTCCCACTGACATGCTCTGTGCTTAATAAGGCTCCCATAAAGATCACTCCTTCGAGATAATCATAGACTCTCAGGGGCATGCCACTCTTAGCTGTCAGCATCATTTAGGAAGACCTTATAAAGGCTTTCTCAGCCTCCTGTTCATCTCAAAGTTGAGCTCTCTTTAAAACGCTGTTAAATCCCACTGCAAAACTTCTGTGCTTTTTTCCTAAGCTTCTCCCACACCCCACCTGGCCTCCTTCCCCACCCCCTCCACCCGCACCCCCTGAAGGCTTAGGTCCAGTGGCTGCATTCTCTCTGAGCACCATCTATGGCTCTGGTGCTGGTCACCCTGCTCTCTGCCTCGGTTTCCTCCCGCACCTTGGGTGAGAGGAAAAATTAAAGACCATGGGACACTGGCATGTGTACAACTTTGTCAAAACGAGAACAATCACTACAAAGTCACAGCCGGGCTCCCATCCTCTGTTCATTGTGACAAGCTGCCTTTGGAGAACTAATAGCTGTACTCAAAGAACAAGGCTATAATCCTATTATCTGGTCCAGTTTCTTAATCTGCCATCAAGCCCAGGTATGGCGGATCCACAGCCTGCCTTTGGGAGAACATTAACCCTGATAGACAAATACTGTTTTTACGAATTCAAAACAATGCAGGAGACTGAGGAGATTCTATTTTTTCTGAGGATACTCTTCATAGCTTCCACCAGTTTCTCAAAGCAACCTGAGACCCAAAAGACATTAAGAATGATGGTTTTAGGACCTAAACTCCTCTAAGAGCCTCTGAGAAACACTTGGAAGTTCAAATACCACTCTGTTCCGAAAGCGGGGAGCTTGTCATGGAACCTGGCCATAGTAGGTTCTTGGTAAACGATTTTTAGAAGAACGATTTTGAAAGCACCGCCTGAGGGGATTTCTTCATGGTGGCAGGGAGGGGGCAGGGGAGCACGTGGGGGAGATGGGGGGTGAATTTTTCCAGTCTGATGGGTATACTGGCAGACCCCCAAGCTAGGTGATCTTAGTCCTGGTCCCAGGTCTGCCTCCAGCTTCAGTTTCTTCACCAGCAAAAAGAGGCCAAAACCATCTGTCCTCCAGGGCTGTCCAAAAAGCTACGGGGAGCTTTGTCATTTTCTACCTCTCCTTCAGTGTTTCTGGAGCTAACAGCCCAGGCCCGTTGTTTCTCAGCATCAGGCCGACATATACTTTTCTCTGTTCTGTTGGATTTTTGGACTAACCAGGCCTCCTCGAGTTCCGTCGATTCAAATTCTCAGATCTTGGAGAGCCCAAGGCACCAGGGCCTTCCCTACCGACAGGAGCCAAGGGGCAGGGTTTTTCCCTGCTGCTCCAGGGCCTCTAGTACACACTTCCAGATGCTTCTCTCTCAGGGGCTATTTCACAGGTCGGGGTTTTTCCGGATTCTTCCAGAGCACACAGGAAGTCAGAACCATGACAGAGCCACACAGAAAAGCAGATGGTGGCAGTGGACACGGTCCTGCATCAAGAGTCAGGAGGTGCTGGCTCCAGTCTTCACTTTCGGGGCATTCCTTGACCTAGGACGAGTCAGTTTTCCTCTCCTTCCTTTATCTGGAGACAGGGCAGTAGGTGGCAGAAGGAAAGATCTCATTATCAGACACAAGAGAAAAGTTGCTCTGTTCCACGTGCGATGGAAACGCCAGTGGCCCAGGGTTCAGAGAAGGCTTCTGTGAACTTATGTCTCTGCTGAGGCCTGGAGGGGAGTAGGAATTGGCCAGGCAAACAGCAGGGTAAAGGGGGCTCCAGGAATAGGGCCCAGCATGGACAAAGGCCTGGAAATGAAAGTGAGCAAGCAGAGTCTGTCTCAGAAACCGAGGAAAGATCAGCATGGTTTCAGCAGACAAGGAGGAAAGGCAACGGGCAAGGGAAGAGGCTGGAGGGGTGGGAGGGGCCAGATCATGCATAACCTGGAGCCTGACCTAGGGAATCAGGCCACAGGGAGCTGTGAGTCACTGCTGAGCTGTCATGGGTGCCCAGCAAATGCTTTTCTTAAGTCAGCCCATGGAGCCAGTTATCACGGTGGATAGCATGCTTACACCCCAAGTTCACCATCAGGTCTCATCACCTCTCATTCTGTGTAGCTTTTTTATTTATTTAGGCTGTGCTAGGTTCTTCATTGCTGTGTGCGGGGACTATTCTTCATTTCAGTGCACTGGCTTCCCGTTGTGATGGCTTCTCTTGCTGGGGCACACGGGCTTAGTTACTGCGTGGCTGTGGGATCAAATCGGAGCTGGGATCAAACCTGTGTCCCCTTCATTGGTAGGCAGATTCTTAACCACTGGACCACCAGGGAAGCCCTCGTTTTGTGCAGAGTTTTACGCTGGGATCTTTCTTGCCAAACCTATCACCACAGAAGAACTTTATCCCTTTTCTCCACTGATGTTAGTACCTCATTTCCTACCCTTCCCTACAACTCAACACCCCTGGGAGCACCCAAAGGGTGGGTAATGGTCCGTCCCCACCTACCAGGAAAGACATTTGAGGCCCACAAACAAATCACCTCCTTGCTCGAGAAAGTGTGAGCCAGCCGGGCATCCAGTTTTCAGGGAGTAGCAGCTCTCCTTAGCACAGTAGGGCATCGCCCATCTCCCGCAGAGCACAGGGAGGAAATGAAGAGGTGGGACGTTTGAGAGACTTTCCGAGCCCACCTGGGGCCAGGCACAACTTGATAACTGTTTTATGGCAAGTCCAAGAATATCAGAAATACACACTTGGACATCTGGATCAGAGCACAAAGCACAACAGCACTGATTTCAGATCACGAGTTGTTTGGCATCTCTTCTGCCTCCCCCTGAGTAAGCGCCTCTGCCCTCCATTGCACACACGCAGCTCGTTCTCTGCCCCTTACTGGACTTACAGCATGTGTTGTGGTTGAATTATTTATGTTTTATCTCACCTACTTGATTTTTTTTTTAAAGAGTAAGAAGTTATTGTTGGCTGCACTGGGTCTTCGTTACTGTGAGCAGGCTTTCTTCCAGGTGCGGCGAGGAGGGGCTACGCTCCAGCTGTGGTTCGAGGGCTTCTCATTGCGGTGGCTTTTCCTGTTACAGAGCACAGACTGTAGGGCGCACAGGCTTCAGTCACTGCAATGCACGGGCTTAGTTGCCCCACGACGTGTAGGATCTTCCCGGACCAGGGATTGAACCTGTGTCCCCTGCACTGGCAGATGGATTCTTAACCACTGGGCCACCAGGGAAGTCCCCTTCTACTTGATTTTTAAGTTTACTCAGGAATAAGATCCTGGGGGTGTCATTCATACATAACACAAGGGGAATGGCAGCCCTGGGACAGTACAACCGAGGGTCCTAGGAAAGCTCTTAAGATCACCCCTTGGGCTACACCACAAGACAGTGACCCTGGGCAACTGACTTAACCTTGCTCTAGTCTTCTCATATGTAAAAACAGAGTCATAATACCTAAGTCTCGGTGTAATGCCTGATGACTAAATAATCTTAATGCATATAAAACACCTGCCACTTGGCAGAACTTCAGGGAATCCAGCCTTCTTACTCCTTCTCTGCATTTTCCTACAGTCCCCAGCCAAGGCCTTCACAATTACTCACCAAAAAGCTGGGTGAAGAGAGAGTCAACAATGCAACTCTAGTGATAGGGGTCCCTTGCCCCCCTTGGGCAGCACAGAGGCTACTGCGTCAGCCATGTATAGAAGCCAGGCTCACACAACAGAAAGCCGCAGAGGCTCGGCCTGTGTAAGCAGTGTCCTGAGCTGAAATGCACACTCCCTCACTGCAAGCATTTAGCTAAATCTGGTGTCCTGTTAAAAATGACTAAGCAGCAATCACCTTGAATTGAACAAGAATCCCCAGTCCATCACTTTTTGCTGAATTGTAAATCAGCGTGCTCACAACTGATGCTGCAGCAGAAACTCTTGAAGCAAGGACATGTCACAGGGGACCTTTATTTATTAGACAAACTTGAAAGATTAAAGGTTTTTCAGGATGAAAAAATTACCAAATATACCAAATAATCTGAAGTTCCCTAATCATGCAAAATATAGCTCGTGCATGAAACAGTTATATTCAAATAAGACCTGTTCTGGTTTTTGGTTTTCTTTTTTTTTTTTTGGTTTCTGGCCACTAAAGATGTCCTCTCGAGGCTTACCAAAGAATCTTGCCCTACGGTAACATGAACTGCGTAACTGAGCCCTGATCCAAGTGCTTTACCTGGATTTACTTGTCTAATCCTTCGCTCAAGGATATGGGGCAAGTGCTGTCACTACTCCCGTTTCACATCTGAGGAAACTGAGGTACCAGGAGGGTGCACAGCTTGCCAAGGTCACGCAGGTAGTAAGTGGCTGGGCCAGGCAGGTCACTCTACCCTCCAGCACCTGCACACTGAACCACTGGGCTTTACTGCCCCTCAAAACCCAGGAATGAAGCTGGGCTTGGGAGTCCACTTTGTTTAGAGTCTATCAGAAACTTTCACATTCAGGATCTCATTTGCTGCTCCTGACAACCATATGAGATAACATAGGTCTTATCACCATTTTACAGGGGATGACCCCCTCATCCCCTGAGGGCCTTACTGAGGGTCCAGACTTGCTAACTTCTAGCCTGGCAAGCAGCAGAGACAGGACTTGAGTGCCTGCACTTCCAAGTGGCAGGAGGTTTGTGCATAAAAGTGGGCTATGCCTGGGAACGCACGTGCTGGCGGTTCAGGGACTCTACAGTGGGTGCTGGGGTATCTCCTTCCAGCTCTGCACCTCCAGCTGCAAACGTGGGGGATGAGGGAGGTTCACAGATGGCTGACGCCAGCAGTGATGGGGGAAATCTAGGCAGTATGGGGCATGCCTTTCTCTTTTGAAGACTCAAACAGGTCCCCCATGGAGCACTGCTCCCTGCTCCCCTCAGCATTAGATTCTCCTGAGACTGATAGACTCAGAGGAGCACCGCTTAGTTTCCTGGACTTTCCTTTGCTTAACAGAACACACTATTATCACCTTTCAAGAAACTGAGATAATTTTTTTTTTGATGTGGACCATTTTTAAAGTCTTTATTGAATTTGTTACCATATGGTTTCTGTTTTCTGTTTGGGTTTTTTGGCCACGAGGGATGTGGGAGCTTAGCTCTCCGATCAGGGATCGTACCCACAACCCCTGCACTGGAAGGCAAAGTCTTAACCACTGGACTTCCAGGGTAGTCCTAAGAAACTGACATATAATTTACATATAGTAAGACATAAAATCCTAGGTATACAGCTCCATAGATTTCTACAGATTATAATCTGTGTAACCACTGCCTAGATCAAGATATTATTTGTTTTAGGTTTTTTTTTTTTTTTGCCCCTAGTGTAGGAAGGAAGGGCTTAGCACTGGAGCCCTGCTGCAAACTCTCCTACTGCTTGGACCTGGTCCTAGCATCTGCAGGAAGGAATTGAAAATTCCAAGATCTGTCGGGAAAGGGAGCAAAGAGCCAGGCCTAGTCTCTGGAGAGAGGAGATGGGGCAACCAGAGAGGAAGTCTCCTCCACAGAAGCAGGGGTAGCAAAGCCCTTCCCTCCCACTGCATACAGTAAGTGCTCAATAAAAAGCTGTGGCTTCATACACTCAGCCAGTCTTAATCCACTGTGGACCCACATGTACAAATAATACATAGCACACATGTATAGTGGAGTTTCATATAAGAGTTGTGAACACTTCTTCCAGGCCCAATAGGCAATTTACAAGAAAACCCACAACAGTGTAAATGGGCTGCTCTACTGATGGTGTAAATTGGCCCCGAATATTCACTGCACAACATGGACCTATTTGGCTTGTGGGGTAGAAAAAAGTAGGAATTGGGATTTCCTCCACAGGAAGGTTACAACCTAGACGAGGAAACATGTCCTAAATGTACCAAATGTTTGCAACTGGTAAACAATAACAACCATAATTATTATTATGTGCCTCCCCAGGTAGCTCAGACAGTAAAGAATCTACCTGCAATGCAGGAGTCCTGGCTTCGATCCCTTGGTCGAGGGCATGGCAACCCGCTCCAGTATTCTTGCTTAGAGAATCCCATGGACAGAGGAGCCTGGAAGGCTACAGTCTCTGGGGTCACAAAGAGCTGGACACAACTGAGCGACTAACACCTTCACTTTTTTTTCAGGGCTGGGTTACATACCTTCTACTCTGCTTCCCACATGCCTCCAACCTACTCACTGGAAGGTGGTACAGCCAGGATGCCACCCAGGCGGGGCTGACAGCAAAGCGGGCGCGTGTCCCCTCCCACCCAAGTGGCTTCTCTGCACACAGCTCACGCGCAGTGCGCCCCACTAGGCTCACGGGAGCAGGGCTGTTCTGGGAACAGTGCACGTGCGTGTGCTGTGCGTGGATGACGCCCAGGTAAACAGGGGGAATCTCTACACGACCATGACAGTATATTAAGATGCTGCACAGTGTGGTGTGGATTCATGCACAAGACAATCTGGAGAACAGAGATCCTGGCATGGGTGAGCATACAGAGCAATGGCCCACGGAGCAGAGGAGACTGAACTGGTCCTCTTAGGCCAGACCTGCACATACAGAAGACAGCAGGGGCCTGCCTGGGCCTCCAGCACAGATGAAGAGACGGAGGGATGCCAGAAGTGGGCATCCCAGAGTGGGCTCGGGATCTGGGTGGCGGGCTGGACCACCATGTGCTCCAAGCCAGGCAGGGTTTCAGACCCACTTGAGGTGGCTGCACAGGGCAGTGAGAGAAGACTCCAGGCACCAGACTCAAAGAAACACTGAACTGGAGATGGCCGTGAGGGGCTCTGGCTGGGCACCCACAGTGGGACAGACACACCCGCAGGCAAGTGCTGGGAAGAAGGTGGTGGCTCACGGGCCTGGGTGGGGTCAGAGACACTGCTGCTGCTCCCAAGAAGACATGGAGGAGCTCTGCCCAGGCACCCCCAGCCTCAAGAGGGCGGAACTGCTGCTCAGAGTCAGCATCATTTTTTCTTTTTGGCCACTGCATGATTTTTATTCTCTTAAAATAATAAAATAAAATTCTGTTTAAACGTCATTCTACACTATAATTATCTATAAGACCATGGTTTTGATGTATTAGGGACTTTTGGTCCTAAAACACATGAAAGTAAACACATTAACATATGTCTTCACCTGCAGACCACTAAGCATTTGGGCTACACTTGGAGAAGCTTGCCCTGAGGCTCTGACTGCCAGGGATCTGCATCTCGACCCTGTGCTTGTCTCCTAAAGGCCAGTCGGAAATGACTGTCCTTCCGAGGCCATGCAGAGTCCACCCACTTCATCCCTGGGAGGGCTCCTTCCCTCTTTTGTCCCTCCTCTGTCAGGACACACACATGCACACACAAAGATCACCAATGCCCCCCACCCCCATGAAGCAGACCTTGCAGGGGAATAACAGTCCTCATTCCCACAAAACAAGGGTCTGCAAGAGTCTGTGAGGAAGCTTTCTTTCTGACCTCGCCTTTAGATCAGACCACATTCCAAGTAACCACTTGGCACCCATTTTCCTGGTTCATCTGTGACTCTAGCTATGGAAACTTCCTTGTGGTTCCCTCCCACACACAGGCACAGTCCTGGCCTAGCATCTTCGCACTTCCTATTCCCTCTGCCTACAACACTCTGAAGCTGAAGCTCCAATACTTCGGCCACTTGATGCGAAGAACTGACTCACTGGAAAAGACCCTGATGCTGGGAAAGATTGAAGGCAAGAGGAAAAGGGGATGAGAGAGGATGAGATGGTTGGGTGGCATCACCAACTTGATGGATATGAGTTTGAGCAAGCTCCAGAGTTGGTGATGGACAGGGAAGCCTGGCGTGCTGCGGTCCATGGGGTCGCAAAGAGTCGGACACAACTGAGCAACTGAACTGAACAACACTCTTCCCCCCATTGTACATGGCTGGCTCCCTCCCCTCCATCAAGTCTTTGCTCCAATTTCATCTTCTTGGTGTGGCCTTCCTGACCTCTTTGAAAGACCCCTCCACGTTCTTTATCCTCCTTCCCTACAAGGTATGAGCTCAATAAAGACCTGCAGAGTAAAAACATGAATGAACGATAATGTTAGTGGAAAGCTTTTTAACCAAACGGTTTCACACACTTGATGGCAAAGACCACAGACATTTGAAAATAGCCATTCACACTCCCTCTTCCCTGGAAGAATTGCTAGTGTGGATCTTGACTAGAAGTTAGCAAACACATCTGGCCTGGCTGAGCTGAGAGATCTTAAGTTCTCATGCAGGTGAGCGTATGGCCGTGGTGCCCACCATTGGGGAGGGTTCCCCAGGAACCCTCCCATACAGTCTGACCCTGTGTGGCACCCATGCCATTTTACAGAAAGGGCCAAGCAGAGCACTTCTGCTACAGAGATTCTTCACACCAGCCTCCTTGCTGCTGAAGTCAGGCCAACATCTGCTACAACAAATGACAGTACATCACTCTTATCTGGGAGCCACTTGTCCAGCAATTTCTGTGAGTCAAAACCTTGCCAGGAGCCACGAAGGACAACGAGGAACTCTGAGCAGCAGGTTGTACAACAGGAACCTTGTCACCGTTGTATACATTTGTAAAGCATTTCATGGTTGTCAATTCATTTTTACATACTAATCCCATGTCATAAGCAAGTAGAAATGTGGAAAGTCCAGGTACCACAGCATAAGCACTCTACAAGAGTTCCTCGGGTCCTCACTTATATTCTATTTCTTCCTGCCCTACACACTACTGTGACAAAGCCAGTCATTTCATTCCAGGCCACTGCAGATTCAGGGTAGAAGAAGAAAGGGAAATAACATTTGAGGTAGGAACACTGAAAGAGCAAGAAGGAGCAGATGACAGCAAGTGAAGAGATGGGAAAGTTATATAAGCATATCAAAGCTGAATTAATTACATTCCAGGACCATTTGTGGGGGGGGAGTTGGGGTGGGTGGGTGGGGGGGAGTTGGGGTGGGTGGGTGGGGGGGAGTTGGGGTGGGTGGGGGGGAGTTGGGGGGGGGGGGGGAGTTGGGGTGGGTGGGTGGGGGGGAGTTGGGGTGGGGGGGAGTTGGGGGGGGAGTTGGGGTGGGTGGGAGGGCGGGAAGGGAGGGAAAACCGTCTAGTCTGCCCATCAATTGCCCTCGGCGGGGGGGTGGGGGGGCACTGCTGGTTTTTAGCACCAAAGCAATAGCAAAAAGTGATGACTTGGGGCCACCAGGACAAAGGTTAAATACAGTGTTCAGCATTCAGTTACTTTTGGTAACACCATATGACCACTTTCTTTTGCAAATGTCCCTCCTAGTTTCTAAACCTCTCCCTGAATTGATAAATAGAGCTTGAAAGGAACATTGACTTTTTTTCACAAAGTAAAACCCCCTTTCACAAGTAGCACTGTGACAGGACTTCCTGGCTTTTCTCAATTGCCAAAGACATTCCTCCCATCCATCGCCAAGCAGCCAAAGTCTGCACGCTCTCATCTCAGGTCCAGGCTACGATCCAGCTGGTCCCTTCCTTTTCCCCACGACTCCTCATTGTTTAGCTCTGGGGTTGCATAATTTACAGTCACCCCGTGAAGGGCCATGTGTTCCCGAGTAGGAAGCTGTCACACTGAATAGAGCACGGCTGGGCTGCATTCACAAACAGAGCATTGCACAATTCCTTTGCACAGCCAGCAACAGCAAACCTCCTCCTTGCCTGCAGGCAGCCCCTGCCAATGGGCGAGACTGGGGGCAGGGGTGCTGGGAAGGACTGCGACCATAAATTCTCTCTACTTCACTGTATAACAAAGCAGGCTCATAAAAACCACAATCGTATTTTCAAGCCAGAATTGAAATGAGAGGCCCAGGGCAACACCTAATTTGGTTCCTAGAACTCAACAAGTTGTGAACTCGTTTTCTCAGTTGAGAGGGAACTACATAGGGGGGCAGAGGTGGAAACTGATTTCAGGACTTTGGGTAGGGATGTAACCCAAGAGCTGACAAAAAGCAGGCCTGCCTGAGTCCAAAGATGCTAGGACGGCCTCATTAGCGGCAGCCCAGATCTGCAAAGGCTGGGCTCTGGAAGACAGCACCGCAGGGATGGGAGGCCCAGAGAGTTCTAACCCTGAATGCAGAAGGTGTGCCGACTGGTATACACACGACAGAGCAACAGGACTCCTCCACCTCTGGTATGTCTGCTCAGTTATGAACCAAGGTGTGACCCTGTACAAGTCTTTCAGATAACCTCTGAGTCTCACTTTCTTCATCTCTAAAATGAGGATAACCAGGGACTTCTCTGAGTGGTCTAATGTCTAATAAGACTCTGTGCTCCCAATGCAAGGAGCCCGGATTCTACCCCTGATCAGGGGACTAGATCCCACATGCCACAACTAAAGATCCTGCATGCTGCAATGAAGACTAGGTGCAGCCGAATTTAAAAAAAAAAAAAAAGAAAGAATTAAAATAGGGATAACCAGTAACCTGCTACCAGTGAGAGTTAAGCTGATCGTATACTGGGTCAGTGGCTCAGTCGTGTCCAATTCTTTGCGACCCCATGGACTTAGCCCACCAGGCTCCTCTGTCCATGGGATTCTCCAGGCAAGAATACTGGAGTGGGTTGCCATTTCCTCCTCCAGGGGATCTTCCTGACCCAGGGATCCAATGTGGGTCTCCTGCACTGCAGGCAGATTCTTTACCATCTGAGCCACCACGGAAGCCTGATCATGTTTATTAAACATCTTGAATAATAAATGTTCAAGAAACGTTATTTCCTTCTCCCCAACTGGCTTCTCCCAACCCTTCCTTGGAATATTCTCTCTGGAGAAGTTAAGGGAGAAATGGCAGCACACTCATTCTTGCTCTGATATTAGCTAGCCATGGGAACCTGGACAGTCACTCCCTTCTCTAGGCCTAACAATCTACAAGAAAACATTAGAATTTACAGAAAAATTAAGTAAGGTTGATGAATACAAAATCAATACACAAAATCAACTGTTATTTCCGTACACCAGCAACAGATACAAAATGCAATTCAAATGCTTCTACCATCACCTTAGGAAGGAAGCCTTTCCAGTCAAAAGACCTGAATTGCTATGGTTGCTGCTAAAAACACATTGGCTGAGCTGTATTCCTATCTGGAGCAGGGAGAGTCTGGGACTGAGGAAAGGGGAGAAGATAAGAAAAATAGTTTTAATGTTAGAAAAAGGAAGGAGGGAGGGAGGGATGGAGGAAGAGAGGGAAGAAAGGAAAGGAAGGAGGGAGGGAAGGAGAGAGGAAGAAAGGAGGAGGCATACAAGCTAGATATTCTATACACCATACAGATTCTGGGTGCTGACAATATTTAATGAAAACAACCTTCAGAACTTTCTATGTTTTTAGGAAAAATCAACTTAGATAATGACCCTAAAATTGAGGATCTGTCTAATTTAGAAAAGTAATCTAATGTCAAGACCTAGAAATACCAACAATGTTGGAGCAGTTAAATTAGCATTAAAAGTATTGTGACAAATACTACCTGATCTCACTTACATATGGACTCTCCAAAAACGAAAAATCCCCAAACCAAGCTCATAAATAACAGAGAAGAGATTGGTGGTTGCCAGGGGCAGGGGGTATCAGGTGGGCAAAACAGGTGAAGGGGGTCAAGAGACATAAACTCCAATTATAAATAAGTCATTGGGACATATACTACAGCATGGTAGCTAGAGTTAATAATACTTCATTATTGCATATTTGAAAGTTACTGAGAGTAGATTTTAAAAGATCTCATCATAAGAAAAAAGAATTTTTGTAACACTGTATGGTGACAAATGTTAACTAGACTTATTGTGATCATTTCACAATGTATACAAATGTCAAATTATTATGTTGTACACTTGAAATTAATATAATGTGATAAGTCGACTGCCTCAATTGGAAAAATAAACTATTGGTGTCAGTAAAAAAATAAAATTTTAAAAACACAATTGAAAAAGGAGCAATTATAAGACCATTGTAAATATCAAGTATCTAGCTATAAATTTAACAGAAAGTATGTAAGCCCTCTATGGGAAACGTTATAAATATTTTAGGAGAAATTATGATAATCTAAATAAGTGGTGAAACGTAACACACTCATAGATCAGGAGGACTCAAGATGTACAGATATCAATTCTATCAAGAATAGAAAGAAAACAAGAAACACGAATCAAAATTCCAATAGCAGTGTGTGTTACAGAAATTGATTTTAACATTTAACATGCAAACACAAAGGACTGAGAACAGCCAAACCACTCACAAAGACCAAGGGGGGGGGGGGATTTACTAAACCAACTATCCAGACTTGCTATAAAGCTACAGTAATAAAGATTATGTGGCAACGACCTAGGAATAGTCTGATAGACTGGAACAGAGGGTCAAGAAACAGGTCCCTGTGTACATAAACATTTGACATATGACAGAGGTGGTTATACAGATCAGTGACCGAAAAAAAAACTCTCTTTTTCAACAAGTGGTGCTGGGACAAATGGGTATCCATTCAGGGGGATAAAAAATGAAACTGGAACCCTATCTTATACCATATACAAGAACCAATTACAGATGAATTGAGCATCAAAATATGGAAGGAAAAAGCTTCCAAGCTTTTTGAAGAGGAAGAGAAAGTTTTGTCATCTCTAAGTAAAACACAGATCTCTTAAACGGGACACAAAAAATACTAACCAAAAAGGGGAAGACTGAAAAAATCTAACATTAAATATCAGAACTTTGAGGCTTCTTCTTTTACCACTAGTAGCTCAGTGGTTAAGAATCCACTTGCCAGTGGAAGAGATACAGGTTTGATCCATGATCCAGGAAGATCCCAAATGCCCGGGAGCAACTAAGCCCATGCACCACAACTATTGAGCCTGTGCTCTAGAGCCCAGGAGTCTCAACTACTGAGCTCATGCTCTGCACCAAGAGAAGCCACCACAATGAGAAGCCTGCACACTGCAACTAGAGAGTAACCCCTGCTTGCTGCAACTAGAGAAAAGCCCACATAACAATGAAGACCTCGCACAGCCAAAACTAAACAAGTTATTTTTAAAAAGAACCTTTTTTAAAAATCATAATACATCATTAACAAAGTGAAAGGACAAATAAAGGACAAAACATGAATAAAACTGGAAAAGGACTACTATCCAGAACATATAAAGAACTCCTACAAATTAATGAGAAAAATACAACCTAATTTTTAAAAAAGAAACAGAAGAATAGGTACCTTACAGAAAAGGAAATCCAATGTCCAATAAATAAGCGAAAAGCTGTTCAACCTCATTAGTAGAGCATGTAAAGTAAAACCACAATGAAATACTCTCAATTAGGCAAAAAATTTAAAAGTTTGACAATACCAAATATTGGCAAGGATTTAGAACAACAGGAATTCTCCGTGCTAGTGCGAGTGTAACGTGGAATAACCACCATGGAAACCACTGTGGCATTATCTAAGATAGCTGAAGATTCCCAGCAATTCCACTTCAAATAACCATTTACCAATGTAGGTGCCTCAGGATATAAATCTACATGGGTATTCATAGTAGCATCCTTCACAACTGCCCCAAACTCAAAATAACCCAAAGGCACATCAACAGTAGAATGGATAAATAAACTGCAGGGTCTTCGGAGCTGGTGTATAATGGTGTATGTTGTACAGCAGTGAACTGAATAATATCTGACAAATTCATGAGTATACACAAGTATTTGTGAATGCTACATAGAAAAATTATAAACATTTGGGAGAAAATGCTATAAAATACTGCACAGCAATAAAAATGAACTACAGCTATGTACAACAACTGGAGTAAACATTACAAACACAATGTTGAAGGAAAGCTACAACTTAATACATAACAGTAGGATTCCGACTAGGTCAAAAGCAGATAAGAATAACCTTTACAATAAGAATATGCATGTATGGGTGACAAACTATACAGAAAAGCAAGGAAACATCATGAAAATCAAGGCAGCGGGGAGTGAGGGAGAGAGAGCTATGATTGAGTAGGTCTATTTGGGGATCTTCTTTACATGAGTGCATGCTTTGCAAATGCTTGTTAAACATGAAAGATTAATGCATATTTTGCATATGTATTGATCTATGTCATGACAAAAGTGTTTTTGCTAAAAAAAAAAAAAAAAGAAAGAAAGAAAGAAAGAAACTCAACATTACATCCTCCAGAAGTCTTTCTATACTCCAAACCCACTTAGGTGCTCCCTCAGCATCCTTCACCTCTCAGCTGGCTGTGATGCCAATGAACTTAAGGGCATCTCTGCCCTCGAGGGCAACCATGGAGCCTGTCTTGGTTCACCATTGTATCCTGTGCATACGTGGAGCATGCAGTGCGTGCTCAATAAATATTTGCTAACTTAACCAATGACTGCACTAAAAGATCTGTGTTGGTAAAAAACTAATTAGCTCCTTCCTTCACTGTTGGTGGGAATGTAAACTGACATAGCCATTATGGAAAACAATGTGGAGATTCCTTAAAAAACTAGGAATAAATCTACCATATGATCCTACAACCCCACTACTGGGCATATACCATGAGAAAACCATAATTCTAAAAGACACACGCATTCCAATGTTCACTGCAACAATATTTATAATAGCCAGGACATGGAAGCAACCTAGATGCCCATCGACAGGTGAATGGTTAAGGAAGTTGCGGTACATTTATACAATGGAATATTACTCAGTCATTAAAAAGGAACAAATGTGAGTCAGTTGTAGTGAGGTGGATGAAACTAAAGCCTCTTATTCAGAGTGAAGTAAGTCAGAAAGAGAAAAACAAGTATTGTATATTAACGCATATATATGGAATCTAGAAAAATGGTACTGATGAACCTAGTCAAGAACAAACTTGTGGACACAGTGGGGGAAGATGAGGGTAGGATGGACTGAGAAGGTAGCACTGACATATATATGCTATCATGTGTAAAATAGTGGGAAGTTGCTAAATAACACAGGAAGTCCAGTCTGGCACTCTGTATTGACCTAGAGGGGTAGGATAGGGGGAAGGGAGGGAAAGAAGGGATAAACATATAATTATGACTAATTCGAGTGTTGTCTGGCAGAAACCAACACAAAATTCTAAACTAATTTTCCACCAATTAAAAAAATAAATGCAAAAAATTTTTAAAGTAATTAGCTCTGGACAAACCAACTAAAAACCAGGAAGAATGTACTAATGTGATGGAAGGAGAGGCACACCTGAAGTGAGAAAAACCAGGCTCTGGTTCTATCGTGTACTGGCCACATCGTCTTAAATAAATCACTTTTTTCACGAGGCACTAGTGGTAAAGAATCACCTGCCAATGAAGGAGACACAATTGATTTGGGTTTGATCCCTGGGTCGAGAAGATGCCTTGGAGTAGGAAATGACAACCTACTCCAGTATTCTTGCCTGGAACACTCCATGGACAGAAGAGCCTGGCAGACTTCAGTCCATGGGGTCGCAAAGTCGGACCAAATGAGCACGCATGCACTGATGGCCTATGTCAGATCTCTCGCCTCGCCTCACTTCTCTCACTGATAGTAAAAGTACTATGACCATCTAAGGAACTTCAACATTATGCTAAATGCTTTTAGCTGTGTTGCTGCATTTAATCCTCACAGTATATCTGCAATGTGTTTAATTTTTTTAAAATCTCTTTTTAATGATTCGGACACTAAGGTTCAGAGAGATTAAATAATTTCCCCCAAAGCACATGATCACCAACAAATGGCAAACCCAAGATCTCCAAAATTCATGCTTTCCTGATAGTGCTATACTTTCACCTCAGTTTTTTCACCTGTAAAATGGGGATACGGGAAAGTCTGTGCAGCCTGACAAGACTGTTGTAAGTAAGACTCAAAGGTGATAGAGAGTGTAGAAGCAGCTATAAACTCTAGAGCACCACTCAAAGGTAAGGAATGTAACGGGTAGTAAGCATTTACCACGGGCCCACACAAAAGAAGCAGATGCTTTCCACCCACACTGAGCTTTCAAGCCAGTTCTAAAGGAAAGCTATGTGAACAGGAAAACTAGGAACACACGTCAATAAACTGACTTAAGGAAGCGTTTGGGAATAGCACACAATACAGGCTCAATTGTAAGACCAGCAGTGGGTGTACTGCTTGCGCTGTGCAAGGCTGGCTCTGTCCTTCAACAGCCACATAACAATGTAGCCAGCCAGATTTTGTTATAGCTTACTGCAATTCTTTTTTCCCCCTTAACAATTTTTTTTTTTTTAACTGTGCTGTGTGGCATGCCAGATCTTAGTTCCCTGACCAGGGACTAAATTCATGCCCCCTGCAGTGAAGTACAGAATCCTAACCATTGGATGGCCAGCGGATTCCTAAAAAAAAAAGGACATTTTACAAGTCAGATTTACTGAAGCATAATTTACTTAAATTCACTCTTTTGGGGTAGATAGTTTGATGAGTTTTGGTAAACATATACAACTGTGTAACCATCGATTAAGAGAGAGAATATTTTCTCTCTCCTCCCAAAGTTCCCTCGTTTCCCCTCATAGTCAATCTTTCTCTCCTACCATCCCCAGAAACCACTGATGTGATTTCTGTCCCTATGGTTTTGCTTTTTCCAGAATACAGAGGAGTTTTTTTTAATACGTACGTCATATCAAGTTGTCCCATGTTTTAAGGCCCCCAGGGCATTCTGAAACCCAAATGCCTCTCCCTGGGCTGCACCATGGCTCCTCTTGGCTTCTTTAATCCTATTTTGCGTCACTTTTTCTTCCCTGTGGTCCAGCCTCCCTGACTGCCTTTTTGCTCATTTCTGCCCCAGGGCCTTTGCATCTGCTCTTCCCTCTTCCTCAGCTCTTTCCTGACCAGCTCTCTTTCCCTCATCTCCTCTAACCACTCCCCACTGTTCAAGCTCAGCTTCTTCTACTGGAATATATCACTACACGAAACAACCTTGCTTATTCACTTACTTGTCATTCTCCATCTCTAAAGCTGAAAGATCCTTAAAGACAGGGAGATTGCCAGTTTTACTGAGTTAAGGGCTCTATTCTTAGAAACTTAGAAAATGCCAACCCATGATTGGTCTTCCACTGGTATTCATAGAATGAACACACATGTGCTGAAGAAACAGGGACTGGTGAGGTCTGTGTGACTGAAACTCTAAGAAGATTCAAAGAAGAAACAGGTTCTATATTTGGCAGGAGGGCTGGCCACAGCTCTCAACCAGGATCTCCCTACTGACATTCTACCATCCTTTCCCCAAAGTCCCCAGTGATGAAGTCACAAAGTGCCTGGGACACAGAGCCAGGCCTCCTCATTCTGGCCCTCTGGTGCCCTCAGGCTTGCTCCTCTCCTGAGGCTGGGGTCCCTCCAACTCCTCTTTGCCCACCTGGCTGGAACTCCCTCCAACAGCCAGCTCAGACTCATGGTCCTTTTTTCTCCCATCCAGGTGCACTCAAAGAGACAGGGACCCCAGGGGTTATTCTGTCTTACACTCTTCCCCCTGGAAGAGCCTCACAGGACCCTGGTCCTACAAACCCTGACAGTATTACGAGACCAATTCCTGCCTCGCAGGGCCCTACATTCTCAGTGGAGTGCACACATGGAGGCAACACGCCCTGGTGTCCACAATTCCCTGAGCTGATGTCCCAGTTTTCGTTCTCAATTAGCACTGCAGTTCTGAAAGCTTGATTTCATTATAATTTATGATCTCAGTTGAGGGTGGCCAAGGGAGAAGGCGGGGAATTCCTCACCACAAGAACATCTGTTCTGGTGGACAGCAAAATTTAAATTATGACCTCAAGACTTGAGCAGAAGCTTATATAGATCATTCCGTCCAGTTTCCTAATTTTATTATTTTTTTAAGATTTATTTATGTTTTGGCTGCTCTGGGTCTTCATTGCTGTGCATGGGCCTTCTCTAGTTGCGACAACCAGGGACTACTCTCTAGTTGCGGTGCGTGGGCTTCTCACTGCAGTGGCTTCTCTTGTTGCAGAGCACAGGCTCTATCTAGGGTGCTCAGGCTTCAGCAGTTGCGGCTTGTGGGCTCAGCAGTTGTGGCTCCCAGGATCTAGAGCACAGGCTCCACAGCTGTTGTGCACAGGCTTAGTTGCTCCTCGGCATCTGGCATCTTCCCAGACAAAGGATCAAACCCACGTCCCTTGCATTGCAAGGTGGTTTCTTAACCACTGGACCACCAGGGAAGCCCCAGTTTCCTAATTTTATATATGAAGGTACTAAGTCCCAGAGACGTGAAGGAACTTGCCTGAGGCCACCAAGCCAAATAGGGACAGAGCTGGGGTCAAACTCGTCTTTAATCCCAGTTCAGCCTTATTTCCACCCAAAAATGTTCTTTCAATTAGGCGTTTATCCCTTCTCCTCCACTGAAACTGCTCTTTCCAAGGCTAGTAATAGCCTCAATCACCAAATTCTGGACTGGCCAAAAAGTTCAATGGGGTTTTTCCTTTACGTCTTATGGAAAAACTCAAACGAACTTTTTGGCCCACCCAATACAATGGTCTGTTCTCAGTCTTCATCTACTGGGGCAATGCCATGAACAGAACACACCACACAGAACTTCCTGCAGCCCACATGGCATGGTCTCCTTGTGTTCCTCTGACCTCCAGCCCCTTTTCCCAGGTGAGCTACCTCTGCATCTATCAAAGGCTTCACCTCCACAATAGGGGAGGCTCCTTCCCTGAGAGCCCTCCTCTCCATCTGCAGACTCTCTTCACGGACACTACACCCACTGACTCTCACGGTCTTACCACACAGGGCAGCCCAGCCCCATTCTCCTTCTAGCCCTGACCTCTCTTCTAAATGGCAGAATGACTTCCCTAAGAAAACTGTGAACAAAAAAAGTCATCAGGGAAGGACCTGAAATTCGTACCAATGGTCTGACTTGCCATCTTCCTCCTACCACTTCCCTCCCTGCTCCTATGCCTCCTAACTTGAAGGCATAACTAAGCTCCATCATCCAGGTTCCAAACTGGGGGGACTCCTCTGATCTACTCTTCTATCCCTATGTTCAACAGGACACCAGGACTCAACTATTCTGCCAAAATCTCTCCCGCATCCAATTCCTCACTGCCTCTCCTAGCAATCCTCTAGTGCAGACTATAGAATTTTCTCTCTCTGCTCTTAAGCCTCTTCTTTGGTCTCCCTCTTCAAGCTCTCCCAACTTGGCACCCTACTACCCTACCATGTAGGGAGGGGGTTAGTGTCCCTACCATAGATTCAGTGTACCCCAAAGCCAAATGCGCAGGGAAGCCTACAACCCAGTTCCACTCAGCCTTTACACACTTCTCCTCACATCCCCCCAACCCCAATTCCAGTCACACAGGACTTCCCCACCCCCATGACGGCAGCCTGCATGTATGAGCTGTGCTTTTGTGCTCTAGCTCACACTGTTTCGTCTTCCTGGAAGGCCTTTTCCATTTTCAAAATGATTTTGGTTGTAAAGGAGAGGATTCCAGCTCAAATTAGTTTATGCAAAGAAGAAGGGATTTACTGGTTCACATAACTGTCCGGTGCATATAGCCAGCTTCAGAGACTGTAATAATAATAGTCAAATGTCTTTCTGGCTTCCCCCCTCTCCTTTTCTCTTTCCTCTCCATTCCTCCATATTGTGAAGTCTCTCCCACAATAGGTAAGCTTCCTTTCTGCAGAGAGTAATGGAAATGTGGAAACATGGCCGCAGATAGCTCCGGCTACCATCAATTCAATCCCGTGAGGACCTTGCTGGGGCCCCAGAGGAAGAGCTCCTTTCTCATAAGGACTGTAAAATCCCAGAGAAGGACTCTGGCCAACCTGGACTGAGTCACACCCCCTCCTCTGGGCCAGGGGTACGGGATTTTGTGAATGGCGAGGTCTGGTCACATGCCCATTTCTATCAGCAGTGATAGCAGCTCTCATTTCTCTACGTGGTGCCTCCAGGCTTCATCCTGAGCCCTTGTCCAAATCAAACTCCACTTCTGCCTCTTCTGTGCACTGATTTGTCTCCTCCAACTCTCTGAGGGCAGGAATTGGATCCCTAGGTGAACAGTTTAAGGCCTCACTCAAAGGTGTGACTCCAGAAAAATTTCACAGTCTGCAATTACTATGTCCAATTATTTGTTTATGAAGTGGTGGCCCGATTCCCCTGAGGCAGACTTGCTCACTACCAAATCTCCAAGCACCTAGAACAGTGCCTAACACCAACCAGTGCTGGATAAATATTGAGTAAGTGAACAAATGAGTGGTTTGAACAGAGACTACCAGCCTTTGGTGTTTGTTAAATGAGCACAGCTGCTTTTTAATTCTCCCTACTTTCAGAGAAAAACAAATGACAAGGCAGGAACTCCAACTTTTTGTATCCACCATCCCACCCCCAAATTTCTGTATACACTCCTCATGCTTATGATCTTTCTGTCAGTCTCAGGAGAAGGGATGCACGTTCACATCCAGATCAAGTTGCTCATCCTGACTCTGCACTTCCTCCCTGACCATCCTCTCTGGGCTCTGCTCCTTCTACCACTTCCTCCTTCCTCTACCTTCTACATCCCCCTCAGTTTGGGCTCTTTCTTTACGGCTTCTCAGTGGATGCAAGTCCCTCCATGGGAGCCAAATGAAGTCAAATAAACCCTCCCCAAGCCCCACTACCTCTCTCCTCCCTTCTGTTCTCTGCCCTTCCTTCTATAGCTCCAATTTCTTTTCCAGGAGACTCCGTTTCTGGCTTCAACTTCCTCAGTACCACTTGCTTAACCCCATTGCATTTTGGCTTTTCTCCCACCATTCTATTGAAAATGTTCTTGCCACGGTCACTGTCAACTTTCCAGACCCAGAGGGCATCTGCTGGTCTTCCTTGTATTTGACTGTTGCAGTATCTGACTCAACTACTTCCTCGCCTTCTTGAAATTTTTTTCTTCCTTGGCTCCCATGATACTGCTTTATCTTGGTTTTTCTTTTCCATCTCTTGGCTCACTCCTTCCTGGTTTCCATCACAGGCTCCTCTCCCTAGATGATCCTCTGTTTCTGGAGCTGTGTCGGGGGCGGGGGGGGGGGCAGTGTGTGTGCACCCTCTCTCTGCCTTCTCTCCCTCTCTCACTCAGCCGGGTGAGATTCCCAGCCCCCATGGCTCTCACTGCCCACAAGCACCACAGAATTCCAAATTGACCCTTCTCCTCAGGTGCACCCTACTTCCTCATCCACTATCCAACCGCCTGCCTGCCAGGGATCTCCACTTAGCCTATCCACAAGAATCATCAACATGACCAAATAAGTCAGCATTTTTCTCCCCAAGCCTTCCCTCTTCCTCCTTCATATCTCCATCTCAGGGATTGGCACTACCATCCCACCAGTGGCCCAAGCCAGGAATCCTGGACTCATTTTTGTGTACAGCCTTTAAAATGTACAGCCCCCTCAATACCATTCCAATTGATCATCCAAAAAAATTCAATTATTCCACTGTGCAAATAGCTCTTAAATCTGTCTCCTTTTCTCACCTCCTGCTACCACTGCTTTAGTTTAGTTCTTAAACTTTTCCCTCCTGGATCACAGTCACAGAAATAACTTTCCATCTGGTCTCCCAACCTTAGAACCTGACTCCTTCCAGTCACACAGGTGATCTAACGCACAAAGTCATCCTGCCACCCATTTCCTTAAAACACTCTGATTCTCAAAAGTTCTCATCACAAGGTAAAAAAAAAAACAACAACTAACTCTGCATGGTAATGGATGTTAAGTAGACTTACTGTGGTGACCATTTGCAATACATACAAATACTGAATCATCTCACTGTATAGTTGAAACTAGTATAATGTCATGTCAGTTAAACTTCAATTAAAAAAAAAAGAACCTTTGGTGGCATCTCATTATATTCAGAATAAAATCCAAAGTCCTTGGTACAAGGAACTTCATGGCAGATCTGTCTCATCTTTCATCCTCCATCTCTTGACACTCCTTTTATATATGGTGCTCTAATTAAACCAAATTATTTCACATTCCCAAAATGTTCCATGTGGTGACATAGCTCAGTGCCTTCTTACACAGTGGTCCATCTGCCTGGCATTCCTGTCCTCCACCTGCTAACTACCACTCATTATTAAGACTGAGCCCACGTGTCATTTCTCTTGGCCAATGTCCCTGAACTTCCCACCTAGAGAAGGTACCCTCTCTTCTCCCACAGCCTCATGACACTTCCTGCTCTGAAGTAAAAGTGTCTTTTACACGTATCTCCCTTTAGGCTGAGTTCCACAAGAGCAGGGACAAAGACCTTTCTCCATACCTCCATATATATGTCTAACTCATACCAGGTGCTCAGTAAATGCTTATGGGTGAGCAGATGGATAGATGGATGGATGGATGGATATCCTATTATCCTGTTTTTCTCTTCTCTGACCACTTCCTTCCACCAGAGTCAGAGCCTTGTGTGGCAATTCCTCTCTGCTGTCACCTACTAATGGCCCACACTTCTGAGGCTGGAATGGAAATGATTTCAGGAGCTGTCCAGATGGTGATTAGGGAACACTCAGAATCAATGTGATGCGCAATGGTGACCACCACCTCCAAAAGGGACCCAGCACCAACCAAGCACTTGCTCTTCTCTCAGCCACTGACCTCAACCAAGGCTCATGCCATCCCGTTTGCTGATGGTACTGGGTCCCAGCCTGCCAGCTCTCTATTGCCCACACAAGTGATGATCTAGTAACAGCTGTGCAGGGATAGAATGGAATGGATACAGGTTTTGGAGTTAGACAAATCATGATCTTAATATATTGCTGTCACCTACTAAGCTGTCTGACCTTGAGTAAGTCACCTAGCTTCCCTGTGCCTCACTTCCTCACCTGTAAGATGGGATTGATGACTATTTCTTCATGGGTTGATGAGAAAAAACAAATGAAGATAACAGATGGGACTGAAAATGATGAACACAGTCTAAGACCAAAGGCTTTCAATACTATTATTCAGTCCTATGTAGAAATGAGTTTGCATTCTTTGCATGCCTCAGTTCTTTCTCTCCTTTCTTCAGCTAACATTTATTAAGCATCTCTTTTGTGCCAGACATTGGGCTCAATGCTGTATGATGAGCAAAAATAAGTCACCATTCCTTCTTTTAGGGAGCTCTGGTAGGGAGGGGACACACAGACTAGGAAGGGAGACAGACACATAAACATCTAATTAATGTGTAATAAATATTAGTGCTCTACGATTCTGAAGGCAGGTGGCCCAGGTTGATCTTACAGCATGGGAAAGCTGTTCCTGTAAGTAACAATTTTCCACAGAAAACCTATCTGTTGGTCAAGCCATCAGCAGAAAATCCAGGGTAAATTCTTGGCCATGGAGCTCTATCCTTATATATATTATCCCCCTTTTCTCCATTCTTGGTTGAGAAATCAAGTGGGCAGGGGGACAAAATCAGGGTACTGACTATTAGCCTTGCAGGATTTTATTTTACTTTAATTTTTTTGGTGCTACGAAGAGCACAATGTTTTTCCTCTTTTCTGTAAAGAAAATTAGAACTAAAGATGGCTCCGCAGATAAAAAGCTGTGGGTGGTAAATACTCCCACTATTCTCCCCCTGCATTTCAGGCTTCTAGGTTTCTCTTTGCAGTTACTGAGCTAGAAACCTGAAAGAGGCCTGAGGAATTCTAGCCCATATCCTAAGGAAGAGATGAACAGACAGACTCAGAGGGGCCAAGTGACTTGCCCAAAGTCAAGTTAGAGAAGGAGCCAAAATTAAAACACAGCCCTCCTGATCCTCCCCGTTACCCCTTCTGCAAATCCCCCAACTTCGTAAAGCTTGGGCACCTGAACTCGGGCAGGTTCCTTCTTGTCTATGCAGCCATCCCATCTCAGGTAGAAGCCAGGGCTGTCTCTATTGCTAAGCACCCTGAAAGCCACAGAAAAACCACTTCTTCCTTTAACATGTCACTGGGTCCCTCCTCCCAGAAACATCTTGTTTCTCAATCACAAAATACTTTCAGATCCTCCTCTTTGGTTTGAGAAGCATGTCTGCATGAAAAGTTTGGTTAGAGGTGGTTTTCTCTAAATGCCTCTCAGGACTCTGACTTTCCTGGCTGACAAAGCTTTGTGGTTGAGGTTGCTATTCTGCAGTTATCTTGGCCTTAAGAGAGCTTTCATGGGTACCCCCAACCCCCCTCAAGAGGGAGCCAGAATTGATTCTTCTATGTTTAGAACCTTGCATCAAAGACCTCAAGACCCTGAACTTGAAGGTAATTCCCAGTTTCCTCGACCACTTAGAACAGAAAAGGAGCTTGGGGCAGCCCTGGGCCAACTACTCCAAGAAACGGGGCCCCCAGAGAGGCAGGAGCAGAGCAACTTGTCTCAACTCCTGGTCCAGTGCTCTCTCCCACTCTCTGTAACATCACTCCAGCCTCCTGGGCTGAAGCAGCTGCGCCATCAAAAGTGTCACATCACTTATGACAACACAGTTAGTTATATAACTGATGCTGCAGAGCAGGCAAGGGGAAAAAGACCTGAGCGTGAACCACAGAGCCCCACTTCTGGCTCTCCGGCAAGCTATGGCCCACATCCTTCAGAAAGCCATATGGGAAGGGAACACCCACTAATCAATCAAAGGAATCAAAACTGTAGCTGACCTCTGTAAAATGATTTCCAGAAAACTGTTATAAAGGCATTTCATATATTACATCCCTTAATGCTCACAACTCTGTTAGTTATTTTTACTGTCCACCCCATTTCATATGTAAGAAAACTGAGGCACAAAAACTGAAGTAACTTGTTTAAGAGCAGGCATCTAGTGAGTGGTAGAGTCAAGATATGAAGTCAAGCAGCCTGGTTACAGAGTCCAAGCTGCTAATCACCTCTCCGTTTTAAAAACAAGCTAAACCACTTCTCTCAATAGGAACCTTACCTATCTCTTTGAACCAGTAGAAGGCCACTGCACCTTCCTCCTGCCATTTCTCAGGCGATTTTTTTTTCTACCCACTATTTTCCATGAATGAGAGACACAAAATAAAATAAGAATGTGATACTGGTTGGAATAAATTCTTAGAATGGAGTTTGAGCACTTTCAAGCTTTTTATGGCAATGCAATCAATAAAGTGAGGTGAAGTGCTCTTCGTATAGCATCTGCTAGCCATTTTAAAATCCATGTAGTACATGTTTAAATATATTCAAAAATTAAAAAAAAATTTTTTTTTCAAAATCAAAATTTGTTCTTTGCTAGTGTCAAATTTTGGAGTAATCCTTTCAAAAAAAATTTTTTTTCAGTTTGAAATCATCTCAGCAGTTTGTCTACTGTCTTTTGGATCAAAATGTGCTCTTGTGATCATGGTCTGTCTAGATTTCTAAGGAATGTGAGACTGAGAGCACCTCGCAGAGAGGGAACCAAGTCCCTGAATTAGGTGGATGGAACATACATCAGAAAAATAAGACCTTCCTCTGCTCATATTAAATCTCCAGTGTTAACAGAGACAGGGCACTGGGAGCCGCTGAAAAATGTAAGTGATCCTGTCCTATCTTAGCAGGTGTGGCTAAGATGCACAATATAATTTGGGGAGCTCCAAGCGCTTAAAAAAAAAAAAGTCCTCTAACTCTGGGCACTATAAACCTAATCTAGTCCTACAATACAGACTAGAAATTCTGGATTTCTCTGGAGTCTTGTCAATCTTGTATGAAGTTTCGTCCATTTAATCTCATTGGCAACACCCTTTCAATAAGCATAGGGGTTCAATTTCAAAATCTGACAGGTGACAGAGGTTCAAGAATTCCACAGCTGATTCCTGAGGAGATCGGGTGGACTGTGGGCTACTCTTCTGGCAGGAAGGTCTGCTGGTGTTTACAGCTCAGTGAACAGTAAGGAGGAAGAGAGCACCATCCATCAGCAAAGGAGAATGCTTCTGCTACTTGATCTGACATTCTGTTTGCGCTCACAATGTCTCCAGAGAGCAAGGTGCATCCATTTGCCATTTGGATAAACATGGAGACAGGAGGAAGGGGAGGGCGAGCAGAGCAGCCAAAGAGATGACTGCAGAAACAAGTCCACAGATCTAGAAGAGCAGCCGCCTCAACATGGGACCCGTTGGGGATGTGCAGGAAACGCCCTTCCAGACCACTGTACTTTTACCAAGTAATGGTTCCAAGTTGCTACTCATCTCCACTCACGCCTGCCACTTAGCAGGTGCCAAACAGCAGTGTGTTGAATGAACACAAGCTTGCCCTGAACCCAAGCTAAACAATCAACACCCTAATCACAAAGTCAGAGTCAGCTGGTAGGAGGAAACTACCAGCTTTTGGCAATCTTAAAATCACCTTCCCTGTCTGGTAGGGTCTGTCCTCAGAATTGTTTCCTACTGGAAGGGCTGGGCTATTTGTATCAGCAATGACATCTTTATCAGGAAAATCCTTAAGTTTTGATTTACTAATGGCACTGAGCAAGCACCTTGGAAAAGAACACACATCCAAAGTGTTCCACTTTACCGCATCCATCTACATAAAGCCTACCAGCTAGCAAGCCATGCCTCATTGCCACCTTCAGACTCTCTAGCTCCTTAAAAATTCACCAAATGCTCCAGAGACAACAGAAAGCCCGAACATGACATCAAAGAAAACTCAACACCTCTAATGAGGACAAACTGTGGTGCCCACAGCAACTTCACGGTTCATTTTACATTTTCATCAGGTAGACAGTACAAGTAGTTGTCACTATTTGCTCAGAATGGGAAGTCGCTTAAAGGGATTATGTTGATTCCACATATAATGTCCTGAGAGAGTTCTTTGGGAGGTTTGGTGATCAACTAAAATTAACACTTATTGTTAAAACTTTGCTTAGTCTCAATAAAAGTCCCCTGACTGCAAAAATGACGAGGCTGTATCACAGGTGAGGTCATGACCTCCTAACAAGCAAAATTATTTAAAATGCTGCACAGAAAAAAGTCACTGATTACGCATGGTATGTGTAAAATTATATGTTGCTGTCTCAATGATCACTGTTTATTTCTTAGTACGGAAATGTTCTGGATTATCTGACGGAGAACTACCAAACACTAGTTCACAATCACGTATTCTGCTGTGCTTAGTCGCTCAGTCACGTCCGACTCTTTGTGATCCCATGGACAGCAGCCTGCCAGGCTCCTCTGTCCATGGGGATTCTCCAGGCAAGAATACTGGAGTGGATTGCTATGCTCTTCTCCAGGGGATCTTCCCAACCCAGGGATCAAACCCAGGTCTCTCACAAAGCAGGCAGATTCTTTACCATCTGAGCCACCAGGGAAGCTCAAGAATACTGGAGTGGGTAGCCTATCTCTTTTCCAGGGGATCTTCCTGACCCAGGAATCAAACCCGGGTCTCTTGCATTGCCGGTGGATTCTTTACCAGCCAAGTTACTAGAGAAGCCCACACATGAAAGGGGGGGCGGGGGGGGGGAATAAAACCTAGCAAGCTATTTTCAAATGAAAATTTTAAGAAAGTATTAGGAATCAGGGTTTTCAATGACAATCTAACTTGTGGCATCTCTTGGTGGATGCACATTTCCCACTGCAAAATGTGTCAGGCAAAAGAATTTCAAAGATCAGTCTCCCTTCACTGTTCCTAGGCTGATATGGGTGTTAACACTTTGTTCTAGGCAGCATCTGCCAGCCTGGCCTTTCCATATAATTTCAGTTAGTAGGGGCATACATGGAAGTCTCGTCCTTCTTATAATTAGCATGCCATAACATGGATAAGAAAGGAGGCTGAATGGAGTGGCTCTTTGCTCTTTTGGAAATGCTGACTTTAAAGGATCTAGAGATGCTTCCCTATCAATATTCTTCTTCTCAATGCAAAAGGCTGAGCCATTAAACCCTAGTCCCTGTTAGGAAGTCATCAAGTTCTCACAGGACATCACCTATGGAGAACACGCTAATTGCATTTGCCCAGGTGAAATAAAACAGCATCCTGATTAACTCCTAAGTATGGTCTGATAGGTTGGTCACCCATTGTGTTGCCCAGGCAAGTCCAAAATTGCGCTCTGTAAATGCCATCTAGATTTTCAGGGAGAGCCCCACCCAGAAAACAGTATAGTTCTCCTGACTCAACTGATGCTTAGCCAAGTGGTGATCTGGAAAATCACCTCTTCAAGGGAGGACTCACAGGAATTTGTCACTAGGATACAGTGACACCAATCCCACATTTTGTGGTTAATAAAACAAGTTCTGCATCCAGCTTGGCACAAAGCCCTGATCTGATTTATTTCAAGCCGAGCTGGAGGGCTCATAGGAAGAGCAGCCATTCATGAATGCTTCAGGAGGACAGGAGGCAGGGACCCTAGCTGCAAAATTTACATGGGCCAGAAATCTTTTTGACTGACCTTTTGTGAGCAAACTCAGCTCACTTCCTAGACAGAACTGATGTATTTTAGAAAATATACTCACAGTTTTATCTACAAAAATCTCAACTTTGCCTGATATCTTTCTCCAAAAAGGCGTCCTGTGGGATGATGGGGGGGTGGGGGGGAGTTGGCGGGGGGAGTGCAGGGAAAAGAAAAAGTGCCAGGTCGTCTGATTTAACCATCCGAAACATCTAACGCTTGATTTTTAAAAAAATTTTTTTCTCTCCCTCCTCAGTGCAACCAACTATAAGTCCCTTAAGACTTTTCCAGGGAAGTCTAAATACAGCCTTCATTAAACAATTAGGAATTTTCATTCTAAAATGGCACACCTATCTCCTTGGAAAGCGCGGCTCTCTTTTAATAAAAAAGGAAAGGTACCCTTCAGGAGACTCGGTATATATTTTTACACTTCTTATTAAATCAGCCTAGTTTATGGGGCTTGTTCAGGAAAAGCAGGTAAGGAGCTGCTTTGGCAGATGCAAAGTTAATTTCCAGGCTGGAGCCTACCCAGCATTTCATCCCCGCTCCCTTCATCCGAGTGCTTCCGAAAGCCTTCGGTCCCCCCTTCGATGAAGCTCGGCTCTCTCCGCCGGGGCCAGCTCGGTTCCGAATACTGCCGAGTCCCTCCGAGCCCCGCGCTCAGCCTGCGCCGAGCCGAGCCGAGCGCCACCGAGCTGAGCCTCATCGACTTTTCCGGCCTCGGCTGGGCGCTGTCCACCACTCGCAGCGCCTGAAACCTCACTCTGCTCCGGTGGCTGGGGCTTCTACCCGGCTTCAAGCCGGCCACTGCAGATTACAGAGTTCTGAAGTTTTGAGACGTCCCCCGCTGGGAGAAAGGTGTGGTGCTGCTTGCATTTACCGACCTGCAAGAGCTCCTGGCAGATGCAATATGCACCTTGTTGCAAAGAGCAATTCCCCAGGCCCCGCCTCCCCATCCATTTGGGTTGCCCAAGCTCCAAAGCCGCCCCAGGCCAAATTACCCGTGGCTCAGTGGGGTGCGGCAAGTCGAGGGGCCTCTGCAAAGAAAGCCCCAGGGAGCTCTAGAACAAAAATAAGAACATGTCAAGCCGACGGGAGAAATTGTCTCCGAGTCGCTACTCCCTACCATCATGGCGCCGCCTAGAACCCGCTTGTCATGCCTGTTACACATGCAAGATTTTTTGCATATTGGTTTTGAAACCGCAAGCATGCTTCGTCTCCCACCCACCTTTCTGCGAAAGGGGTTTTTATTTTCCATTGTTTTCCTACGGGACGCAATTACTTCGGCTATTCTGTCAAGTTGAAAAATAATCATTTTTGTTTACTGCACAGCAACCCCTAATTAGGAGCTGTGTGTGCACGAAGGTGTCACAGCAAAGCGACGTGGAATCCTCGCTAAACGGTCTTAACGAACTCCTCCGTCCCGAACTGACAAGACAACGGAAGCAGCAGGGCCAGGAGGCCCGAGGCGCGCACCCTTTTCCTAAAGCCACCCCCTTCCCAAGCAAAGCTGCCTGTGGGCTCATCAGGAACTGCTAACCAGGAGTGGATGGGGCAAGAAGCAAGCCTGGGAGTAGCAAGGAGGGGCGAGGCTCTTTACTGAACAAGTGTGAAAGGGAAGGAATATCCCATTTTGTTTTAATTTTCAACCATCACTCAAATCCACCCCCAGTTAATTAGGAGGGGAAACTGATATCTAAGGCAGAAGGGGGTGGTGCGCCAAGTGGGGCCTGAAATCCGCATTGTGGGTAGATTTTATGGAACATAGCCTATGCAGAGTGTAAATAATTACATTGATAAAGGCCAGAGAGCGAACGAAAACTGCCAGTGTCAGGAAAGCAAAGGTTGGGGGTGGGGGGGGGGTGAGGGAGAAAGAAGGGGCAGCAAGGAGCGGGCATTCAGCCTCACATCCAGCGTCCTACCTTCCACCTCTACCTTGGATACACCTGTACCAGTCTCATTCGATTTGAAGTCCACCCCCGCCCCTACCACATGCCCCTGACCCCAGCCTTCGTCTTTTTGAGGGGAGGGGGCAGAAACCACAGCCTCTAATTCAGCACCAAATCCATGAACAGCAAACACCTGATACTCCACCCCAGCCTAGGGCTGGGTCCCCTCCATGTTTTTGCCAAGTTCAAAAATCACTGCCCCAGGAGAAGAGCAGGGGTAAATGGGATTATGGATGTGGAGTGGGGGACCGGGGTTGGAAGATGGAGAGAGAGAGAGAGAGATGCAGAATGAAATAGACACACAGAGACAGAAATGGAGGCAGCGATACACAGGAAACATCCCACAAACAAGAGTAATGACCATAATCATGCCAATAATGTGATGTTCTGATCAATATGGCGGACACTGTCATTCATACAACTACAGGCGCTCCCCTTTCCTCCACCCCCTTGGGGAGAAAAAAAACACCCACTCTGGGAGTTGGGGTGGAGGACCCAGAACCAACGCCGGGCCTGGGAGAGGGGAGTCAAATTCAGGGGCGCGCGCGCGCGCGCGCGTGTGTGTGTGTGTGTGTGTGTGTACGAATTAAAAACCGGGCCTGGAGAGCGATGTGAAGTGAACAAGGTAATCAAATTAAAAAAAATATGCTTAATAAAAGTACAAATCCCAATGCCACAGGGACTTACTTCATCTGCTTCACGATGGTGCTTTTTCCTGATTCTCCAGCCCCTGTTGGGACAGACGGGGGAGGGGGGGGAATTGGTGAGTGTCAGCTTAGGGGAATGGGGGGGGGCGCGCTGCAGGGGGAAAGGGGTAAGGCATGCTAGAGAGTGGGCGATCGTTGGGCACATCGTGGTGCCAACTCGCGGGCCAGGTGTCCCCAGGAGCGAGCGGGGTCGGGGGACTGGTTGGGGGGGTGCAGAGTGGCCAGGGTCGAGGGATGGGGGTGGCAGCCCCGGTCCTTACCCAGCAGGAGTAATTTCACGTCTTTGGCGGCGCTGATGCCATCCTCTTTGAGGTTTTTCTCAATCGCCTTGCTCCGCTCGAGGGCGGCTCGCTCCTCTGCGCTCAGAGTACATCCCATGGTGGCCCCTTCCCTGCCACAGCCCGCACGACTCGGCTGGCACGGCTCCCAGGCTCGGCGCGCCCCCCACCCCCCCAGAGAGCAGAACCTGGGCTCAAAGGGGAAAAAATCACGATAGTCTCCCCTTGGCTGAAAACAAAAATGTCGGGAAACCAGAACCCCCCCAAAAAAGACAGCCTCTAACAAGCTTCCAGCCACGGAGACTCGCGGCAGCTGGCGGGGCTCTGGGGGTGTCGAGGCGAAGGTGGCCGGGGTCTGGGGCTCCGGAGCCGAGGGAGGAGGCGCCCGCGGTCCGAGGAGTCGCGGGCTGCAGGCACTGAGGCTTGTGCACGACCCAAAATAAATAAAATAATAGTCGAGGCAGGAGCCGGAGCCGGCGGAGGGGGGGGGGCAGGGTGGGTCCTTCTACCGCTGCTGCCGGAGGAGGAGGCGGCGCGGGGTGTGGAGGGAGTGAGTTAGGGGGTGCCGCTAGTGCATTTGCATCGCGGCTCCTCCGCCGTTGGTGCGTCCGCGGCGCCTTCGCCGACCCCCGCGCGCTGGGCTGGGCTGGGCAAGGGGCCGGGCCGGGGGGCAGGTCTCTAGCGCGAGGCGGCGTCGCTGTCTCCCAGAGCTCGCATCGCTCGACGGAGCCTACCGGAGAGGGAGAGCGAGAGGGAGCCGCGGGCAGCCGGGAGCTCGAGGAGGGAGAGAGAAGAGAGAGGCTGGGAGGGAGGGGAGAAAAAAATGAAGGGAGAGCGAGCGAGCGAGCGCGCGCGCACAGCCCGGGAGGGGGGAACAGGGGAGCGCAGCGCGCGAGTGCGCCAGCGGCTCTGCGCACCTCGCACCGCCAGCCGCCCGCTGACGTCAGCAGGGCCGCGCGCCGGGCCCCCGGGACGGGGAGGGGCGGGGGGCGGGGGAGGCGCGCGCGTCGGGGCCCGCGTCAACTAGCGGCGGCGCGCGCGTGGCGCGGCCTCCCCTCCCCCCCTCCCCGCAAGGCCCGAGGCTCTCTGAGGTGGGCTCGTGCAGGCCTAGCGGGGGCGGGGCCGGGGGCCGGGCTCGAGCCGCGGCGCCCCTCCCCGCCCCCGCCCCCGCCCCCGCCCCACGAGCCGGCGGCTGCTGCCCCCTGGTCAATGGGAGCGCGGGGCTGGGTGGCCCGCGCCGCCGTCAGGTGGGTCCACTGGCTGCGGGCTGGCGCCGCCTCCCTGCCTCTCCCGTTTCTTCTCCATCTTGGCTCCGGCAGCTCACCTTCTTGGTTACTCTCCTGCTGCTGGGGCCGTAACGGCTGAGGTTAGGTGGCCTCAGTTTAACTGAGGAGACGGTGGTTCTGAGGAAACCTGCGTTCCCTGTCATTCGCCCTTGGGGATTGGGGGCAAATTCGGATTTTTCGCTTCCTGCGTCCCGCATTTATTGAGCACCTAGTATGTGAGAAGTAGGCTGCGAGGAGAGGAACACAGAAGGTTAAGACAAAGACAGGGCCAGTTCTCAAGAAGCCTCTGCCTCCCTTTGCCCTCGCGGACCCTGCTCCGTGTTTCCCGGCCAAGGAGGCAGCACCCGCGACAGTTCCCATGCTGAGAAGCTTTTCGATGGGAAAGACAGGTTTTCATGGAGTGATGCTTACTTCTTCAACGCTTGCTTTTCTCATTTTGGAAGGTTTAGTTTGATTGTAACCTATCTCCCAAAACACAGGTTAAATGAATTTTGAATAAATTTTCGGTAAGAGAAGAGTTTCTTCCTCTTCCTGTTTTAAAATACTCCCCCATCTCTTTTTAAAAGAAAAACTCAGAAACCTGAGTCAGTTAGCGCACAGCTCATCCAATACTGAGGAAACACGTACACTTCTCCAAGGGTTGGGCATGTTCTGTGTGGTCTGAGTGAATTTGAAGAAACTATTAAATAGTTCCCATTGCACAAAATGGTTTTACAATCAGTTCCATCAGGCAGCCTCAGGGGCACTCCTAGAGAAAGGGGCCAGTGGGAAAGATTGCATGGGGATAGGAGAGGCAGGCGGCCAATGGAAAACGTTTTTTTCCCCTAACAGTTGGGCATTTTTGTGGCTCTAAAAGCGAACTTGTTTGTTTCATTTCAACAATAGAAAAAACACCCCTGTGTTTGGAAATGTTACCCAACATAAAAATACATTTGCCATGGGGGAAAAAAGGCAATTAAGGCCCACCCAGAAGAAAATATTTTCCCCCCTGGATTTTTCAATTTGTTGTTTCCCAGTTTAGGTTTGCCTAATTCCACAAATAGCTGTCTATGTCAAAAGTTGCATGTAATGTAATTTGAATATTTACACTTAGATCACATTTTACATGTTCTAGAAAACTGACAAAAGTCTCGTATAGAGAATTGTTTTATGAAGTAAATAACTTCCCTTCTTCCCCACTCCCCACCCCTACCCAGTTTCCTTTTTTGTGTGTAAAGGAGGGGAGTTAGGGGATAAATATGGTTTCTTTAAAATCTGGGTGTCACTAAAAATCAGCCTCCCAGATTCAAACAGCTTAGCTAACCAACATTCTATAGAATTTGTTATTTCTTTTAAAGGTTGCTAGGATGATTATGCAGATCTATCAGATAAAGGGAAAAAATTAAGCCGCCTCACCCAGATTCTGCAATCCCATATGAAAGGCTGCGTCTGAAATACTGAAGAGGTAAGACCATAGCCATTTCTTTGTAAGTGGTGGGTCATATTTTACATTTTAATGCTCTTTCATATCAAGTAATTTTTATTTTAAGATTAGACTCTTGGGGCATTGTGGTTTATATGGTTGAATCAAACTGTCTTTGATTTTTGGTATATTTATTCCTTATTGGTGTCATACCTAGTATGGTAGAGGCACAGACTTATGTTTTGTATTTTTCTTTACTCACTCAGCACTTATTAAGCACCTGCCTGCCATGTACAGCATAATGTTCTAAGCACTGTAGATGTTGTATTTCAGGTTTATCTACACTGTTTTCTTTTTCTGGGTCACTTTGCATCTTAATAGCTGGGCTTCATAAAAGACTAATAATAACCTGCTTCACCTGTGTAGTGCTTTACAGCTTACAGAGCACTTTTATGAAAATTATCTCTTGTGATCCTTCCACATAAACCTCAGTTAGGCACTGTGGTGTTGGAGCATCATGGCAGAGTTGAAAGAGCCTGGGCCCATATCAACCTGGTTCCCATTTTACAGCTGAGAAAACTGAGCCTCCGAGGGACTGAATAAATTGTTCAAGGTCATACAGTCATTAAGTACTAGTCCAAGACTCCTTTTACAGGTTTGTGGACCATTTGAAAGATAACATTTTGTATGTACTTATTATATATATGTCTGCATATGTACATATATTATCCTTCCTAGACTCACAGAAAGCTTACAACTCCAGAAACCAATCATGTTCTGGTCTCCCTCGCCAAAAGAAGTGAGGATGACAACATCTCAGTTCTCAGTGAATTATTAGTAATTAGATAATGCCATACATGTTTAATTTGTCCACAGTTCATTCCTGTGGGAATGAGGAAATTACAGTCCTAACATCAGGAGTAATCAAGGACAGATTTCACTTACTTTTATTTTATATGATCCTCGGAATTATTTCTCTGATTGTTACTATTGACCAAAAGAATAATTCTCATTTACCCCACTTTAGGTCAACTATAGCCGGTTCAGCATGTTTTTAATTTTAAAAGTATATGGTCAGCATATTTTATAACTCTCTCTAAAAGGAACAACAAAAGCCTACAATGAGTTGCTTTTATACTACATGTGGCTCCTAATTCTGGAGGACAGTAATTTATGATATAAGCAAGATCCAGCTCTGACTTACAGAATATGGGCTCTGATCTGATGAACTGAATTTCCCTATCTGTTACCTTTTAATGTGGTTACTTTAATTAAATGTGCATGTATTTACCACCTACTGTGTTTAATGTATTGATTTAGACTCAAAGGGAGGTTTAGACATGAGCTTGGCTTCCTGCAATCTTGAAATCCCTGGAATGTTTCAAAACCATTCACATGAGAACCAACGGGGATGCTTGTTAAAAATTCAGTTAATCTTAATGCTACCAAATCAGACTACTCTAAAATATGCATTGGTAGCCACTCCCTAAATGATTTTTCTGTACACAAAGTGTTGGGTCTTGTAGAGACTCTGTGTTAATTAATACTGCTAGTAGTTTACATATATTTACATATATAAAGCCCAAATATCTTACCTGTTTCTGAATTTAAATTTTCTATGGCAGTTTTTGTATTTCTGTCAGAGGAAAAACTTATGAAAATTACTATTCCTAATGAACACTAGTCTCCTCATAGGAAGAAAATAGACTAAAATATGTGGTTCATGAGCAAAATGAAACCAAACTAAATGTCATATGTATTAGGCATTTGGAGGAGAATCTCTAGTGATCTAGAGACTTTTTAAGTTTCTGCATTAGGTGTTTTTTTTTTTTAATTGATAGCTCACACTCTAACTTAGTGGTGAATATAATTTAGAAGGTTGTCTGGGTAAGGCTAAGACACGATTTAGAGTTTCTGATAAATATCTGGCATTAGGGAAAATGCTGATCCAATTCTTTTTATGTCCTTAGAAGATACTAATGGGACTAACCCCGATTAATTAATTAACCTATTAATATTCAGTGCTTCTCTGACTGATATTAATATTATTTTGTGCACATCTCTCAGACCTACCAGAGCAGTGATTATCAAATGTTATTATGCATAAGAATTATTTTGGGATGCTTATTTTTTCTTTGGATGTTTTCTTTTTTTTAATTTTATTTTTGTTTTTTTACCACCAAAAACATTTTGTATTCGGGTACAGCCAGTTAAAAATTTTGTGATAGTTTCAGGTGAATAGCGAAGGGACTGTCATACATATACATGTATCCATTCTCCCTCAAACACCCCTCCCACTCAGGCTGGCACATAACATTGAGCAGAGTTCCATGTGGGATGCTTTCTAAAATGCAGATTGCTGAGTCAATGTCTAGAATTTCTGATTCAGTGAGTCTCAGGTGGGGCCTGGAAATGTTCATTTTTAAGATTACACCTTCTTCGTCAAGTGATGCACTTAGGAAACACATCACTGGACTTTAAAATCCTATGAGGGGAGGGAGTTATCACTTCCTATATGTCCCAAAAGGTCAAGCATGGCCCATTGTCCACAGATCATCAGCTTTAATGATTATTAACCAAATTCACCTGTCTCTATGCAAGGGCTAAAGCAGATCATATATCAAAGTTTTTCCCAGTTCTGAGACTTTTTGATTTTTCTAACAGAAATTTTATGACTTAATTCTAGAAAGCTTTTAAGATTGGGTGATTTCAAAGAGGTGATGACTTATTTTCAAGTAAGTTTCTGAAAAATGATACTGATTTTAAACACACAAATGGGAAATGTATTGGTATTTAGGAACATGTGAGAAGAGCATATGCCAAATGTCTCTGAAGTTCTCATCAGAATATTCTTCACTAAATTTCTTCTCTCATTTGTTGTTTTGTGGACTTTATGAAAAAAATTAGTTTATCATTGTTAGAATAAAAGATGACATGGGAAGAAATAAAGGTTTTTTGTATTTTTAAATGAAAGGACTTGCCTGAAGACTTGTAGGTAATTGAGTTGAGCTCTTAAGTTATTGAAGTCCATTATGCTGTCACTGTTGAGAACGTTATTTGTTGAGTATGTTTTGATGGTTCAAGAACCCCAAAGAGGGTATGCTTTGTGATTTTTCTCAATTTAGGATAGCAGGAGACTCCCACAGGGATGCATTTGGCTTAAATTAAGTAGAAAGTTGAAGGGGGTTAGGGCTGGTGGTTTCACATTGGTAAAACTAACCAAGAGCTGAAATTGAAGTTGGAGGCTTGGCTTAAAGTAAAGACATTACTTAATGGCCCTGATCCCTGTTCGCGTTTTCTTGGAAAATCTTTCATCAGAAACCAAGATTCTTATTTGTTATAATAAGTGTAATAGAACTTTTCAATTTACCTGAGCTAGCATTGAATGATATAATTAGCAGGTACATGTTTGTAAGTTCAGTTCAGTATAGTCGCTCAGCCGTGTCTGACTCTGTGACCCTGTGGACTGCAGCACGCCAGGCCTCCTTGTCCATCACCAACTCCCGGAGTTTACTCAAACTCATGTCCATTGAGTTGGTGATGCTATCCAACCATCTCATCCTCTGTCATCCCCTTCACCTCCCATGTTCAACCTTTTCTAGCATCAGGGACTTTTCAAATGAGTCAGTTCTTCACATCAGGTGGCCAAAGTATTGGAGTTTCAGCTTCAGCATCAGTTCTTCCAATGAATATTCAGGACTGATTTCCTTTAGGATGGACTGGTTGGATCTCCTTGCTGTCCAGGGGACTCTCAAGAGTCTTCTCCAACACCACAGTTCAAAAGCATCAATTTTTCAGTGCTCAGCTTTCTTTATGGTCCAACTCTCATATCCACACATGACTACTGGAGAAACCATAGCTTTGACTAAGTGGACCTTTGTTGACAAAGTAATGTCTCTGCTTTTTAATATGCTATCTAGGTTGGTCATAACTTTTCTTCCAAGGAGTATGCACCTTTTAATTTCATGGCTGCAGTCACTATCTGCAGTGATTTTGGAGCCCCCCAAAATAGTCTGTCACTGTTTCCTCATCTATTTGCCATGAAGTGATGGGACCAGATGCCATGATCTTAGTTTTCTGAATGTTGAGTTTTAAGCCAACTTTTTCACTCTCCTCTTTCACTTTCATCAAGAGGCTCTTTAGTTTTTCTTCGCTTTCTGCCATAAGGGTGGTGTCATCTGCATATCTGAGGTTATTGATATTTCTCCCGGCAATCTTGATTCCAGCTTGTGCTTCATCCAGCCTAGCATTTCTCATGATGTACTCTGCATATAAGTTAAATAAGCAGGGTGACAATATATAGCCTTGATGTACTTCTTTCCCAATTTGGAACCAGTCTGTTGTTCCATGTCCAGTTCTAACTGTTGCTTCTTGACCTGCATACAGATTTCTCAGGAGGCAGGTCAGATGGTCTGGTATTCCCATCTCTTTAAGAATTTTCTACAGTTTGTTGTGATCCACACAGTCAAAGGATTTAGAGTAGTCAATAAAGCAGAGTAAGTAAGTAAGTGTTAGTCACTCAGTTGTGCCTGACTCTTTGCAACCCCATGGACTTCAGCCCACCAGGCTCCTCTGTCCATGAGATTTTCCAAGAAAGGATACTGGAGTGGGTTGCCATTTCCTTCTCCAGGGGATCTTCCCAACCCAGGGGTCGAACCCAGGCCTCTTGCACTGCAGGCAGATTCATTACCAAGGGAAGCCCTTATAGAAGCAGAAGTAGATGTTTTTCTAGAACTCTTTTGCTTTTTCGATGATCCAATGGATGTTGGCAATTTGATCTCTGGTTCCTCTGCTGTTTCTAAATCCAGCTTGAACATCTGGAAGTTCACCGTTCACATACTGTTGAAGCCTGGCTTGGAGAATTTTGAGCATTACTTTACTAGCGTGTGAGATGAGTGCAATTGTGTGGTAGTTTGAGCATTCTTTGGCATTGCCTTTCTTTGGGATTGGAATGAAAACTAACCTTTTCCAGTCCTGTGGCCACTGCTGAGTTTTCCAGATTTGCTGGCATATTGAGTGCAGCACTTTCACAGCATCATCTTTCAGGATTTGAAATAGCTCAACTGGAATTCCATCACCTCCACTAGCTTTGTTTGTAGTGATGATTCTTAAGGCCCACTTGACTTCACATTCCAGGATGTCTGGCTCTAGGTGAGTGATCACACCATCGTGATTATCTGGGTCATGAAGATCTTTTTTGTACAGTTCTTCTGTGTATTCTTGCCACCTCTTCTTAATATCTTCTGCTTCTATTAGGTCCCTACCATTTCTGTCCTTTATTGTGCCCATCTTTGCATGAAAGACCTTTATTGTGCCCATCTTCGCATGATTAGCAGATAATGTTTGTAAAGTATTTATTTAATACTTATTGAGTCCTCCAGAAGACAGGAGATTTCCTGACACAAAGATTTCTTGCATTATTTATCATATTTTCTATCTCCATAGAGCCTTTCACACATGCAGCTCAAACACATTTTAGACATTATCTCATTAGTCTTCTGTAAGCTCAAGGTCCAGTCTTATTACCGCATTGCTTTTTAAAGATAAAAATGTTTTTGTTTGTTCCTGACAGTTGTATTTGTGAAAGCAAAACAGAGGTGAGTTTATCCGAATTCAGTTAAAACCAGTTTGGATTGTCTGTAACCAGTGTGACTGGAGGAGGGCGAGGCTATCAATTAATTCAAACTTATTAGAAGTAGGTTGAGGGTGTTTGGCCAGACTAGACTGATTTAATTTTGTGACCTGTCTGCATCTTCTGAAGTACATGTGGTTTGGGGTGTTCCCAAAGTCTGCCAAGTGCTGAGAACATAGTGTTCCAGTGGGGAAACATGGTTCTTCAGTTGTGCGGACATTTAGGCATATTATCTATTCCCCAAGGGCCTATAAAACCCTGACCTCTGTGGCAGGGAAAAACATTTTTATGAAATTCCTGTGTGTATGATGGAGCACATCAATAAAATTGAAGAAGGGTAATTCAGAGAGAGATGTATTTCCAACCAGTCCTGTAGGACTTTTAGCTAGGATCATTCAGACGTTGAAGCAGAAAGAACTGGTTTTCCTCTCAAGGAAACTTGCAGTTGGCTGTCTTTCCCCTTGGCCACTGTAGCCTTTGGAGAAGGCCAACAGAAGAGGAAAGACAAAGGAGGAGGGAGGACTTTGAATTAGTTACTTCCAATAGTAAATTTATAACAGCACTTTTTCTAGTGACCAAAGAGAGGACATACACAGATTTCAATAAAAACACTGAATGTAATGGTATAAAATGACCAAAATTAAAGAGGTAGATGCCCAAAGGCAATCTTAAAAAATTGATTAATAGTGGAAGTAGTTTTCATGGATTGAGAGATGGAATAGGTGGGGCAGGGAAAGAAAAAGGGTAAATTTGGGGATTGTTCAGTTGGATCATCCTTTCTTTGATTCTACCACCTCTGTTTCTGTTTTAGCAGAGATGTGAATCAAAGGGTTGGTGAATCCTTCTTTCCTCCTTTTTGGATTCTCCCACCTCTGCTCCACTCCAGTACTTGGCTTAATCCCAGCATAAACATTTCTCCAGTTAGAAAAGAATGATAAGAATGAAAATTTCCCTGTCATTGCCTTCATTTATTTAATACATATTTATTGTGTTTACTGTGTACCAGACTCTGTTCTGGGAACACACTGGAAGTACGTTGTTGAATATAACACACTTGGTCCCCTGCCGTCACAGTGCATATAGGCTCTGATCTTTGAATTATAGCACTCTCTCTTATACATTATTTGATTTAATTCTTTAAACAACCCTTTGAAATAGCCAAGATTTCTATTTATATTTTATGCATAATAAAAGTAAACTTAGGGGAGTTCAAATGATTTATTCAAGATCTTGTAGCTGGTAAATTGTATAATCAGAATGGTCACCCTAATTTTCTGAATTCCAAAACAGTATTCTTTCTGTCACATTATGCCTAAGATCCAAACTTCAAAGATTATGTCTAAGTTGCTCTTTTTTTTTTAATTGAAGTATAGTTGATTTACAATGTTGGGTTAGTTTCTGGTATATGCAATGATTGTTATACATACGTGTATATATATATGTACACACACGTATATATATTCTTTTTCAGGTTATTTTTAAGTTGCTCTTTTAAATAGCACCTAAACCAATTATATTATTTATAATTTAGTGAGCTATTGCTTTACTCAATACTCCTCTCCTCCTTTGTGAGATATTATTGATCATCATAAATGAACTTTAAGGAATTTATGATCCCATGATATTTATTCCAAGTTATTTGTAGTTCTTAATATAAAATAGGTTACCTTTGTAGTGCATAATTATCAAAATATTCTCCATGTTTTGCAACACTCTCTCCCTCATAAAGATAACAACCAGAAATGGGGAATAGATGATATATATAATAATTAAAGGAAAATATTGAAAAAGTTTAGTCCCAGTATGTTTGGGAAAGTAATTTTCAAAAGTAAAAAAAAACAAAAAACTAACATCACGAAAGTCAACAGAGGAAAGAGAGCACTGGGCTAGGAATCAAGAAACAAAACTTTTAGTCTTGGTTCGAGAAACTCTGTTTTCTCTCCAGGCCTCGATTTCCTCAATTGAAGAGTTGAATTTTAAGCATCTTCTCTGATCTACATCCATAATTCTAAATCTGAGTTCAGTGGACAGAGACCCTGGAGAGGGACATTTAGGAAACTATTGAAGGGAGAGCAGCAGGTCCCTCCACAGAGCAAAGCAAGAAAACGTTACAAACCCGTTCAGTTCTTTGATCTGAGTCTGTCGGTTCCACTACTGAAATGGTTCCCTTTTCTTTTTTTTTCTCTTCAGATCAAGAGTGAATCTTTCATACTTCTTAATGGCATTTGCTTTGGAAATATAACATCTTTGTAAACAAAACAAGCCAATATTATGAAAGGACTGTAAGCGCTGTAGCTTGATTCTGATTTTTCAACTTAGAAGTGATACCACTCCTAGATGTACTAGAATTTTTTTTAAAGCCTATCTTGAAAGGTTTTCTCCAAATTGCCTTATGTCTCTTTTAGCACAGCAGGCACATAATGGCTCGTAATCACCACCCAATTGATTTTGAGAGTATTTCTTTGTGGGTGAATAGGATGAGTGAGAAACATCCCACGGGGCTGGGGAGAGAGTGCCAAGGGAGTAGCATAGATCCAGGAGTGAGACAGCCAGGGGTAAGGAACCAAAGGGGCAGATGAGCTTGAAAAGTGGTCGACCTTCTCCCAACAGCCTCTCCGAGTTCTATTCAGCCCTGCCCTTATTGTGATTTTCTTTGGCGCTGGTTCTGACAGTTCTCCCAATTCTTCCCTCACTTCCCACACTCCTAGAGCATATCTGCTAGGTGAGTAATCATTTGGTTAACGAATACTAGTTGCTGCCTACCTACTTGTTGAAAGGGTTTCATCGAGGGAATGGAGAAATTCAGCCTATGCTTAGAGATATCAGTCTCTAAGCATGAAGGAACTTAAGCATGGAAGAGAGGATTTATGGGTTCCTTCAACAGTGAGCTGAAAATTAGTTTCTCTTTCATTGAAAAAGTGATCTGGTACTTTAAAGAAAAGTAGAATTGCACAGAGGGCACCTGGGTTCTCTACTCTAGGCTGTGATATTTCAGAATTCCTTGGGAGTGAAGAGAACTTGCTGTTGGCTCTGGAATCCAGGTGCCCCTTGCTCACCTCAGGGACCTATACTATTTAGGAATCAGCCTCTTTCACAGCTGGCTGCCATTATTAGAACTATTGAGAAAAACTACTGTTACCTCTGTGGCAACATCCTGAGGCTTATGTCTGAAAAAGAGTTCAAGTAGGAGATGAAGAGTTGGGTCAAACAGGTCTTTTCCAGTTCTTTCATCAGGACCACTTAGCTCCCTGGGGGAAGCTAACCCTTGTAACAGGTCCCAGACTGATACAGGCCATAAGCGAAGAAATCCGAGTCCCTTGTTAAGCTACTCAGTGGCTGACCTTCAAATAAGTCTCTGCAATGGTCCTTCTCTGAGCTTACCCTGGCCCTGAGTAGTAGGCTCTCAACTTGGTCCTTATGACTGATTCAGGTAATAGCATTTGTTGGGTTCTTGTATCTGACTCTGACTCTGCTTTGGGATTGGAGTTCTTCTTTGATCTTATCAACCTCATGGAACTTCGAACCCAATCCTGAAACCCAAGTCTGCACAACTAGATCCTTACAAATTGCTACTTCTCTGATGCCCATCAGTTTACTTGAAACTTTACCTATTTTCAGTGCCTGACTCCTAACAAATTGCTCCACTTTTGGATTTCCACATGTTTACACTGTAGGACCTTCCTCCCACTCCTATAGTAGTCTATATGAACCATCTACTTACTGTCAGATTCTCTTGATACCGTGTCTTGCCTGCATATTTAGATTTTTTATTTTTGGTGCCTATTGAGTAGACCTGATTTCCTGCCTGGTCCCAATGGGATTACTTATAGTCATTCTCAGACTTTAATGTGCATGAAAATCACCAAGAGTGCTTATTGGAAGTGCAGGTTCTGGGGTTCTACCCATAGAGATTGTGATTTAGTAACTCTGTGAAATCGGGCTTAGACATCTGCATTTAAAAACATACCCCTAAATAGTTTTGGAGTAGATAGTATAAAAACCACAATTTGAGACCACAGTTCTATTCTCTGGGACTTGATCCTTCCTTAGGCCCATCCCATTACTAACCAAACTTGATTTTGACAGATCATGAAAAAATTGCTTTACCATGAGGAATTTCTGAATATTATAATCAGTTACATTTTAGAATATTATTTTTGTTTCTGTTTTTCTACTCATTAAAAACTTTACAGAGGTTCCAAAAAAAAATAAAAAATAAAAACTTTACAGAGGTTCTAATACCTCACTAACTGAACTCTGACTAGTCATTCAAGTATACCACAATTTAGAGTACAGATTTTGCTCATGCTTTGGGTTCTAATTTCTTGTGGTAAGGAAAACAGGGTGTTTTAGGAATGCATGAATTATTGTCTCCATTAGCACTTTGCATTTATGTCAGAGAAAGAAAAGAATAAAGACCAGAAAAAAGATCAGTGAAATATAAAACAGAAAAGTAGAGAAAAATAAATGAAATAAAAAGTTGCTTATTTGGGAAAATCAGTTAAAATTGATAAACCTCTAGCCAGACTGATAAGGAAAAAAAGATTTAGGATACAAATTACTAAATCCAAGAATGAGAGAAGTGGCATCATTACATATTATGCTACTGTTAATAAGGATAATGAGAAAGTATTATGAAAAACTTAGATACTAATAAATTCAACAGCTTAAAAGAAATTAACAAATTCATTTTGAAAGACACAAACTATCAAAGCTTACTCAAGATAAAATAGATAACCTGAATGACCTCATATCTGTTAAAGAAATTAAATTTGTAGTTAAAAATATTCCCATGAAAAAATGACAGGCCCAAATAGCTTCACTTGGGAATTCTGCTAAACTTTTAAGGAAGAGGAAAAAAACAAAATTCTCACAAACACTTCCATAAAATTGAAGAGAAAGGAATACTTCCCAACTCATTCTGTAGGGCCAGCATCACCTTGATACCAGAACCAGACAACATTACAATAAAAGAAAATTACAGACCAATGTCCCTTGTGAACATAGATGCAAATGTTCTAAAGAAAAAGGAGCTCACAATTCTTTACTAAAAGCAAAACCCCAGTGCTTCTCTTAATTCAGTTGAGGTTTTTGGTAGAAAGCCACATGCATTTATATCTCTAATAAAGTATATACTATAGGTGTACACTTTGGTATTTGGTGTTCCTAAAAAACTGATTCAAAGTGAGGAAGCACTAGAACATAAAAAAGCCACAAACAGAAATGGCTTTGCCCTCCAGGGGACTTTATAACTGCCTTCACTATATAAAGGTAGGAGACCTATGGTTATACTTATTATAATTTAATTTTTATAATTTAGTATTTATTATAATTTATGTGACACTCTGGATAGGATTTAACTTTAAGATAAGCTTATTCTTTGTTTCCTTTGGCAATCACTTTTACATTTTAAAAAATCACGAGCAATTACCACTTGTAATTTCAGAGTTTTAAAATTCCTTTGATGACTTGTTCTAGAATATTTAAAGTTTGTGGTATTTAGACAATATTTCACCCACTTTGTATCATTTCTCCTGAAGTTTGTCAAGGTTTACAGTAATGAAGGTAAAAGAAATACATTGAATCTATATTTTAAAAGTTGAATTTTTCAGTGCTTCATTTCATTCAGTGCTTTATACTTTTGTATGTTTTTTCATGATAATCTAGCAGATGATAATCTTTACTCATAAAATTATGAACCAAATATGTTTTATTCATATATCATTTAACTAGAAATATTTTGATTAACTTTTATGTTTATGTCTGTCTTATCATAAATTTTCAATTAATTGGTTTACTTAAAAGATGTATGTAGTACTATCCTTGATCTACAGAGGAGTAACCAACTTTCTTTTTTTTTAGTCTTCATGTTTGGCTTAACTCTTCTTCCTAACCACAGAATGTGCTTTTTAAAAAGTAAAGATTCTAGCAGTATTACTAAGTTCTTGCTGATATGTTTTATCAAGATAATCCCTGCTTTTAATTTTGAAACTATAAACACTAACCCATAAGATCATATGGACTCTATAAAAAAAATGCATTGCAAATTATTGTAAATATAGCATTACTGTAAATACTAACACTATTGTTGCATACTTATTTAGATTAAATTATTTTATGATAAAACTGTCACTTAAGAACAAATCAAAAGCTATTTGGTAAGACACTGAAAATTTTTTTGTGATAATTGAATGCCTTAATTATGCATGGAGATGATAAACAAATTAAGGGTATAATTGAAGGAAGTGCCACCTTGGATTAATGACTCTCCAAAGGTTATAGTCAAATAATCATCCTTCATTTCTGGTTTGATACAATAATTAAGTTAAAAATGTGACCCTGAAACTACTTTAGAAAACCACTACTATAACAACAACAACAACATCATGCTAACAAATAATAATAGCAATTATTACTGCCACTACTAGTGCCACCATTTGGTGAGCACTTTCTTTGAGCCACTCCCTGAGTCAATAGGGCAAAAAATTTATTTAATTGATGCTACAGTCTCTAATGTAAGACTTGTTCTCCTCATTATGCATACAAGGAACAGTCCCTCACTTTTCTTTTTGTGGAACCACATCTCCTCCATTGTTAGTTTATATAGTTTAGGTAGATTTGCTCCACCCCAGATTCCAGAGGGGGCAGTAAAGCTTAGGTCCAGCCAATTTGAGAATCTCATCCCAGTGGCCACAACATTGCCTTAAAGGAGCAAGGGACGCAAGCTGTGTCAGTGAATACTTCCCCCAAGACCATTTCTATTGTTTTCAGTAACAGTGTGGATAAGATTGCTGCAATACATGTGGACATTGAGGATACAAAATTCAATTCATTTCTACTTCTTCCTCTGTCTTTAAAGTTGTGATGGAAGATTGGAAAACATTCATGGGCCTGCCTAAGCCCTGCTCCTATAATTCATGTGGGCTGTATAAAGTAGACTGTATATAGTGCTAGTGCTACCTATTTTAGACTCATGCTAAAGCCTGAATATCAGTGAAATCATGGTTTTGATATACTATGTTTTTTTCTGATATAAATTAAAGTCTATTAAAATATATTAAAGTATATTAAAGTATGTAAATAACATGATTATTAAGAAATTTTGTCTACGTACTGCCTAAAATAATTTCATGTTTTGCAGTGGTCTGCGTACCACATTTTGGAAAATTCTGGACTAGAGAAGATGTCACACCATGCTGTGTTGTTTAGAATGCTACATTTGTTTACTCGTTTGTGTTTAAAGTTATAACATCTCCCTTCAAAAATAAAAAACAACCCACTATGAGCAGTTCTGGGGAAAAAAGTCACACCCAGAGGAAGAAATGTTTTGGATTGTATTTTAACTTGTGTTTTGTGCCAGTATGGATATGAATCAATTATGAGGTGGTCCTTTTTGCATATTTGATAAAGTTTTTCTCTTGTCATCCATGCTGTTTCTCTGGAACCTAACCTGTAGCTCTGGGCAAAAGAAAGCCAGCCTCTAATGGCTCCAAAATTAGTATGTCTTTCTCTCACTCTCCTGTTCAAATAAGACCTCTCACTTTAGCTTCCTTCTGTGATTAATGATAAATTAGGCTTAAAAAGTTGGGACATGTCTGTTTGGTTTACTATGTTATCTGTAGCACCATGCCAGTGCTCAGCACAGAGTAGGGCTCGATGCATATGTGTTGAATTAATGAATAAACAAATGAGCATATTCATACACAGGCTTGTCAAGTGAGCAAGTCAGGTACTATTATTATTGATGATGAAACTGAAGCTAGGAGAAGTTATGAGGTGTCTTTCATGTCATATAATCAGTGACAGAATTGTCTTTTACCCTTTGTGTAGATCCCTGAACTACATTTGGTGAGTAAATAAGTTAATGAAACAATAATATGTATTATTCTTTTAAATATACTCATACTTTTTTGGTTCTAAAAGGCTCATTCCAAAGAGAGACAAACTGGTTTCATGTTGTTAAGAACCAAGTGAAGGTGGGGTAGGAATGAAGGGATAAAATGGGCAGATTTACAATAACTTGAATATCTTAGAAGTAGCTTGAACATATTGTCTATTAATAAGAGTAATTTAATGATGGAATAACAATGAATGCCTTAAAGTAGCTCACACACCAGTTTTTGTCTGTGTCCTAAAAATATGATTAATAAGAAAATTGTTTCATGCTGGAAAATGCTTCTTGTGAGATCTGTATTTTGGTACACAAAGTATCTATTTCTATTTACCTTGAAAAAAATCCTCCTCAGAGATAGCATGTGGAGAGCAGCCATCTGTCCAGGATTACACTTCTGAATTGCTATTTCTCTGAACTTGCCGGACTCTGTATATGTTAATTTTAAAAGTAAGGACTGTTTTCCCCCTTTATTAAGTTTGTTTATCAACACTATTATAAAGATGTACTTATAATCTAGTATGTGTTAATAACTGCTAATTGGCTATTGAATAACAGACTGGGAGCCCTGGAGTCTCCCAATTCAGCTGCTGACTGTTCTTAAAAACTGTGCCCCTAGACTTTGGAACAAATCATTATATACATCTTCGCTTTCCTCCAGATAAATAGCTTTGAATGTTCATGAAATGAGGGGCAACTCATATGCTTTTTAGCTGATTATGACTCTGGTAGAGCTGAACTGAGGTACAGGAGAAGGTAAAAGGGGAGTATGCATGGGAGTGATCTTAATTCTTATACCCACTACTCTAATCTGACCTCAGAAGTCTGATGCTGAGCAAGTGGAAAGAGACCCAACTATCACCAGGTAAGCATCTCTTCTGGATGAAGCTATATTGCCTTAAAACAGACACAGACTTTTAAAAGGCTCTTTTCATGTGCATCATCTCATGTAAAGCTCATTCAACCAAGGAGGGTAATAGGGCTGGTTTTATTACCCTGGTTTTACTGGTGACAAAATAGAGGCTCAGATTGGCTAGGTGATTTGATCAAAGTAACACAGGTGATTGCAGCCATGAAATTAAAAGACGCTTACTCCTTGGAAAGAAAGTTATGACCAACCTAGACAGCATATTAAAAAGCAGAGACATTACTTTGTCAACAAAGGTCCGTCTAGTCAAGGCTATGGTTTTTCCAGTAGTCATGTATGGATGTGAGAGTTGGACTATAAGGAAAGCTGAGTGCAGAAGAATTGATGCTTTTGAGCTGTGGTGTTGGAGAAGACTCTTGAGAGTACCTTGGACTGCAAGGAGATCCAACCAGTCCATCCTAAAGGAAATCAGTCCTGGGTGTTCATTGGAAGGACTGATATTGAAGCTGAAACTCCAATATTTTGGCCACCTGATGCGAAGAGCTGACTCATTTGAAAAGACCCTGATGTTGGGAAAGATTGAAGACAGGAGGAGAAGGTGATGACAGAGGATGAGATGGTTGGATGGCATCGCCAACTCAATAGACATGAGTTTGGGTAAACTACAGGAGTTGGTAATGGACAGGGAGGCTTGGCGTGCTGCCGTTCATGGAGTTGCAAAGAGTTGGACATGACCGAGCGGCTGAACTGAACTGAACTGAACACAGTTGTTGGGTGGTAGAGCTGGGATTTTAGTTCATATTTTCAAATCTCTACATAATGCAAAAATCTTTGATTTTTCTGGGGAAAGACATTGTAAGAAGTTAAAAGGGAATATGTCATTTATAGTTGGTAGAATGTTAACTACTTTGACCCCATTGCAAGATTTTGTCTTTATGTAATATCCTTTTACTTAAGCAAAAAATCTCGTGGCTCAGACAGTAAAGAATCCGCCTGCAATGTGGGAGCCCTGGGTTTGATCCCTGGGTTGGGAGATCCCCCGGAGGAGGGCATGCTACTTCTAAAAAAGCTTGAAGAGAATGAAATATTTTTATTGTTCTTTTCAACTTTCTCCTCAGAAGATCAAGGGGAATTTTATTCTTGGGTCATTTACTTCACCAAACTTTTATTGAGTGCCATGTACCAGACCATGACCAGCATTCTCCTCTTTTGTCCTGGTTTTATGCCATCAGATGATGCTTCTGAGAACACAGTAAAAGGCTTTTATTTCCCTTGTAAAATGTGAGTGCTTGGTGGCCACTTGTCAGGACTTCTGTCCTGCTAAATAAGCAAGGGTGGAATTTTCTGTCCCTCTATGTATGATGAGTACTTTACCATATATTGCCTTATTGCTGTGAGATGTTTCACAAGCATTTGCTATTAGAAAGTAAGCTCCTTGAAGGAGGAAACCATAGATTATTTTTTCCCCTCTTCTCTACTCAGGACAATTCCTCAATAGTGAGGAATTCTTTGCCAGGGAGTCCATGGATGGATGGACATCACAGAACTTGTGAGCTCCCTGAAATTTTAAAGAAAATTAATTTTGCATGTGCAGTTTTTGAAACAGATCCATCATTTTCATTAGATTTTCAAGGGGTTCAGAGATTCAGTGGCTAACCACTATAGATTAACACGCTGATGGACTTTCGATGAATACTTGAGTGGGAGAAACAACAGCAAGATAGATGTGACCTTGATGTACAAGAGAGTGTTGTCATGATCACAAGGCATGTTTGGGGATGGCTGTCAGGCCCCAACACTGAAGATGTTAATAGTTGGATGACCGATAATGTTGTTGGGATGTTGATTTATTCTTTTTGCCTTATGGTTTTATGATAACATCAATCTTCACTAAAGAATACTTCACATTCTTAACACCTTACCCTTACACCATGCCCATTTTTGTGTGATTCACTGTTTGGACTATTTATACACCTAAAGAATCTTTTTGATAGATAACCAGAAAGCATGCAAATCAAGCTACGAAAACTGTGACCCTAGGAATGTGTGTGAAATACCAAATAACAGGCAGGGAACTTAGCATGAACTCTAGAAAATAAAGAGAAGGTAGAATGATTTTTGAATTAAAGATAGAAGATCAGAAGATAGTAGTTGACAGGCAGGTCGACACAGTTACTAACAGATGAAACAGAATAGGATTTAATTTGGTACTAAATTGGACTAGTTTCCTGTAAATTGAGGCCTCTGAGCAATTTTAGTTGGTGCTGCAACTTTGCTACTTTCATTCAAAGAAATTAGGACAATGCAGCTTGAGATGAGTTTCAGAAGTGCAAAGCGGTAAAAACATTCCTTTTAAAGTTCAAGTTCAGTCACTCAGTCGTGTCCGACTCTTTGCAACCCCATGAGTCGCAGCACGTCAGGCCTCCCTGTCCATCACCACCTCCCGGAGTGTACCAAAACCTATGTCCATCGAGTCAGTGATGCCATCCAGCCATCTCATCCTCTGTCGTCCCTTACTCCTCCTGCCCCCAATCCTTCCCAGCATTAGGGTCTTTTCCAATGAGTCAACTCTTCACATGAGGTGGCCAAAATATTGGAGTTTCAGCTTCAACATCAGTCCTTCTAATGAACACCCAGGACTGATCTCCTTTAGGATGGACGGGTTGGATCTTCTTGCAGTCCAAGGGACTCTCAAGACTCTTCTCCAACACCACAGTTCAAAAGCATCAATTATTCGGCGCTCAGCTTTCTTCACCGTCCAACTCTCACATCCATACATGACCACTGGAAAAACCATACCCTTGACTAGATGGACCTTTGTTGGCAAAGTAATGTCTCTGCTTTTTAATATGCTATCTAGGTTGATCATAACCTTCCTTCCAAGCAGTAAGCGTCTTTTAATTTCATGGCTGCAGTCACCATCTGCAGTGATTTTGGAGCCCACAAAAATAAAGTCTGACACTGTTTCCACTGTTTCCCCATCTACTTCCCATGAAGTGATGGGACCAGATGCCATGATCTTAGTTTTCTGAATGTTGAGCTTTAAGCCAACTTTTTCACTCTCCTCTTTCACTTTCATCAAGAGGCTCTTTAGTTCTTCTTCACTTTCTGCCATAAGGGTGGTGTCATCTACATATCTGAGGTTATTGATATTTCTCCCAGCAATCTTGATTCCAGCCCAGTGTTTCTCATGATGTACTCTGCATATAAGTTAAATAAGCAGGGTGACAATATACAGCCTTGACGTACTCCTTTTCCTATTTGGAACCAGTCTGTTGTTCCATGTCCAGTTCTAACTATTGCTTCCTGACCTGCATGCAGGTTTCTCAAGAGACAGGTCAGATGGTCTGGTATTCCCATCTCTTTCAGAATTTTTCACAGTTTATTGTGATCCACACAGTCAAAAGCTTTGGCATAGTCAATAAAGCAGAAATAGATGTTCTTCTGGAACTCTCTTGCTTTTTCGATGATCCATCGGATGTTGGCAATTTGATCTCTTGTTCCTCTGCCTTTTCTAAAACCAGCTTGAACATCTGGAAGTTCACGGTTCATGTATTGCTGAAGCCTGGCTTGGAGAATTTTGAGCATTACTTTACTAGCGTGTGAGATGAGTGCAATTGTGCGGTAGTTCGAGCATTCTTTGGCATTGCCTTTCTTTGGGATTGGAATGAAAACTAACCTTTTCCAGTCCTGTGGCCACTGCTGAGTTTTCCAGATTTGCTGGCATATTGAGTGCAGCACTTTCACAGCATCATCTTTCAGGATTTGAAATAGCTCAACTGGAATTCCATCACTCCCACTAGCTTTGTTCGTAGTGATGCTTTCTAAGGCCCACTTGACTTCACATTCCAGGATGTCTGGCTCCAGCTGAGTGATCACACCATCATGATTATCTGGGTCGTGAAGATCTTTTTTGTACAGTTCTTCTGTGTATTCTTGCCACCTCTTCTTAATATCTTCTGCTTCTGTTAGGTCCATACCATTTCTGTCCTTGTCCTTGGTATCTCTAATTTTCTTGAAGAGATCTCTAGTCTTTCCCTTTCTGTTGTTTTCCTCTGTTTCTTTGCATTGATTGCTGAGGAAGGCTTTCTTATCTCTCCTTGCTATTCTTTGGAACTCTGCATTCAGATGGCAATATCTCTCCTTTTCACCTTTGCTTTTTGCTTCTCTTCTTTTCACAGCTATTTGTAAGGCCTCCTCAGACAGCCATTTTGCTTTTTTGCATTTCTTTTCCATGGGGATGGTCTTGATCCCTGTCTCCTGTACAATGTCACGAACCTCTGTCCATAGTTCATCAGGCACTCTATCAGATCTAGTCCCGTAAATCTATTTGTCACTTCCACTGTATAATCATAAGGGATTTGATTTAGGTCATACCTGAATGGTCTAGTGGTTTTCCCTACTTTCTTCAATTTAAGTCTGAATTTGGCAATAAGGAGTTCATGATCTGAGCCACAGTCTGCTCCCGGTCTTGTTTTTGCTGACTGTATACAGCTTCTCCATCTTTTGCTGCAAAGAATATAATCAATCTGATTTCAGTGTTGACCATCTGGTGATGTCCATATGTAGAGTCTTCTCTTGTGTTGTTGGAAGAGGGTGTTTGCTATGACCAGTGTGTTCTCTTGGCAAAACGCTATTAGCCTTTGCCCTGCTTCATTCTGTACTCCAAGACCAAATTTGCCTGTTACGCCCGGTGTTTCCTGACTTCATAATTTTGCATTCCATCCCCTGTAATGAAAAGGACATCTTTTTTGGGTATTAGTTCTAAAAGGTCTTGTAGGTCTTCATAGAACTGTTCAAGTTCAGCTTGAACTGGTTGGGGGCATTACTGGTTGGGGCATAGACTTGGACTACCGTGATATTGAATGATTTGCCTTGGAAACAAACAGAGAGCATTCTGTTGTTTTTGAGATTGCATCCAAGTACTGCATTTCAGACTCTTTTGTTGCCCATGATGTCTATTCCATTTCTTCTAAGGGATTCCTGCCCACAGTAGTAGATATAATGGTCATCTGAGTTAAATTCACCCATTCCAGTCCATCTTAGTTCGCTGATTCCTAGAATGTTTGCCATCCCCTCTTTGACTGCTTCCAATTTGCCTTGATTCATGGACCTAACATTCCAGGTTCCTATGCAATATTGCTCTTTACAGCATTCGACTTTGCTTTTATCACCAGTCACATCCACAGCTGGGTATCGTTTTTGCTTTGGCTCCGTCCCATCATTCTTTCTGGAGTTATTTCTCCACTGATCTCCAGTAGCATATTGGGCACCTACTGATCTGGGGAGTTCATCTTTCAGTGTCCTATCTTTTTGCCTTTTCATACTGTTCATGGGGTTCTCAAGGCAAGAATACTGAAGTGGTTTGCCATGCCCTTCTCCAGTGGACCACATTCTGTCAGACCTCTCCACCATGACCCGTCCGTCTTGGGTGGCCCCACATGGCATGGCTTAATTTCATTGATATAGACAAGGCTGTGGTCCATGTGATCAGATTGGCTAGTTTTCTGTGATTATAGTTTCAGTGTGTCTGCCCTCTGATGCCCTCTCGCAACACCTACCGTCTTACTTGGATTTCTCTTACCTTGGACGTGGGGTATCTCTTCACGGTGGCTCCAGCAAAGTGCAGCCGCTACTCCTTACCTTGGACAAGGGGTATCTACTCACGGCTGCGCCTCCTGACCGTGAATGTGGAGTAACTCCTCTCAGTCCTCCTGTGCCCATGCAGCTGCGGCTCCTTGGGTGCAGGGTAGCTCCTCTCGGCCACCTCCCCTGACCTCCTGCCCAGGGTAGCTCCTCTCAGCCACGCTAATGCGCAGTCCATCACAGCCTTTTCAAGTATGTACATGTACAAATTAGTGCATGAATAAAACAGCATGTTTGGACTTCCCTGGTGGTCCAGTGGTTAAAAATCTGCCTGCCAGCGCAGAAGACACGGGTTCCATCCCTGGTCTGGGGAGATTACACTTGCTGTGGAGCAACTGTGCCTGTGCACCCTAGAGCCCATGTTCCGCAACAAGAGAAGCCACCGCCAGGAGAAGACTGCGCATAGTGACTAGAGAGTGGCCCCTGCTCGCCACAAGTAAAGAAAATCTGCCCACAGCAACAAAGAACCAGTGCAGCCAAAAACTGAATATGTAAATAAATAAATAAATATTTTAAAAGGACATTAAAACTACATGTTCATGCCTTGATACCCATAGAGATAAGAATCGATCCATATGTATCTATTCATTCATACGTATGCCAGATGTAAGGAGTATTAAATATGGTATCTGATAGACAGTTTTCACATGCAGGGAAATAAGAGTATTTCAGAGCAAATATCTGATGGACGAGAAGGCTATTTTAGGTAATATACTGATGCCTCTTTCAGGGTTAATGTCACAAAACTTCACAGGGTGTATAAGGAACTAAGTGTAGGCAGAACCCAAGCTGACAGTATAGCATCATACCAAGAGCTAGTCTAGGTGAGAGATGTCCTACAGATACCATTATAGTCTACAGGAAACTGGCTACCATTACATGCTCCAGTTTTCCGTGGAAAAGGGTATTTGTTAAGTCACAATCATCAACAGCTCCAGTTCCAGGTTGCTGGATGGTGTAGGGCCCTTTAATCAAGTGTCTCCTCAACATGCTTTCTGATGATCTTCTGAGCTGGCTGTTTTATTTACTCTTTAGCATTCTGCAAAGTCTCAGCATCCTTTAGCTTGTGCATTTTTGATGAGTATGGTATTGCTATTTTTACATGTTTTGTAAACTTCTTTGAGGAATGCAGGGGTGCATGGAGAGAAAGAAACAGTGGTGAACTTCTTCCTTTATTTAATCCATCCATGCCCCAATCTTTCAGAGACCAATCTAAAGCTGTACCTGTTAAAGCTAGCTGATTTGCCAAGTGTTTTTCCTCTGAAGGGACATCACCTATTTTTAGCAACAAAGAAGTGTTAGGAAGGGGAGGAAGGCATACCTCAGAAGGACAGATCTGAAATGAAGCCCAGAATACTGAAGAGAGCGGTGTGGAAAAGCAAAAGAGCGCCTAGTGAAAGGTCACTGAAGCAGGGAGCACAGAGCTAATGTTCTGGGCAGTTGTAGGAAAAGCCTCAATTAAGACTTCTGTTAATAGAGAATTTAGGAAATGTTATTAAAAAGTTCTCTAACCAATCTAATAAAGGAAATCAGGACATGGCAAACTAGGCTGGTTGTTTAATTTATTCAGTAGTCTGTATTTTTTAAGATTGATGCAAATTAGCAACACATTTATTGAGCAGCTATACGTATACAAAGCATTCTGTTAGGAAATGTGTGTGAAAGGTGAGATGATGGTATTTAAAAAACACAAGATGAGTACATGTTCTCCAAAAATGTAAGGAAAACTATGTTAAGAACTGTATTTGGTACTTTCTGTGTATTATCCCATTTAATCTTTAAAACAACTATTAGGGGACTTCCCTATTGGTCCAGTGGTTAACTTTGCCTTCCAATGCAGGGTGTGTGGGTTCCATTCCTGGTCAGAGAGCTAAGATCCCACATACCTCACAGCCAAAACACCAAAACATAAAACAGAGTCAATGTAACAAGTTCAATAGACGCTTTCAAAAAATGGTCCACATCAAAAAAAAAAAAAATCTTAAAAAATAAAAGCTGTTGGGAATGAAAATTATCCCTATTTTAACAGGTGAACAGCCTGGAACTCAGAGAATTTAAGCTGCTTCCTCCCTCCCTCTCTCCCTTCCTCTTTCCTTCTCTCTGTTTTTCAAAAGCTTGAGCTCAAAAGCCTTACAGAAGATAGTACCTTTTTCCAAGTTTTCACTTTTTCTGAAGGTAGCAGAATTATAGTTATATATTAAGAGCTATAGTAGAGATATGAGCCCAATAATATGGAAGCTCAGAGATTGAAGCAGTCCATTCTGCTTGATGATATCAGAGAAAGCTTCCTGGAAGAGGTAATATTCAAAGTGAGTCTTAAGAGTGAAGAGTCCATCTAGTAGACAAGAAAGATAAGGCAGCAATAATAGTGTGGAAGCCACTACCAGCTGCCCACTTGGCACACATTACCTCCTTTCTTTCTGGAAATGCCGAGATTTTGCTCAAGTGTCTCCTCACCTGCTTGACCCAAGGGAGAGTGATCCTATTGCTGCCTTCAGGAGAAAGTGCTGATTGGTTAAACCATTTATGGTAAGTCCACTCCTCTTGTTTGATTAGCCTAAGGCTGGGCATACGAACTAATTCTGGCCAATGAGATATAAAAGGAAACCTGCTGGGGAGCTTTAGGAAATGCTTCTTGCCCTTAAGAAGGAAACACTGAAAGAGATAGCCCTTCTCCCCGTGGCCCCCCGATATTGCTGTTCTTGGAAGTGATGCTTAGAACTACCACAATCATCTTGTGACTGTGAAGGGAGCCAATCTGAGGGCAAATCAAAATTTCTGAGGATGGCAAAGCAAAGAGATAATAAAAAGAACCAGGATCTTCAATGATATTGTTGGGTTCTGAACAACCTTTTCAACTTCCTGTCACATGATGTTATAGTTGTTTTTGTTCTATCGACCACTTTGAATTAGAGTCTTCTGCAGCAGCATCCTCACTGACAACAGAGCAGATGCAAAGGCAAAAGGCTCAGAACAATCATAGGCTACACAGAAATTGCCACCAGTTCTTCCTGACTGAAGTGCAGGATGTGGTGTTGAGAGTAGGGTGATGGCTAGAGACAAGGTGAAATGGTAGCCAAGGATCAGAGCATGAAGGGCCTCATATGTCAGAATCAAATAATTGGACACTATTTTGTAAATAGTTGACAGGCAATGAAGAGTTTTAAATAAGGTAATGGCATAATTAGATTTGCAGTTTAGAAGCATTCCTGTGACTATGGTGCGGAAGATTGAAGAGGGTAAGAACAGTTGGTGAGATACCAAGGTCACTGAGCTCAGGAACACTTGGAGTCACATGTAGTTTGGTCTCTCCATTATCATTCCATTTTAGCTTGGAAAGACAGAGGTTAAGACAGTATATGCAAAGTGAAAGATTAGAGGGGCAGACAGAAGGCACGTCAAGATTTTATGGAAGAGGAGTATGTTGGGGGTCATGGAGAGTTTCAGAGAGCAGATTGGATATCTGAACAGTGATCTGAACACTGAAGGACTTAGAAAGCATGGGGGTTGAGTAGAGCATAAAATAACATAAGGAAAGGACAAATCAAGCTGAAATGGAGAGTTTTATGCAAGGATGCTAAAGATGGAATGATCACTTGCAACCAAAATAACAGAGGGGAAAAAAATGAAATTTTACCCTAATTTCATTACTTACAAGTTGCAGAACACCTGATAAAATTTTGTTTCCTAATTGGTTGAGTTGGGATTACAAGCATGTACTTTATTAACATCACCAAGTGACATCACATAGATATCATGTACCCTCTGTTATGTGATGAGAAAGATACTTCCCCTTTGTGGTATTCTTTCAAAAACCCCATAACCCAAATCTCCTTGTGAGAAAAACATCAGACACACCTAATTTGAGGATCACTCTACAAAATACCTGACCAGCACTTCTTAAAACTATCAAGATCATGAAAAACAAAAACAGGAAACTGTCACAAACCAGAGGGGATACAACAACTGAACGCAATGTAGTATCCTAGATAAGATCCTAGAAAAGAAAAAAAGACAATAGAGTTTAGTTAATACTAATTTACCCGTGTTGGTTTCTCAATTTTGAAGAACTAACCACAGTAATATTAATAATAGCAATAGGGGCCACTGAAACTGTGGGAGGTGAATACTATCACTGCTATTTTTGCAACTTTTCTTAAATCTAAACTTATGTCAAAGTTTATTTGAAAAACTATAGATTCTTCACTGAGTTGTTACGAGGATTAAATGAAAGAATAAAAGCAAAGCATTATAGTGCCTGACACATAATAAGGGCCTCAAATATTTCTCCATAAACTGGTGATTCTTGAATTCACAAAATGTATAAAACTCACCTAGAGGTATTTTGTCAGAAAAACGAACAAGTTCCAGGGCCTCAATCTCAGAGTTTCTGATTTTGTTGTTCTAGAGTAGGGCCCAGGAGTGAGCATTTGTGATAGGTGCCGTCTGGAGAATTGCTGCCACAGACTACCAGGGCTCTAGGGTAAGAATTGTACATTTCCCCAGGAGGAAAGCAACGGAGATAGAATGCCTGCTCCACTTACCACAAATGGAGAAAAAGCGGGAAATAAATGAGCTAGCACTTCAAAACCTATAAGTTACAATTTAAATCATTACAGATGAATTTGGGATAAAGGAGGGGTCTGGTTAAGTAGCCACTTAATAACAGCAGTGTGGTTGAAATCTGATTTTTATTCATTTGAGCTACCTAAAAATATTCAGCTGGTTGTTCTGCTGAAGTACACAGATGACCCATAGGACAAAGGCAAGTTCATCTCCTTCAATTACAAATGAGCTAACTGAACCTGAGAGAAGAGACGTGACTGGTTTAAGGTCACAGAGTTAGTTACTGAGAAAATAGATTGGAAACCACTCTTTTTTCAGTTTTATTGAGGTATAATTGACAAATAGAAATGTATAAGATGGAGTATATGATGTTTTGATATACAAATACATTGTGAAGTGATCACTATAATAAAGCTAATTAACATACCACTCGACATAGTTAACCATCTTTGTGTGTGATGAGAACACAAGATTTACTCTTTTAGTAGGTTTCAAGTATACAGTACAGTATTGTTGTCTGTAGTCACCATGCTATACATTAGATCTTCAGAACTTATTATCTTGCATAATTGAAACTTTGTACTCTGCTGGCTCAGTGGCAGAGAATCCGCCTGCCAATGCAGGATTCGCAGGTTTCATCCCTGGGTCTGGAAGATCCCCTGGAGAAGGAAATGGCAACCTACTCTAGTATTCTTGCCTGGGAAATCTCATGGACAGAGGAGCCTGGCAGGCTACAGTCCATGGAGTCGCGAAGAGTCGGACAAAACAGCAACTAAACAACAACAACAAAGGTGAGATCATGTGGTATTTGCCATTCTGTGTCTTGCTTATTTCATTTAGCGTACTGCTGTCTAGGTTCATCCGTGTTGTTGCTAAGGGCAGGATTTTTTTTTTAATGGTTGAATAGCATTCCATTATTATAATATATAAATACTGAGGATGTTTCCACATCTTTGCTATTGTGAATAATACTGCAATGAACACTTGAGCTCAGATATCTCTTTGAGATAGTGATTTTTTTTTCCTTTGAATATATACCCAGAAATGGAATTGCTGAATGACATGGTAGTTTTTTTGCAGAGCTTCCATACTGGTTTCCATAGTGGCTGTACCAGTTTACATTCCTACCAATACGGTACACAAGAGTAGAAGCCTCTTTTGCAAGCTTCAGCCCAGGTGTTCTTTCTGTTACCAGATAATCAATCACTGAATGCCTCACTCAGAGTCTCTTAAGGGCTTTCATATGCGCTCTAGAAAAAGAGAAAGGATGTCTGACTTACTGAGGAGAATGCCAAAAGTTTGTTTACTTAAGTCTCGCTGACAGATTTGTTCTTGGCCCACTATATTTTAGAATGAATAACTCAGTTTTCACTTCAGCTAGATAAAAAGGGATCATCTGAACAGGAAAATAGGCCCTTTGTGAACAGTCTTCAGTCATGCTCAGCTTCCATATCCTCACTCATGTCAGCAATGTGTTTGTTATTAACCTGAAAAATCTCACCAGGGTTTCAGATTGCTCACTGGCAAAGCAGGCACCCCTCTGTGCCCTGGCTCAAGCCTAACGACAGTACCATAAGATATATTGCTTTTAACTATGCTCTTCCAAGATGGTATGGAACCCAAGGCTACTTCTAGGAGAAATAGAAGCCAAGGCACATTTTCTGTTTTTCCTATCACTCTAACTTTGTATAAGTAAGATCTGGTTTAAATCAAGGGCATCTTCTCAGCACATTTGGCCTTGCCGCTCACACTGCATCTCCCGGGCTATGCTCTGCCCAACCACATTTCCTAAGGCCTGAGAGTCTCCATTATCCCTTGGGGTTTATGATTCCAAGATGACTAAGCAAAAAGTAGATTTTTACTGAAACTCCACTTTCTTGCTATTTTACCTTTAGATACCCCTGCCCCCCACCCCCACCCCAGTCCAGGAAGGCCTTTTCCTTCTACCTCATGTACTGAAAAATGCCCTTACATCATAAACTACATCGTTCCTATGCTGTGACTTATAGTAAAGACCCTTTACTCCAAATACTACAAGTTTGTGACCTATAAATCCCCTTTTCCCCTGCAACAGATCCTAGCTCTTACAAATGAAATAAAGCTTTAGCTTTAACAGTTGCTTTCTTTGAAATAATTTTCATTTAGTAAGAACCCATTCAGAAGTGATACCCTAGACTGAAAACAGGGAGATTAGGTTAAAATGTGCACATGAATGGTGACATCCCTCAGCTTCTTTCTTTATCCATTAATCTTTTCTTAGGAAGCTGCAGGTGGATGTACTCCATCACAATGAGGGATTAAGTCAAGAAAGAAAAGGTGTGGGATTCTGGAAAACAGAAGGAATGTATTGGGAATCCTTAGGGTGGTCCTGAAGAAAAATCCCAGGATACAGCTGTGCATTAGGCCTAGAGAGCAACCAGTCCAGACTGACAGGGGGTGTGGAGGGCTCCAGGGAAAATGATCGTCTGCTTGCTTTCACTATATGGAAAGCTGAATTATTGCTGTTAAAGGGCATGGGAAGATCTAGCCACTAGAACAATGCACAACCAAAAAAATCCCAACAAATTCTAAGGAGCAACAAGTATTGGCTCCAGAAAAAGGAGAGGTAATCATAGTCAACCATTTAACTCAGCAGTGAACAGTATTTAAATGTCCAATTAATGTAAACTCTATTGCTTTGATTTAAAAAGAAAGCATGGGATATATTTATGATGGGAAAATACGGAGAGGAAGATGGATGGAAGTGAGCTACATTCTCACCAAAATCACATAGAAAGTCAATGTCCAAAATTGATCAATCAAGATGTAACACATATGTAGAAATATGAAGATAATCACAAAGAGAAATAACTAAAATATTTAAAAATATTTGCCTCAGGGGAGTGGAATATAAGCCCCAATTTTTTGGTGGTTCTTTTGACTAATGCTCTTTCCAACACAAACAAAGACTAAACTCCACCTAACAAATCAATTTGTTTAGGAACAAATTGTATTATATATTTAAAGGCTTAAACCAGCAAAAAACAAACAAGCCAAGACACTTCAAACTGTACCTGAATCAGCTGGTATTTTCCTTGGTTCAAGGCCCCTCACATTTGGTTCCCATCTAATTTGGAAAGAACTTCAGGGAGATTTGCTTTTTTTTTTTCAACATGCTAGAGTCAACACCCTCAGTTAAGAGGACATACCAGTCTTGTTAGGGCTGCAAAGCAACTACTGATAGACATTGAGTGTAAGCTTGTGATGATTATCATCTCCTTTACTTTAAAGTTTGGGGAGGTTTTTCTATTTCGACCTCAAGTTTTCCTGTTTCAAACCTGTGCTACTTTGTGGAAGTTTGCGTTATGATTCTTATTATTTCAAAAGATTCATGACATAAACTACTGAACATACATAGTCCTAGCAACTCTTAACTGTAATTGATAAACTAGCAACACATTTTATTTTTTCTTATTTACTTATATTGCATGATAAACACAATACTTAATTGGTCTAATTGTTAAACTCGAGGAAGCCATATGGTTGTGACTAAATGCAGACTGTGATTTCATCTCTGTACTCTCTTTTTTTACTTCTCATGTATGCAATGAAAACAGCTCTCACAACTAAGTACGTATTACAGGGAAATATCCCACCATGACCAGATTTAATGAATTTATTCGATGCACTTAACTTTTGTCCCAGTATCATGAGTTGTAGTCTGCAGAGTAGTATTTCTCATCTTTTATATTACCTATGTTCATTTATACCTAGTTAAGGAGCTTATTTGACTTATATGCAGAGTACATCATGAGAAACGCTGGGCTGGAAGAAACACAAGCTGGAATCAAGATTGCCAGGAGAAATATCAATAACCTCAGATATGCAGATGACACCACCCTTATGGCAGAAAGTGAAGAAGAACTAAAGAGCCTCTTGATGAAAGTGAAAGAGGAGAGTGAAAAAGTTGGCTTAAAGCTCAACGTTCAGAAAACTAAGATCATGGCATCTGGTCCCATCACTTCATGGGAAATAGATGGGGAAACAGTGTCAGACTTTATGTTTTTGGGCTGCCAAATCACTGCTGATGGTGATTGTAGCCATGAAATTAAAAGATGCTTACTCCTTGGAAGGAAGGTTATGACCAACCTAGATAGCATATTTAAAAGCAGAGACATTACTTTGCCAACAAAGGTCCATCTAGTCAAGGGTATGGTTTTTCCAGTGGTCATGTATGGATGTGAGAGTTGGACGGTGAAGAAAGCTGAGCGCCGAAGAATTGATGCTTTTGAACTGTGGTGTTGGAAAAGACTCTTGAGAGTCCCTTGGACTGCAAGGAGATTCAACCAGTCCATCCTAAAGGAGATCAGTCCTGGGTGTTCATTGGAAGGACTGATGTTGAAGCTGAAACTCCAATACTTTGGCCACCTCATGTGAAGAGTTGACTCATTGGAAAAGACCCTAATGCTGGGAAGGATTGGGGGCAGGAGGAGAAGGGGACGACAGAGGATGAGATGGTTGGATGGCATCACCGACTTGATGGAGATGGATTTGGGTAGGCTCCGGGAGGTGGTGATGGACAGGGATGCCTGGCGTGCTGCGGTTCATGGGGTCGCAAAGAGTCGGACACGACTGAGCAACTGAACTGAACTGAACTGACGGAGCTGAACCTAGAACTTCTCTTTAATGATTTCCTACTACAGTGCTTCACTCTTGTCTGTTTTAAAATTGCCTTTCTTCCACTTTCTCTGCCTTCTTTTCTTCCTAAAACTTCATTTCAACCTCCTAGTCTTTGTGAGTTCTTCTCTGATGTCTCATGAGTACCATTTCTCAGAGATCTTCACACTTTAGCAGTTTTTGCATTTCTTCAAAGGTTATAAATATTTGATTAAGTAGGTAAATATTAACAATACATAAATATTTCATACAATAAGATTAGTAAAAATAATTATGTGTAGTCTATTAAGTTCACTTGGGTAATACATTTTAAAAGACTTAACTAAATAAAATCCTAGAAACATATACATATCTTATAAATAGTTACTCATTACCCATCAATGTAGTATTTATAAATTAACAGTCATGGGTTTTTCACTTGAATACTAAATGCTGGCACAGTCTGGAGTCAGTGTGTGATAACCATATTAAATGAGTACCTGAGCACCTGATGGATGGATGGAGGAAAAACATAGATGGATAAATAGATAGATTAGTCTCACGTTTTGGCTTTCTTCTCCTAAGGTGTTCCTGAATTACCCCTTCAGTGATATAGGATTTTAGCAATAGTAGAAAGCTGAGTTTTCTAGTTTATATGTTTTTATAGGTATGTAATATTTCAGGAACTTACCAGTGGATTCAAGAATAATTATTTATTTTACAAAATGCTTTACCTAGACTCCTTATTTAATAAACATTAGATCTCATGTAATATACAAGGCAAGCCTGTCCCACATATGTGTTACTCCTGTAGTTTTGATATATTTTGTCCTCCCTAAATTGTTGGCTGTCAGCAATTCCAGGGATCAAGTTGAATACAAACTGAACTTAAAATACATATTTACTGACGTGCTTGATCTAACATTTTACTTTTGATTGTGGACTGAGCTTCTGTCTGACAATAGGTCCCTGGAAATGAAACACAGCAACATTGCTGAATGTTTTATAAAATCATTTTATCAAGTGAAAGTTAACTAAAAAAATCAACAAACATATATTTTAACTAGGATGTTTCTAAATATGAAGAAAAATATGTGAAGTATAACCAAAATCGTGAACCCATCACCCAGTTTTAATAAATACTAAAATGCTAACATATTTTCCTATAAAATATTAAAGGATGTCCTTAAACCATTTCCTTCTCTTCCTCCTTAGAAGTAACCACTAGTCCAAAATTGGTATGTGGGATTCACTTAATGCTTTTCTGTTTTTAAAAATTATGTAAAAATCATAAAATATTCTGTGGTCCTGTGTGTTTCAAAATTTTAAACAAATGGCATCATGCCACATAAGTTCTTTTACAACTTGGTTTTTCCATTGAGCATTAGATTGTTGAGATTTATCCCTAGCTCATTCATAAATAAAGCCAGTTATTTATCCCTTGCCTTACTGAAGATGCCAAGGTTGTTTCCACTTCTTTTAATACTACAAATAGTGTTGTGGTAAACATCCTTAGGTATCTCTTCTTATGTATATGGACAAGAATTCTTGGAGAGGATGGCCCTCAAACTTGGGCATGTATTAGAATCACCTCCAATGCATATTTAAACACTAGCTACTGGCCCTGGAGCTGTATACTCTTCACCCTAATACAGAAGCTGCTAAACCCAGGCTTCCATAGCTAAGGGCTAAAGATCCATGTCATGATTGCTACTAGCCAAACAAATCTCTACATGTTGCTTTTTTGCCCATGTAATTGAGATAAATGTATGGTTTATCATCCAAATCAGAACTCTTGAATGTGAAAGAAGCATAATTAATAATTATAACATGACACCCTGCTCAAAACCCAGTTCTATATACCTAATAGCAAAGGAGTCTGGGAGGTGTAGTTGGGAATTCTAGTTTAGAAAGGAAGATTTACTCTGTGCAGAAATATCTCAGATCAGCCCAAGGCCTTCATAAATTTTTGGACAGGCCTACAAAACAATAATTACTTTGTAATTCTTTGAAGTTTTGTTTATTTCTTTTCCCATCTATTCCTCTGGCTAAGACTGCCAGAACAGTGTTGAATAATTGTGATAGCAATCATTTTTCTCTTCTTCCTTGGTCTCAAGAGAAATGCTTCTAAAGTTTCATTATTAATTGTGATGTTTTCTATAGAGTTTTAAAATATGCTTTTTTCAGGTTAGGAAGTCTGCTTTCATTCCTAATTTTTTGAGGACTCTTCTTTTTATGATGATGATGTACTAAATTTAATAATGCTTTTTATACATGTAATAAGGTAATTAGTGGTTTTTCTCCTCTAGTCTGTAAATATGTAAAAATACATTAAAACATTTTCTAATATTAAGCTAGACTTGAATTCTTAGGATAAATTTTACTTGGTAACACTATATATATGTATATATATTCACATTTATGGTATAAATTATTGGATTTTATATGCTAATATCTTATTTATGATTTTTGCAAATATGTTCAGAAATGAGCTGAGTTAGCAATTTCCTTCTAATTTACTTTTTCAGTTTTGATGACAGTTAATCATCCTCATTAAAATGGTTAGGGAATTTTCCATGTTTTTGTATTCTCTTGAAAAACTTGAAGATAATGATCATTAGAGGTTTGTCTATGTTTTTCCATAAAACCATCTGGCTTGGTATGATTTTTATTTTGTGTCCATAGACCACATCTCACAAACTGCTATCTTTATTTAAACATGTCTCCATCCTCTAAGACCTCACTGTCAAATCTCATGGACTTTGATGTGAATAAAAACTAAAAATTGAAGAGAGACCAAGATAGCAACATGGGACTTCCCTCCTGAATGGATACACCTAATGTACAGCTACACATAGAGCAATTCCCTCTGAGAGAAATCTAGAAACTCGCTGAATAACTTCTACAATAAGGTAACTGAAAAAATACCCACACTGAAATGAGTAGGAAAGGCTAAAACACACTCTCACTTTATAGCCAGGCGCCACCCTTGGCACAGCACCATACAATTGGGAGTGAACATCTAACTCCCGGCTTCTTCCTGAGGTGCAGAGGGTTTGGATTACATATATAGAGTCCCAACTTTTAACATTCCCCAATCAAGAGATGGGCCTCTAAAATACCTAACTCTGAAAGTCAATAGGGCTTTCATCCACAAGACCCACAGGACTATGATAAACAAAGACATAGTTTTTAATGTGTGAGTGAGCACTCACTGAGGCTGTCCTTCCAGGGCTCAGTACATATGGAGCAGGCAAAGAAGCCCATCTTCCATTCCTTCCTTGGAAGCAGACTGGCTACATACTTTACAACCTACTGCCCAAGGGTCTGGTTTCTAATTTGCACACATCCAGGGGCTAGCTACAATCCCCCACAGAGCCTGGGGGAGCTGGTGGGTGTCCCTTTTACCTTCTCCTTATGGTTCATTCTAGTGGTAAAACCAGATGGCCAACGTCTCTCTGGAAGGAACATGTGCTTTGCTTGACACCCCAGCTTTTGCAACTGCAAGCTGAGAGATGGGCCTCTGGATCACCTGGCACTGATAACCAATGGGTCACATAGAACTGTAGCAGGGAAACAGTTTTTAAATAGGTGCAGACACACTCCTCCATGACTATACACTCAGGTTCAGTGCAGAGGGAACAGGCAAAAATGCTCATCTCCCAGGTTCTCCCTGGAGAGGTTTAACTACATACTTTCCTAGTTGCTATCTGATGGTCTAACTTCTAATCAGCTTGCATCTATGTGCTGACTGCGATCTTCCCCTTTGGAATACTGATAAGTCTTGGTATAGCCTCTATTATAGCCAATAAGAACAAAGACAGTGGTTTGGACAGTTACAGAAATTTGAGAGACCACCAGAAGCTTGGGGCAGATTGATTGATGATGTTCATCTTATACTTGCAACCAGTCTGTTCAGATTCAGGAAGGTTGTTGTTTTATCTAATGTGCAGAAAACAACAAGTCAAGGAAAATGAAGAAACAGGAAAATGTATTAAACAAAAAACCAAGATAAATTTCCAGAAACCAATCTTAATGAAATGGACATGAATGATTTACCTGATAGGAAGTTAAAATAACAATCATAAAGATGCTCACCAAGGTCAGGAGAGCAATACATTTTAAAAGTTAGGATTTCAACAGAAAGATAGAATATATTAAAAGTATCAAACAGAAATCATGTTTTTGAAGAGTACAATGACTAAACTGAAAAATTCAATAGAGTTCAATAGCAGACTAACCAAGTGGAAGGAAGGATCAGCAAACTTAAAGTTGAATTCATCCCATAAGAGGGGAAAAAAGAGAAAAGAATGAAAAAGAGTGAAGACAGCTTAAGGGACTTATGAAACACCAATAAGTGGACCAATAAGCTCATTATAAGAGCCTGAGGAGGAGAAGAGAAAAAAAAAGGAGCAGAAAGCATATTCAAAGAAATAATGGCTGAAAAATTCCCTAACCTGGGGAAAGAAGTAGACATCCAGATCCAGGAAGTCAAATGAATACTAAATAAGATGAATCTAAAGAGACCCACATGAAGACATACTACAATTAAATTTTAAAAAGCAACTTGTTATGTACAAAGGGAACCCCCATAAAATTATTAGCAGGTTTTTCAGCAGAGACTTTGCAGGCCAGAAGGGAGTGACTTTCCATGTGTTGAAAGAAAAAATAAACCCTGTCAAACAGGATGTCAAGATTACCCTACCCAGCAAAATTGACCTTCAGAACTGAAGAAAAGATAGTCTTCCAGACAAAGAAAAGCTGAAAAGTTTTATTACTACTAGACAAGTCTTACAAGAAATATTAAAAGGAGTTCTTCAGGCTGAAATGAAAGGATTCTAATTAGTAACACACAAAAAAGCACATGAAAGTATAAAACTCTCTGGTAAGGGTAAATATGCCATTAAATTCAGAATACTCTAATATTGTAATGATGATGGGTAAATTTATAACTAGTATAAAAGTTAAAAGGCAAAAGTATTAAAAAACTTTAATACAATAGTTTGATAATGGAGAGACAGTATGAAAAGATGTAAATTGTGACATCAAAAACAAAATGTAGGGGGAGTATAAAAATGTAGAGCTTCTGTATGCATTTTAAATTGTTTTTATCAGCTTAAAATAGATTGTTATAACTGTAAACTATTTTATATAACCTCATGGTAACCACAAAACAAAAAGCTTATAGTAAATACAAAATATAAAGAAAAAAGAATCAACATATACCAGTACAGAAAGTCACTAAATAACAATGGAAGAGGGCAAGAGAGGAAGAAAGGAACAAAGGAACTACAAAGCAGCCAGTACGTAATGAACTAAATGGCCAGACCTATCAATAATCACTTTACATGTAAGTAGACTAACTTCTCCAGGCAAAAAGCATAGTTATTGAATGGATAAAAAAGAAAACCCAACTATATGCTGGGCTGGGTTTTCTACAAGAGACTCACTTCAGCTTTAAAGAAACGCATAGATTGAAAGTGAGGGGATAAAAAAGACATTCCATCCAAATGGAAACCAAAAGAAAGCAAGGGTAGCTGTATATATATATCAGAGCAGACAGACCTTAAGCCCAAAACTGTAGCAAAGACAAAAAAGTTCTCATTATATAATGGTAAAGGGATCATTTTAACAAGAGGATATAGCAGTTGTAAACAGTTATGCACCCAACATGAGACCACCTGAATGTGTAAATATTAACACTTCTGAAGGGAGTTGTTCAGTTGCCCAGTCAGGTCTGACTCTTTGTGACTGCATGGACTGCAGCATGTCAGGTCCTGCTGTGCTTCTGAAGGGAGATCATGGTGAAATGGAAAATCTGAATAGACCAGTTAGTAGTCAGGAGACTTATAGTAATCAAAACTTTCCAACAAAGAAAAGTCCAAGATAAAATGATTTCACTGGTGAATTCTACCAAACATTTAAAGAATTAATACCCATCCTTTTCAATACTTCTCAAACTCTTCCAAAAATAGAAATGAAGGGAACATTTTCAAACTCATTTTATGAGCCCAGTGTTACCCTAGTACCAAAGTCAGATAAGAACAATATAAGAAAAACTACAGGTCACTATGTCTGATGAACATAGATGTAAAAATCCTCAACAAAATATTAGCCATCCAAATTCAGCAGTATATTAACGAGACAATACACCAAGATCAAATTGTATTTATCCCAGGAATACAAAGATGTTTCAATATTTGTAACTCAATAGATTAGATACATCACATTAACAAAATGAAGGATAAAACTCACATGATTATTTCAATAGATGTAGAAAAAACATTTGACAAAGTTCTTTTATGATAAAAACTCAATAAACTTAGTATAGGTGAAACACACTTTAACCTAATCAAGGTGGTATATTACAAACCCACAACTAACATCATACTCAATGGTGAAAAGATAAAAGCCTTCCCTCTAAGATCAGGAATAAGATTAAGCATACCCACTCTCATCACTTTTGTTCAACATAGTACTGGAAAGCCTAGCCAGAGCAATTAGGCAAGAAAAAGAAATAAAGGCATCTAAATTAGAAAGGAAGAAGTAAAATTATCTCTGTTTGCTGATGGCATGATAATACATTAGAAAATCCTAAAGACTCCACTAAATAAACTATTAGTACTAATAAATGAGTTCAGTAAAGTTGTAGGGTATAAAATTAATACACAAAAATCAGTTTTGTTTCTAAATACTTAACAATGGATTACTGGAAAGAAAAATAAGCGAGACAGACAATGATAAATACTGCATGGTATCACTTACATGTGGAATATTTTTAAAAGTCAAAGTCAAAAACAGAGGATAGAGTGGTGGTTTCCAGGGCTGGGAGTTGGGGTGATTGGGGGAGACTGGTAAAAAGGTACAAACTTTCAGTTAAAGATGAATAGGGTCTTAGGATCTAATGTATAACAGGCTGACTACAATTGATAACTCTGTTAGTGTGTAATTGAAATTTGCTAATAGAATAGTACTTAAATAGTATGTAATCGTACTTAAACGTTATCACATGGAGAAGGCAATGGCACCCCACTCCAGTACTCTTGCCTGGAAAATCCCATGGATGGAGGAGCCTGGTAGGCCACAGTCCATGGGGACGCTAAGAGTCTGACACGATTGAGTGACTTCACTTTCACTTTTTCCTTTCATGCACTGGAGAAGGAAATGGCAACCCACTCCAGTATTCTTGCCTGGAGAATCCCAGGGACGGCGGAGCCCAGTGGGCTGCCCCCTTGGGGTCGCACAGAGTCGGACACGACTGAAGCGACTTAGCAGCAGCAGCAGTAGCAAACATTATCACAAAGAAAAGTAAATATGGGAGTTGATGGACGTGTTAATTAATTCAGTTGTGGCAAACTTTTCACCATATATGCATATATCAAATAATCACATTGTACACTTTAAATATATTACAGTTTTATTTGTCAATTATACTTCAGGAAAGCTGAAATCAAATCATGTCAGAAACTACTTCTTGGGAAAAAAAGGTGTGGGAGAAATAACACCCTCAGGAACCCTGTGTTAATGCCCTTAGAAGAGGCAATTCTCAGAGGTCCCAGTGAAGGTGAACCCTTTCGCCTAAAGTAATGACTTCAATAACATATCCTTTCCTGGCTTTCTCCTTCTCTATCTCATTCTCCCTGCTCCTTCACTTCTACTCCCTGGGATAACCCCTCAATAAATGCCCTACACCCAATCATGGTCAAAGGCTTTGCTGGGGAAACCCAATATAAGACACAAATCTGTAATTTTATACTGTTTATACTGTTCATAGGCAAGTATGGTTTTATCATTGATTTGCATGCATGCATTCAGAGATAATGTATAGTATTCTTTTGCATGTTTTTAAAGTCTACTTAAACAGTATAATACTATTAAGAGAAACTCAAAAGAGAAATAATCATCCTCATAAGAGGAAAATTTCTCTTTTCTTCTGATCTATTTCTCCATTATTTCTCAAAACAAAACAAACTTCAAAAAAACCAAAACAATAAAACAATCCTCCCATAATCAAAACAACCTATTTCTGCAACAATATCTTAAACCTATAGCTCATGACATAGCATCACAAAATGGTGAAAATTGTAGTCCAGGTGTAGAATAACATCTGCGCCTGCTTTCATCATAGTGCTAATGCTTCTTTGAAGCATTAGCTTCCATTAGCATAGGCTTCCTTGAAGCCTAGTTCAAGGAAGATGAGAAAGGAAGTAGCATTTCAGTATGTGAAAAGCTAGGTAAAATTACATGGCTGTGTCACAGTATTTGTGCATTGAAGTATAATGGGAAATTAAGTAACTCTGATGCTGTCATCACTGTCATCACTAGGAGTTCATCCTGTGAAAGAATGAAGATGTTCAAAGGAAAGCCTTCAGGCTCATGCCAGAAGATCTTTCCAGCTGCATAAGTGCCTAACTCAGCTACTAGGCCTTACAAATTAAGGTGCTCATTGAAAATTCAGTCTCGAGCTGGAAGCTGCATCTGAACTCAGATGTTGAAATCAGTATCTCCTGCTGATCAAACTGTGACACAGTCAAAGAAATAGACCTGGCTTCACTTAATCCTCAGTGAGTCCTTCCTTTCCCTATGCATTAGTGTGCCCTTTAAAATCTAAGACTTTCATGTTCACTGCAAACCATTCCTTCTCAGGACAGGTGGGAGTAAGAAATCTATCTGTTTCAGTCTATAGCATTGTATTTAGAGCATTAGGTAATGAGTGACTTAGTGGCGTCAACAGAGGACAACCAGATTATTTGGAATAATAATTGACAGGTAAGGGACTGGTAAGGAATGACAGACAGGTAGTGGATGATAAGAGCTGTACAACATTTTGGAGAGAAGGACTTTATTTTCTTTTTTCAAAATTTATTTATTTGTCTCCACCGGGTCTTAGTTGCGACACTCAGGATTCAGTTGCAGCATATGGGATCTTTAATTGCAGCCTCTGAACTCTCAGTTGTGGCATGTGGGATCTAGCTCTTCAACCAGGGATCGAACCCGGCCCCCTGCATTGGGAGGGCAGAGTCCTAGCCAGTGGACCAACAGGGAAGTCCCAGGACTTTACTTTCATAGGCCTCCAGGAACACTGCTGATGATAGTAAAGTAGTAAGAAGTTGATATTAATAATCTGCTAAAAAATCATTTTAAATTAGCACATTTGTCATTTAGAAACAATGTTTATATAGCAATGGCTCAATTCCATTCCCTAGAGAAGAAACTGCTGTTAATAGTTAATTGTCTATCTTTTCAGAAGCTTCTACTGACTATATAAGCACATATATACCTTGTATTTTTTTATACAAAGAAATCAGGCAACTTGCATCATAAACATCTTTCCATATCAGGTCATATGGATCTTTTAAATTCTCTTTAACTATTGCAGAATATTGTGGGAAGTAATTTATTCAACCAGTCTCCCAATTATGGACATTTAAGGTGTTTACAATCTTTAATCTTTCACTAAGCCTGCTGGAACAAATAGTATTATTCATATGGCATTCTATTCAAGTATGAGTACATATTTTTTTCTAGGATAAATTCCTATAAAGTAGAATTACTGGGTTAAAACTTATGTATACTTTAAACTTTGATTGATATTACCATATTTCTATCCAAAGAATAAATTTCTTGAAGTAGGATTGCTAGGTCAAGGTTTATATACATTTCAACTTTCAGAAATGTTGTACCAATTTATATTCTTGGGCAATATGACAAACTAGGTAATCTGAAAACCTCAAAAAAGACACCAATATGGCAAACTAGATAATCTGAAAACCTTCTTGGAAAAGACACCTATAATGTTAAACAATATGTAACAAATATCTCATATGCTAGGCTTGCAAAAAAAGTAAGGCAAATCCCCAGGGACCAAAAGAAAGTCACTGAAAACCGAGAGAGGAAGCAGTCATTGAAGCCACAGATGTCCAGGGACATTTGCTGTTCCTGGTAACCAGGATGCTCAGTGTTTAACAGCCGCATGAAGATAAGACTTTGGTCACAGCAAAAGTGGAGAATCAAGGTGAAAGCAAGGTGTTTCCATGAAACTGAAATCTCCAAGCACTATATCTGCCATGAAAAGATGGACTAGAAAAAAATAACCTGTAAGAAGAGATTGTAAAGCAAATTCTCTGGCTTAGCCTGGTGATACAGTTGGGAAAAAAAAGTTTCTCCTGAGGATTTATAGCCACAGACATGCCCTCAAGTGGATGAGGGGCTTCTAATGTATACTACCTTGGGCACCTTGGGTGCTTAATAGAAGTGAATACAAGTCCTCTCTAAAGACTTGTGTCTTCAACCCAGCTCCTGTAGGTAAAAGGTTTGATTGAACACAAAAGCACAATCCAAAGTTGCATCGTACAGGAAGGACAGATTTCCATGCATGAATGTAAGTAGAGAAAAACAGCACTGTTAGCAGGATTTTCAGATAGTGAATATTAAATGAATTTTATATTTTTAAAAGGTTTAAGGAAATAATATATGTCAGAGGTAACATGTAACTCAGAATACACACAAGACCTGACAGATTTAAAAAAGAAACAAAGCAGAACTTAAATTTTGGAATGCAATAGCAGGGCTAATTAAGAAAAGTAGACTCAGTTTTGAAAAGAATTAACAAACTGGAAAGATCTAAAGGAAGTTTCCAAAGTGAAGTACAAAGTTACAAGGGTGGAAAATATGAAAAATGTTGAACATGTGAGCATGAAAAGGATGAACATACATTGTATGGGCATTCTAGATGGAGAAGAGATTGGAAGGAAATAGGAAATGTTTGATAAGGTGAGAATTTTACAGAATAGTTAAAAGACAACTCATCAGATTTAGGAAGCACAATAAATTCCAAATTTTCCCATTTCATTTTAATATTAATAACATATTTTATGAAATGTAATTATATTTTCCAAAACAAAATTAGATTGTTTTGCATTTTGCAAGTATCTTTAATGTTTGGCTCAAGAAGACAACTGGATTCTCTTATCTGCTTTCACATTCAATCTGTTCCAATATCCTGTAGCCTTTGGAAAACTCCAAGTTGTGAGAGTATGAGAAGGAAAAGGACAAATCATGTCTTCTTCTTATTATAAATGTCATTTTTACATTATGGAGCTTTTGAAAATTTATCCAGTTTCCTCAAAGTTCTCTAGAGCACACTTTGAGAACACCAAATTTATAGTAAGTTTCCCATTATGGGTCATGGTTGGTTGACTGGGTATTACAAATATTCTACACATATACACATATATACTCCCTGTATTTTCTATAAGAATTATAATTTTTCAGGAAATTGGAGTATAGTAATGTACACTTGGATTTGAAGGAAAACTCAAGGGATTAATTTCATCTCTCTTCCTTGATTCAGAGGGTACTTCTGGGTCCTGCAGTGCCATTTTTGTGAACATCGAGTGCATTATGTTCATATGTACAGAAGTCTTGGATTATCCACATAATTTTTAGTTAATAAAGTGGTAAAGAATCCACCTGCCAATGAAGGATGCACAGGTTTGATCCCTGGGTCGAGAAGATCCCCTGGAGAAAGAAATGGCAACCCACTCCAGTATTCTTGCCTGAAAAATCCCGTGGGCAGAGGAGCCTGGCAGGCTAAGTCCATGTGGGTCACGAAAGAGTAGAACATGACTTAGTGACTAAACAGCAAATAACAACAACAGTAAAGTAGTAGGTAAACCACTTGTTACTATAGCATGATTGAGTAATATATGTCAAAGATAAATATGATTCTCTGCTACATAATTGAAAAATTGCCCTAAAAATGAATGACAAAATCATCCACCAGGCCAACACATTGAATTTCAGAATCATAAGAAAACTAATACAAGTATTGATGCAAAAACACTGACTCTGGAGACCAATGGAGGAGAATTAGCTATTTTTTAATGGCCTGGGAAAAGACTCTTTTGCATAGCTTGAGTTAAATTTTGCTATCAAATTTTTTTAATTTGCATTTGATACTTCTCATTTCCTATTTTATATCATTAAAGAGATGGCCTTCATCTGAATCTATTAAGGGATCAGATTATTTTGCTCTGTTGATTTCATCCACATTGGACAAATATGATCCACATATTTTTCCTGTCTTGTTTATGTCATTGTATAAAATCTAAGATGTAAGACGTTATTTCAATAGGTCCCAGGAGGACAGTTATAATAATCCATTAGATTTCAGACATCTTATTTTCAATTAAAAAGACTGACATTCTTCCTAAATATTAAGGTGAGTCCTTAAGGCTTAATCACAATTCATTTCTGTTGAAACACAGATTAGCTGGCCACTTTTTAACATGGGACAAAATAATGTGACCTGATAGAATTAAGAACTATTTATTCTCCACCTCATTACAAAAAGGATATGAACTAAAAGAATGATTTGTTCCTGAAGAATATTGTTTATTCATGCAAGCATGTATTGGATAACTCCTGGTTACTGAGCCACTTCCCTGGTGGCTCAGTGGTAAAGAATCTGCCTGCCAATGCAGGAAACAAGTTTGATCCCTGGGTCAGGAAGATCCCCTGGAGAAGGAAATGGCAACCCACTCCACTATTCTTGCCTGGGAAATCCCATGGGCAGAGGAGACTGGCGGGCTGAAGTCCGTGGGGTCACAAAGGAGTTGGGCACAACTTAGTGACTAAACAACAGCTGGGCACTTTGCTAGGCCCTGGAAAGGAAAAACAGAAACAATTCTTGCCTTCATAGCCCAGTAGAGCATATATGCCTATAAATAAAAATTGCTTTAGAGTATGACAGTTTTATAATAAAGATATGTACGAGATATGTTTATGGCACAAATGGACCGATACATTCTCCTTATGGAATCAGAATGACCTGGTCTTGAGGAATAGGTTGGGGTTTTCTAGGATGTCAAGAAGGGTAAGAACATTCTAGGCAGAAAGAGCTACAAGTGCAAAGCCCTTGCATGTCCAGGCGTGGCTTGAAGATGAAAATGGAGAGCAGTTGGAAATGACATTGGAGAGTGGGTAGAAATCGTTTTGCTAAGCGTGTGTAGCCAAGTTAGGAAGCTCAGGTTTCTGGTTTTCCAGGTATGCTGTAGCATGCCAGAGTATTCACAGATGCACCTGAGGTGTTGGTGGGAATATAATCCAGCCTAACAGGTAGGAAGTTGCTCCCACTCCTGCTTCAGAAGAAACCACTCAGCTTTACATGTGTGCATGTTTTAAGTTAGACTTCATCTTACTCAACAGATGTTTATTTAGCACATACTAGGTGCCAGGCATTGTGCTGACATACACAATTCCTCTTCTCCTAGTGCAGAAAACATTCCTTTAAAAATGTTAGAGGGGATATATGTATAATTATGGTTGATTTGTGTTGTTGTATGGCAGAAACCAACACAACATTTTAAAGTAATCTTCCTCCAATTAGAAAATAAATTTTTTTAAATGGTAGAAAATACTCCTTTAAAAAAGTTAGAAATCCACAGCTATATTTTGTGGGAAAATTGACACTGTAGGGTGTCAGGCAAGAGAGTGATATGATTAGATTTGCTTCTTGGAAATCTCACTCTGGTTGCAGTTTAGACAAAAGGTTAGAGAGTAGGGAGGCTGGGCAGAAAAAGAAGTTATGAAATAAGCAGAACTTGAGGTACATTGAATGTGGAGATGAAGACAATGCCGTAGTAGAATAAGTCCCAGGCTTCTGGCTTAGATGTACCATAAGGAATCTAGGAGAAAGAGAAGGGGACTGGAGTAGAACTCCTGGGGCTCTCATCTTTCAGGAATGCTAGAAGAGGTAGTGAAAGAGAATGAGAAGGGAGAGAGAGAATGAATGAATGAATGAGAGGGGAAAAAACAGGAAAAAGTGTTACCAATGAAGCCTTGGTCACAAAATTTCAAGAAGGGAGAGATCAATATTATCCAGTGCTATCAGAAAGACCTGTAAAATAGACAAGAAGTCTTCCCTTGATTTGGCAAATGGAGAGGCTTGGGTGACTTTAGCAGCATCATTTTCAGTGGAACCCAGATTGCAGTGGGCTGAGAAATGAGGAGGTGGAGACAGTAAGACTCGAATATAATTGGAATGTATTCAGCACATATGTGTACATGTATCTGTATATCCACATATCTAGGATATTTTAAGGGACAAATTTATTGAGAAGTGTTTGAAAATGAATTTGTTTTTTCTGTACTGGAGGATTTGGAATATCAAGGAATTGTGGGATTCAAGTCATGCCTTTTTAGTTATTATATTTCTCTATTTAGGACATTCACATTTTTGAGTGACAGGGCCACCTTTGTTTCATTCTGACTGATACCTCAATCACCTGTTCCGGAGTACTCAGGAAATGCATGGGGTTTTGTTTTGTTTTGTTTACTCATTGGAGATTCTTTAAGAAACTCTTCCCTTTTTCATCTTTTTCCATCCTTTTATTTATCCTTGTTGGCACTGAGTTTTCCATGAGTCACTCAAAGCTGTTTCCCCACTTCTCTTTAAATGTATCTTACAGCATTCAACAGTAGTTTTTCATTTGCCACCTATGGATCATCCACTTGTTAGGTGGAATATTGTTATATTATTTTCTATTCCACAGCTGGATTCTATCAGAGATGCTGGTGACCCTTTGAGAGAAACCAGATGTGTTAAGTTATTAGCCTTTGGGGATGACTTTAAAATGAGAAATGGCACCATATTCTCTAAATAGTTGCTCTTTCATGCTTTTAAAACATCATAGCTGTCACTTGCCATCCTCTGGCCTGTAAGGTTGATGGTGAGAGGAACGGGTGGAAAGATCTGGTTGACACATATCTCTTCAGTGAGGGCTAAAAGCCTGTATTTGTTAGTCCATGGAGTCACAAAGAGTCAGATATGACTGAATGACTTGATTGTGTGTGATTGTGTTCTTGAATTTGCTACTACTGTCCAAAGTCGGGTGGGAGAAATATAGTAAATCCCAGTATGTGTCAGATTCTCACTCTGGAGAAAGGAGGGTCATACCGCATCCATGAACCACACAGGTGGTTCATGGGGGAACACATCTATTTAGCAATTAAAAGGAAGTTCAAGCTAATATTATAGAATGTTTCTGACAATTGGGCTTGTTAAAGTGTGAAATGGCCCTTCAGGAGAGCTTCACATGACACAGCTCCACCTGGCCACAGTATTTATTAGTGAGTATGAGGGTCAGGCTAGGTCTCCCAGACAGAGACCAGCCAGGTTCCTTTGGTGCTTTATGGGTATGACATTGGTTTTAAGGGCAAAGACATATAAATCTCTACTTACCAACTTTTCAGCTTAATTTAACAAAAGATTCATGTTCCTGGCTCTTCCACATACCAACTCTCTCCACCCCTGGGAACTCCTTCTGAACATGTGCTATTACAATTTCTAGTCTGCATTCGCTAATTGTATAGTGCCAAGAGTTACTGACTTATCTTTCACTGCTAGGCTACCTTCACTGTCACCTGTCTTGGTTTTTACTTTCTCCCAAACATATAGAATACATTTTCTCTAAACAGTACCCAAACCTAGATTGTCAAAAGGAAGTTGACAAAAGGATGCTGTGCTACACACTGTGAAGGAGCTAATCAAAGCAGCTTTTTAATTGCTATAGTAATGATTTAGATGTGCAAAAAATACTAAAGTTAAATTTGCATGACTAATTAATTAAGCAAAGCTCACAGTTGACAAACATAATTAGCACATCCAAAATTGAAACCACATCTTGGTCCTCTTAACTTGGAGCCAAAAAAGACAACATGAAGCACTTAAAACCCCCTTCTTTCCACTATCTGCAGGTCTGGTTGCCAATTCTCATATTTAGGTTTGTTATGCATGGAGCATGGTTAATTGCAAAACATTCCTGAGGTTCTCACTTTTTTTTTTTTTAACAGAGAAGTCTCATGAGTTTTGGCATATTTGTTCAATCTTTTGGCAGCTGTATTTTATCTAAGAGTGGAAATCTTCTCAAATGAGGGGAAGATATCTCTGTATCTATCCATTTTCTCTGTCACCTATCTTTCATCTGTTTATCTATCTTTCTATAAATTGTTGTTAGGTTCAGCTTTTATGCTACATAAATGTTTTATATGGGAAAGAGACACCGAAAAACTATGTATTGTCAGGTCAAGTTACCATGAAGCTCTACCAGTAGAGCTATATGCAGCTTTCTGTGGCAAATTCTTGAAGGACCAAAGTAAATATAAGTCTCCTGGAGTCCTTTCTGAGTCAATGCCATGCTGTGTCTGAGGAATTAGGGAAAGCACCCTTTCTGCCTCTCGCTCATGCTCATCCAATAGGTGATACACTTTGTCACTTGGCTACCAAAGGAGAATTGCTGTGTTCAGAGTAAAATGGGGAAAAGTCACTTCTCATATAAACTAGACATCCTTCCTCTTTCCAAAAAGCATGACCTCAGTTGGACTAGAGACCAGTATCTGGGTCAGGCACCATATTCTTTCCCCCATGGTGAACCCTCAAATGCACCTGCAAAAGGAACTTCTCATTCTTAAGCAATCACAGCACGTGAGTGGCAAACCTCCCTTCATGCAAATTGACTCTTGAAGTCACACCCACCAGCACAACACACTTTATGCATTCATTGAACCTGTGCTAATGGAATGTCTGTTATGTGCCAGACACAGTTCTGGACACAGGTCACGGCATGTCTGATAGCAGAAGACTGGACTTCTGCCACGTACATGTGTGTGTCCATGTGTGGGTGTACACACAGATCATGTGTAGAGTTTCATTTGTTTCCTTTTAATAGCAAATGTTCTGATTCTGTAGAGTTAGTAAGAAATACTTATCCTTAATACACAGATAGCAAGAAAGACTTAATGATTACTATTATGAAAACTTTCAAAAATACAAAAGAATGCTGAGGAAAATACTGTGAAATACCAATGAAGCCATCAAGCAGAATTTCCAAGTGACATTGTAATATTTGCTTCAGATTTATTTTAATTAAAGAAGTAATACTTTAAATGATAAATCTTTGATGTCTTCTTTTCTCATACTTATTTCTTTCCCTCTGTTTCTTCCCAGAGGCACCACTATTATGATTCTGTTGGGCAGTCATCCACTATATTGTTTATATTTTTACTAGCTATGGAATCTGCTTAATATATATGTAGTATTTTTTGTACATTTGGTAAATTCTCCATAAATGTTATCATTCTGTACACATTGTTCTATTATTGGTTTGGGACTTGATCTATTTTAGTTTGTTTTAGCGGCTATATATTATTCCATTGTGTAAGCATACCTCAATTTGTCTCTTTTTCTACCTGTGACTATTTAGAGCATTTCCAATTTTTCTTCTTACTATAATATGAACAATACTGAAGAGACCATCTTAAAAAATATTAATTTACACAGGGGAGAATTTTCCTAAAGTATATGTCTAGAAGTAGACTCATCGGGGTGAATGTTATTCACGTTTTCAGATATTAATATTGTTCTCCAAATGGTAGAACATTTTACCAGCAATGTATGCTACTGCTGCTGCTGCTGCTGCTAAGTCGCTCCAGTCACGTCCGACTCTGTGTGACCCCATAGACGGCAGCCTACCAGGCTCCACCATCCCCGGGATTCTCCAGGCAAGAATACTGGAGTGGGTTGCCATTTCCTTCTCCAGTGCATGAAAGGGAAAAGTGAAAGTGAAGTCGCTCAGTCGTGTCCGACTCCTAGTGACCCCATGGACTGTAGCCTACCAGGCTCCGTCCGTGGGATTTTCCAGGCAAGAGTACTGGAGTGGGGTGCCATTGCCTTCTCTGAGCAATGTATGAGTCCTTATCTTTGCCAAAATTTGTCATTGTCAGATCTTTACATTTTTGTCAATCTGGTGAGTTGCCTTGATTACATGTGAGGCTTAGCACCTTTTCCCTTGGGCCTATTGAGCATTTGAAATGTGGCTAGTCTGAGCTATGCTGAAAGAGTAAGAGACACACCAGATCTTGAAGATTTAATGTGAAAAAAGAATGTGAAATGTTTCATTAATAATTCTTATATTGATTACATGTTGAAATGATATTAATTTGGATATTCTAGGTTAAATAAAATATATTATTAAAGTTAATTTCTCCTGTTTCTTTTTTAAATGTGCCTACTTGAAAATTTTAAAATGCATATGTAGCTTTCAGTAAATTTCTATTGGACAGCAGAGGTTTAGAAACTCCTGTATAATATCAAATACTCATAGTGAAAGCAGACTTCTTTGTTTTATTTGTAACTTCTGTGGAAATACTGCTTTCTGATGTTTGCTTTTGGTATTTTGTAGCTATCTAATTTTTGTTGTTAAATTTATTTATTCATATATTTTTAAATGAAACAAAGATGAATATTTTTAATGACATAAGGTACAATTCATGAAGATAGACATCATAAACCATTAAAAACCTAACAGCAAAGAAGGAAAGACACATAAAGCAAAAATTAGGAGAAACATAAGGGAAAAGAAAAAAATATATAATCATAGTGAGACATATTAACATTTCTCTGAGAATATTATATCAAGTGCAGAAAAATAAGAATAGAAGCATCTTGAATGATGTCATTAATTGAGGCTATCTATTAAGGAAATCCTCTACTCCTACATCGGAGAAGGCAATGGCACCCCACTCCAGTACTCTTGCCTGGAAAATCCCATGGATGGAGGAGCCTGGTAGGCTGCAGTCCATGGGGTCGCTAAGAGTCAGACACGACTGAGTGACTTCACTTTCACTTTTCACTTTCCTGCATTGGAGAAGGAAATGGTAACCCACTCCAGTGTTCTTGCCTGGAGAATCCCAGGGACGGGGGAGCCTGGTGGGCTGCTGTCTATGGGGTCCCACAGAGTCGGACACGACTGGAGTGACTTGGCAGCAGCAGCTACTCCTGAATTGTTGAGAGTAATTATAATGAATGACGATTAAATTCTGTTGTTTTGACTGCATCTATTAGGATAATCATGTAGATTCTTCCTTTAATCTTTTGTTATGGTCAACTATATTGGTAAATTTATTTTTTTAAGTATAACATCACCAGAGATAAACCTACTGGCTATTTTGTGCTCTTTTATACCCTTTTGGATTTAATTTGCTTAACTTTTATTTTTACTAGAGAATTTTCCATGTATATTCATTGGTGAGATTGCTCTGTGATATTGATTTTTTGAGGGGGGTACTTGCTTTATTGGAACTAAGTTCACACTATAACTGCTGCTGGTAATAGTCAGCATTTTTTCTTTTTTTTGAGCACTTACTAGTGCCAGGAGCTTTCCATGCATTACTTATTGACTCCCACAACAAATTTATAAGATAAATTATTAACCCCATTTAATAGAAGAGGAAGCTAGGCACAGAGGGCTGGTAACTTGATTAATGGTGGCACTCCATTTGGGGCAAAATAGGAGACTGGCTATTCCAGGAAGCCCCCCTAACACAAACATCTAAAATGCTGAATAAAACATTTTTTAAAAATCTTAAGATGTATTGTGGAAAGAAAGTAAGAAAAACCTTAGATTCTCTTGTTGTTTTTAATCCTTTGAGCTTCAATTTTAATAGACCTGAATGGGGAGTAGGAGAGAAAGCTAAGGTTTTAAGCAAGATGAGGAGTTGGATTAAAGACCTCCAGAATGAGTCCAGGACCTGAAAACTGACCATTTAGTTATTAAACTGGAGAAAATCTACTCCTCTTGTATTCTCAAAGTAGGCAGAAAGGAAATTTGCCTGTTGCAGCCTTGGCTCTAGGTGAATGGGCTAGGGGACTAGAGGTAAGAGGGTTCGGAGTTGGTATTGCTCACCCATCCTAGGAATTTTGAAGGAGCACTTTCAGAGAACAAATATTTTCACTGTCATTAAGTCTAAATCTTTTATAATTCCCATTGTAATTTATTCCTTAACTTTTGATAATGTACAAATGCAAAATCATTTCTAAATATAGGGTGTTTTATTGTTACTACCTTTTCTTCCTGATTCTAATTTAATTGCACTGTGGTCAGAATATGCAAACTACATGCTGTTGATTTTTTGAATTTTGTTGAAACTTTCTTTGTGACTTAATTTTTTTGGTAAATATGCCACATATACATCAAAAAATGTATAATCGCTATTTTGTGGGGTGTAGTGTTCTCTTAATGTAGCTGTCAAATATATCATGTTTGTTAATTGTTTTGTTTGATTTATCTATCAGTGTCTAAGAGAGTTGTTAAAATCTCCCACTATAAATGTGAATTTATCCAATTTTCTTTGTGATTATATCATTTTTTAATTTGTGTATGCCTGAACTGTATTAGTAGATGCATAGAAGTTCATGATAGTTATATTTGCTTAAAGACTTTAAAAAACTCATTTTAAAGTGAATACTTTTATCTCCATTAATGCTTTTAGCCTTATTTTCCATTTTATCTGCTATCAATATCGCTCTCTAGATTTCTTTTGTTTTGATGTTGTTTAATCTTTAAGTCATTTCCAACTCTTTGCAACCCTATGGACTGTAGCCCACCAGACTCCTCTGTCCATGGGATTTCCCAGGCAAGAATACCAGAGTGAGTTACCATTTCCTTCTCTAGGAGATATTCCCGACTCAGGGATCAAACCTGCGTCTCCTGCATTGCAGGCAGATTCTTCACTGCTGAGCCACCAGGGAAGCCCTTCTTTTGTTAGTATTTGCCTTTTCTCATCTCTTTATTTTTAACCTTTCTGTATTTTCTTTAGGTCTGTCTCTTGGAAGTAGCCAATTGCTAATGTTTGTTTCTTTATCCACAGTTATGTCAACTCTCTTGAATAACTGAGTTTAATCTGTTTCCACTGATTATGATTATGACATAGTTGGACCTACTTCTACCATCTTAGAAATAGGCTGCGTGGGCACAGGAGGGCCGAGAGGAGTTACTCCACATTCAAGGTCAGGAGAGGCCACCGTGAGTAGATACCCCAATTTGCTGGAGCAGCTGTGAAGAACCCCACGTCCAAGGTAAGAGAAACCCAAGTAAGACGGTAGGTGTTTCGAGAGGGCATCAGAGGACAGACATACTGAAACTATAATCACAGAAAACTAGCCAATCTGATCACATGGACCACAGCCTTGTCTATCTCAATGAAACTAAGCCATGCCGTGTGGGGCCACCCAAGACGTACGGGTCATGGTGGAGAAGTCTGACAGAATGTGGTCCACTAGCGAAGGGCATGGCAAACCACTTCAGTATTCTTGCCTTCAGAACCCCATGAACAGTATGAAAAGGCAAAAAGATAGGACACTGAAAGATGAACTCCCCAGGTCGGTAGGTGTCCAATATGCTACTGGAGATCAGTGGAGAAATAACTCCAGAAAGAATGATGGGATGGAGCCAAAGCAAAAACAATACCCAGCTGTGGATGTGACTGGTGATAGAAGTGAAGTCCGATGCTGTAAAGAGCAATATTGCATAGGAACCTGGAATGTTAGGTCCATGAATCAAGGCAAATTGAAAGTGGTCAAACAGGAGATTGCAAGAGTGAACGCCAACATTTTAGGAATCAGCGAACTAAGATGGACTGGAATGGGTGAATTTAACTCAGATGACCATTACATCTACTACTGTGGGCAGAAATCCCTTAGAAGAAATGGAGTAGACATCATGGGCAACAAAAGAGTCTGAAATGCAGTACTTGGATGCAATCTCAAAAACGACAGAATGATCTCTGTTTGTTTCCAAGGCAAACCATTCAATATCACAGTAATCCAAGTCTATGCCCCGGCCAGTAACGCTGAAGAAGCCAAACTTGAACGGTTCTGTGAAGACCTACAAGACCTTTTAGAACTACCACCCCAAAAAGATGTCCTTTTCATTATAGGGGACTGGAATGCAAAAGTAGGAAGTCAGGAAACACCTGGCGTAAGAGGCAAATCTGGCCTTGGAGTACAGAATGAAGCAGGGCAAAGGCTAACAGAGTTCTGCCAAGAGAATGCACTGGTCATAGCAAACACCCTCTTCCAACAACACAAGAGAAGACTCTACACATGAACATCGCCAGATGGTCAACTCCTTTGCAGCCAAGGATGGAGAAGCTCTATACAGTCAGCAAAATAAGACCGGGAGCGGACTGTGGCTCGGATCATGAACTCCTTATTGCCAAATTCAGACTTAAATTGAAGAAAGTAGGGAAAACCACTAGACCATTCAGGTATGACCTAAATCAAATCCCTTATGATTATACAGTGGAAGTGACAAATAGATTTAAGGGACTAAATCTGATAGACAGAGTGCCTGATGAACTATGGACAGAGGTTCATGACATTGTACAGGAGACAGGGATCAAGACCATCCTCATGGAAAAGAAATGCAAAAAAGCAAATGGCTGTCTGAGGAGGCCTTACAAATAGCTGTGAAAAGAAGAGAAGCAAAAAGCAAAGGAGAAAAGGAAAGATACTCCCATCTAAATGCAGGGTTCCAAAGAATAGCAAGGAGAGATAAGAAAGCCTTCCTCAGCGATCAATGCAAAGAAATAGAGGAAAGCAACAGAATGGGACAGACTAGAGATCTCTTCAAGAAAATTAGAGATACCAAGGGAACATTTCATGCAAAGATGGGCTCGATAAAGGACAGAAATGGTATGGACCTAACAGAAGCAGAAGATATTAAGAAGAGGTGGCAAGAATACACAGAAGAACTGTACAAAAAAGATCTTCATGACCCAGATAATCACAATGGTGTGATCACTCACCTAGAGCCAGACATCCTGGAATGTGAAGTCAAGTGGGCCTTAGAAAGCATCACTATGAACAAAGCTAGTGGAAGTGATGGAATTCCAGTTGAGCTATTTCAAATCCTGAAAGATGATGCTGTGAAAGTGCTGCACTCAATATGCCAGCAAATCTGGAAAACTCAGCAGTGGCCACAGGACTGGAAAAGATCAGTTTTCATTCCAATCCCAAAGAAAGGCAATGCCAAAGAATGCTCGAACTACCACACAATTGCACTCATCTCACATGCTAGTAAAGTAATGCTCAAAATTCTCCAAGCCAGGCTTCAGCAATGCATGAACGGTGAACTTCCAGATGTTCAAGCTGGTTTTAGAAAAGGCAGAGGAGCCAGAGATCAAATTGCCAACATCCGATGGATCATCGAGAAAGCAAGAGAGTTCCAGAAAAACATCTTATTTCTACTTTATTGACTATGCCAAAGCCTTTGACTGTGTAGATCACAATAAACTGTGGAAAATTCTGAAAGAGATGGGAATACCAGACCATCTGACCTGTCTCTTGAGAAACCTGTATGCAGGTCAGGAAGCAATAGTTAGAACTGGACATGGAACAACAGACTGGTTCCAAATAGGAAAAGGAGTACGTCAAGGCTGTATATTGTCACCCTGCTTATTTAACTTATATGCAGAGTACATCATGAGAAACGCTGGGCTGGAAGAAACACAAGCTGGAATCAAGATTGCCAGGAGAAATATCAATAACCTCAGATATGTAGATGACACCACCCTTATGGCAGAAAGTGAAGAAGAACTAAAGAGCCTCTTGATGAAAGTGAAAGAGGAGAGTGAAAAAGTTGGCTTAAAGCTCAACATTGAGAAAACTAAGATCATGGCATCTGGTCCCATCACTTCATGGGAAATAGATGGGGAAACAGTGTCAACAGTGTCAGACTTTATATTTTGGGCTGCAAAATCACTGCTGATGGTTATTGCAGCCATGAAATTAAAAGACGCTTACTCCTTGGAAGGAAGGTTATGGCCAACCTAGATAGCATATTTAAAAGCAGAGACATTACTTTGCCAACAAAGGTCCATCTAGTCAAGGCTATGGTTTTTCCAGTGATCATGTATGGATGTGAGAGTTGGACGGTGAAGAAAGCTGAGCGCCAAAGGACTGATGCTTTTGAACTGTGATGTTTGAGAAGACTCTTGAGAATCCCTTGGACTGTAAGAAGATCCAACCAGTCCATCCGAAAAGAGATCAGTCCTGGGTGTTCATTGGAAGGACTGATGTTGAAGCTGAAACTCCAATACTTTGGCCACCTCATGTGAAGAGTTGACTCATTGGAAAAGACCCTAATGCTGGGAAGGATTAGGGGCAGGAGGAGAAGGGGACGACAGAGGATGAGATGGCTGGATGGCATCAGCGACTCGATGGACATGGGTTTGGGTAGACTCCGGGAGTTGGTGATGGACAGGGAGGCCTGGCGTGCTGCGATTCATGGGGTCACAAAGAGTTGGACACGACTGAGCAACTGAACTGAACTGAACTACCATCTTATGTTATTTGCTATTTACCAAGGTTTTTACCTACTTCTTTTTTATCCTTTATTGCTCTATTTGAGATTTATACATTTTTATTATTCTTTTCTCCATGTCCTCCCCAGCAGTTGAAAATTTTTTGAGCCTGGATATTTAAAAATAATTTCTTCACATTTTAAACATACACATTAAGCTTTCCATCACTTTAGTTTCTCTGTTCTCCTTCTGAGCAAGACAATGAATTTAGCAGACTTTAATTACCTACAGAATCCTTCCTTGAATCTGCCATTTTATTGTCATGTAGAATTTTAATTTTACCAGTATTTAAAGGTTCAAAATTAGTTGCTGTTGTTGTTTTGATTATCATTAGCAACCAATACCTAAATAAATTTACCAATTCATTTTGTTAATTTTTTTGCTAATTATGCTCCTTATATCTCACTCCTTCCTTCTGGATTAATTTTTCTTCTTGCTGAAGTGTATCCTTTCATGACCTACTTCAGTCGAAGCAGCACTGGTTTTTCTCTATAGACAATTCTCATTATTTTCCCTCATCATTTCGAAGCTATTTCCCCACTGTCTGCTGGCATCAATTCACTGATGAGAAGCCTGCTTTCAGTTTAATGACTGCTTCTTTGTAGGTAATCTGTCTTCTCTCCTGGTAGCATTTAGGATTTTGTCTTTATCCCTGCTGTTCTGAATTTTCACTATGGTATGCTTAGATGTGGATTTATTTTTGTTTTTCTGTCTCAGCAGTTGATATAAACATTCTCTCTGGGGACTCTTGTCTTTCTTTACTCTTAAGCCTGAAAAATTCTTAGCCATTCTCAGCTGTTAGTTCTTCCAATGACGCCTTTCTGCCGCTTCCTTTACTCTCTGCTTCTGGAATTCCATGAGGTATTCACTGGAACTTCTCCCACTCTTTCATGTTTTCTAGTTTTCTATCTCTTTATAATAATTACTATCTTTTTATTTTGTGATCACAAATTTATATATGTCCAAATTAAGTAAAGTAACTTCCTTTACCACAAAAAAGTTGAGAATGTTTTGCTGACCTGATGTTCTGTTATTCCTGTGTACTTTAGTGGACATTTCCTACACATTCGGACTTTTTCGTATATGAGTATAATGCAAGCATCAAAACCAGGGAATTAACACTGACATATTACCACCATCTAATACTCAGGCTTCATTCCACTTTCTCTGAATGTCCCAATAATATTCTTTATAGGAAATGATCAGAAATGAGTGACATTTAGTTGTCATGTCCCTTTAGGTCTTCTTCATTCCCAAACTGTTCCTCGATCTTTCCTTAACTTTAATGATCTTGATTCTTTGGGTATTTAAAGACCAGTTATTTTGTAGAATGTCCCTCCATGTTTGTTTGTCTGATGTTTCCTCGTGATTAGGTTTAGGGTATGCATTTTGGCAGGAATATCACAGAATCAATGCTGTGTTCCCCATGTCGATATGCATTACTAGTGATGGTGTTAACTTTGATCACATAGCCAAGATGGTGTCTGCCAAGCTTCTACACTTTAAAGTTATTGTTTTTCCCTTTGTAATTAATAAGTATCTTTGGGGAAGATACTTTGACTATTCAAACTTTCTGTTTCTAATCATGCTTTTGCCCAATAATTTTTAACATTTATCCATAATTCTTGCTGCAGCAATTAGTATGCTAATGTTTGTCTGCTGGAGATTTTCTTATTTTCCCTTATTTTTTCTACATTTATTAATTAGATTTTGACTCTAAGAAAGAGCTAGGCCTTCTCCTTTGTTTATTATTTATTTTCATTCTTGCTTTTTATATGCATTTAAAATTTTTGTGGCAAAATATATATTACACAAAATATACCATTTTAACCATATGTAAGTGTACAATTTTGTGGCATAAAGTACATTCAGATTGTTGTGCAAGCATCACAACCATCCATCTCCATAAATTTTTTTATCTTCTCCAACTGAAACTCTGTACCCATTAAACACTGATTTCCGACTCCCGCCTCTACCATTCTATTGATACTTTCTGTCCCCATGAATTTTATTACTCCAGAAATGTCATATAAAAGTAATATTACAATGTTTGTCTTTCTGTAAGACAACTTGTGCTGTGCTGTGCTTAGTTGCTCAGTCACATCCGACTCTTTGTGACGCATGGACTGCAGCCCACCAGGCTCCTCTGTCCATGGGCATTCTCCAGGCAAAAATACTGGAATGGGTTGCCATGCCCTCATCCAGGGGTTATCCCCTGCTTAGTTTTGCTTGATTATTTAGATTAATATTGAATCATGGATATTGATTCTATATTTTATGGATTATAAACCATTACTATTATTATTACCTTTTTATTGTTCCCATTGTCCCATCTTTGACCATTGGGAGCTCCTTCAGGTTGGCTTCTGTGTCACTTTTTTGAGCACTTCTCTACTTACCTCAGAGAAGAAAATGGCAACCCATCCAGTACTCTTGCCTGGAAAATTCCATGGACGGAGGAGCCTGGTGGGCTACAGTCCATGGGGTTGCAAAGAGTCGGACACAACTGAGCAACTTCACTTTCTTTCTTTCTACTTCCGTGATGACTCAGTGGTAAAGAACCCAACTGCCAGTGCAGGAGACACAGGTTCGATCCCTGGGTTGGGACGATCCCTTGGAGAAAAAAATGGCAACCCACTCTAGTATCCTTGGCTGGGAAATCCCATGGACAGAGGAGCCTGGGGGCTACAGTCCATGACATCTCAAAGAGTCGGGCACAACTGAGCAACTAAACAATAAACAAACAACACTACCTCTCTCCACGAGGTGTTCCAGGCTCATCTTGTATTTTTCCTGTCCCAGCTCTGAAACCAGCCACTTCTCCAGGGAGCCCTGGTCCCTGTCAAAGTGTTATTTAGAAACCTGAATTTGGGCACTAGGTGTTCTTATTGCTACTGGGTATCATTTTTTCCAGGCTCTCTCAAGTGGACAGAACTAGGAAATGTATGTATGTAGACAAACACACGTGTATATATATACTTACTTATATCTGTGTGGTCAGGAAGATCCCCTGGAGGAGGAAATGGTAACCCACTCCAGTATTTTTGCGGGAAAATCGCATGGACAGAGGAGCCTGACAGGCTACAGTCCATGGGGTCACAAAGAGTCAGACACAACTGAGTGACTAAACATGCATTCACAACAACACACCCATCTGTATATGTATTATAATCCATGAATAAATACTGATACCTCCAATTCCAGTTTAATGCTATAGAGTTCTGGCCTTTCCCTTTTCCTGAGTGGTAACTTCTTTCTCTGATAGTAGGAAAGCTGGCTCTCATTATCCACAGAATATATAGTACTGTGAAACTGTACCATAGTTCTAAGAGTCAGAGTTATAGAAAAAGATGTATTCAGAGAAATGTTGCTCCTACCATTCTTACTTCCCTTTCCCTGCCCTCTTTTTTCCTTCCTAATCCCACTAACAGCCAGAAAGTAACCATGCTCATAAGTTACTGGTTAATTCTTCCCGTATTCCTTTTGCACAAATGAGCAGATACATGTTTTCTTATGTTCCCTTTTTTCTTACTTGAAGTGTAGTATACTGTAGATACTCTTTGTAATTTTCTCTTTTATTTTGTTGCTTAACAATATATCCTGGAAATCCCTCCACATCAGTTTGTAGAGATTTTCCTTATTCTTGTTTGCAGCTACGCGTAATACAGTACTCCTTTGTGTGGATGTACTGTAGTATTTCCAGCTACTGTTCTAAGTATGGGCATTTAGATTGTCTCTACTATCCTGCAGCTACAGTGTTGCAATGAATAATCTTGTGAATCTGTATTTTTGAATTGTCGGAGATGTATCATCAGGCTAGATTCCCAGAAGTGGAATTGCTGGATCAAAAGGTACATGCATACGTAGTTTTGTTAGATATGGCCAAATTATTCTCCGGAAAGGTTATATCAGTTTGCCTTCCCGTCAGCAATATATGAGAGTGTCTGTTTCCCTATAGACTTGCCAAGAGGATATGTTGTCATGCTTTCAAATTTCTACCCATCTAATAAGTGAGAAGTGGTATTTCAGTGTTTTCATCTGCATTCCTCTAATTATGAGTGAGTTTGATCATTTTTGCATCTTTAAGGGGTTTCTGTTAGCTTAGTTGGTGAAGAATCCACCTGCAATGCAGGAGGCCCCGGTTCAATTCCTGGGTCAGGAAGATCCCCTGGAGATGGGATAGGCTACCCACTCCAGTATTCTTGGGCTTCCCTCGTGGCTCAGCTGGTAAAGAATCTGCCTGCAATATATGAGACTTGGGTTTGATCCCTGGGTTGGGAAGGTCCCCTGGAGAAGGGAAAGGCTACCCACTCCAGTATTCTGGCCTGGAGAATTCCACGGATTATAGTCCATGGTGTCACAAAGAGTCGGACACGACTGAGCGACTTTCACTTTCACTTTTAAAGGCCACTTTAAATCATGGTCTCTCTGTGTGTCTGTTCATTTTTAGCACATTGTCTCTCAATTTTTAAGAATTCTTTATATATTAGAAATGTTGTTTTTGTTGTTTGGTCAATAAGTTGTGTCTGGCTCTTTGTGACCACATGGACTACAGCACACCAGGCTCCTCTGTCCTCCACTAACTCCTGGAGTTTGCCCAGCTTCTTGTCCATTGAGTCAGTGATGCTATCTGACCATCTTATCCTCTGTTGCCCCCTTCTCCTTCTGCCCTCAATCTTTCCCAGCATCAGGGTCTTTTCCAATGAAAAACATCTGACCACATCAGGTGGTCAAAGTATTGGAGCTTCAGCTTCAGCATCAGTCCTTCCAATGAATATTCAGGGTTGATTTCCTTTAGGATGGACTGGTTTGATTTCCTTACAGTCTAAGGGACTCTCGAAAGTCTTCAGCACCACAATTCGAAAGCATCAATTCTTTGGCTCTCAGCCTTCTTTATGATCCAACTTTCACATCTGTACATAACTATCAGAAAAACCATAGCTTTAACTATACAGACCTATGTCAGCAAAGTGATGTCTCTACTTTTTAATACACTGTCTAGGTTTGTCATAGCTTTCCTTCCAAGGAGCAAGCGTCTTTTAATTTCATGGTTGCAGTCACCATCTGCAGTGATTTTGGAGCCCAACAGGATGAAATCTGTCACTGCCTCCACTTTTTCTCCTTCTATTTGCCATGAAGTGATGGGACCATGCCATGAAGTGATTAGAAATATTAGCCCACTGTATGTGGTATATGTTGCAAATATTTTCTCATTTGTCAAAGTCTTTTAACTTTGTTTCTAGTGTTTTTTCTTTTGCCATATAAACAATTTTCTATGTAGTCATGTTTATTAACCTTTTCTTATAACACCTCTGGGTTTTGGACTATGGTTAAAAACCTTTATCTAACCTAAATAGACTAAATAGGAACTTGCACACTTTCTAGTATGTTTTAATGTCTGGTTGAGCTATTTCCCCCTCTTACCATGACCTCATGGTTTTTGTTTTATAGTATTTTTCTGGCTATTCTTGCATGATTGTTTTTCCATGTGAACTTTAGTTTCAGCTTATCTAACTCCATAGAAAATCTTGTTGATATTTTTATTGAGATTGAGTTACATTTATAACTAAACTTAGGAAGAGCCAACATATTTATGATGTTGCATCATCCTATCCAAGAAAAGAATAAATCTTTCCGTGTGTTCAAGTCTACCTGGGGTCTTCAGGAATGTGTATAATATTTTATTTTACTTATTTAATTGCTGTATCAATTGCTGCTATATTTTATTACTCACTGGCATCTTGCTGTTGGTGTCAACTTCCTGGATTTTTTATACCTTATTCTTGTTTCTCTATCATCTATGCTTCCATATGCCAGTTACATTTCTGTAGTTAATACCATTTTACAGTCTTGTCCCTTGCTCTTCATGATAGAGTTTGTAAAAAGACCACCTGGGAGAGTCTTATCAATGGGAATCTAGGCCTGGGTTGGAGAATCTTGGGAAGAGCTATAATCTATATGCCAGAGCCTGGGTGAAGTTAGAGTGGTCTTAAGTGATCAGTTACAAAGAAATGAGGGTTTATTTATAGACTGACTCCAATAAGATTTGGCTGGTGACAGCTTGAGGTATGGGAAAAATGAGAGAATAAGATTAGATAAGTGGGCAAGAAGCCCAGTGTTGGGCTGTGTAATAATAATGTAATAGAATGAGCATGGACTCTGGAGTCAGACAATTTGGATTTGAAGCCAGTTCTGTCATTTCCTTGTTAAGTGAAGCTTCAGTTTCTCATGTATGGAAGATATTAATAGTACCTATCTCAGGGCTGCTGTGATGATTAGAGATGAAGCCCTTAAACCACTTAGTCTCTGTGAGATATAGATATGGATATATAGCTGTGTGAATCATCACATCACATCACATAGACCAGACTAGAACAGACTATGGTAAGTATATGATCCTGTTACCTATAACCTGAGTTCTCCTGCTCTTCCCTCATTATCCTGGAACTATGGCATACCTTTTAGAATTTAGAGGTGTGGAGAAGAGCAGGTCATTACCCTTCAGGTTTTGGGCTTTGTTTAGCAGACTGTGGTTCCTCACATTGGACAGAAAATTGCAGGCTTAACAGAGGTCTTGGTGCCCACATAGAGCTAATGGAAGATGAATTTGATGAGTTTGGGGGATCTTGTTCATAGGCATATTATTCTCTGGGGATCCATCCTCCCTGTGGTCTAAGCTTTTGATTAAATTCTTGACAATTTGAGCCTCACAAAACTATTTTGCCTTTGGCTGGTGAACAACCAATGGTGGGGAGGCAGGACTGAAAGAATGAAAGCTTTGGTTTGTATTCAATTGGCTGAAGATTTTGTCATTTGCATAAGTATATATATAGTGGGAAGGAGGTTAAGGGAGAGTTAGATAATAGGTCATCTTAAATATCTACATGAATAGCTAAAGTGCCAAAACTTCAGATAAGGGATTGAAGACATGATAAAACTTGCAATCCAGGGAGGGGTTAAAGGGCTGCCCCCCATTCTCTGCTAGGGCTAGCATATAAGCATAGATGTTCCATAGTATTTCCAGCTACTGCTCTAAGTATGGGCATATAGGTTACATAGGGTCTAGCTTCACAAAGTTGGTTGTGTTGAAAGTGTGATGGGAAAGGCCTGGAACTCTTAGGGATTCCCTTCAATGTCAGAAGTAAAGGAGTGCCATTTAGTAAATAAATGTAGCTCCTGCTGACAGTGAGAAAGGAAAAGGAGAAGAAAGGACAAAGGGAGGAAGAACTGGCATCCACAGGACAAAACTAATCAATAAAGTGAAAGAATAGGAAGGTCAAAGAGTCAAAAAAAAAAAGGAGTCAAAATCAAGTGTTGTTTTGCTTAATTCAAGATATCTGGTCAACTTATCACTAGAAAAAGAGAACACTGTGAATAAATCAATATAAGGAGAACCTTGATTGTCACGTTAACTATCTCTCCTCTCTCCTCCCATCATTTTTACTAGATCATGTGAAAAGTTTAAGTTTGCTGATTTGAGTTTCATCTTCTTTTATTTTCTCTGCCTTGAGTGTGAAGAGGCTAGTGAACATTAAAATAGCCAAATGGCAGAAAACCAAGGGAATAGGGACAAGCTTAAGTGCCTAGCCTAGATAATTAGTCTTTGAGTAATCCAGAATGGGGTGCATTATCATCTTAATATTGACACGGTAATTAGACTTAGAAGCTTTCAACTATGATGCTATAATTTGTGTGTGAATGTGGAGTTGGATTGTTTGGGGATACTTTAGTTTTCAATTTAGTAACAAAATAATTGAAGATCAAACCAGTCAATCGTAAAGGAAATCCAACCCTGAATATTCACTGGAAGGACTAATGCTGAAGCTGAAGCTCTAGGACTTTGGCCACCTGATATGAAGAGCTGACTCATTGGAAAAGACCCTGATGCTGGGAAAGATTGAAAGCAAAAGGAGTAGAGGGAGGCAGAGGATGAGATGTTTAGATAGCATCACCAACTCAATGGACGTGAATTTGAGCAAACTCTGGGAGATGGTGAAGGACAGGGAAGCCTGGTGTGCTGCAGTCCATGGGGTTGCAAAGAGTTGGACATGACTTAGTGACTGAAGAACAACGACAACAGCATTTTTTAAACACATGAATATCTTGGTCCATATTGCTGGGAACTCTAGAAACATAAAACAGAAACTTACAAACACTAGTGCAGTGACCACAGGTCTCCGTTCAGTTCAGTCGCTCAGTCGTGTCCGACTCTTTGCGACCCCATGAACCGTAGCACGCCAGGTCTCCCTGTCCATCACCAACTCCCAGAGTCCACCCAAACCCATGTCCATCAAGTCGGTGATGCCATCCAGCCATCTCATCCTCTGTCGTCCCCTTCTCCTCCTGCCCTCAATTTTTCCCAGCATCAGGGTCTTTTCCAATGAGTCAATTCTTCGCATGAGGTGTCCAAAGTATTGGAGTTTCAGCTCAACATCAGTCCTTCCAATGAACACCCAGGACTGATCTCCTTTAGGATGGACTGGTTGGATTTCCTTGCAGTCCAAGGGACTCTCGAGAGGTCTACTGGTTTACTAAGGAAGTCCTCCTCCCGTGTTATTTTAAATGCATACAGAGTGTCATCCCCAGAGTGGTTTTCAGACTCACTGTGTTTTGAGACACAGCTGACTCCCAATTATAAAAGTAAAAGCAATTATCTGTATTCTTACCATGCATTTAAGATTATAGTTTTATGTTTATTTATAAAAAATAACACAAACCAGGCAAATGACTTACTTAAAATGCACCATGTGCTCAAACTGATTTATTTATTTATTTTATATCTTTTCCTTAATTTAATGCTCAAACTGATTTAAAGCAATAACAACAGTCATATCCACCACAATTCTCTAAAATGTTCCTTTTCCTCCTCTGCAATTTGAGACTAAATATTCAGTCTTGATTTTGAGGTCTCTTCTAAGTTTTGTGACTTTCTGGGCTCTTTGCATATTAGAGATGAAAGAAGAGAGACAGAGAACTAAGAATCCCAAACTATGACATTTTAAAACTCAAGTTTTAGAGTTGTTTTGGTTAACAAATAAGATTTCTATTTTGTTTAAAATGAAGCTACAAATTCAGTTTTTAATTAAATCACCCACAAAATGGAATCACTGTTTTTCCAAAACAGCATGCTTATCCTATTTAGCACAGAATGGGTTTGTAATTCTGTAGCTCCCCTATTTTTTTTTTAATAAATTTATTTATTTTAGTTGGGGGCTAATTACTTTACAATATTGTAGTGGTTTTTGCCATACATTGACATGAATCAGCCATGGGTTTACATGTGTTCCCCATTCTGAACCCCCCTCCCACCTCCCTCCCCATCCCATCCCTCTGGGTCATCCCATTGCCCCAGCCCTGAGCATTTGTCTCATGCATCGAACATGGAATGGTGTTCTGTTTCACATACGATAATATACATGTTTCAATGCTATTGTCCCAGAACGTCCCACCCTCACCTTCTCCCTCAGAGTCCTTAAGACTGTTCTATGCATCTGTGTCTCTTATTCTGTCTCACATATAGGGTTATCATTACCATCTTTCAGATTCCATATATATGCATTAGTATACTGTATTGGTGTTTTTCTTTCTGGCTTACTTCACTCTGTATAATGGGCTCCAGTTTCATCCATCTCAATAGAACCGATTCAAATGTATTTTTTTTTAATGGCTGAGTAATATTCCATTGTGTATATGTACCACAGCTTCCTTATCCATTCGTCTGCTGATGGACATCTAGGTTGCTTCCATGTCCTGGCTGTTGTAAACAGTGCTGCAATGAACATTGGGGTACACGTGTCTCTTTCAATTCTGGTTTCCTCGGTGTGTATGCCCAGCAGTGGGATTGCTGGGTCATATGGCAGTTCTATTCCCAGTTTTTTAAGGAATCTCCACACTGTTCTCCATAGTGGCTGTACTAGTTTGCATTCCCACCAACAGTGTAAGAGGGTTCCCTTTTCTCCACACCCTCTCCAGCATTTATTGCTTGTAGACTTTTGGATAGCAGCCATTCTGACTGGTGTGAAATGGTACCTCATTGTGGTTTTGATTTGCATTTCTCTAATAATGTAGCTCCCCTATTTTACAGAACCAGGAAAAGGTAATACCTCCTTAAAATAAAAGAAACCAGATGAAATATGATTTGAACAATATGCATATTCTCTAATTAATTGAAACTCTTTTAATATAATCATCTTTAGGGATGGGATGGCAAAGGATATTTATAATATTTAAAAAAAGTCATATTACATTTAGCATAAACCATAAAATTAAAAATACCCAAAACAGAACACAAAAACTGCAAAACTGTTGCCTAGTAGGGTCGACAAGTTTACCCTGTCTCACAGTGGGTCTAGCTGAAAAGTAGAAATTCCTAAAACCTTGGTGATTTTCTACCAACTCCAAGTTCTTTGGAAATGAAATTTAACATTTACACTCATTCTTTTTCATCCCTTAAACTTTTGAGACTTAGATATGTTGGTCCTGTTCTAATATTTTTAATTCTTATACTTATTTTGTATATATATATATATATATATATATATATATATATATTTACTTCATTTTTTGATTGAAGGATAATTGCTTTACAGAATTTTGTTGTTTTCTGTCAAACCTCAACATGAACCAGCCATTAAGTATACATATATCCCCTCCCTTTTGAACCTCCTTCCCATCTCCCGCCCCATCCCACACCTCTAGATTGATACAGAGCCCCTGTTTGAGTTTCCTGAGCCATTATTTTGTATATATTTTTAAACTTGTCTTCCCAACTAGATTGTGTCTCTTGAAATAGAGGTCATATATTCAACTTAAAAAAAAATCTTACATGTCATCTTGTAACATACCTTGATAGATTACTACAACTGCTTTCAAAGCTGGAATTTTTAATACTGCTGTGCTTAGTTGCTCAGTCATGTCTGACTCTTTTTGACCCTTTGAACTGCAAAGGGACTCAGAGAACCCATGGCTCCTCTGTCCATGGGATTTCCCAGGCAGGAATCCTGGAGTGGGTTGCCATTTCCTCCTCCAGGGGATCTTCCTGACTCAGGGATTGAACCCACATCTCTTGTGTCTCTTGTATTGTTGGTAGATTCTTTACCTACTGGGCCATCAGGGAAACTCTTCATTTTCTTTAAATATGTGAGCTTAAGAGAGTTACTCCGTTCTGAAATGTGATTTTATTACACGTAGCAACTCAATTCTCAGTTAAATGCATTCTATTAATTGAGAGACACATATATATAAATATACCCCTTCCCACCCTACTAAAACACCCAGAGGCAAAAGCAAATGTAATCGTAGAAATGATGGAGAACAGAGTAAGTCTATCTATTTGCATTAATTAAAGAGGTAATTAATTAAAGTCATTGATAACTGCAAAGGTAGCTTGTTTCCTATGTGTATCTAAGTACATATGAAAAATCCTTTTTCTATACCTGGTTTCCTTGGAGTATTTTACTTTGAGGATATGGATATTTCATATTCCCAAAGACATTTCTTTCTCAAGCCCTATGACAGTATCACTACTTTCCCCCTTGGACTCCAATTATGGAAGGCTGGAGGGAGCTGGCAGTTCTGCAAGCAGGATTAATCTCCTAAATCCAGTGTGTACCTTTGGTATGGGCTAGGACAAGAGAGGACAGAGTTTTTGGTATTAATATAGTAAATGGCTTCTGTCAGCTGACTTAGCTGGCAACAGGATGTTAGCTACTTGATCCTGACAATGAGCCTGATTTTTATTCCCCTCCATTAAAGAGTGCTTTTGAACATGGATCTTTTACTTTCTAGCAGTTGCAGAAGAAACCAAGTGCCCTGAAGGCTAAGACAGCAGAAACAATGGGTGATCTCACTCAAAAGCTTCCTTGCCTTTCTACTTTCTGCCACCATAAAAAAAATTCACCCTCTTAATATTCACTATTGGTAATAGCTCCAGAGTTCAGCCTCTTTCAGAAACTTCCCAGCTTCCTGTTGCCACTATGAACTGCTGATCAATATCAGCCACTGGCTTTGGGCATGAATAGAATTGTCAGTAAAATCACAATGACCTTCACTGTCCAGGTTAAGCCTTAAAATGAATGCAGTTAAATAAAAATAGATTTTATATATATGTGTGTTTTTTTGACATAATGTCCTCTAAATATGTGTAGGATATTACTATAACACTTAATCTGCTCCTTTTTGTTGTGGTTTTTATTCCTTTGTGCCTTGTGCTATAGTTGATGTCCATAGTTCATCCACTAGGCAGTAAGCCACTTGAGGTCAGTGTACATATCTCATCTTTGATATTGCCCCCAGTCGCTAGCATGGTGATTTGCATTGAGCTGGTTTGTAGCAAATTACTCACCAAATGCACGAACAAAATGGCATTTGTTACTAATGTTTAACAAATACCATTGATGTGTGCAAAATAGTATATGTGGTTTCATTGAGTCTGGTGGACAAACAGGAGGTGTGTAAATATGGCAGCAGGTTCTGTTTTCTATTTCTTGGTGCATAGCCATCAAGCTACACAGCTTTCCAGGAGTAGATGTGCCTCCATTCTGGCTGAGAGGACTGAAGAATGGTGGTTTGCTTTCTCTCCTGCTTTCAGTCCTCTCCTTGATGACACCCCAAATTTTCTGGCTTCAGTAGCCTAATAGGGAAAGAAAGTGAATTGAAAGTGTTAGTCACTCGGTCATGACCAACTCTTTGCAACCCCATGGACTGTAGCCCACCAGGTTTCTCTGTCCGTGGGATTCTCCAGGCAAGAATCCTTGAGTGGGTTGCCATTTCCTTCTCCAGGGGATCTTCCCCACCCAGGGATTGAATACAGGTCTCCTACATTGCAGGCAGATTCTTTACCATCTGAGCCACCAGGGAAGCCAGACTAATGGGGGACACACTGTAATTCCAGGTGTCACTTTCTGGTTCTAATTGATAGTTCATCCTTTTACAAGGAGGATTTGTATCATTCTATTCAAAATACACTTGCATCACATCTGCCACCCTTCTCCTGCCCACTCCCCCTACATTTGGTCCATGGCACTTTGGCATTAAACTACCCAGAAGTATTTAAGTTTGTCTGAGTTAGAGGTTTATTGCTTATTTCTTCTTCCATATCATTTGTAAGTATTGAGTGATGTCAGTCCTTACATCCATCCCTTTTGGACTTCGGTTTAATATTTATTCATCCCAAGAAGCTATGGTTGGTCCTTATTAGTTTTCCTTAGAGGTCAGGTCTAAAGAGATGGGAAGTGCAGGATAAGAAGTGTGTATCTTGCATGTGTTACATGAGGCTCTGCAGCTGTGGTCTACACTTGCTCTTCCTTGTAGGGAAAAAGAGATCTGCGTTCTACAAAACTCCAGCCAGAGCAGGGCTAGTTGTCTGGGATTTTCTGTAATCTAATAGAGTAAGTTTAATAACTCAAGAGAGGTCTGCTGTATATTACAGCTCATGGCTCATGAAAAGATATACTATGTTAATTTTCTGAACTGGGTCTCTCAGGCTGAATTACATTATTTCAGTGATGCCTCTCCAGAATTAACTGCATTTATTTGAGCATCCAGCATCTCCAACTTACCAACAGAAGGGAATCCTTGGATGTTAGTGAGCTATTGAATTCCAACTGGAGCTCATCCTCTGAGAGGAAAATGGCTAGTAGATGCGGAATTCTCAATTCTTTGGGGTAAGATAGTTTTTATGTGGGCAAGCTCACTTTTCCTCTATTGATAAATGTGGGTAGTGAACTATCATGAACTTCTCGTTTTAGAACACTTCAGTGCTCTCATCCCTCCAGGATGGACTCCAAACTCCTTAACACAGCCCTCAGGGCCTTTTGCCCACTGGTCCCTGCTTTCCACACCAGCCTCGTCTCGTTGTGTCCTCTCTGTCTTCTCTCCAGCTAGACTGGACTAATCTCAGGACACCACATAGCTACATTCTTTGACCTCTTTGGGCCAGTCTATGCACAGGCATCCTGCTGTCCTTTTCCCGCATCTGTCTGACTATTAGTAATGACAGTAGTAGTAGTACTTGTTAGACTCTGTCTTAGTAGGGCTCACATGGATTCTCTCACTTAATCCTTACAACAACCCTTGAGTACTATCATTCCCATTTTGCAGATGAGGAAAATGAGGCTTAGTGAGCATGTAAGAGGCCTACCCAGGCTCACACAGCTATTAAGTGGTAGCACAGGGAGTTGACGCTAAGTAGTCTGACTTCTGAGCCCACTCTTGGCTGTACTGCCTCTCAGCATGTGATTTAAACATGTTTACGTGGCTAACTCCTACTCATTATTTAGACATCACTTGCACCAGAAAACCTCCCTGATACCTCCTGCCCTAGCCCCCAGCTGGTTATGCACTCTTCCTGTGCCTGCTCAGTCACACCTCCCATTTCTCCCTTTATAGACTTATCAGACAAGGCCACCTGCAATTGCTTGTTCACTTGTCTCTGTTCCCCACAAGCTCCTGAGACCCATGGGGCAGGATCCCATCAGCCTGTCTTGCCATTTTATCCCAGCAGCTACCAGGAAGCTTGGCATTCAGCAGGAGCTCAATAAATGTTTATGGAAGGAGTAGTCTTTTAACCGAACTTTTGTTGTTGTTGTTGAGTTTCTAAGTTGTCTGACTCTTTGTGACCCTATGAACTGGAACCGACCTGGCTCATCTGTCCATGGGATTTCCCAGGCAAGAATACTGGAGTGGGTTGCCATTTCCTCCTCCAGGGGGGTCTTCCCAACCCAGGGATCGAATGTGCATCTCCTGCATTGGCAAGTAGATTCTTTACCATTGTGCCGCCTAGGAAACCCTTGACTAAACTTAGTTCCACTGAAAACTGCACAGTTCTTCTGACAGGAAGAGGTTAATCCTCATCTTAGTGAATTGTCAGACTTTAATGGAGGAAATACCCAGCAGCTTCTCCTTTCTTTGGGACTCCAGAATTATGTGACTAGACAGAGGCTTTCTTGTGGTTAACAGAGCCTATGTGTCAAGACTATCACTTTAGTCAAGCTTTTGTTCATTCCAGCTGTCTCCCCACCCCTCATGAAATGCTTGTCTGCAAAAGAGATAAACCAGGAAGTGGCTTGTTGCTTTACAGAAAGATTCACCAAAGGATTCTCACTTCTCATTTGGCCTGTTACCAGGTATCATGTAACACTGAAGCTGGAAATAATGCTGGACTGTTGCTCATCTAATCCTTTTTAGATGAGAGGGAAAATAAGGCACAGAGAGGCTCATATTCAACCACTAGTTAGTGGCCAAGCCAGAGCTATTGATATAATCCACACCTTTTATTTAAATAATGAATTTATGTGATGCATTTAAAATATGATTACTTTATGAAAAATTTTTTCACGTTCACATTTATTGCAATAAATGTGTTAGCTCTAAAGCAACATACAACTATCTGTATACTTCAGCAGTGCAGTCATGAGAAAAGATTTTCAGAAAACTTTGCTGAAATCTAATATACATTCAGAAAATTGTATATAACTCAATGAATTTTCATAAGATCAATCCATCCATGTAACAGACACCCAAATTAACAAACAGGGCATTAACCATGGAAGATTTTTCATATAAATAATATATGATTATTTTTATATTATCATGTACATATGTTCTATGAAATATATTACAGGATTATCATAGCAGCAGGTTCTTATGGGCAGTGGGTTGAAAGGGGAAGGAACTTTAAGATGACAACCTATCCTTACATGCATCTGTCACAGTTCCATAATGCAGTATTTAAAGAATATATCCTTTTGCTTTTGTAATGAAGGCGAAGTTTATTTATTTGCGTATTTGTTTGCAGAATTACCATGTGTTTGGCTGATTGTAAAATCATAAAGTTCTAAAATCATAAAATCCATTCATACTGGTATGAATCTGACTCATATTCTATAGTACTCAAATATCTACTTTAGAACATTTTACAGGGATCATTTGTTACGTGAGATTTGTAAACATTGGTATGTGTGTGTGCTTTATTCTTCTTAAAAGAAGGTGAAATCGTGAATCTACTATTAGCAGTGTACACACTTACTCTGAGCCCCAGTGGGTTTGCACAGAGCACATTACGTGTTTTTGCTTATACTTTTTGGCAAACTTGGATGTATTTCTGTGTGGACTGACTGGCATTAGCGTGTCTCATTGAAGAGCTGACCTGCCTCTGTTCTAAGCCAGCTAACCTATGCATGTGGCCCAGCTCATTAGCACCAGGCTTTAAATGTCATTTCAGTACTACCTGATGAGGACTTTATTCCCCATGTAGGCATTTCCAAGAACTTTGGACAAGTTATTTAACCTGAAATAGTCTCTGTATTTCAACTCTTGGAGTAACCAATTCTGTCACATAATTATGATAAACATTTGGGGAATAAATCTTCTGTCTAACATTGGATCAGAGTATTAAACTTTTCTGCAAGGCCAATACACAGTTCACTTAATAGAATAGTGACTGGGAAATTTCTGGAAAATCCTTCATGATCTAAAAGTTGCTTACCCCAATGGATTTTTTAATATCATCTAACATCCTAAGAAAGGTTTTCTCCCCCCCCCGACCCATTCCCTATCTCCATCCAGTTGTTCAGAGCAATGGCTTAACTAGCTTTAGTCCAGAAAAAAACAGTTCTTACCTGTTTTAAACTTACTTCCTGCTGTCTAGAATAGCCCCTTCAGCAAGCAACATATTAATCTACTTAATTAACATGTATTGTGCCTTCTTGAGGCCAAGCAGGGTCCAATTATGCACGATAGCTAATTTTACCTTCTTCCTTTTTGTGTCTCATTCTGCTTCCCCTCAGCTCCCCCTTTAGCCTTATCTGCTTACAACAAAAGCTCAATAGGAGACTAGCAATAGGGTGATAAAATTAAATTGAATGTCACAAAAAGGCCTGGGAATTTGAAAGTTGCCTTTTAACTTTATCAGGAGGACAGAATAACGTGGCCCTTGCCCTTGGCTTGGAGAAGTTTATGTGGCAAGCACTTGATGGTTATTCTGTTTATTTGCCCCTAATGGACAGTGTTTTTCTTTATGTGAGAACCATATCTCAGTGGAATTACAATTGAGAGTACACATCCCCTAGTAAAAGCAAGTGTTGTCATCCTGTTGACGCCACCAAAGCCTGTTAGGACTATTAATTTTGTTGTTCATTTAGGCATGCATGGTTGCCACAGTAACAGCAATCTCATAGTTCCTTCAAGCCCTCTGTGCAGTCAGCATCTGTTGAGAGTCCTGTGAAGGTGCCATGGTTTCTATCCTTCCTGTCACAGATTGAACCCCTGCCTTGCTCTCTTTATGTGGTACATATTTATCAAGAATCCCTAGAGAGAGGAGATTCTTTGCTGGAGCCAGTCAAAGGAGAAATAGAAATGAGTACGAAGGCTTTTGTTTCCCATGGGCTGCTGCAGAAGACCTCAGAACAGGTGGTTTGGAAGTCATACAATCATTAAAAATCTTGGTCAGCTGAAATGTGAATAAGTCCTTGGCAAAATTCATAGCCAGTCTTTTATAGAGGATGGCCAGGACACTGAGTGTCCTGCTTAAAGCCAAAATTGTAAATTCTAGCCTAAACTCCCAGTGGTATGCAGTAATAGGGTGCAATCTCTTGCCAACTATTTTTCATAGTCCAAGACCTTCTCCTAAAGAACTGTATAGTTTTCAGAAAACATGTGTCTTGAAGGATGCATTTTCCCTTTTAATTTCCTCCTATGGGCTAGTAGCTTACATGTTTTTAAAAGCCATCTTCTACGGCAGCTATCTTCTAAAGTACTATTCAACGTGAGTCCTTATCTTTGATCCTGTCCTAATTCATTTCATTTGCAATTTATACAGTCAGAACTAGAGGAGAGTAACAATTTATAGATAAATTACATACTAGCAAGTGAAAGGAGCTGAAACAGGGGCAATCTGTCTTTTCACAACTGTTGAGTTATCTTACCTCCTTGCAGAATTGTTAGTTGAAACTTACATGTAAATATTAGGGCACCTGACTAAGTTTATCAAAACATCTTTGTAGGTTTCCTACTCCTTCTGTCGTTACTCTGATCAAGATGATCAAGAACAGATTTCTGTACTCATTTCTGCACAGAAGCTTACTCATTCCTCTTCAAAATTCTCTTACCTAATGATACCTATTGTTCAATCATAAGTAATATTTAGCAATGAAATCTTTTACTTGGAGTAAATTATCTTTGGAATTCTCTACTGATCAAGTAATTGTCGTTTCCACTTTTCAGTTTATATAAGAAGCTTCTAGGTTGAAATACCGTTCTTAGGAAAGAAGGTGGTGTCTGGGTTACTCCAGTTCCACGAAACAGTGAGCATGTTCTGAGGGCTTCTTTTTTGCAGATTTTGTGGGGACTCCTGGGACCAATTTTTGTAGGATCTCCTATTCTAAGCACATTTTCTGGATCATTTTTACTTTTTATCCCCACTTTATCAGCAAAGAAGTCTTCTCTTTATTTTTTGTTCTGTAGTATCATAAAATCATAGTACTTTTGACCTAGAGAGTACCCACTCCGCGCCACCCCTGCTGATCCTCTCTTATGCATTTCTGTCCTCAAAACTTGCAGGCCTAACTATGCTCATGTCAATCACTTTTTAAAAACTTATGTACACAGATTCATTGACAGCGGAGCACAAACCAAACATTTTGTTATGTACCATTTGTTATACCAGTGTGGGTTTAAAGGAAAAAGCCCTAAATTACAAATGAGATATTTTTTTTTCTATTTGCAGCTCTGATTTTAACTCATGGAATGACCCTGGACATGTCTCTCAATTCTGCTGGGTGTCAGTTTCTTTATCTGTAAAATGAGAATAGCATTCTATCATAACTTATTATAAAGATAAATGAGATAATATACGTAAAGCTCCTTGAAAAGTGTGAGGTACTATATATAAGTATGAGATATGTGGCCATAATGCCTGTATGTGGACTTTAATTGCCCTTAGCCAAGATCACAAAACCCTTATAAATCCACTTACAAAAAATGTGGTTTACCTTGACCAGTTTCCCCAATAGCAATCCATAGTGCAGAAATTTTCATTCATATGTGATTGTTGGCAATTGACTTAACTTTTCCATACTTCATTTTCTCACCTCCAAAATTGATTTGACCATTTACCTAGCTCAAATCAATGAAAATATATAGAATAAATCTAGAAGAACACATTTGATTATCCTAAGACACAGATAGTGTCAAATGTTTCTGTGAAGTTAGAATATACTGCAGTCTAGTTGTTTTCCCACTTCAACTGTAACTTCCAACTGTGGGGTTTCTCTTAATTGCTTCCCTTTGGCCCATACAATGGCCAGCATAGTGCTAGGAACATGGCAGACACTGAAGAGATGTATTTTCCAAGAATAACAACATCTTGTTGTGTATAAAAAAGGGGTTTTAACTTGAAATTTTCTAGTAAGTTATTCATTTATTAATTTATGGATAAATTTATTAATTTAACACTTGTTGACCATCCATTAGAGATCAAAAATAATAGGTGTTGGTATACAGTGATGATGAAAGACTTATATAAACATCTATTTAGACTGAATTGTCTCTACCTGTAGGTCTGAGCTGGTACAAGATTTGGTATCTGGTCTTGAATACATTTTATGCTGTCACTTGCAATCCTTCCACTTTGAAGAGTACTCTTCAGTGACTCAGATGAAAATTCAGAGGAAACTAGTAGGGCCTTTGGAGAGCCTGATGGAGCATGAAGTGCTCCAGATAATTCTGAAAGCCTACAGACCTCGAGCATCTTTTCCTCTGGTTGAGAAATCTGTTATGAATTCTCCAGTTTTGAGCAGGGCTGATGCTGACACAGCGAGCCTAGGGGTTAAGGACATTCCCTCTGGAGCCACTGCCTGAGTTTGAGCTAAGCCCTACCATTTACCAAGTGGGTAGTCTTGGGCAAACTGTATGCTCTGTCTGCCTCAATTTCCTCATTTGTTGAATGGAAGTAACAATGTGACCTCCTTAGGTTGTTTTGTAGATAAATAAAGAAGTCTACGAAAGTACATTAATAAACAGGAACAGTGCCTTCTACTCTTAGACAGTTGGAAATATGAAGTTCTTTTTAAAGTGCCTAAGTATAATTCTGTACTTAGAGTATTGTATTGTATTGAAAATAGTACTGAACTCTGAATAATGGTAACCTGCTTTCCTAGGACAGCATTAGGAAGATCCTAGAAACTCAGAGAAATATAGATTTTGGCAAACATAATCCAGAACTGGAAGGTTAGGGAGATCATCCAAGTGTATGGCCATCGAGAAAGCAACAGGGGGTTTTTCTGGCAGAACTATGGGAAAACCCACAGTGTGATGAGGCAGAATCATGAAGTATGATAGGGGGCTTCTGCTCCCACCCCAGAAAGGTTCACCGGCCTCGTATCTGGCTTTCCTCTCAGCCATGTTCTACCCAGCTCATTATCTCATGTACTCTATCTGTACTGCTAAAGCTCTCCCGGAGAAGGAGGCAAAACCTTCCCTCCAGGGAGGTCACCTAGGATTGCAGTGCTTTGCTTCATGTAAACATCCCTCCAGGGAAGGAGCCTTCACTGTCCCTGCTGTGTGGATAGATTGAGGAGCCCCCAAGGTTTGACAGCAGGTCAGTGCCAAGCCAAGCTTCCAGACCGAGACAGAGGCGCAGATTTTTATCTGAACTTAATTCCTTTTTCAGAAGAACATTCACAGCCTCTCGTCTCTTACTTGAATTGAATCCCCATGGATCACAATTTTGTTCTGTGGCTCTAATCTAGCTAAACACTATTCAAGGGCTCTTGGTCCTTGGCTGGCTCCCAGAACTACAGAACTCTTACAAGATCAGCCCTCTCACCCCAGGTGAGGAACCACAGCTCGGGAGAGTCACATGACCGGCCAAGGTCAAGTGGTGAGTTGGTAGAAGCACTGGACTACAAGAAAGGTTGCCAGTCTTCATCCAGGGTTCTTGCCATTTTTATTAGCAATAGGAAAATCTACTCAAAAACAAATATAAACCTCTTAGAATAGAGATCTTTGATGTCGTAGGTAAAAAGTATAGAGATTGTGTAGCGTAGTCATCTGAACGAAATTTTAGAGTTTTGTAAGTACCTTCTCCCTTTATTATATTTAAAATAATGTCTGACTCACCACAGCCAGGAGTCTGAGATGTGTTCTAGTCCATGTGCACTTGTGCATCTAGGGGTGATGTTGGCATGGTTCCCCAAAGATTTCAAGAGGATGCCTCCTCTCAGGTTTTATTTTGTAGTAAAAATACTTAGTGGTGATTTTGATTTTCCTTGTCTTATGAGATGGGAGTGTCAGCCAGGAGGCTACTGACTCCGGATTTTCTATGTGGTCATTATCCATACTCCATTCATACCACAGTGAAGACCACTGGCTCATAAATGATCCCCCAGGGACTGTTCGTGTGGTCATCTCTGGGAAGGGAAAGGAAGGTATGCAGGCAAGCAACACTTACCAAAAATATTTCTCCTGAAATCTCTCATACTTGCAGTGTGAATTCACCACTGGAAGACTGCCATGCTTTCTATTTTAAGGTCCCATGTCTTTTATGTAGCTCTGTTGCTCCTTCTAATTCTACCCTGTGGTGTGGAGAGTAGAGATGAAGATAATGGGTCCTGGAATTGGACTGCTTGACTTCAAATCTTGGCTTTGCATGGGCTAATTTTGTGATTATAGGCAAAAGTCTTAATCTTTCTGGGTTTGTTTCATGTCAGTAAAGTGATTTGACAACTTCAACTCAAATGATTGATATGAGGACTAACTGAGGAGAGTACAGACTCACTGACCTGCAGTGGCCACTTAGTGTTAACTGTTACCATTAACATCTCCTGCTTGTGCAGCCCAGCATTGTGAAAGGAATACTGGATTAACAGGACAGGAGACCCAGGATTTGGTCTAGGCTCTCACTTTTATGTAGCTACATGAACTTGGAACAGTCAGTTGACCCCAGTTCACAGAATACAAAACGCAGAAGTAAGTATTTGGTCCAACCTCCTCATTTGATGAATGGCATTGGACCATGACAGAGAAGGCAATGGCACCCCACTCCAGTACTCTTGCCTGGAAAATCCCATGGACGGAGGAGCCTGGTAGGCTGCAGCCCATGGGATCGCTAAGAGTCGGACACGACTGAGCGACTTCACTTTCATTTTCATTTTTTCTTTCATGCACTGGAGAAGGAAATGGCAACCCACTCCAGTATTCTTGCCTGGAGAATCCCAGGGACAGCGGAGCCTGGTGGGCTGCCGTCTATGGGGTCGCACAGAGTCGGACACGACTGAAGCGACTTAGCAGCAGCAGCATTGGACCATGAGAGAGGAAGAGGCTCGCCTAGAGTCCACAGGGAGTTAATGCCCTGGCAAAGATCAGCCAGTACCTGCTCTCTTGACTTCTAGCCCAGAGTTCTTTCCATCGTTACTTTGGGGACCAAAGATCCTGCCAAGTGTCCCCAACTTTGCTGAAGACCTGAGGACTTTGCGGTTGGCAGGCACACGTTCCTAACAAGCTGTCTTTGGGTTGTGGCCATCCCAGAAGCAGCAGCCAGTGCATTCTAATATGTCATGGCTGGTATAAGTGTTGGAAGTAGAGTGATGCCTTCAAGAAGCTACTGGGTGGAAGCCGCTGCCATTTTGGGGGGCCCAGAAAGACTCATTCCAGACCAACAGGACAAACTTGGGCAGGTTCTCATAGCTCAATGGCTTAGTGATTGACCACATTTCTTCTTTCCCTTGTCTCCTGCCTGAGAAACTCACAGTGACCATGTCTCTACCTTAAGCTGTGGATGTCTCCTTGAGAGCTCTTACTGTAGGCTCTTGCCACCCATTTCCTCCTCTGCTCTGACTCTCACTCAGATCCTGGGAGTATAGGTTAACCGTATTCTCTACTCTTACATATATGGCCTCATCTGCAAGGTACTCTTTCTGTTCTGCACCCTGCCCACAACAGACACTCAACAAAGCCAGTCCTCTGCTCATTATTCTAAATACATACTGGGCTTCTGGCTCTGGTTCATTGCATATATTATGTCTCTCCTTGGATTCTTGCTGAATCCTCTCAGATTAACTATTCGATTTCTGTGAAGCCCACAGTGGTCCCCCTACTCAGAAGTGGTCTTCTTTCCTTGGAACTTTCAAAGCACATACTGACTATAACTGATGGTTTCCACATGTCAAGAGACGTCCTCTTTCTCTTAAGAAACTCCTCGAGAACCATGTAATGACAGCTTTTTATTCCCTGAAGCATTTAGCAGAGTTCCTTACCCATCATGGAAAATAGATGGGGAAACAGTGGAAACAGTGTCAGACTTTATTTTGGGGGGCTCAATCACTGCTGATGGTGATTGCAGCCATGAAATTAAAAGACACTTACTCCTTGGAAGGAAGGTTATGGCCAACCTAGATAGCATATTTAGAAGCAGAGACATTACTTTGCCAATAAAAGTCTGTCTAGTCAAGGCTATGGTTTTTCCAGTGGTCATGTATGGATGTGAGAGTTGGACGGTGAAGAAAGCTGAGCGCTGAAGAATTGATGCTTTTGAACTGTGGTGTTGGAGAAGACTCTTGAGAGTCCCTTGGACTGCAAGGAGATCCAGTCAATCCATCCTAAAGGAGATCAATCCTGGGTGTTCATTGGAAGGACTGATGTTGAAGCTGAAACTCCAATACTTTGGCCACCTCATGGGAAGGGTTGACTTATTGGAAAAGACCCTAATGCTGGGAAGGATTGGGGGCAGGAGGAGAAGGGGACGACAGAGGATGAGATGGTGGATGGCATCACCGACTCGATAGACATGGGTTTGGGTAGACTCCGGGAGTTGGGGATGGACAGAGAGGCCTGGTGTGCTGCAATTCATGGGGTCGCAAAGAGTCGGACACGACTGAGTGACTGAACTGAACTGAACTTACCCATTGTAGCAGCTCAGTTAGACCTGCTTGAACAGATGTTGACTGGTTAGCTGGGTTGCCAACCAGGGACTCCAGCCTTAATAAAAAGGTTATTCTTTCACAATGAAAAATGCTTTCTCCCTGGGTATCATTGTGAGACTGTGATAAGTCAGTTATAGCCATTCAAAGGCTCCTTGAAGCTTTGGCAATGCCCAATCATGTTGAGAATTCTACTTCTTAGAAATCTGGAGTGACACATTTTTTTAATTAACATCAATTAAAATAAGTTTTGCTCTTCTTTTTCTACTTGTAGAAACTGACCACCCAACATGGGCAAGCAAAACAAGCTAACATACTCTAAATATGCAAGTAGAAGTTTAAGGACATAAAAGGCATGATGAGTAATGGAGTTCTGAAACTTTCATTCACTCACCCACTCATTCACTCAGTAAGCAGATTGTTGTTCAGTTGCTCAGTCGTGTCCAACTCTTTGAGACCCCATAGACTGCAGCATGCCAGGCTTCCCTGTATTTCAGTATCTCCTGGAGTTTGCTCAAACTCATGTCCATTTAGTTGACAATGCCAACAGGATAAAGCAAATAGGAAACAGTTGTATTATTCTATTCATGCAGAGTTCTATGCACAGATCTATATAGCCTTCTGCTAGAGTCCTGTGCACCTGAAATTGCTTGCTAAAATTATGGTCAGAAGTAGTTTGTGTTCACCAAGTCGAGCTCAGTGTTTCCCTAAGATCAAATACTCTGCAACAAATTTTATCACCAAATTCAGGGAAAAAATGAGAAGAATGCAAAGATTAATCCTCGGAAGCCCTTGGATAAGCCTTTCCTCCTCCATTTTGTCTGCTTTTTAAGTTTTGTATTCAGAGAATAATAGGTGAGACCTTCTGTGGATAATTAAAACACATGTAAATTGAAATTCTCAGGTCAGTAATTAAATTGAGGAGCTCACTGGGTAAAGTTTACTTTTTAGCTCCCAGATTGTGTGCTCAGTTTCTCTTTAAGCTGCACTTCTCTTTTCCTTTCTTTCTTTTTTCAATCTCAGAGATTAAAGCAGCCTGAATTTTACACTAACATCTTATGAAAGCCATGGTGGGAGAAGCCACAGTGGTTTCAGTAAACACTGTGCTTTGATGTCTCCAACTTGAAATTCATATTTTGAGAGCCCTGATATATCTAATAGTATTTGGAATAAGATTTTAAGTCCCTAAGCTGGGGCCATTTGCAGAGACACATGCCTGTGAAAACTGGATGTTAGCATTCATCTCGCATCTTACCACTGCCTTACAACAAAACGCTTCCATTCTTCTCTGGGATGTTTGTGTGGTGTATGTATCACACACAGGTGATGTCTCCACTCTTCTTTTTGCCTGCTATTCACAAAATTAAGAACTGTTAACCTTGGCTTGAGGCTATGAGTGATTTATTTGGGCCGAGGAGTGGATAGTTAAGAAAAAGTTAAAGAAAAAAAGACTTTCCATGAATATATCATTTTCTGTAAAACTGTGGAACCATTTGAAGAGTCCTCTTTTGACTGTGAGAAATACCATTGTTAGGGATTTATGTCTTTAGGCTGAAATCTGTTGGTTCCATTAGTCTGTTTTCCGGTGCAGGTGCTGTGGCACCATTTAAAAAATATCATGGCCCTTTGACCATATTCACAGGCTTCTGGACAGTGAGAAGCTCCAATAAATATTAAAATATAAGAATAGATCTCAAGAATGACGTTTCTGTTAGAACCTCAAGACAAAGTTCCCTTTGTTCTTGCCTTGGAATCCCTTAGATCATATAGGCCATAGGCCTCCAGCAGGGTCTCAGTAGCTCTTGTTTCTCTGGCGGTCACCTTGTGTCTGTGATATCATGAGTGGTTACCATGGAGGTAATCGTCATGATGTGGGAGATGTGTGAATTCAGGTGTGGAGAAACTCAGCAGCGAGAGATAGATCTTTGAGAAAAAGAGACAAATCCCCTTTCATTCCAACTTCCTTAGTAACAAAAGAATTGAAGGAGGAAAAAAAGGTGGGGAGGAGATGTAAATATAATAACTGAAAATTATCATATTTTGAACAGCATGCTTTTTAGGCTTTGCATGGCATATTGAAAAGTTTTCTGTTTATTTATTTATATTTTTCTCACAGAGTATGGTGTTAAAAATAACTTTCGTGTTCTTTCTTGGAGGAAAAAACATGGCTTGTGATAGCAGACGAGAATACTATATTATGCAGTCCAAGTTCAACAGAGAAATCTTTTGAATGATATACCAGGAAGCTCAAAGGTGATATATTTTTGCCCAATTGGGAGAAAAAAGAAAGACTGCTGCAATCTGCAAAACACTACAAAATAAGAGAGAGCCAATCTAACAATGCAGTAAGACTGGCTTGCTGCTGGCATTTGACAAGCTAGGAAAATGAGACTGCAGAAATCCACAGGGAATGATTTTCTCTTCCTGTTAATGAACAACTGTACATATCTTTCTTGGAATGAGGGGTGGTGGGGGTGAGGGCAGGTGTGCTGCTGAGCAAGCACTTTCAGGAAATGATCCAGAAACCCCTGCCTCGGATTCGGGATAATCAATGTCATCACTGCTTGTTCCGAAGCTCTGTCTTTTCTGGGAAAGGACCTGGCAGGTCTGGCAGACTCAGGTCGTCAGTATGGTGGCTGGTGAAAGAGGGACCCTGTCGAGGCAAGTGCTGGGAGGCTGGGCACCCTCAAGCTTTGGATTCTGAGGAAGTGGCTTGAGTTCCAGTCCTAGATTTGCCTCTGTGAATTTTCTCTGACCTTCGTCAAAGCCCTTAACTTCTCTGTCTGCTCATCCTATTAATTACATGAGACTGTTGTGAAAATAAATGTATTGGTATAAAATATCTATTTTTAGGCATGATACAAATGTAAGGGATGACACTTTGTTGTTTGAGGTTCCATGTCAGCACAGGGCTTCCCAAGTGACTCAGTGGTAAAGAATTTGCCTGCCAATGCAGGTGACACAGGAGACATGGGTTCAATCCCTGGGTTTGGAAGATCCCCTGGAGAAGGAAATGGCTACCCAATCCAGTATCCCTTCCTAAGAAATTTCATGGATAGAGGATCCTGGTGAGCTACAGTCCATGGGGTCCCAAAGAGTCAGACACGACTTGGCGACTGAGCACACACCATGTCAGCACAAAGATATTTAGTTGTTTTTCTTGTCCAGTGTCATCCTTCATAGACCTACAGATGCCAGTGGGTACTTTGGTGAGCACTAATCCTGAAACCCCACTCTTCATGGCATTGCTTTGGGGAGAAAAAGATGTAATAGGATTCTCCAGAGAAACAGAACCAATAGGATCTCTGTCTCTCTCACTCTCTCTCTCTTTTTCTCTTCAATTTTCTATGATCTATTTGTCCATCTATTTTTCTATCTAAAATGAGATTTATTATGAGAAATTGGCTCATGTCATTATGGAGGCTGAGACGTCTCATGATCTTCTGTCTGCAAGCTGGAGACCAAGAAAAGCCAGTGGTATAATTCAGTGTGAGTCTGAAGGCCTGAGAATCAGAGGAGCTGATGATGTAAATCTCAGTCTGAAGGCAGACGAGATGCACTAGCTTAAGTAGTGAGGCAGGAGAAAGGGAGCAGATTTCTCCTTCTTCCACCTCTTGTTCTATTTATATGCTCGATGAATGGGATGATGCCTACCCGCATTGGGGAGGGCAACCTACTTTACTGAGTTCACTGACTCTAGTGCTAATCACATCTGGAGATATCCTCACAGACACCCAGAAGTAATTTTTAATCTGGGCAGCCCTGAGGACCACGCAAGTTGACATGAAATTAACCATCACAGAGTGATGTCTCTAGGCAATGCTCAGTTACCACAGGGTCAAGTATAAACTCCTTAGCTTGGTGTTTGGTGTCTCTGTCCCCAAGGTGTTGCTGGCCCATTAGTAGGGAAGACATGTCAAGGAGTGGCCACAAAGTGATACAAGGAGCCCTATAGCAGCAGGAGTGAGTACAGAGGCCTGAGGGGTCACTGTGAACCAGCAGAGACCTGCTCTCCTTGTGTGGGGGCAGGCACAGCAGGAGCAACTGGAGGGAGCAGGTGACCGTGAGTGGTGACATAAAGCAATCTCATTCATGTTCACATTTCCCTTTACAATCTGGGTGCAGATGGCTCTGGAAACGTACATCTCCAGCCCAGATCCATCTATCACTTGTCTTTCCAAGGGGAGGCCTCAAGGGCTCCCAAAACCCATTACGTCCTCAACTGACCTCAGGATCTTTTTACCCAAATCTGGTCACCTTCCGATGTTCCATCGTTCCAGATGGCAGTGCCCATCCATCTGGTTGGCTGTACTCGGGCTCGGTAAATTTATTTTCTCGGCTCACTCACCACTCCCAGCTTCCAGTCCAAGTTTACATCTGTATCACTTGCCTGAGATGAATGCAGTTCCCTCCTCACTGGTTCCCCACACCCACTCTGTGCCCCCATCCCCTTCTCCCCACAGCAGCTGGAGTGAGCATTTCAAAAGGCAAATCTGATTATGTCCCACGCTCCCTAACTCCCCTCCTCCCCTGCATAAAACCTCTTAATGCTGTCTCATTTCTCTCAGGATAAAGACCCATATCCTCAGTAGAGCCTCTGAGACCCCTCATAAACTGACCCCTGGCTTCTTCCCCACCCCATCTTGGACCAGCAACCCCACCTCTCTCCTCAGCAGTACCAGCCTTCTTTCTGCTCCTCAGCGGCCCCAGGCCCAGGCAGCTCCCTTGGCAGGAATCCTCTCTTCTGTTGCTGCTGCCACTCCCACTCGCATTGCCTAAGTTGTCCCTTCTCATTTTTCAGATATTGGTCAAATATCACTTCTTCAGGGGAACCTTCTCTGATCCCCCAGACTACTTCAGCCCTTCCACCGTGTATATCTCTGAACACATTTCCTTATCAAATATCAGTTTGTAACCGTACATGTACTTTTGTAGTCATCTGATGCATGTCTGTTTTCCCTGGAAGGTTGTTAAGCTCTGGGATGCCTGGCTGGGGTTGCTCTCTGCCACAGTGCTGATACCCAGCGCACTGCCTTACAACCTCCGTTAATCATGCATTGGATGAATGAATGCACAATGATTGTTCATGAATGGAGGGCCACCCCGTGGGAGGAAGTAGCCAGTGGGTCAGGATATTGTGCCCTAGGCATGGGGGTGCTGTGCAGCCTGAGGCACAAGGATGTGACAGCCCAAGACCTGTGTGTTAGAGGAGTAGCTCTGAGGGGGGTTGGTGTAGCATGGAGGCAGAAGAGCTTACAACCTGGGCAACACTTTCAGAAATGTCTGTTGAAGAAGCTCTGCCCTGGGGCTGTGAAAGGAAAAATGGAGAGGAGGGGACAAATGCTTTTAGTATTTCCCATTTCTGTTTTCCCCCTTTAAGGATGGAAACGGTGGATCAAGGGGCTTTACATGGTTTGACATTTTCAATCTGTCTGACCCCAAGGTCACCAATGTGGGGAAGAATGAGGGGGTTTTGAAACTGATGGGGTAGTGGCAGTGTGGTGGAGTCATGAATCTGTGGGTCTTTCTCCTTTCCCAGGCAGTTGTGGCCTGTGGAGGTTAAGAGGAGTGGATACTCTTGGACTTGCTGCCCTGAGCTGATGGTGAATTGGTGTGTGAGGTGTGTGAAATCTAGGGAACCTCCTTTGGGGCTAAACATATCTGATCCCCACCTTCCAGTCCTGATCTGAGAAGTCTAAAATGGAGGCTTGGCTTAACTGAGACTCTGGGTGTCTTATAATGAAGGGTATTTTGAAATGGGTGTAGTATGGAGGGCAGAGTGGTCTTGGGACCACCGGGTCAGACCTGGGCTTGGGGCCACACCTCTTATTTTACTTACACTTTGCTTTCTTCTTTTTGTTTGGCTGCACTATGCAGCTTGCAGGATCTCAGTTCCCTGACCAGAGATTAAACCTGGGCTCCCAACATTGGAAGCACGGAGTCCTAACCACTGGACCACCAGGGAAAGTAAAGTGAAAGTGTTAGTTGCTCAGTTGTGTCTGACTCTTTGCAACCCCATGGACTGTAGCCTACCCGGCTCCTCTTTCCATGGAACTCTCCAGGCAAGAATACTGAAATGGGTAGCCATTCCCTTCTCTAGGCAGATTCTTTACTGTCTGAGCCACCAGGGAAGCCCCTGCTTATTATTTTTTGTGGTTCCTGTAGGCCTGAATCACAACAGCACTAGGATAGTATGGATTGCTCTACTGTTCCATCATTGTTAGATAGAATGCAAAACTAGATTATGCCACTAATTTTTTAATTTTTAAAAATTTATGCCACTAAATTAAAAAAAAATTTTTTTTCAATTTATTTGGCTGTGTCAGGTCTTAGATCTTCATTGTGTCATGCAGATCTTTCATTGTGGCACATGGACTCTTTAACTGTGGCTCGTGGGCATGTGGGATCTTAGTTCCCCTACCAGGGATTGAGCCCATGTCCCTGGCATTGCAAGATGGTTCTTAATCACTGGACCACTAGGGAAGTCCTGATGCCAAGAAATTTTAACTTTTTATGAATGTCTTTTGTGGATCTAGCATCGCCTTTTACAGTGTGACCAATATATTAATAATAACACTGTTGTCTTAATAGTGTTCATGGCTCATGTGTCATTTGATATTTTTTAACTACAAGCAGGGTTGCAACATTTGGTTGTGCCAGTTTTGCATTGCCCAGTTCTGTCTGGTGCCAGTCCTGTAGACTCCCATGGCACGGCACCCCTTGGCAGTGTGCATGGTAGCAAGGCTGACTATGAAGCACGCGAGGCAGGCACTTGCCTTATTTTGCAGCTCAGAATGGTGACATGCCTTGTTCAGTGTCATGTGACAAGTAAATGTTGGCACTACAGCTAGGGCTCAGCTTCTGCATCTAAATCCAGCCTTAATTTGGCCCTGCCTTGTGGCCTCTTGACTGATCTGTGCTTGAGTAAATGAGTGAATGGGGAGACATGAAAGACTCCACCCAGGAGCCAAATGAGCACACAAGGTCCATGACTTGTTCTGAAGGTCCAGAGACTTGCCATCAGCAGAACCAGCTGCCCTAACCTCGTCCATCTGCCTGGACCTTAACCATTTCCACGTGGACTTGGCCTACACGGTGGACCCCAGATGACATGACCTTGGGTGTCTTTCTGATTCCTTTCCTGAACCCCTTGCTTTTTCCTGGAACACAAGGCCACCCCTCCTCTGCCTGTTCTCGTCTCTCAGGGCCTTTCTTCCAGTTGCCACTAGGCTGTCCTCTCCCTTAAGGCATTCATCAGTAAAATGGAAGATTATAATTTCAAGGGAGGTGTAAAAAGATAAAACAGCCTTTCAAACACAAAGGAATTACTCTATTAGGGTGGAATTCCTGGCCAGCTGGGAGAGTCATGAATCTCTCTTTTACATGGCAAAGCAGGAAATGCCGATGAGGAAACTGAGAAACCACATAATGCAGTTGAGGCAACTGAGGACTCAAGACTTAGTAGCTTGGCTGAGGCTAGAACCCAGAGGTTTTTCCATGCTACCCTGTTTGCTCAAGCCATTTTAAGTTGGGGTCTATTCCTCATGCCTTTTACACCTTACATGACTGAGGGCAGCCCTGCTTTCAGACCATCTATGCCCCTTCAGTGTTTGGGGGACCAGTGTCAAGGGGAGAGGGAGCTTTGTCAGTGGTGTCCTGGACTCTGGCATGACCCGAGGATCTGGGCTTTTAAATGCCATTATGAAATGCAGTCTGTCTAGAGCTCAGTGCCTCTTCCCATCAGACTAATGCAGCCGTGGTGGAGGGTGGGGTGGCGACTGGCTGCCTGGCAATCTCCCCCAGAGCCCAGAAGAGGGATTACCCTCACTCAGCCAGCCTCATCACCGTAATAAAAATGGGAGTTATGTTTATCGACTCATCAGGACTGCCCATTTAGACGATTACCCCATTTCCAATCCTATTTCTAAAGAAAAGAGGATTGCCAGACACTTCCTCCCACCCCCACCCCTGGCCAGACCAGTGTTTGTGGGTGATTTTGTGGGGGGATGTGTTGAAGGTAGGTATACAGCAGGCCGAGAGCTTTGCCCTCTTTGTCTTTCTGAACTGGCAAGCCCCAGTGGGATGGCCATCCCCCTAGAGATAGGAGAGCAGGAGAAACAGCCTGGCAGAGACCCGGAGATGCTGGCTGGCATTAGTAATTTCCTGCAGGAGATTCTGCCGGCTGAGTGCACATCACCCTTCTCTTGCCCCTCCATCTTCTCCCATGTGCTGCTCAAATAGACTGAAGCAACCCTGGGTCATGCTCATCCAAACAGTTGTTTAACCTCATATGTGGCACCCAGGTAGGAGGCAGGATCATCCGTTTGGAACAAGAGGGGGAGGAGAAGAGATAGAAAGATCCCTGAGCAGCTGGATTCTGTGTTACAGTTTCTCTTTCCACACAGAGAAGCCTTTTGGGTCCTTGCTCAGAGACCATTGACTCTTACTTAACACACAGCTCTAATTAGCTTGGTAAAGTACTTTCTGGCACCTAAGCATATTGTTAGTGGAGGTGAAAGGTTGGGGAAAGACTGTTATAGGGTGGAGTCAACTATTAAGAGCTAGACAGAGGAGATGGGGTCTGTAGGGATGGCAGTGGCTGGGTTTTCTGCTCAAAGTGGGACTCTGGGCAACTGGCCCTGTAGGTCCCTTCCACCTTTTCAGTTCATGGCTCTGTATCTGGTTTGGCTGTGATAGTGAGGGACAGAGAAGAGGTGAAGCTGACTCCAGTGGGGAGCTGGTATCCAGCTGGAAAAGTGGGCTTGTGTTTTGGGGAACCCTGAGTTTTGGTACACAAAAGTACTCACCTGCTTTTGCTGGAGTCCTCCAGACTCTCAGGTGGTACTTGTCCCTCATGGTTATAATCTGCTTACTTATCTGTCACCCTGATCCCCAAGCATCCCTAGCATCCCACACAGTGCCTGTTGGAACTTAATAAATAATTGTTGAATGAGTGAATGGTTATTCCAGACAATCTAGATAAAGCCTCTTAGCACAGTGCTCACCTTGTAAACACTGCTGCTGCTGCTAAGTCACTTTAGTCGTGTCCGACTCTGTGCGACCCCATAGACGGCAGCCCACCAGGCTCCCCCGTCCCTGGGATTCTCCAGGCAAGAACACTGGAGTGGGTTGCCATTGTAAACACTAGATATCAGTAAATGCCTGCCTGCCTATTTCAACATAGAGAAAATAATCTTCCCTGGATCTGAGCAGCTACATTAAGTTTGTGCTTGCCTGACATCCCCACCACATGTCCCTCCCTGGAGATGAGATTCTGGAGCAGTGGTCTCTGAGGATTCTCCAAGAGCCAGACGCCTGCGTCAGAGCGTCGAGGGGGCCGCTTAATGACAGAGATGTTGGGCTAAGTAGGCTACTCTCAGTCAACTTGAAAATTAAAAAGGCATCCTTCTCCCAACGGAGAAACTTCAAATTATGAACCCCTTGGCCCACATTTCCAGAATCCGACCCCCTGGTCTGATTGTTAGTTAGTGAGAGTACCCCACCTCACTCTCTTTTCGTGGCCCCCCCCCCACAGCACATATGCAGGTTTGTTTACACCTTGTGTTGCTTGTCCTTGATGGCTAGTATACTGGTGTGTTTCTGTGTATGTTAATTTTTTTTCACTCATCCAGTGTAGTTGTGGCCCCACCCCCTGAGACCCTCAGGAAGGAGACACCTTGTACAATGGTCCCAGGAGTCTCTAATCAGCCACAGGACTCATCATAATGTCTGTCATTTATTATCTCCTTTGCACCAGATACTCCACCTACCTCACCTCTAATCCTCTCAATAACCCCACAAGTTAAGAATTATTATTCCCATATTATGTATAAGGAAAGTAAAATTTGAGGTGCTTTAAAAAATTTCCCCAAGTTTGTTTGTGATAGAACCAGGCTTGGAGCTTCAGAGTCTGAGCTCCATTCCCTGGGATTGGCTGCCCCTCCACGGCTCAGAAGTTTCTGAAGATAGAGTCAGCATCTCCCAAAGGCTTGTGCTCAGCAGATTGGTTCTCAGGTCTACTCCTCCCTGTGTTTCCCCAGGTCCATGCTCTAGAGCATGCCTGTATCAGTCCATGTCCTCACACCCGCACGGGCCTCCTTCACAGATTCTTGGTCTCAGATAACCCACATAGCCAGGTCACTCCCATCTGCCATTGCCCAGCTCAGAACTCACAAGAATGCCCATCTTCAGCTTTATGTACTTTTTGGTCTGCTTCCAAGACTTTCTATTCTATTCCTTTCCCATATCTCACTTCATCTGAATTAACTACAGTCATCTGCATGACCACAGTGGAAGCCACCCACATTTCCACACCACTATGCTGATTCTGTCCTTGGAGACCCCAAGCCTTCTCCCCATGCCTCAGATTCTCCCTTTCCTTTCAGATTCTGGGATAGGTTCCCTCTGAAATGTATACTGATGGCTCACCTACCTCTTCTGAGCTCTCCACAGTACCTGGGTGCAAGGTATAAATTAGTACCCAATGCCCTTCTAACTTGTGAGTGATTATAAGGGTTCCTTCTCATTTGCAATCCAGTTTCCCCATCTGAACTACAGTCTTCTTAGGAATGAAAACCTCTTCATTAAAATTTGCTGAGGTATAACATATATTATAAAATCCATCTACTTTAAACTTTTCGGTAAGTTTTGACAAATGTACATACCCATGTAACTTAACCATCACCACAACCAAGGTGGAGAGCATTTCCAACACCCCAAAAGTCCTTCTGTGCCACTACACAGTCAGTCTCTCCACCCCCTGACCCAGGTACCCACTCATTATTACAGGTTGGTTTTGCCTGTTTTTGAACTCCACGTAAATTTAGTCACAAAGAGTGTATTCTTTTGTGTCAGTCTTTTTTGCTCAGCACAATGTTTTAGATACTTTTCCATATTGTGTGTATCAAGAGTTCATGATTTTTTGATGCTGATTAATATTCTACTGTATAGCTATACCACAACTTGTTTATAATTTCCCATGTTGATTGATATTGAGATTGTTTCCAATTTTTGGCTGTTGTGCATATAGTAGCTATAAGTGTTCATGCACAGGTTTTAGTGTGGACATGTTTTTATTCTCCTGGGTGTATATGTGGGAGTGAAATTTCTAGGTCGTCTAGTAAGTGCATGTTTAATTCTATTTTGAAACTGACAAATTATTTCCCAAAGTGATTACTCTATTTTACATGCCTACCAGTAGTATGAAAGTTCCAGTTGCTCCACAACCTCACCAAATACTTGGCATTGTCAGCCTTTTAAATTTTAATGAGTATGTAGTCACATCTCATTATAGTTAAAATTTGAATTTTCCTGATGATCTAAGATTTGAATACACTTTCATCTGCTTATTGATCATTCACATTTTTTGTGAAGTATCTACTGAAAATTTTACCTTTTAAAGATGTTTAATTGTCTTTTTAATTGTGAAGTTTTGAGGGCTCTTTCTATATTTTATCTAAGTCCTATCAGGTTTATGTATTGTAAATATTTGCTCCCAGACTGTGGCTTGCCTTTTCACTTTCTTTTTTACTAATTTTTATTGGAGTATAGTTGCTTTACAATATTGTGTTAGTTTCTGCTGTACAGCAAAGTGAATCAGCTCTACATATACATATATCCCCTCTTTTTTGGATTTCCTTCCCACTTAGGTCACCACAGAGCATCCAGTAGAGTTCCCTGTCCTATACAGTAGATTCTCATTAATTATCTATTTTATACATAATAGTGTATGTATATCAATCCCAATCTCCCAATTCATTTCACCCCTTTCCCTGCTTGGTGTTCATATATTCATTCTCTACATCTGTGTCTCTATTTCTGCCTTGCAGATAAGTTCATCTGTATCATTTTTCTAGATTCCACATATAAGTGACATTATATGATGTTTATTTTTCTCTTTCTGATTTCTCTCTGTATGACAATCTCTAGGTACATCCATGTCTCTGCAAGTGGCACAATTTCACTCCTTTTTATGGCTAGTACTCCAATGTATATATGTGCTACATCTTCTTTATCCATTCTTCTGCTGACGGATACTTAGGTTGCATGTCCTGGTTATTATAAATTGTACTGCAATGAACATTGGGGTGTATGTATCTTTTTGAGTTATGGCTTTCTCCAGGTATATACCCAGGAATGGGATTGCTGGGTCATGTTATAGTTCTATTTTTAGTTTTTTAAGTAACATCCATACAGTTCTCCATAGTGGCTGTACCAGTTTATACTCCTACCAACAGTGTAAGAGGGTTCCCTTTTCTCCACACCCTGTCATGCATTTATTGTTTGTAGATTTTTTGATGATGGCCATTCTGACCAATGTGAGATGATACCTTCTTGTAGTTTTGATTTGCATTTCTCTAGTAATTAGTAATGTTTAGCATCATTTTATGTGCTTGTTGGTTAAGGTTAGGGTTGTACATGTTGTTCACTGTCTAAAGAATTGTTTCATTCATTTTGCTCAATATTATAAAGATGTATATTGGCAGGGCTACTTGGCACCAGTTATTTCATCATGATCAAAAGCAGAGTTCTAGGAGCCACTTAAAATTTTCTTTGGTTATCACAGAGTTAATAAGTGCTGAACACAAAGCAGAGTTAAAGAAATTCTATGGGTCTGTCTATCTGGGATGTTTTGCTGGTGTTTAAGGCTAGAAAATGATATTGGGACAGGTGTTTCTTGAAGGATCAAAGCACCTGGTAAAGTCCAAAGCCTTGGACCTCCTTCTTTGGGAATAGGATGTCATTGCTATAAGGTGTTAGAGACCATGCTTTCTTTCCTCCATGAGCTCCCTAGTCACAGACTCAGTTGTTGTATCTAGGAACCATCATAAAGATTCACACAAGGCCAAGTTAATGAGGAATGCAGCCACTGTCACATGTGATTCTCCAGGAGTAAGCAGCAATTATGCAGTCTCTGAATTTATTGTATCTGCAGGTCACAAATGGCTCAGCAGTCTAGCAGAAAGGTTGGCCAAGGGAGCTTCATAGATGAGCCATTATATTCATAGGAATAAACAAAATATTTGGGGAGGTGAAATATTTTATCCCTAAAAAAATAGGGAAAAGGAGACCTGAGAGGTGGGAGATGACCGTCAAACCCAGGAAGACTTCAGAGCTGAAAATCAAAGATAAGAAGAAGGGGCAAGGCAGTACCATCATGATTTCCCTCATGTGCAGGAAAATGGTTCTTCCTGGATCCCAGTACTGCTGGTCTTTGGACTGGGACTACTGCATAAGCATTCCTGGGTCTCCACCTTGCCAGTTCACCCTGTGGATCTTAGGACTTGTCAGCATCCAGAATTGTGTACACACACACACACAGATACACACACACATAACCTATTGGTTCTATTTTTCTGGAGAATCCTGCCAAAGGCAGCTTAGGAACCACATGCTGTTTAGTCACTAAGTCCTGTCCTACTCTTTGAGACCCCGTGGACTATAGCCCACCAGGGTCCTCTGTCCATGGGATTTCCCAGGCAAGAATACTGGAGTGGGTTGCTAGGAACCACATAGACCTTCCTAATTTTGAATCCCCACTCAGCTATTTATTAGCTGTATGATCTTGGACAAGGAACTTCATTTCTCCAAGCCCCAGAGTCCTCACCTATAACATGAGGATATTTCAATTAGAATTGCTAAGAAGGTCATAAAGGGAAGGTAAAAAGGTCCAATTGCTAGATGTGTAGATATCTAGAGAATTCTTCATGCTATAGTTCTGTTCTTCTAGCTGCTAACCCACACAGGAGAGAAGATTCTTGGTAGGGGGAAGGTAGCAATGATACCCTGCAAGTCTCTCCCCTTTCCTAGTGCTTCTCAGGTAAGATAGGTGAGACAGGGGAAAGTGGCATTCACTAGCAACTTGAATTCACCTACAGAAGGCTTTTCAGGAAATTTTACTCAAGGATACTGTATTAGAGTTCTCCAGAACCAATAGGCTAAATATAGATATATGGAAAGAGATTTATGATGAGGGATTGGCTCACACAATTATGAAGGCTGAGAAACCCCCTGATCTGCCATCTGCATGTTTACATAGGCCAGAACCACAGCCCTGCAGTCTTATGTTTCTCCGATAGCTATTTCTCCCAGCTATTTCAAGCCTCCAGACTCTTCCAACCCTTCACTCCACCTCACGATCTCTGCTGAGCCCCACATCTACCTGTCCACCTTGCGTTGTCACTTGGCTGTCTCCAGGCACCTCAGACATGGCAAATTCTCCAAACCTCCTCCGCTTCCTGTGTTTCCTATCTCCAGAAATGACACCACTGTCCCCACAGTTGCCCCCAAATTCAGGTTTTACCTTTGTTTTCTCCCACTCCTTTACCACACTTCCCTTATCCAAATAGTTACCAACAATGATGTATTTCTTGGGCACTTAGTAGATCGTAGACACTGCTCCAAGCAGCTTGTATCCTATTACTTTATTATCTCGTTTAATCCTGCAGCCCTCCCCGAATAGTACAGATTCTCACTGTCCCCATTTTACTGTGGAGGAAACTGAAGCCAGGAAAGTGTAAAGGAACCACAGATAACCCGCCTGTGAATGGTAGAACCAGAATCAAACTGAGCAGCCTGTCTCCTGAATCTGTTCTCTTAGTCACTACAACAGAGTGGTCCCAGCCTAGAGGGAGAGACAGGCAGTGAACCAAGAATTCTACAAATAATTATTTCATTACCGTGGCGATAAATGCTGTAATGGAGACGTGCAAGAAGCACTGTTTAAGATGGCTGGGAGGCTCAGTTGGGGAAGGGAAGGAGAGTATTTCCCTGAAGAAGTCTCCTTTACACTGAGCCCTGTAGGGTCCCGTTCATGACATCAGCAAGCAGGGGGCATGGTGATGGGGGGACAGATGCCCCTCCTGGACCCAGAACTATCAGGCTGTTGCCATCCCCTCTCCACAAATGGCCAGCCAGTGGTTTCCTTTAATGTGCAGTGTGATCTGGACCCCTTTAGCTTGATGCTTTCCCAAAAATTGGCTGTCAGGAAATTGCTTTGATTGACCTCCTCTGGCTTTGGCTAAGGGTTGGCCAGATAGTCAACATTTTAGGCTGTGAGGGCCAATTGGTCTGTTGCAACTATTTAGCTCTACGGCAGTGGTACAAAAACAGCCTTAGGTGATATATACATGAATGAATGTGGCGATAAACTAATTCCAATAAAATTTTATTTACAGACACTGAAATGTGACCTTCATACACTTTTAACATATCATGAAATATTATTCTCCTTTTGATTTTTCAACCACTTAAAAATGTAAGGGTAAAGAATCTGCCTGCAGTGTGGGAGACCTGTTCAATCCTTGGGTTGGGAAGATCCCCTGGAGAAGGAAACGGCTACCCACTCCAGTATTCTGTCCTGGAGAATTCCATGGATGGTATAGTCCATGGGGTTACAAAGAGTCAGACACACTTGAGAGACTTTCACTTTTAAAAATGTAAAAGCCATTCTTAGCTCAAGGGCTGGCATATTGAGAATAAATGAGGGACTGGATTTGGGGCCTGCAGTTTGCCAGTGCTGCCCTAGACTGTATTTCCCACCACCATACTGACATCACTCTCCCCTGCCTGCTCCATAAGCCCCCCAAAATTAAGATCTCCAAAACTCAAGCTCATCACCCCAATAAAATCAGCTCCTTCTCATGATAGTCTGATTTCTGTTACGAACCTGGGATGTCTATTCCTCAGGGGATGTTGGGACAGAAAAAAAAAGGCACAGGTTGGACTGTTCTAGCCATACTAGACTGTTGGGTATTTTTGTTTTTAATATTTTATTTTATATTGGAGTATAACCAATTAACAATGTGATAGTTTCAGGTGAACAGCGAATGGACTCAGCCATACATATAATGTATCCATTCTCCCCCAAACTCCCCTCCCCTCCCATCCAGGCTGCCACATAACATTGCAGGCTAGGCTGTTTTAACATCTCAAACCTGCTGGGCACATTCCTGCATTTGCTCAGCATCCGCCCCGCCTCTCTCCTCCTCTTCACCGCCAAACTTCTCCTAAGACTTGTGTCTACTCCCTGTGGCTGTTTCATCACCTCCCACTCCTCACCCCCTCCAATCTGGCTTCCACCCCATTGCTTCACAAAAACAGCTCCCACAAAGGTCACTGATGACCTCAGTGCTGCTAAATCCAAAGGACATTCTTCAGTTCTCATCTTACTTGCCATTGACACCATTGACCACCCTTTCCTTCTAGAAATACTCTCTCTGACTGCCCTTTCTCTTTCTCCTTCGTACGCCTTCCTTCTGCTACCTGGCCCTGACCTGTTGTGTTGAAATTTCTGAAGGCTGAATCCAGGACCTCTTCATCTTCTTGGAGTTACCCTCCTGGGGTGATTATGCATCTATAGCTCCTCTCCCGACCTCCCTCCTGAGCTGCAGCCCATCCATCCAGCTTTCTACCCAACATCTCTCAGTTGTCTTGTGCTGGGCTTAGTCACTCAGTCATGTCCAACTCTTTGCAACCGTTTGGACTGTAGCTCACCAGGCTCCTCTGTCCATGGGATTTTGCAGGCAAGAATACTGGAGTGGGTTGCCATTTCCTTTCTCCAGGGGATCTTCCCGACCCAAGGATTGAACCCAAGTTTCCTGTGTCTTCTGCAATGCAGGTGGATTCTTTACCCACTGAGCCATCAAGCCTCATATGTCTTAAAGCACCTCAAAAAATCATCCGCTCATCCAACTATCCACTCAAGAAGTAGCTACTGAGCACTTGTCAGACACCATACTGGTTGCCAAGGACACAATGTTGAGTAAAAAGAGACAGAGTCCTGCCCTTGGGGGACTTAACAGTCACTAGAGAAAATACATATTGACCCCACCTGCACACCTCAGTCTCCTCACAGCTAGTCTCTCTACCACATTCTGCCCTACCTAGGATCAGTGCTTCCATTTGTCCAGGTCTAAAAACCAGAAGTAACTTTGACTCCTCCCTCTCTCATACCAAAACCCCACAGCCTACCTTCCAGTCCTGTTGACTTAGCCTTACATATCTCCTGAGGTCATTTCTCCCCATCCCCACTGCTGCTCTCCCAGTCCTGGCCACCACCACCCCTGTCTCTTGCTGAACCGCTGGTTCATCCACTGTGTCCCTAATCCCGTCTCCACATGCAGTGTGCTTAGCCATTCAGTCACGTCCGACTCTGCGACCCCGTGGACTATAATCTGCAGGGCTCCTCTGTCCATGGGATTTTCCAGGCAAGAATACTGGAGTGGGTTTCCATTTCATCCTCCAGGGGATCTTCCCAATCCAGGGATCGAACCCATGTCTCCTGCCTCTCTTGCATTGGCAGGCAGATTCCCTATCACTGAGCCACCAGGGAAGCCCCCAGTCTTCACACTTCAGCCAAACAATCTGTCCAAAATAAAATTCTCACCATGCCACCTCTTGCCTCCCCCCGACCATATAATGGCACCAATTAAAATATTTCTAAGAACGTTTCTAGTTAAAGTATTCTAAGAATATTTCCAAGAGTAAAGGTTGAGAGCTTCTTATCAAGCTTCCAAGACCCCCAAGCCCCGCTCTCTCCTCTGGCCTCATCTCCACACACTGTTCATCCCATGCTACACCCTCCAGCCTCCCTGGACTGTTTCAACCTGTTGTTCTCACTGCTTCTTTCCCACTGTGAAATGTGGGAAAGTGACAGAATCTACCACTTCCTCAGTTGGGAATGCTGCCATCCTCGCTCTCTGCCTGGGTGTCTCCAGCTCTCCCCCTATCCTTAACCCCATAGGATCTCAATTCCACTGATCACTTCACAGTCAAAGCCTTCCATAATTTCTTTGCCTTGGTCAAATGTTCCTGTTAGAGCCTTAGACTCTGACAGAACCAGAACCTTGGACTACCCCTCATGACAATATTACACTGCAGTTTATATCTGAAGATTTTATCCTTTCATCAATATTTGCCTCCCCAGGCGCTCCCAAGGGTAGGGATTCTGTCTCTTCTTACTCAAAGTTCTGCCATCAACAGCCAGCACAGTACCTGGCAGAAAGTAAGTGCCCAGTGTTGTTGTCGTTCAGTCACTTAGTTGTGTCTGACTCTGTGACCCCATGAACTGCAGCATGCCAGCCTCCTCTGTCCTCCACTATCTCCCAGACTTTGCTCAAACTCATGTCCATTGAGTCAGTGCTGCCATCCAGCCATTTCAACCTCTGTTGCCTCCTTCTCCTCCTGCTCTCAATCTTTCCCAGCATCAAGGTCTTTTCCAGTGTGTTAGCTCTTCTCATCACGTGGTCAAAGTATTGGAGCTTCAGCTTCAGGGTCAGTCCTTTCAATGAATATTCAGGGTTGATTTCCTTTAGGATTGACTGGTTGATCTCCTTGGCATCCAAGGGACTCTCAAGAAACTTCTCCAGCACCACAGTTTGAAAGCATCAGCTCTTCAGTGCTCAGCCTTCTTTATGGTCCAACTCATATTCATACATGACTATGGAAAAACCATAGCTTTGACTGTATGGACCTTTGTTAGCAAAGTGATGTCTCTGCCTTTTATTACACTAAGTTTGTCATAGCTTTCCTTCTTAGGAGTGAGTGTCTTTTAATTTCATGGCTGCAGTCACCATCTGCAGCGATTTTAGAGCCCAAGAAAATAAAATCTGTCACTGTTTCCACTTTTCCCCTATTTGCCTAGAAAGTGCCCAGTAACTATTTGTTAATTACATGGATAGTTGGATGGTTGGATGGATGGATAGACGGGTGATAGGTGGATGCATGGTTGAATGAATGCTCTTACCATGCCTGAAGCTTTTTACCTATCCATCCTTCAAAGTCAGGTCAAATGCCACTTCCTGCAGAAAGCTTTCCTTGATATTCTTGGTGGAAATTCACCTCCCTCCTGTTTATATGTATGTGCTGTGTGTAACTCTGCTACAGTTATTGATTGCCTTTTATCTGGTGTTACTGTGCTCGCAGCTGTTATCCCCCATGGTCTGGATGTTTCCGGAGATCTAGGACCAGACTTGCTCATCTTTGCATCTCTCACTTGGCGTGGTGCCTCGGACATGAGAGAAGCTCAATAAATACTTGGGGAATTGATTTCTTTCAGGTTATTCTAACTCTGACAATGATCCATCCTTGAAACATGATGTCGTAACCACAGAGAGAGGCCTAGAAGGGAAACTCTCTGCCACTTGCACCCTTGTCATTTCATAGCTCCTCTTTCCCTGGAAGTTACTAGTCACCCAAAAGTCTTCTCTTTCCCAAGCTCATCTCAAGACGTATTGTAAAATTTCTGTCCTAGCTCGCTATTACTTTTCTGAGTTGTTAGTGGTTCAGCAAGTCTATTAATAACTTTCTTCACTGCCTAGGGATCCATTTTATCCTGCCTGCTGATTTACTATATTTAATATTTCTAGGAATTTCCTTACCTGTATGTGTTTCTTTTTTTATCAACAGCTGTGTTTACATGGTCTTAATCACTTCCTAACTGTATATATCTATCCTTTTCCTTTAAATTTTCTTGCTAAAGTCTGATGATTTAAATAGAAAATCAGTAACTCAACTTTCTTTCTTCCACTGTGATGAAAAGTGAAAGTCGCCAAACTCTTTGTAACCCCATGAACTATACAGTCCATGACATTCTCTAGGCCAGAATACTGGAGTGGGTAGCTGTTGCCTTCTCCAGGGGATCTTCCCAATCTAGAGATCCAACCCAGGTCTCCTGCATTGCAGGCAGATTCTTTACCAGCTGAGCCACCAGGGAAGCCCATTGTGATGACAAAGGGCTATTAAAAGTTGGAATAACTCATATGGTGTGCCTGTCCCTGAAGTTATAACTTTATTTAAAAAATTTTAAGCACATTTAGCACCTTTAGTGTTTGGAGATCCCAATTAAATTCACTTATAACCTATCCCTACTTGGTTTCTGTTCCATGCAGCTCTTTCATATGAACTGTGAGCTCTAATTTGTCTGGCATTTTGGGAGAGTAGGGTGTTTGTTTAATTGAATGTTCTGGTGAGTTGCTGCTACTGCTAAGTCGCTTCAGTCGTGTCCGACCCTGCGCGACCCCATAGATGGCAGCCCATCAGGCTCCGCTGTCCCTGGGATTCTCCAGGCAAGAATACTGGAGTGGGTTGCCATTTCCTTCTCCAGTGCATGAAAGGGCAAAGTGAAAGTGAAGTCGCTCAGTCGTGTCCGACTCTTAGCGACCCCATGGACTGTAGCCTACCCGGCTCCTCCATCCATGGGATTTTCCAGGCAAGAGTACTGGAGTGGGGTGCCATTGCCTTCTCTCGCTTAAGCTCCCATAATTGGTATGTATGGACCCTCAGTTTTGATAGCATTAAAAGCATGGTAAAATTTCCTTCACTGTATTGCTGCACTAGTTATTTAAAACAGAAATGATGCTTTTGTCATGCCAGATACTGTCTCAAGGACTTCACACTTGTTTCCTCATTTAATCCTCTGAACGGCTTTGGATGAGGAAACTTCTGCAAAGAGATGCTGAGTAACCTGCTTAAGGCCACAAGGCTATGAGTGGTAGAGTCAGGATTCCTCACTCCAGGGCTCTCAACCATCACAATGGAGTTTTTGGTTTACTCTTCTCTGATCATCTGGAGGGCCCCTCTCTCACGAGAACACTATTTATCACTGTGCTGTGGCCCAGGTGGTGTAGGGGCTTTTACTGGATTGTCCCTGCCTGCCTTCTTGCCTTCTGGTCCCACAGTTGCTTTGAAACTCAGGCATCATAAAAAGGTTTTAAGATCCTGGGCCCAAAGAACTGTAGGAATGGAGAAGTTGGTGTGTTAAGACTTGGTTTTAAATCTTAGTTGAAATCCCTTTAAAAAAAAAATCTAAGAAACTCAAGCTACACCTGATATGGGAGACCCAGATCAAGCAGTCCATCAACAAATCTTTATTAAATGCCATTAAATGCAAGGCCCCATGCTCAGTGCCGTGGGCAGCTATCAGAGCAGCTCTGGATTTTACAGTAGAATTGTGATTTGCAGTTTCTGATGAAAAGAACTATTTGTGGCATGCCAGAGCTTATGGGGCTTATGGCTTTTAAGTCTGTTTAAGCCTGCAACTGAGATTGAGGCTTTTTCTTGAGGAAAGAAGAAAACAAAACCAAGGACCCATCCCTCTGTTTGGAAGCGTGTAAGTTGAGCTCTCGTGTTATGAAACAGTGGGAACTGAACTGAAACTGGCTCCTGTGGGAAAAACAATGAATAGGAGGCCTCCTGTGCTCACTATTTCTACAGGGAGAGTAAGGACGAGATTTTTTTCTTTTTTTAAGTCCAAGATTTCCATGGTACGTCTCATGTATGCCTATTTTTCCTTTAAATGACTCTGAACTTCTCTTGCCATTTGGAAATGTTAGCTTTGAAAGGGCAATTAGCATAGGGATGGACTGATTGGGCAGGCATGTGAATGGCAGGAGGTAATGGATTGTGAAAACTTGCAGGGCTGCCTGGAAACACAGTGCTGGATGTACAGACCATGATCCAAAGATGAATAGGTGGGAGTGAGGGCCTGGGGGATGTTGCCCGTGCTGAGGGAATTGGGGCAGGCCAGAGGGACATTTCACTAGAGTCCTTGAAGGTTTGCAGGTCTGGTCTGGCCGGCAGCATAGTGGTACCATCAGGGGAAGATCCAGTGAGGTGCAGAACATTTTTTCTCTGAGAACCCATGTCTCTAAAGAGGTATCTGTCAATAAACATGAGGAACTGTGCGTTGGTTTGCTCTGGCTTAGCTGAGCAATGGCTGTTCATACAGATTCCTGGTGGTGTTGGAGCTCAGCCTGTATACTCTGGAGCTAGACTGCTTAGGTCTGAATCCTTATCAGCCATGTCACCTGGGCCAAATGGCTCAATCCCTTGTGCTTCAGTTTCTTCATTTGTAAAGTGGGGTTATTGATGATATCTACTGCAGAGAGATTTCAGGGGGATTAAATGAGATACAAGGTGCAATTGGTTTAGAACAGTGCTTGGCACATAGCAAGCACTTAAACAAGTGTTGTTGTTGTTGTTTTTATTCTTTTTATTATTAGAAAGTACTCCACAGTGTGGCTGTGAGGGATAGATTGAGAGGACAAAACCCAGGCAGGTGTCAGGACTTTTATTTACCTGAGAAGTTATCAGACACTAGATAGGGTTGGCCAAAATGATGCTGAGGCTCACCAGGATCATGGTAGATGACAATGATGATGTTGGTGAAGATGATGATGATGATGGTTTTCATTTTCACTTTTCTTTTGGGGAAGTATCACCATGATCTTAGATCATGAAAGGCAACTATATCTAACACTATGTATACACAGAGAAATCAAGAAGGGAAACAGAGATTTCAATTTCCAATAGAGTGGTTTAAATGTAGGTGATTTCAACTACTCATTTCAAATGCTTTTATCTTCATAGAAATGAAGATGGGAAAAAGAAAATGGAATACCGCATTGCTGGAGAGTGATTGTGAGCAAGAAGAATAGAGGTTGGAATCAGAAAGACTTTTTATTAGAATCTTTCAAACTCACGTGTCTTGGTGCCCAAGGCTTAGATAAATAAAAGTGATGTGCTGTCAATGTGAATATATATTTTATGGTCATCATATGAAGTGTGCATGAAGTATGCTGGGTTTGTGAGTGCTCAGTGTCCATAAAGCCCCTCAGTGCTTAAGGCAGAGGTTTGAGGAGCAGCTGAAGTGGTTTGTTATTGCATGGAGAGTGGGGTGTGCTTCTTGCAGGATGAATTTCCATGACTTTGCTGACAGGTCAGGATGAATACCAGGCAGGACAAAGTTAGTCCATATATTTAAATCATAGAGCCAGAAGTGCTGGCTGACTTCAGCTGATGGGTAGAGAAGGGCTCTGAGAAGACTTTGGCTCTTCTTCCAGGGTCCTTAGAGCCCAGATATGGTTGATGATACCCTTGCAGAAATGGTATTAGGGAGGCAGTCAGCTCTGAGAAGCCAGAGAGCTGCGTTGCACTTGGAAGAGAGAAAGTTATAGCCTCTGTGGGGGACTTAGAACATATCCTGGTCAGATCAGAAAGGAAGCATCCAGAGTTCAGCCAGGCTGCCTCCATAGAGGGTAGGGGGAGCTGTAGCCTTGGGAAGAAGTGGAGGCTAATATGGAAACAGGCATGCCAGGAGTTGACCCTGCAACATCCATAGCACCCATGTCCCTACTTCTGGCAATAGAACCTGGCCTAGAATAATGGTTATTCAGAGACCCTGAGATTGGAGCCTCAGATTGTAGTTAGTCTTGACAGTGATTGTTAGGGTCTGTTTGTTCATCGTGTAACTTTTATATGGTGCTTTGTGATGACAGCATCTGGAAATGGGAAGCGTCTTTGATCATTTATAGTTACTATTTATGATATGAGAATGCCCTGGAGTTCAGTGCACAGCCTGCATAACCTTACCTGGTGGTGGCCCAGGTCCTATATTTTGGGTGGAAGTTTAATAAATTAAACCTAAATCCAGGGACTTTCCTCATGGTGCAGTGAATGAGATTACACTTGCCAATGCAGGGGGCAGATGTTCAACCCCTGGTCAGGGAAGATCCCACATCCACAGAGCAACTAAGCCCGTGTGCTGCACAACTGAGCCTGTGCTCCGTAGCAAGGGAAGCCACCGCAACGAGAAGCCCACGCACCACAACAAAGAGTAGCCCCCTCTCGCCACAGCTAGAGAAAGCCCACGCAGCAGTGAAGACCCAGTTCAGCCATAAATGAACTAGTTAATTAAATTTAAAAGACATATAAGATTTTTTTTAAAGAAGCCTAAATATAGAAAAGACGAATATAACACCCATTATTTTCTCTCCTTCTTCAGAAAGCTTCTGAAATTTACCAAAAGCAACTAGTTCTGCTTTCTGTTCGCATCAATGAGTGAAAAGCCACTATTCATGTAGTTTATGTTTAGAGTGGATCTCTAGAGTGGAGGAATTTTATAATCCGCTAGCCTATAATTGATATCTCCAGGGCGATACTTCTCCCATATGGAAATGTCCACCTGTGGCCGCTACTCTGTCCACAGTGCTCACAGGTTCTTCCCATAGATTGGCAGGGTTCTGGGAGTCTCTCCATCTAGACCTGTCTATTGTAGGGGCACAGCAGTCTCGGAATGGCCCTGATGTGGCAACTTGTGGTCAAATAATTCACTGTGGCCTTTCTCTGTGGCAGTGTTGCCAGTTCTACTTAATTTTACTCCAATAAAATGTGTAGTAAGCCTATGGCTCAGATGACATTTGGCCAGCACTGGACTTTCTCGTCAGTACAGTAGGAAGCTGTGGCCAGGACATTTTCTTTTTTTAACCTTAGACTTTAAGCTGTTAGGCTATTATTTCTAAACATGTCCTCAAACCAAAAACTCACCTCTGATTTTTCATCAGATCCCAGAAAATAGCCCCCATGACCATGATGCATATTACAGAAAATCCACCCAATTAGAGTTCTGGTAAATTCAAAATACTCACTTTTCTTTTGTCATAATGGGAACCATATTCTGGCCTCCATCCCTCTCACCTTGTTTCACTTGCTCCATCTTTCATCTTTTAAACCCCAGCCTCAGGTGGAGGCCGAGGAGGATTGTGGCAACACCTGCGGGACCAGCACTTCCAAGATGCTCAGTAGTTCATGTGGGGGCTGTAGGGCTTTGAAAGAAATCCTTGGTCCCCTCCCAGCCCCATCTTTTGAAGTGAACTCAGCTCCAGTCTGTCTAAGGATCTATGTTTTCACGTCTTTAAATAATAACAAGGACTTGCTGCACAGACACCGAAACATTCGTATCTGGAGACTTTGTTTTCTTTTGTAGAGTTTATTTTTAATTTTTTAAATTAATTAATTTATTTTTGGCTGTGCTGAGTCTTCGTTGCTCTGTGTAGGCTTCCTCTAGTTGCTGTGAGCGTGGGCTGCACTCTAGCTGTAATGCACAGGCTTCTCACTGCGATGGCTTCTCTGGTTGCAGAGCACACTCTCAATAGTTGTGGTGAATGGGCTTAGTTGCCCCACAGCATGTGGGATCTTCCCTGACCAGTGATCGAACCCATGTCTCCTGCAATGGCAGCCAGATTCTTAACCACTGGACCACCAGGAAAGTCTCTCTTTTGTATAATTTTAAAGGAAAGAGCTTTGATGCCCTCTGAAGAAAAGTGCCAAAGAAATACAAGACTTTCCTCTTACTTTCAAGAAATATGTACAAGATTCTAGACACATTATTTCAGATGCTTGCATTCTTTTTTTTTTAAAAAAAAAAGGAAGTATGTCAAATTTTTTTCCTGTCTTTCTCAACTTAATTTGCTCTCATCTCAATATCAATATTTTAAATCTGGTGCTGCAAGGATTTGTGCTTGAATTGAGACAGTTGGGTAGCCATTCAGTAAGCACACAAACTGCCTCAAGAGGATACACTGTCAATAGAATAGCATCCATAGAACCAGTATATAAACAGAATAGCGAAACCTTGTGATCACATTGAAGTACGGAGCAATGCTTCGGGGAAGCAGTTGTGAGGAGAATGTTAGGCGGGCTGTCAGGTGTGTATAGTGTTTGGGGACAGAGAGGGTGATTTCTACCTCTGTTCCCTTAGTCTGGGCAGTCTGCCTGGAAGAGGTGGACATTCCCAATTCCATCTGAAGATGGCCATTTTGGACATTGGGTTTCTCTCCTTCCTTTATAATCTTATGGTTCAGTTCCTGCAGTTTCAGGTTAATCATTAATAGGTTGGGAGCTAACATACTGGTTCCTGGGTGCCAGCCAAAGCTCAAGACGGCCATTCCCTCACTGAAACACTGAGTTGTACATAAAAGTCCCAACAAGTATCAGTACAAGGCTGATGGTGTCTTTTTTTTATTCTTTGGGCTGAAGTGAGAAACGTGGATAAACGTGGCAGATTACGCCCTATAACCTCTGGTCCCTCTCCAAGCCCTACTGAAAGAAGAGGTATAAACCTACAGAGACAAAGACAAAAGGAGAGAAAGTGATACCAGACAAGAAAGATCAACGATACATGAAGAGTAGGGGTTGAGTGCTGTCTCGGCAGAGTGGATAATGATGCCCACAGAGGGGAAAGCTAAGAAGCAGCAGGCCAGCTTGCTTCCAAAAATAGCTGGAAGGCCCAGGGACTGGAGGCACCAATCAACTCTCAAAGCTGGGAGAGGGTGGGAAGGAACATAGGAGGAAAGGCTGAAGATTTATCTCAAGAGGTCTCTTTTCCCAGTCCAAACAGCCAGACAGTTGTTTCTCTTCTGCTCCAGCAGGAAACAGGAGATTTAATTCCTGGGTAATTGAACCAGAGAGAATTCAGTTTGAGGGAAGAGCAGGAAACAGCAGAGAAGAGCCCTAAGCTAGATGGAGAATGAGGGGTAAGGCCTAGGGTCCTTACTGGGGGGCCCTAGGATGCTGACCCTATATGCCTACTCCCTCCAAGCATGGGATTAGAGCGTTCCTCTAGATAGACAGGCTTCCCCAAAAGGAAAGTCACAGATTCTGACATGTAGGGAATCCTATGATGAAATGGTTGGTCTCTTCTTGCGAACCCCACAGTGAAGCTGTTATCCAATAACCCCTTCATTTGGGTACAGAAATCCCAGTCGCTTTGTAGTGCTTTTTCCCTATGTGAGCAGACAGCTAAAGATCAGCAGGAATAAATTACACCCTAGAATTGATAGCCTAATAGATGAGAAGATAGAACAACTCTGGAATAAGACCAGGATATTATCAAGGGGAATGCAGCAGAAATAAAATAGTCAGAGAGTGGGATCAGAAGATCAAATTTGGGAAATTATGCAGAAAGTAGAACAAAAAGATAAAAATACAGAAAACAGAGAAAATGCTGTAAAAATTAGAGGATTAAACCAAGCGGTTCAGCATCTGACAGTCAACTAAAACAGGGGTTCATAGCCTTTTCTGTGCCATAGACCCCTCTGGCAATCTGGTGAAGCCTACAGACGCTTTCTCAGAATAATGCTTTGAAGTGCACAAACTACATAGGGGTACAAAGGAAGCCAATTACGTTGAAATACAGGTTTTAATTTGTTATAAAGTAAAATAATGATATGGTAATATATGCTTTTTATGAGCATACCAAAAACAAGACCTAGAGGTTGATGTATTGTAATTTTGAAGTTGTTGTTCAATTACTAAGCTGTGTCCAACTCTTTGCAACCCCATGGACTGCAATACACCAGCCTCCTCTGTCCTCCACCATCTCCTGGAGTTTGCTCAAATTCATGTCCGTTGAGTCAGTGATGCTATCTAACCATCTCACCCTCTGCTGCCCTCTTCTCCTTTTGCCTTCAATATTTCTCAACATCAGGGTCTTTTCCAATGAGTCAGTTCTTTGCATCAAGTGGCCAAAGTACTGGAGCTTCAGCTATAGCATGAAAGGTATTTCACAATACCTCTGTCAACATGTAAGTTACTGGGCTGAGATCATTTTAGGCAGCATATCCCTAGAAGACAAAGCCTAGAAAGTTTTGGGAGGGTCTCTCTGTTTATCCCTAGTTTTGATATAACCCCTGAAAGAAAGCTGAGCACCAAAGAATTGATGCTTTTGAACTGTGGTGTTGGAGAAGGCTCTTGAGAGTCCCTTGAACAGCAAGGAGATCCAGCCAGTCCATCCTAGAGGAAATCGGTCCTGAATATTCATTGGAAGGACTGATGCTGAAGCTGAAACTCCAATACTTTGGCCACCTAATGCGAAGAACTGACTCATTTGAAAAGACCCTGATGCTGGGAAAGATGAAGGCGGGAAGAGAAGGTTGGGTGGCATCACGTACTCAATGGACATGAGTTTGAGTAAACTCCAGGAGTTGGAGATGGACAGGGAGGCCTGGCATGCTGCAGTCCATGGGGTTGCAAAGAGTCGGACACGACTGAGCGACTAAACTGAACTGAACTGCCCGAAATTGGTTCCAAGTTCTCTCTACCCTTTCCTAGAGCTCTTTCCCAGGCCCTGGTTTTTGCCAACAGCATGAGTGGCTGGTATTCTTCTCTCTTCCCTCCATGTGGTCCTGGTGCGGTCTAGATGTTGTCTAGACTCTGTCATCACATTACAGTGACTCATCGGACGGGTGGACACATAGCATCCAGGCTCATTGGGGACATTGCATGGAATCTTCTGATTGGAAGTGGAAGGCTAGTTTTCCTTCATTTTAAATCACTAAGAGTATATGTCTGGAGTTGCTGAGAATTGTTTTCTCTGATATGTGAAGAGAAATTCTCTCATGTGAAAGAAAAAGGGATTTTGATAGAGATACAATGAGATAGAGATGGAGAGAGAGAAAGAGAAGGAGGAGAGAGCATAAAAAGAAAGAGGTGCCAAGCGAGATGAACATATCTGAGATTTAGACACAGGGAGGAGAGGAAATGAAGAGAAGAGGAGAAAGACATTTTCCATCCATTTCAGTGGGTTTTGCATTTTCTGTCCTAGAGTTTTGGTTCCTGGAATTCTTCTTTCCATTCTATGAGTCACTCCCGCATCCTTCTCATCCATTGTCCTTCTTCTTGTCCTTAACTTAGTTATGTCCAACTCTTTGCAACCCCATAGAGTGTAGCCCATCAGGCTCCTCTGTCCATGGGACTTCCCAGGCAAGAGTACTGGACCAGGTTGCCATTTCCTCCTGCAGAGGATCTTTCCAACCCAAAGATCAAACCCGCATCTCTTGCATCTCTGCATTGGCAGGCGGATTCTTTGCCACTGCACCATCTAGGAAGCCTTTTGTCCTAGAGTTTTGGTTCCTAGAACTCTTTTTTCTGTTCTCTGAGCCACTCCAGCATCCTTCTCATCCATGAAGGCCAATAATTCCCTTCTTGCTTAAGTCAGTTTGAGTTGCCTTTCTGTGACTTGCAAACCAAGGGATCCTAACTACCCGTCAGGTGTCTGCAGGCATTGTCAAGGGTCAGGATTTGTTTTTAGAACCCCGCTTTCTCCCATTGAGGCCTCTCTGCCCTAGAGCACATGGCATACTCCTCAGATACCCTCCAGGCTTCCCAGCATCTTTCCTGGGGCGCTCCTCCGTCCACTTGCAGCCTGAGGGTTAACGCCTGGAGGAGAGCTTTACATATCAATATCCTAAAAGTATGAAGAGTCTGCCACCCTCCACCCTGGGGACTGGCTAAGGGAGTATGAATGGTTTCAGGCCTGGGAAGATGGAGGGAGCTTTGTTGCTCCGAGGACGTGAGAGCCATGCCTGGACCATTTTCTCTGATTCCAAATTGTCATTTGTTCGTTTATCTAGCAAGTGTTTTTGAGCATAAACACAGTGGAAACACAACAACCAGTAGAGTGAAAATAAAGACATATCTAAGAATCAATGTGAAAAGTAACTTATTTCTTAAATTAAAAGCTGTGAGAGGTCAGAGGAAGGAGTGACCATTGGAAAGCTTCTGTGGTTATTATGGATGGACTGAGAGGTAGAATTGGGGCCATGGAAATGAAGGAAAACATGTGAGCCCAGTGGAGAGTGTGAAGCTCCAGGAAGTAGAGGCCCAAACAACCACAGCAGAAGCTGTGCTTGCACAGCACCGTGGGGAGGTCCAGACAAGCTGCTCACGATGCCCATCCTCTTGTGGCCCTGCTATTAAGTCAGCAGGGTTAATGCCTGGAGGAGAGCTTTACATATCAATATCCTAAAAGTATGAGGAGTCTGCCACCCTCCACCCTGGGGACTGGCTAAGGGAGTATGAACGGTTTCAGGCCTGGGAAGATGGAGGGAGCTTTGTTGCTCTGAGAACCCGAGAGCCTTGTCACCACCCTCCAAAGTGTTCCTTCCACACCAGGGCTGGTGTCGCCTCTGCAGTGGTGCTTGGCTAGGTCTGAGTGAGGGCAGTAAAGCTGCTGAAAGAGAGGCTTAGCAGTGTGCCTGCTCTCCTGGGCAAAACCCTGCCTTCTGCCTCTCCCCTTCCTCCAGCTGGAATTTTCCATGGGAAGGTAGAAGCATAGCTTTCCTCCCTTTGATACCATTTCTTGGCACCAATAACATGGGCTGAGATGGGTCTGTTTCCCATGATGTGAGGAAGGTAACTGTTTTTTATCTGGTTCTGGGGAGGAAAGATTCAGCCTATTTCTGTGTGTGTATGTCTCTCCAGAAAGCTTTTCTCTGTAGGATGACTCGATGCAGGTATATCAGATCACTTTACCAACTTCTCTTGAAACCAAATCATCCTGGAAAAACAGAGTATTGAGGTTCTTTGTTATTTTTACTTTTTTTAAACCTCTGTTACTCTTAGAGTTTCAACAAAATATAATTAAAGCAGTTTTAAAATAACTTGAATAATCAAACCCTCTTCCTTCGATCCAGACTTAAATTGTAGCGAATATGAACCTGTCATATATTCTCTGCTGCCATCTGGATTTTTAGGTCCTGGAAATTGGTTATTATATGTCTTTGCCTGAAAAGGCTAGACACTTGTAGATGTTAAAAGTAAAAGGAGTGCCTTTAAGACCTAGCAGAAGGCCCTTCTCCTGCAGAAAGCTCCTTGACTATGCCAGTCTTTCTTTACACCTTTTTGAAAATCGAGCATAGTTGTGATGATGGTGATGATGATGATGACAATGACTGTAATGAATATAGTCCAGGAGCTCTGTGTGTATTATCTTACTGAAATCCCCACAAAGGCCCAAGATGCTTTCCAAATACAGAGGTTCCTGCACATAGAGCATAAATTTAAAGAAAAACAGTAGAATGATTTATCAAAAAATGTTCTCCTCCATAAGCAGTCACTGAAAATCCTTACATTAGAAGGTTTATTGGTTTTTAAAGTACAACTCTCTTAAAACATGAATGCCCTTGAGAGGAGTCTACCCTTGTTATTAAATGAAATAGTTTTCTCCAAGGTTTTCAAGGTGTCTTTCAGCTAAGTGGTCTTCTTCCCCTAGTTCAGAAACAAGATGAATTGATAGGAATTTTTGACAAAGCTGATAAATTTTTCTTACAGGTTTAGCAGTGGCAAATGCTCACACATGAAGGGAGAAAATAGGAACTGAGAATTTCTGTCTGTTTTCCCCCATTGCCTCATTGTGACCCTCTACCCAACTGGGGTCATAGTCCAGTTCTCTAGAAAATATGAGAAAGGTGAGATTTCTCTCCAGTCCCATCTTCCTCTAACTCTTAAGTCTGTGTCACTAATGAGTAAATGGCCCTTTTCACATTTTTATGACTAAAGGTATAGATGATGATATGTGGTCAGACTGAAACATTGGGATAAGCACACATCAAGTTAATATCCAGGACCCCCCAAATGGGCAAATTGCAGATGGACAGACCACTACAGCTTAAAGTTCTCATAATCCACTGGGTGTACTGAAGTGAAGGGCAAATGAAACAGAATTGACATGAGCATGCAGAAATCGTTTTCCTCTCTACAGAGAGGAAATCATCAAGTTGTTGAGAGCATATACTCCTAACCAGATAATGACTCATTTAACTGACTAGTATTTATCTTAAGAAAATTGCTTGTGACTCAGTTTTCTTATCCATGGGATGGGTATAGTAATACTTTGTTGGTGCTGGTGCTCAGTTGCTCAGTTGTGTCCAACTCTTTGCGACCTCTTGAACTGCAGCCCTCCAGGCTCCTCTGTCCATGAAATTTTCCAGGCAAGAATACTGGAGCAGGTTGCCATTTCCTTCTCCAGATAATCTGCTAACCAACTGCTAATTTGTTCTCAGATGCACCCCCACAGTTCCTCTGCTCTCTTCTGTATCACAGAGGAACTTATTTCCCAGATCTCTTGCCCTCTGGCTTCTGTGCAGGTTCAGTCAATAGGAGGTCTTGACAGAAGATTGCTTATAAATGAGGGCAAGAAGAAGAAAGAAGCCAGGGTGTTCTCTCCCTTTCCCTCTCTGCTTCCTGTGAAGTGCTGGTAGTAGGTACTTGTGTCTCCTCTGTGATTCCAGGGCCCACCAGACAACCCCTGCCTCCATGATCTCAACTTCTGTATGCAGTCCTCATGATATTTCTCATTCCTAACAGTTGATCTCATCTTTTAGGCACTGGAAACACTACCTCCTCCTGTTGTCTCTCGAGCCTCAGAATTGGTGCAGCTTCCTATTTTCACTACTTTCTGAGCTGCCTCATAGCCCCCAGTTCGGCCTCTCAGCAATTCTGTCACATGCATAACTAACTCCTTGTATTCAATCCCTTCCATCGGAAATACCTGGAGTGGTTTGCCTTTTACGGCTGGACTGACAGTTACATACACCAAACCCACAGGTCTATTGGGAAGTGAGTTAAGGTCTACAATTGTTTAGTGTATGCCCTGGAACTCAGCAAGGGCTCAACAATGGTAGACATCAACATTGACCTCAGTGATGATTCTGAGAGTACAGTGTATAGATTATTATTATTTTACTCTTAGTAGTTACAATAGGTTATCACTTAAAGCAGAGAAATCTGAAATGGACATGCCTGCCAAGGAAGATTATTGAGTCTCTGGCTCATGTACAGTTTCTAGTTTCCATAGTAACCAAGCAAAGAAAATTTGCTAAAGTAAGCCTAGAAAATAAGTAGATTCAGATCTGTATGATTATGTCTCAAACCTTTTAACACACAAACTGACTCATTACTATTATCTTATTGTTTCTTGATATCTCTTTTTTCCTATAAGATGCAATAGACACAGATCCTTTCTCTATGCAGAGGATGACACAAAGTATAGGATTTCTTTGCCACAGCACATTCCCTATCACATCCCCAGTAGCAGGGCTTCTGAGGCCACTGTTACTGTGTTTATCTGCCAAAATGCCGACTAAACCCAATTCTTGCCATTCTGTGAATATTTAGAGGTTGTTTGTTGTCTGCCGTCAAGATACAGGAGCAAGGAACCAAAAATACTAGCTTAAGCAAAATCCCAGAATGGAGAGAGAAAAACTGAAATTCCAGTTAACATCCTAGCAATGAAACCTCAGGTAGGATGGAAATATTAAATTCCCCTGCACAGGGAGGAGATGGGGATTCTTGGGTTATTTGATTACATCCCAAATCCTTGGAATCCCTCTTTATCCATCAGAATTGGTGGCAGAAATGAGAGAGACATCTCTGAGTCAGACCTTCCAAAATCTGAATCAATAACTAGGCAATCTTGCTTCAATTTCTAAGCAATTTTAAATCTTCTGCAGGGGGAAAACATGTACATCCATGGTGGATTCATGTCAGTGTATGGCAAAACAAATACAATATTGTAAAGTTAAAAAATATAAAATAAACTAATTTAAAAAAAAAGAAAATTAGAACAAAATCTTAAAAAAAAATAAAATAAAAAATGCCTTTGAGAAGGTAGAAATTGAAAAGCTGGGAGGGGGATGCAAGAAACTGGAATACAAAAGTGAACTTCACTTCTCTGTGTAAAAGGAGACATGCAGTTGTCCACCAGAGGACCCTTTGGGGCTACTGGGGAGGGTGGGCTCCTGGCATGCTGGCCTCCCTGGAGTGGTTCACCATTGTTAAGGGCATACTTAGCTCAGCTGGTTAGAACACAGAGAAAATAAAAACAAGCACAGGGAAATAATAATAAATATGTATATGGGTCTCTGTCCCCAGTTCCTGACACAGAGCACCTAAAACCCTTCTAAATAGAGGTGCTAGGGGAATCTTTTGTTCTGACATTTAGTCTCTGACCCTAGTTCCTGATGTAGAGCTTCTAAAACCCTTGTCATATCCTGAGTGATAGGAGTGTCTGAAACTGAGCTTCTAAATCCCTTGGAATTTACAGGGTGATAAGACTGTCTTTAGTTTTAATGAGGTGACTCCTGGTGGGCTCCTATGTGGGGCTGGTCACCAGAAAGACTGAACTATGATTCAAAGCTTGGGACTTTCAGTGCACCTCCTCCCACCTCCCCACCCTCTTGAGAGGGGACAAGGAAAGGGGCTAGAAATCAAGTTAATAATTTATTGTGCTTATGTGAAGCTTGCATAAAAATTCCAACAGTATGGGCTTCAGAGAACTTCCAGAATGGTTCACATCCACGTCTGGGAGGGTAATGCATCCCAACCCAGATGGACAGAAGCTCATGCACTCAGGACCACCCCACCCCCAACCTTGCCCTATCTATCTCTTCATCTGGCTATTTGCCTGTATACTGTATCATACCCTGTATTATATAATAAAGCAGTACAATAAGTAACTATTTCCCTGAATTCTGTGAGCTATTCTAGCAAATAATCGAATCCTGGGTGGGGGTGGGTCATGGGAACTTCTGATTTGTAGCCAAGTCAGATAGAAGTTGTGGGTAACCTGGGGACCTACCTCTTATAACTGTACTTGGTGTCTGAAGTAGGGGCAGTCTTGTGGATCTACACTAACTCCAGTCAGTATTAGAATTGAATTGAATTGTAGGATACTCCAGTTAGTGTCACAGAGCGTTGCTTTGTGTGAGGAACCCAGCCCCCAACAGCTGGTATCAGGAGTGTTGTGACCGTGGTAGTAGCACGAGAGTGAAGGAGAAGCAGCCCAGGAGTGGCTTTTCCATTACAGTCCTCCAGAAGGCATGTGATTGGATTGCAACCTGGCTATGGGTGGCCAGGCTGCAGAATGAAAGGACCTCTATCTAGGATTGGTGTTGGAAGCTCTGGGGCCATCTTGGTTCAGCCATTTTCAAGCTTTGACCCTGAGCTAATTACTGCATTCATTCGTGTATTTTTCACAAAGGGTTTAGGACAGAGGGAATATGGCTCAGTGCAAAGCATTTGCCAAAATAGGAAAAACTTGCTTGTGGGGAAGCAATGATACATGTACAAACACCAGAACATCCACCAATCAGCATTTATTGAACACCTACTCTGAAACCAGTAGTACTATAATAATGACATCGTGAAAATAACAGAGAAGCTTTTCCACATGAACTGACTATGGAAGTGTGTGAGAGAGAGGTGATGTTTCCCTGATGACAGTAAAGAATCACAAACCCAAAGCCTCGTGTCAGCCTCTCTTAAGCCCCCAGTTGGCAGAGCCCTTCATAGCCATCTCTGGTTGCCCTTCTAAGGGTCATTCTTCCACCCATGACTTTGAAGACCATGGACAAGCGAGTCTCTAGATAGGGTTCTTAAAAGCACCCAGCATTTCCCCCATGACTGTGCTTCTCACCAGAAGTCTAAGTCAATACTTTCTCACTGTACTTCATTTTTAAAGAAGACAAGTCCTCTCCTGATGGTTGAGGTCAGGAATATGGAATGGAAGGAGGAATATAGAAATGACCGTTTCCATTAGGCAGGCCTAGGTTGCCATAGGATCCTATGACTGCTTAAATCACTCCAGGGAGAGTTATTCCAAAGGGAACAAGGGGACTCCCAAATGTGCTATCATTTATGTTCCTTCATTGCAAAGTTCTTCCCAATTGCCAGTGAGCTAATCCTCCCAACAGACCTGATAGGCAGATCAATACTATTATCCCTTCTAAAGCTCAATATTATTATCCACTTTAGGGCTCATTATCTTATCAGCCCAATTACTCCACCTTTAAAGTCTCATCAGTGTTCTCTTAAAGAAAGACCCTATTTTGTGATTGTGAAACACTGAATCTGCTCCCGAAGAGAGACCAGAGCCAGAGTAGGGTACCAAAGACACCATGGGGCTGCATATCATCAGCATTTAGTGTTACCCCAATGTGAGGACTCTAAGTTGCTGGGCAGTAACTCAGAGGCCAGGATCACCTGCTCACTCAAGGGGGGACCTCAGGAAAGTCACTTCTTTCTGGGATTCTGTTTGTGTATGTGTTGAATGGGGATCAGGATAATTCCCATGTCTCTTTGAAGGAAATGGCAATCCACTCCAGTATTCTTGCCTGGAAAATTCCATAGACAGAGGAGCCTGGAGAGCTACAATCCATAGGGTCGCAAAGAGTCAGACACGACTGAGCGACTAACACATTCGACCTACCTTTTCTCTTTCACAGTATTGTTAAGATAAAAGGAGACTGTAGCTGTGAATATCCTTTGGAAGGAAATGCAGTAGAGAAATACAAGAGGTGATAATGATGGCATGTATCAAAGCAATGATATAATCAACTTTGTTTCTTATAAATATTTGGACTCCAGACTATAAAGCAAGTTTGGACTCCAAAGTATAAAGCAATGGGCCCAATAGCATGTCAAGCTGGCTGGCTTCAACAGGATGCAAATCTGGTACATGAAGAAATTAGGATTTGCTTAAAATCACCCCAAATGAGCAAATGACAAGGTCTAGAAGGCAGAATCTCATAAGGTAACCAACTTGTCCCAGTTGGATTCACCCAAAAGGGGGACAGAGACTCATGGTCAATGTCTGATGGATGAACATCAGGGTCTCTGGTGGTCACCGAGCCCATCTTCCCATCACTAAAGAGCATTCATAAAGACTCTGCGGAAGATAATTTCATAGCCTTTGTGAGATGTCACGAGGAATGGAGGGGTCACAGAACTCACTTTTGTTAATGACCTGCTTTCCTCAGTTTGTCAGTCTCTGCCCTCAGTGGTTACAGGTAGTGGATCTATTAATTTCAGGTTTCTCCCCAGTCACCCATTTGAAGAGTAGTTAATGAATTAAACACCTGGGCTCTGCAGCACCAAGGCAGCCTGACATGGTGTTCCCAAGAGAATGACATCATCCTATTGTTGTCTCCCCAAGATGCTACACTCTGGCTACTGAATCTAATTCCCAACAGGTGCCCCCTCGGTAGGAGAAATTAGTAAATAACATTTGACCTCCTGATAGAGGCAAGGTAACCGAAGCAAAAGACAGTCAAGGCCAACTATCTTCATTGTACTTATACTATATATTCAACATAGAGACTCAGGTTCACTCACAGTAAATGGTTAAAAAAAAAAAGCAATATAGCAGAATATAAGCAGTGTCATAAATTGTGGCTGAGGCTGTAGTTGCTACAGGGACTGTGATACCTGTGTGGAACTGACCTCAATAGTAACACTACAATGGTTCTTGCTTGGCCCTCATTTATCTCTTAGATTTTCTTTTCTAGCAAAGAATCATCTTATCCAGGATCGAAGACTGAAGATAAATAGCTATGTCTTATAACATAAGGAAGAAATGTTAGGAATTGATAGCCTAACATGGCTCAATCAATACCACCAAGCAATGTCCGTTGACAGATTTTCATCTCCTTATTTCTCAGAGTCAAAGATCTCCCAGTGGAGAAGGGGTTAAGACATCCTCAGTCTGTTCTCTCCTCCAGTGCAACTGCTGCTGCTTTAGTTCATGCTCTTATCATTTCGTGAATGAATTATAACCATAATCCAAACTAGTTTCTCTGCCTTCTCTTTCTTCCTTCTATCCACTCTTTACATCGTTGACAGAGTTGTCTTTTAAAGACACATAGTGTGGAAGATTGCATCCATTTCCTCAACTTCTCACTCTCCTTTTTACCTCAGACTATGTAGTTAGTTTCTCCCACAAATCCAGGAGTTTGGAACCAGGATGAGCACTGAAGATGGTATAGATGAACCTATTTGCAAAACAGAAATAGAGACACAGATGTAGAGAACAAATGTATGGATACCAAAGGAGGAAAGGAGGGTGGTGGAATGAATTGGGAAATTGGGATTGATATATATACACTACTATGTATAAAATAGATAACTGGTAAGAACCTACTGTATAGCACAGGGAACTTTGCTCAGTGCCCTGTGGGGACCTAAATAGGAAGGAGATCCGAAGAAGAGGGGAAATATGTATACATATGGCTGATTCACTTCACTGTACAGCAGAAACTAACAAGATTGTAAAGCAACTATACCCCAATAAAAATTAAAAAGTAAAACAACCCCCTTCTTCTTTTTCTGTCCTGTCACTCTTCCTAATGGTGATCCTTTTTATTTTCCTTCTCTTCTCTGTTTCTATGCCTCCAATTCTTACCCATCCATTGCCTTCTCAACTTGCTGAAACCTGACTTCTGTCCCATTGATCTGTTGTAACTCCTCTGGGTAAGGTTTCCAGTGAGCTCCATCTTACCAAGACTGCTGGCCCTTTCTTACTGTTTATACTCAGTAATACTGGTTATTACTGTTTGAAATAGTGGGAGATGACCCACTTACAGCCCACCTCTTCTAGTACAAGACTGACTTGACCATAGCTTGTTGAGCTCTCCTTTCCCTGTGGAAAGTGTTGAGTAGTATAGTCACCATCTTATGAACTTATGTTTCTTCTAATTCATCATAAGATTCTTGAGATAGAGACCAAGTGTTTGGGTTTCCCTATAGATGGAAGAACCTAACGTAAGTATGAGCTCATAAGTGATGGTTAATACAAGACTACTTGATTATCTTACTCTTACTATATTTGTTTGTTAGGGCTGTCACAACAAGGGGGATGACTTAAACAACAGGGACTTTTCTCATGGTTCTGTAGGCTGGAAGTCTGAGATCAAGATACTAGCAGAGCTGGTTTTTCCTGTGACCTCTCTGATGGGCTTTTAGATGTCTGTCTTCTCCTGGTGTCCTCACATGGTCTTCCCTCTGTGTGTCCCTGTTTCCTGATGAGGACATCAGTCATAACGGATTAGGGTCCACTTGAATATCCTCATTTTAACTTGTTGTTCAGTCACTAAGTCGTGTCTGACTCTTTGCATCCCTATGGACTGCAGCATGCCAGGTTTCCCTGTCCTTCACTATCTCCTGGAATTTACGCAAATTCATATCCATTGAGTCAGTGATGCTCATCTCATCCTTTGTTGCCCCCTTTCCCTTCTGCCCTCAATCTTTCCCAGCATCAAGGTCTTTTCCAATGAGTCCACTCTTCTCTGGTGAGTTGGCTCTTATCATCAAGTGGCCAAAGTTTTGGAGCTTCAGCTTCAGCAGCAGTCTTTCCCATGAATATTCAGGGTTGATTTCCTTTAGGATTGGCTTGTTTGATCTCCTTGCTGTTCAAGGGACTCTCAAGAGTCTTCTCCAGCACCACAGTTTGAAAGCATCAGTTCTTCAGCGCTCAGCCTTCTTTATGGTCCAACCCTCACATCCATACATGACTACTGGAAAAACCATAGGTTTGGCTGTATGGAAACTTCTATAGCTGACTTAAATTTCTGTTTTATCAAATTGTATTAAAAATAACAAAATCGTTCAATATATTCAGATTCCATCATTCTTGGTTTTGGCTGAAGCAATAGTCTTTTCTTGTGGTGTCTATCATAAAAATATCTGATTTACTTCTGTTTGAAATTGAAACTTCCCACTTTTGTGAGAACATCTTCCCACAGTGAGAAAAGGAAGAGAGGTAATAGAAAATTTCACATCCATTTTCTCTAAAATTGTGTAAAAATGTAATCCACTTAAATATCCTGTAAGCTTTATTATATTGCATTACAAGGTATATATAAGTAGTATATTCATTTTTAAAACACATTTATTGAGCTATGATTCATATGTCATGTAATTCACCTGCTTGAAGTGTATGGCTCCTTTTTTCAGTATTTCACAGGGTTGTGCAAGAACTACCACAATCAAACTTCAGCACAGTGTTGTCTCCTTTAAAAGAAACCCCATACTCATAAGCAGTCACTCCAGCCCTTGTTGTTGTTTAGTCTGTAAGTTGTGTCTGACTCTGAGACCCTGTGGACTCTACAACCCCATGGTTGTAGCCCTCTGTCTGTGGGATTTCTAAAGCAAGAATACTGAAGTAAGTTGCCATTTTTTCCTCCAGAAGATCTTTCCAACCCAGGGATCGAACCCACATCTCCTGCTTGGCAGGCAGATTCTTTACACTGAGCCACCTGGGAAGCCCACTCTATCCCTAAGCAACTACCAATCTACTTCTGCCTCTACAGATTTCCTCCTCTGGACATTTCATATAAATGGAATTGTACAATGTATGGTCTTTTGTAACTGGCTTCTTTCATTTAGCATAATGTTTTTGAGGCTTATCCATGTTGTACCATATAAGTATTTCATTCCTTTTTATGGCCAACTAATACTCCATTATATTGATTTACCACATTTTGTTTATTCATTCACCCGGTGATGAACATGTGCATTGTTTCCTTTTTGGCTATTGTGAGTAGTACTGCTGTGGACATTCACATACAGATTTTTGCATGGCCACGTGTTTTAAATTCTCTTGGGTAGATACCTAGGAGAAGAATTGCTGCTGGGTCATAGGATAACACTATATTTACCTTTCTGAGGAGCTTCTGAACCATTTTCACTCTATTCGTTTTGAATAAGTTCATGATAGCTTTAAGAGAGACAGACAGGGAGATGGAGAAGAGGAAAAGAGAGGCAAGGAGGAGAGGAAGGGGGGATATTGGATATTCGTGGCTGAAGATCATGCTCAGCCAAGAGAATCAGGTCCCAGGCTGATTGCTGTCATGGGAACTGACCCAAGTTAATCTACAGAAGTGCAGCACATCTTGAAGGGTGTTGGCTGTGCTTTGCCAAGCCAAAATTGTGGCCTAGAATTAGATCTTCTGATTGGAATAAGGATGGGACAGAAGGTTCATTTTTGACCTTGGAGCGATAGAAAGACCAACATATTTTGTTTGTTAGCCGAGGAGACTGCTGTAAACAAGAGGCTTGTTGCCAATGCTCTTCTCACACCGGCCCACCCCCCTCAATGGCAGCCTAGCTGGGGTGGTATTTTCTGGCCACCTCTGTCCTTTCATCTGCTTAAGCTAGTTGCTCTGTCACTTTGAGCTCTGGCTCTGCTTTCTCTGGCTCTGAGTCCTCTGGAAAGGCTGCTGTCCAGATGTTTAGGTATTTAGCAAATGCACTTTTCAGATGCCCTGGCAGGGTTACTTTCAGATGGGGATGAATATTTGATACTGTTGGGTGTTGGGAACATGTACACTGAAATGATCAGCAAAGTCCTTGTCTTAAACTCCCCGCGTGTCTAATTCCTTTTTTAGTGACAGTTGATACATCGTTTAAAGGAAACTCACTGGGGAGTGGAGGGAACGCTGCTCCTGTTTTGTTCCCTTTGCCCTCTCATGGGTACTGCATGAACCTCCCAGATTTTAAAGAAGGGTACTGGATATGGGTTCCCTCAGGTTATAGAGAAGGACAGAGTGGCTCTTTCTATCTTTGAGGGGTTGCATCCCCTCTTTTTAAATATTTGTTTATTTTTGACTGTGCTGGGTCTTCGTTGCTATGTTCTAGCTTTCTCTATTTGCAGTCAGCAGGGAGTATTCCCTAGTTGCAGTGTGGGGGCTTCTCACTGTGGTGGCTTCTCTTGTTGCAGAGCACAGATTCTAGGGTACGTGGGCTTCAGTAGTTGCTGCACGTGGGCTCAATAGTTGTGGCTTGGGGGCTCCAGAGTGGGGCTCATTAGTTGTGACATATGAGATCAGCCGCCTCGTGGCATATGGGATCTTCCCAGACCAGGTATTGAACTGATGTCCCTTGCATTGCAAGGCAGATTCTTAACCACTGGGCCACCAGGGAAGCTCTGCATCCCCTGTTTATACCACTTCTGCCTCATACCTATAAAATGTCCTACCCACTGTGTTCCACTGTCTAGCCCACTACTTTATGTTTTTATCTTTTTTTTGAGCTAAGAAGATCTTAGAGAATATTTATACTATCCTTACATTTTATAGGTAGATAAGCTGAGGTTGGAGAGGGGAAGAGACTTTCTCAAAGCCAAAGTGTATCAAGGAGGAATCTACTTCCCATAACCCTTCCCACTGCTCTCTGGTCTCAACCTTTACCCTTCACCATCCTGGGACTCTGTGGTGTGATCCATCATTATACTCAAAACTATCTAGCTCAGGGTCTGGCACATGTTTCAGAATCTGGATTTGACTCCTGGCTCCAACATACGCTACCTGTGTGTTCTTGTAGAACTGATTTAGCCTTCCATGTTTCAGTTTCTTTCTCTATGATATGTAGCTAATGATGATACCTATCTTAAAGGATACTTTAAGCTAAATTAATATATTTAAAGTGATTAGAACAGTGCCTTTTACAGAGCTGGGGCTGAGTAAATTGTTGAATGAATGAATGATTCTATGCTCATCTCCTCAGGGACCAGTTCAGTATCCTGCAGTATGTCATTGCCTTTTCTAAACAACCATGTCCTAACACTGGGCTGGAAGTCTGGGCTAAGAAGGACAGATCTGTGGGGGCTGCTGTTTTTGATGGGAGATGTTTTGAGGGTAGCAACTCTCTTGGACATTAGTTCAACCTTGTGTGCTCTCATGGGAATTTCATGAGGATTTGGAGGTAGCGGCACAGTGCTCTGGATACAATTCCTTGCTTTCATTGATCACTAGTCTGTTTTATAGTAGATCTTATCTCAACCACTTCATTCATGCAAAAGCCTTTGGACTCTTAATATAATTTTGTGAAGGTTTCCAACTCCTTTGGGCTTTGCTTAGGAACATAGCAAACAAAGATCTCAGCATCTCAGAGGGAGGCTTAAGCTGATAAAAATATTAATTGAAGACAACCAGGGCTTTGCTGAACCTCTCACTACCAGGTTTGCTGTCACTGGGAAGTTGCCTTGGCCCACTGTGGCCAGTGGACTGGCTGCATCATACGTAGGGTTATGGGGTCTGTTTCATAGAGTGTGTAGACAGTCTGTGTCATAGCCACAACTCCTGAAAAGATGTTCAAACATAGAACACACCCAGGGCCAGGCAGGGCAAGGGAGTAAGCAGAGAAATCTATGCTTCTGGCACTTTCTCATCTTTTTCTGCATTACCTGCCCATCCCTCCTCCAGTTCCACAAATTCAGAGATCTGTCTGGAATGAAAGGTACTGGATGAAGTCCTTGACCTTCTGGACAGAGACATTCTTAAGGCAGATGCTATGGGACAATGAATGGATCCTAAGTGCTGACATTTCAAATGTTACCTTTATATCAGAAAGATGCCTAGAGGAGCAGTGAGCCTTTCTGAGGTTCCTCAGTATTTAATATGTAACAGTTACCTGTACTTAAGATCAGTCTGGAGCCTGGCTGCAATGGTCTTACTTTGTAAGCTTTTGAAACAAAGATTTCTTGAGCTCTAGAGTTTCTTCTGATTTCGTAAATCCAGAGTAAAGACTAGGAATCTGAATGTTTATGAACATCTCCCCAAGTAATACTTTTATACAGTCAGGCCTGCAAATGCCTGTCTGTGGCTCTCATTCCCAGCTTCACATCAGTGGTACTGCCTTTTAACAAAGTCCCCTTGTCTGGGCCTCACTCCCCTTGCCTGGGCCTCACTCGAACTGTGGTTCTGGAGAAGACTCTTGAGAGTCCCTTGGACAACAAGGAGATCAAACAAGTCAATCCTAAAGAAAATCAACCCCGAATAGTCATTAGAAGGACTGATGCTGAAGCTGAAGCTCCAATACTTTGGCCACCTGATGGGAAGAGCCAACTCATTGGAAAAGACCCTGATTCGGGGAAAGATTGAAGGCAGGAGGAGAAGGGGATGACAGAAGATGTGATGGTTGGATGGCATCACTGACTCAATGGATATGAGTTTGAGTAAACTCTGGAAGATGGTGAAGGACAGGGAAACCTGATGTGCTGCAGTCCATGGGGTCGCAAAGAGTCAGACACAACTGAGAGACTGAACAACAAGGGGAGAGAGAGCCCTGGGGATCAAACATTTTTTAAAGGCTGCCTTGTGAATCTAGGTACAGTTGAGGACCATAAAAAAATAGACAAACAACTACTCCTTTTCTTAGTAAGGGCAGTGCTGAGCTTACCACCACCAGGGGTGGAAATCAACCATAAGTGGGCTTAGAGACTATGCAATCTATAGGTTTCTGTCCTCTCAATTTGGTGGGCCAGTACAATTGATAAGATATTTTGAGGAATGAAAAAGAATTGCAGTATTTTTTTTTTCATTTTCCTGACTTAAGACGGTAAAAACAAAACAAAGCAAATAAAACTTAACTGTCACTCATTTGTACCATAATCTAATTTTTTTAAATGAAGTTTTAACATTTGTTGTTGTTTAGTTGCTAAGTCGTGTCCGACTCTATTGTGACCCCATGGACTGTACCCCACCAGGATCCTCTGCCCATGGGATTTCCCAGGGAAGAATACTAGAGTCAGATGCCATTTCCTATTCCAGGGGATCTTCCCAACCCAGGGATTGAACCCACATCTCCTGCATTGGCAGGTGAATTCTTTACCACTGAACCACCTGGGAAGTCCATAAGAAAAACCTAGGGTCAAGGTTGAGAACAGTCTATTAAATAGAATACATTTGGCTTTAAGAGGAACTCACTGCACAGTCCTCATCTTTCCCCACTTCAACAAAAACTTTGTTACGGACTAGGCCTGGTTCAAGAGCCAAAGCCATAATTTTACAGGTGAGGAAATTGAGACCTGGAGAAGGGAAGGTACCTGGCTCAGATCCTGGCCAAGGTAGAATTGGGACTGGGAGCAGAGCTGCTCTCCCCATTCCTTTTCGTATTCCCTCTATGGGGTTCTGATGAAAAGCCTGGTGTTCTAAGCACCTCCCGCTTGCCATACAGGGGTTAAGAGCCGAGCCACCAGGCATGACTGCCCAGTCGTCCCAGCCACACCCAGCATACTAAGAGCAGTACCATGCTAATGGTCAAAGACGTGAGCTCTGTTAGGAGGGCTCCATCCTCAAACCTCCAGAAATGATAATCCAGGTCATCTGACTGACAGAAGGGCAACTTCAGTTGCCTCAGTTGCAAAAATAGGGACACATATTGTTGCTCCGTTACACTAGGATACTCTGCTTTGAAAGTTAAAAATCTGTGAATTAATTTTCTGATGGTCTCCTGCAGAGTCCAAGCCATTCTCTTTGTTATGCTGTTATTTTTAATACATCAGCAAATTGGCTAATTCTCTTGGAAACGCTTTGGTTTGAGGCAATGGGCATTTTATACAATTCCCTCGGAGAAGGAAGAAAACAGATTTCCAAATGCATTATCAATAAGCAGGGCATTTGAACCCTGTGATCGGAAATGGAGAAGACACGGTGAGCTCTTGGGTTCAGATGTTCAATTCAATATGCGGAGGAGATGATGAACGGGCCCTGGCAGAACGCTTGCTCCCGCTGTATGACTGTAGGACTGTGCAAGGGCGGGCTCAAAGCCAACTTGGATCTCAAGTCCACCTGAAGTGGGCAAGTTCACTGCTTACGATTGTCAGGGAACAGAGGTAGAAAGGGACATTCTCAAGTGTTACCCTCGGAGCTGCCCTTTGTGGAAAGGACCATGTCCTATTTTTGTCTCTAACACAGGTCTGGCCCCTCATAGATAGGAACACCTATTTGTTGAAATGAAGTGGCTTTTAGGGACCCAAAGGCATTTCCCTACATTGAAATCAGGTGACATCTAGAGAACTAGACTTAACCAGGGCAGTTTTGCGGGGATGGGAAGCAGTGCCTGGGAGTAGTCAGGAGGGAGTTGTGTCTGTCACGAAGCCATTGGATGGCTTCCCCGAAAATGGGTCATAAAGGTGCCCTCAATGGGAGGGAGAAACACGGAACAGAAGTCACCGACCTCATAATTTTGTTGAAATCTGGCCCTGCTTCCCTCAGCCCATCCTTCTAAAGCCTATTTCCTAGAGCAAAAACTGCAGGTTTAATACCCCAACTCCAAATCCCTCCATTAACCCAGGCTCCTCTGGGATCCCACCTATCAGAGGTAAATGACAGGACGAATTCAGTTTTCTTTAAAATCATCACCTGACTTCCTTTTGACCTCTTTCCTGATTTCTAATTTAGTCGAATAAATCCACATACCTTAAAACCATGCCCTGCACTCCACAGGTGCCCAAACTCTTTTTAAGTACCTTTAGAAAGAAGGAAAGGAGCTCTCCCCAGCCCTGCTGTCTTTCTGCCCCCAAGCACCTTGGCTTCTTGGGGACTAGAGAGGGAACACCTCCCCTGTTTGCTGTTAGGAAGATGAAGGAAGCAGGGAGAACGCAAAGCCAAGAAGGTTCCACTGACAGCCTCATTTCGGGTAGAGGCACTTGGAGCACAGGGAGAGAGGGGCCTTAGGTCATGTCGGACACACAGTGGCAGTGTTGGGGCTAGAATAGGGTTTGTTGACCTCTGGGGGAATCCCCAGTGGCTCGATGGGTAAAGAATCCACCCGCAATGCAGGAGACACAGGAGATGCGGGTTTGATCCCTGGATCAGCAAGAGCCACTGGAGGAGGAAATGAAAACCAACTCCAGTATTCTTGCCTAGGAAATCCCATGGACAGAGGAGCCTGGTGGGCTACAGTCCATAAGGTTGCAAAGAGTCAGACAGGACTGAGCAACTAAGCATGGACCACAGGACACCAGTCACATCAACTCCTGGCTGTCAAGTAGAACAAACTCATCTCTTTGCTTGGCTAAAGGACAACTCCAGGCTTCTGAACCTTAAGGTATAATCCAGGTTTTTTTTGTTTTGGTCCTATAAAGATGTTAAATGGTTTAAGTTACAGTAGTTTGTAGGGATTAATTTGGAAAAGCCCTTCTGTGTGTGTGTGTGTGTGTGTGTGTCTCTGTGCCTGCATGTGTGTATGTATATATGCTTGTGTGTATTTTGGCCAGGGTTGGGGGGTCACTGGGGTTGGGGAGGAAGGAGGATCAGCAGGGCTAATTCCGAGTATCAGAGAGCCAGACCCGTCCTCCTGAGCAGTTGCCCTGTGCACACACCCTGGAAGACCTGCCCCGCCTTCCAGACTGGCTTGGGTGTGGACTGCAATGAGAGCACCACTGCCCTCTGCTGTACTGAGAGGTGAATGTTGCCAACATCCCCGCCTCACCTTGTCCCAGAGGGGGATAGGGACATGAAAATAAAATAAAAAGACTCAGCTGATCTATCCCTCTTGGTGTTGTTCCACTCTGCCTTTGCAGTTCTCCTCCACAGGAGGTGAGGCAAAAGCACCCAGTGTTTGGTTGTTGGTGTCTGATTGTGTGTCAGAAGTAGTCATTGTCCCAAGCCTTCCCCAGGCAGGGTCTCCGGACACAAATATAGTCCTAGCAAAGCTTGCTATGCATTTGTTATCTTCCTGGCACTGTTGGAGGTCAGAATTCTTCCAGTGCTACTCAGATTGGATACTTTTGGGTCGATCCTTTCACAGGACAAACACAGTGTCCTGGGGAAGAAGCTCAAGTACTGCTTCCAGATAAGAACACCCCACTGTATCCCCTTGGACAGCAAGGAGATCAAACCAGTCAATCCTAAAGGAAATCAGTCCTGAATATTCATTGGAAGGACTGATGCTGAAGCTGAAGCTCCAATACTTTGGCCAGTTGATGCAAAGAACTGACTCATTGGAAAAGACCGTGATGCTGGGAAAGATTGAAGGCAGGAAGAGAATGGGATGACAGAGGATGAGATGGTTGGATGGCATCACCAAGTCGATGGATATGAGTTTGAGCCAGCTCTGGGAGTTGGTGATGGACAGGGAAGCCTGGCATACTGCAATCCATGGGGTCGCAAAGAGTCGGACACAACTGAGCGACTGAACTAAACTGTTTCACAGCATATTATAGTTTGAACATAGTCAGCTGTGTTCCTATGAGTTGTCTCAGTTGATCTCCACAGACCTGTGAGTTTAATAGAGCAGCGATTATTATTCTTATATAACAGATGGGGAAACTGAGGTCCAGAAGATTTGTTACTCTTTGATTGACTTGGAGGTAATTAGCTAAGACATAAAATGCATCTCCAGATGAATGAAATCTATCAAGTTTTAGATTAAAACAAATTAAGCTACAAGATTGTTATTGTTGTTGTTTAGTCATTAAGTTGTGTCCGACTCTTTTGCAACGCCATGGACTATAGACCACCAGGCTCCTCTGTCCATGGAATTCTCCAGGCAAGAATACTGGAGTGGGTTGCCATTTCCTTCTCCAGGGGATCTTTCCAACACAGGGATTGAACCCTGGTCTCCTGCACTGGCAGAGAGATTCTTTACTGTTGAGCCACCAGGGAAGCCCACAAGATAGTTAAAACCAAGCAAAACATGCAGTAATTAATCAGCTATTACAAAGGGAAAATTCATAGCAGTGCTCTCTAGTCACTTTCTATCAACTCTGGAGCCTCAGTTTAGCCCCTGAGTTCTGGAGCATATCCATTTTTAACCGGGTCACCAGAGTTTCATGGTTGGCAACTAACAGTTTTCCTTTCAATAATTAAGTTGTTTGTAGCTTTTTGGTCTTAAATTTAAAAATGACCTCTCTACCTTGCTTTTTCCTCCAAACATGTTTGTAATGCAGGGACAGTCATTGCTATTGCTTCCATTTTGCTGAGACAGAAAGTAAGGTATGAATAACTTTCATTCCCTTTATGCAATTCGTGTTTGTTCAGGTGTTTACTCTGTGCCCATCACTCTGCGTCAGTTGCTCTGCCAGTTCAGAGACTGCAATAAACATGATGGCTATGGTCCCAGGTCTCACAGAACTCAGAACCAGGTTGAGGGGGAGATAAACAGATAAATACCTTCTCTAGTAGATGATGATGTACGTATGACGAGTACTATGAAGTTGAACCCAGCACTTTGAGTGCAAATGTTTGGGAACCTCACCTAGTTGAGGTTTAGGGGAAGCTTCTCTGAGGTCGACTGGTGAAGTGGAGTTGGCCCAGCATGTAGGGGTGAAACTTGGGGTGTAGTTTGGTCCAGGCAGTGTGAAGGCCCCAAAGAAGCAAGTTGCTTGGGGCATCCATGGACCTGAGAGAAAGCTAACCTAGCTAGATCACAGAGAGCAAAGGGTAGAATGGTGCAAGGTGAGGTTTGATGAGGCCTGTAGAGCAGAGGTTAATCTCTGAGCCCGGTCCCACAGCTGTTTAGAGGTAAAGTGGGGACTGTAACCATGTCTCCTTTCTGCCAAGGCGTCCTTCTCTACCTTGCTTTTCTTCCCCAATTCTTCTCCCACTGTCTATCCAAACCTAATTGCCTTGACTTTCCAGGACCACAGCTCTTCCTCCTCTGTGTCATTGCTCCTGCTGTGCTTGCCATCTGGTTTGCCTGTACCTGTATCTTCACAAGTCAAAAACTCTACTGATCTTTTAAGCCAAGGATTATAAACACAAATTTGTCAGCAGATGAGGTCTAATGGTCTTATATATTATTAAGTGGTGGGGACTTGGCAAACTGGAGCAGGCATGCCCCTGTCATGTGTTAGCCCAGTGCTATGCAATAGAACTATTTACATTGATAGACATGTCCTATACCTGCACTGTCCAATATGGCAGCCACTAGTCATATGTGACAAATGTCACTAAGGAATTGAACTTTTAATTTATGAAATTTTAGTTAATTTAAATTTAAACTTAAATAATAGCCACATGTGGCTAGTGGGCTATCTAATTGGACAGTGCAGCTCTAGCCACTTTGGAGAGAGGGCCCAATATTGCCAAATTATTCTAATTTTTTAAGAGAAGCCAGATCTCTGGATTGTTATTTGAAATCTCCTGGTGTTTTAAATGTTGGCAGTAAATTCAGAGTTGAAAGATACACAGTAGGTAGCTCCCACCTCCGGGAAGATGGAATACATGCACTTTTCTCTATTACTCCTGCAAAGTACAACTAAAATCCTGGGCACTTTATATGACACAAGCATGAAAAGGTTCTAAAAAGTAGAAGAAGACAGATTGGCTAGAGAACTTGGGACTCAAGAGGAGAGACACAGTGGTGAGTTTCCCGGTTTTCTTTATATGTCATATGTCCCAAGTTTGGAATTAAAGAATTCAGCAACCCAGAAACACCATGAGCACAAACAAAACCCCAACAAAATCCTGCTTTCTCTGACTATTATATTGGGAAAAAGATAGCCTAACAAGAAGAAATATTTTTAGACAATAATCAATCTACACTTTAGTCAAACACCATGGAAAAAAGGCCATGGCCCAATCCCAACACAGGTCAAATGAGGAGTCTTGACTATCACCCTCCTGAGGTGGTCATGAGGCATCCAACATCCCTGCTGTGCTGGTGTCAGATAAGGCTGAGTAGAGGACTGGATCTGGTGGCCAGCTCTTCCCTTCTGCAACCATGGTGTCAGTGGAGACCACTAGGGAAGTGTGGGAGATTGGACTTCCAGTTATACCTGGTAGTAATGAGGCTTCTCTTCCCTTACCATTGGAGCTCCAGAGGAGCTTTAGTGGAGATTCAGGTCTTTCACCATCACCCAGCAGGAATGAGGCCGTGCCACCTTGATGTTAGTGGAGACCATCTGGGGAGCCAGAGCTCCTACCATTGCTCAGCAGTTATAACAGCTCCCTCATCACCAGCATCACTTTGGCTGTCAACAAGGTCTGAGTGGGAAACCTGGTTTTTCACCTCTGTCTGAAAGTAACAAACAGGCACCATCCCTTTTTCCGGTGGAGTGATGTCAGAGAAAGCTAGTTAAAACAAAAGGTTTAAATAAGATCCAGAGTCTCATAACTTACTATAAAAAATGTCCAAGTTTCAGTACAAAAATAGCTTGTCACACCAAGAACCAGGAAGATTGTAAATTGAGTGAAAATCTTGAAAGGAACTAGAGTATGATATCTTACATCTAGGGGAGAAGAAGTAAAATAACAGCAGATTTCTCAGCTGAAACCATGGAGGCCAGAAGAAAGTGGCACAGTACTTTTTTCCCCGAATACAGAAAGAAATAGTATACCCAGTGAAAATATCCTTCAAGACTGAAGGGGAAAATCAAGACATTCTCAAATGAAAGACATTTAAAAGAATCTGTTGCCAGTGAATTGAGGAGAAAATTGCAGGTGGTGTAAGCGCTCTGACAGCATGTTCAGCCTCTGCCCATGGGATTACACAGGCAAGAATGCTGGAGTGGGTTGCTATTTCCTCCTCCAGGGGATCTTCCCAACCCAGGGGTCAAACCCGTGCCTCCTGCATCTCCAGGCAGGTTCTTTACCACTGAGTCATCTGGGAAGCCCCAAAATACCCAGGAATACTGTAAGCAACCAAGACCTTTCCCCTTAGAAATGATACTTAAAAAAAGAAGTTAATGAGAAATAAATTCATTTTGATGAGGAGCAAGGAAAATTCTAGAAAGTTGAAAACACAGCTTATGAGAAAAAACTGTAAAAAAATAAGGTCAGACCATGTTAAATAAATGACTAGGTGAGAGGAAGTATTAAATGGTCATCTTCAAGGATATCTTGAGATATTTTATGATTTATGGTATAATCATGAAAAAATTTTCCCTGTTGTAAGTGTGATTTTTTTCTAGACCACTTAAAAAGCAATAATTTTCTTTTGGTGAAATACCCAAAGGCTAAGAGAAGCACAGATTGATGAAATGATTTGCCTCAGGCACCACAGACAGCAACAGAGTAAAGACTAGAATCCATCTTCTCATTCTTAATCCACTGTGCTCTTCTTTACCAGTGGAGTTACCATGTTTCAGCTCCTTGGACAAGTTTAACATGTAGCCAGATGGGCTTAAATCAGATGAGAAGATTTTTTCCTATAAATGACAGTTGTGAAAGAATGAATCTGGTTGGCCAAATATTCTCTAAATATTTAAGATTGGGGTTCTGACCTTTCAGGATTGTATGTAATATTTTACTTGGAGGCAGGAAGAGGAGCTGGTCTTTAGAAGAATGTCTAACTTTGGGTATATTTGCAAGACAGCTTTTAGAGATAGAGTTGGGATAAGTTTTACTGGTAATCTTCCCTTTACCTCTCCTGGTACATTTACCCATCATTCTCTGACTCAGGAAAGTGATCTGCTTGGACTAAATCCAAGAGCTTCCTTGTCCTCTGGCCTGTGGGGAGCCTTGGTGAGAAATGTTGAAGGAGGAAGCAGAGCAAAGTCAGGGTATCAATTCCTGCATTTCTCCCTCTGGTTTCACCATAGACCAGCTGCTGCCTTCAACTGAAAACCACAGCTCCCATCAGGTGGCCCTTTCTGCATAGTTGTTCTCTGCTTCTGGGACCCATGACTGGACCCATTTCTCACCCCTGAGGGCCTGGGGGTGAAATTCCCCTGCTACTACTGCCTCTAAGGTACTGCACTATTTCTTGTGGTTTCTCTCCATCTTGTTTGCAACTGTGTAACTAGTTCCTCTATGAAACTATCTCCAGCTTCTGTGACAAGTGTGGGTGTGCCATCTATTTCCCTTCAGTACTCTGACTGATATACTTGTCAAAATCAGTGTTCAGTGCCCAGTGACTGTAATGGAAAGGCTAGAACTTTTAGCAAGGCTATCACCAACTGCAGAGTAAGTTTAATGCTTTTCCCTTTGAGAAGCTGAGAACTTCTGGAGAAGACACTTCAAGGAGTCACCGTATAATGTTCTTTTTTGTCATTTTAAAATTATGTATTTATGTATTTATTTTTGGCTGTACTGGGTCTTCTTTGCTGCATGGACTGTTCTCTAGTTGCAGTGAGGAGGGGCTACTCTCTAGTTGCAGTGCACAGGCTTTTCACTGTGGTAGCTTCTCTTTTGGAGCATGGGCTCTAGGTGCGAGAGCTTTGGTAGCTGTGGCATGTGGGCCCTAGAGCACAGGTTCAGTAGTTGTGACACACGGGCTTAGTTGTCCCGTGGCATGTGGAATCTTCCCAGACCAGGGATTGAACCTGTATCTCCTGCATTGGCAAGTGGATTCTTAACCACCGGACCACCAGGGAACTCCAGAGTATATGGTACTAAAACAAAAACTGGCCAACTTTTGGGCAGAAAATTTCCTCATTAAAAGAACTCTGAACATAAATCTCAGTCATCTGAACTCCATTGTCAAATTTACAGTAATCAGACCATAAATCAATAACTAATAACTGTCTTTATCAATTCTAAACATTTAGCAATAGTCATCTGTAAGGAGAATGGTAAGATTCTCCTCTATATTTGGGGAGAATTTGGAAGACTAGAAGTAGAACTACTCTAAAAGCAGGATCGTGAGCTCTGCCTGGACATATGTGGTCCCAGTAGAGCGGTTTCGTAATTTCTCGGAACCTTCATTCACGCATTTGTAAAATATGGAAATTAGGCAAATGATTCTTAAACTGTTTTTTAGCTCTATGTGATTATGAGGAGGTGGAAGGGAAGATATAGGGTTGTATGTGGATGGGGACGAAGGTGTACAGTGTGTGGGCAGGAGGACTGAAGAATATTGTGTATGTGTATAAGGACTTGGTCTTTAGTTTAGACATCGAGGTATAGAATGGTGCTGAAAAATCAGCACTGAAAGGATACATTTGGGATAGTTCTTGATGATGCAGAGTCAAGCAAGAAGTGATGGCATCTCAAAGGGGACAATGGTGGCACTTTTCATTTCAACTAATACTGGGGCCAGAATTAAGTAATAATTATTTAATGATCCACGTGGGATACACAGGGCTTCCCTGATGGCTCAGTGATAAAGACTCTACCTGCCAATGCAGGAGACACAGGTTCAATCCCTGAGTCAGGAAGATCCCCTGGAGAAGGAAATGGCAACCTTCTCCAGTATTCTTACCTAGGAAATCCCATGGACAGAGGACCCTGGTGGGCTACACTCCATGGGGTTGCAAAAGAGTCAAACATGACTTAGTGACCAAAAAACAACAATGGAAGAACTGCCCTTCTCTCTTTTGAAGGTATGTGTGGCATATGACTTGATCAGTGAATGAAATGTGAGCGGAAGTGAAGTGTGTTACTTCCAGTGGAAGAGTTAAGAGCCTGTGCACACTTCAGCACATTCCCTTCCCACTGGCCCAGGGGCTGTGGAACAGCTGTCAGCACAGAGCCTGCCATCCCCTGGGTCTTTGAGACTATGAGGAGTGGAGCCCCACTGCCATGGAGAATGTACTGTGAATGAAACAGACTTTTTTGGTGTTACACTGAGATTTTGGGGGGTTGCTTGTCACTACAGCATACCCTAGTGAAGCCTGACAGAAACCATGCTTTATGAAGTACTTTCACAAGTGTAGCTTCAATTCTTTTTCAGAAGGACATAGGCACTTTTCATCCTTATTTTCCATATAAAAGTCTGAGGCTCAGAAAGGTTAAGTACCTTCAGGGAAGAGCAGTAAGTAAGTAGGTGGCAGATCTGAACTGGAGCCCAGCCATTTTGACTCTCAGACTTGATTCTGTCCACGATGAGACATTGTTTCCACAGTTGTCGACTCAGTTCATTTCAGTGGCATTTATATCCTTCATTTTCTCCATTCCTCCTCCTGTGATCCCTGCAGAAGGCAAGGCTTCCACTTGAGGCAAATGCCTCAAGTCCTTCTAATCCTTGTTTCTCTGGGGCTCCATTCTTGTCAAGGCCAGAGAAAACCCCTAGAAAGAGATCAGTAGAGAACCCTTTCTAGAGTCCAGGGAGATTAGAAATGTGTACATTTTGAATATAGAAAAGTCTAGATAGTCACAAAGACATTTCTCTTGTTTGTTTACAGGGTGTAACTTATATTTGCATACAGTAACATATCAACCCTTTTCCTAAACACACACACACACACATACAGACATTTACATGCGAAATTGGATTTAGGTGAACTCTAATAATTTAGCTGTGTTTAAGGGAACAGGTTTGGTTTGAACACTTAATGGTCACTAAAACCTCTGTTAAGTGAGTGAATGAGATGGTTTTGACTTGGGGAGAAGAGGTATGTCTTAGTCCATTCAGGTTGCTGTAAGATACCATAGACTGGGAGGGTTATAAACAACAGAAAATTATTTCTCACAGTGGTGCTAGAGGCTGGATGTCCAAGAACAGGTACCAATGTAGTTATAGCCCTTTCCTGGGTTGCAGATTTCCTACTTCTGGCTGTGGCCTCATATGGTGGAGGGGACATGGGAGCCTTCTCAGGCAGCTTTCATAAGGGCACCAATCCCATTCATAGACGACCCTCATGACCTAATCATCTCCCCAAGGCCCCATCTCATAATACCATCACCTTGGAAATTGGGTTTCAACATATCAGTTTGGGGGGTTCACAAATATTCAGACCGTAGTAAGATAACTTAGGACAAGAGTCACTTCCCTCAAAGTGTAATACAAGCCTCCAGGGGTACATCCTATTCTAATGACAAGATAAGGGGGAACCAGAGAGGAAGGATAAGAAGGAATGGGACCTCTATTTGGCTGAAGGGTGGTTAATACAGGGCACCGATCAAAACACCTCAGTAAACAGCACACATAGCTACCTGGATCATCTGGCAGGAGATCAATAAGCCTGAGCTGAAATGAGAACCATGTGAAAAGTCAAGAAATATTGCCTGGAGAATTGCATTAGACAGCATGACACTCGATAAAGTTTGGTCTTGTCAGCTACTTGCCCTGCCTTTGCTTCAGGAAGACTCTTTCTTAGATTGGAATTGGCGTGACTGGGAAAGGCTATTAGCTGTATGTAGACTTCTGCTTTGTGAGCATTGAATGGAGCCCTGTAAACTCTCTGGGAGGCTTAGAAATCCCTTTGCTCACAAGGAGGATCTTGATGGTCCAGGACTTACCGGAAGAGGTATTACTGTTAGCTCAATTTCTCTCTTTCTTTCTCTTCTCTGTCCCTGTGTCTGTCTGTTTGTCTCTCTCTCTCACACACACATACACTGCTACTGCTGCTAAGTCGCTTCAGTCGTGTCCGACTCTCTGCGACCTCACAGACGGCAGCCCACAAGGCTCTGCCGTCCCTGGGATTCTCCAGGCAAGAATACTGGAGTGGGTTGCCATTTCCTTCTCCAGCGCATGAAAGGGAAAAGTGAAAGTGAAGTCGCTCAGTCGTGTCCGACTCTTAGCGACCCCACGGACTGCAGCCTACCAGGCTCCTCCATCCATGTGATTTGCTAGGCAAGAGTACTGGAGTGGGGTGCCATTGCCTTCTCTGACACATACACAAACATACACTATTTTCCCTTTTGTCTGTTTTTCTCTTTTATCGCTAGAATCCTGTCTTTACGTGAGACTTGCCTCACCCAATCTTGTTAAAGCATTGTCCATGGCAGCCTATGTAATATGAAATGCAAAACTAGACCAAAAGTTAAAACTCGGGAAAAATTGAATTTTTCTCCCCACTATACTCCCCCACTTCAAAAAGCTCAAAGACAAATCCAAATAATTCTTCCATAATATATTAACACTCCCAAACATCCAGAATGATAAGAAAAAATGTAATATTCTGTCAAGGACTTCCCCAATGGCTGAGTAGTAAAAAATATGCCTGCAATGCAGGAGACACAGGAGGTGTGGGTTCAATCCCTGGGTGGGGAGGATCCTCTGGAGAAGGAAATGGCAATCCACTCCAGTATTCTTGTCTGGGAAATCCCATGGACAGAGGAGCCTGGAGGGCTACAGTCCAGGGGGTCGCAAAGAGTCAGACATGACTGAGCACCAATAGCACACACACAAATACGCATATACACACTATTCTGTTAAAAGAAGACTGTCATATGTACTACACAGTACCTTTTGCCAGTATCCAGGTAATTATACTGCAGTGAAATCTGCTGTATAAAAATCCTAGGACTGCTTCTCATGATTCGGAAGATCCATCATAGCCTGGTAGGGTCTTGTTACATTATTATGAGTAATTCTCATTATTTAGGATTCCAGCTGGGCAAATACAGGAGGCTGAACTGAACCTTTGCTGACACGTGGACTCCCAGGGAAAATTTATATATAATCTGTCTGATGTAAGCCTGATTTCTTTGACATTTATCTCTTTCATGAAAGTAGAAGGCTGAGAAAAATGTCTGTTTATTTTAGCTTTACTTTGTTTGGGTTCTGAGAAGCAGGAGGTTTATAATCCTCTGAGCTTCTTACCATCTTCCCAATGATTTTCTCATCCACGGTTTCACTCTATTGTTCTAGCCTGTCTGTGTGGTTGGGAAGGGACAATTAGCATTTTCCCTGCACTACAGATTGGAAAGCAGAGGTTCTGCCCTAAGGGAAATGTGTTTCCTAGGTGCCTCTCCCCCTTCCCTCTGTTCGCCCCTTGGTCCTCTAATCTGAGACTCCTCTGTATCCTCATCCATTGCTTTGCCATGAAGAGCGCAGAAGTACAGAGACATCCTTCCTTCTTTCAGGTTCCATACCATGTGTCCCAACCCTGTGCCATTTGGGCAAATGGTTTGCAAACTTGGGAGCTCTTCCTTTTTAAAAAAATTTTAATTGGAGGATAATTGCTAATTGCTTTACAACATTGTGTTGATTTCTGCCATAAAACAATGTGAATCAGACATAAATAAATATATGTCCCTTCCCTCTTGAACCTCCCTTCCATCCCCCACCTTATCCTACCACCTCTAGGTTGTCACAGAGCACTGAGTTGGGGAGCTGTTTCTAAAGAGGCAACACAGTGCAAGCAGAAGAAGCACTCATCCAGGAGTTGGGAAATCAAGACTCAAATCCTGACTTCGCCTGAAACTTCTCAGCCTTTACCAGCGACAATTTATCTAAATCCCCCGAGCTTTAGTTTCCTCATCTGTAAAATCTGTAATCCTGCCCTGCCATTCTCACCAAGTTCTGACACAGAGCAAATGAACTAATTGATTGGGAAGCCTGTGCAGGGCCATCTGGATGAGAGAACTTGGTCCTCATCTGTCCCTGAAAGTGAAAGTTGCTCAGTCGTGTCCGACTCTTTGAGACCCCAGGGACTATACGGTCCATGGAATTCTCCAGGTCAGAATACTGGAGTGAGTAGCCTTTCCTTCTCCAGGGGATCTTCCCAACCCAGAGATTGAACACAAGTCTTCCGCATTGCAGGCGGATTTTTTACCAGCTGAGCCACCCGGGAAGCCCAAGAATACTGGAGTGAGTAAGTAGCCAATCCCTTCTCCAGCAGATCTTTCTGACCCAGGAATTGAACCAGGGTCTCCTGCATTACAGGCAGATTCTTTACCAACTGAGCTATTAGGAAAGCCCTCATCTGTCCTGAGACCCCCTTTGTGAAGTTTCAGTAGGTATGAGGTCATGGTGATGAGGTGTTGAGAGCTTAGTCTAAAGATTGGCATTTTTGCAGGCACTCAGCTGCCTGAGTAATGAAGGGTTTGTAAAGAACTCCCTCTCAGCTGAGGTTCAAGTTCATCTCTAGATGGGGGGCTGGTGAGGCATGGCAGTCAGTCAATATCCCTGGGAAACTGACCTGAGCCTCTTGCCACTCAATCGCATCACTTACTATGAATCTGCAAGTGGCCAGGCCTCACCTATAGATGCAGAATCTAGAAACTCAAGAGGTGTGAGTTGAGAACTATGGTTTTTCCAGTAGTCATGTATGGATGTAAGAGCTGGACCATAAAGAAGACTGAACGCTGAAGAATTGGTACTTTCAAATTGTGGTGCTGAACAAGACTCTTGAGAGTCTCTTGGACTGCAAGGAGTTCAAACCAGTCAATCCTAAAGGAAATCAACGCTGACTATTCATTGGAAGGACTGTTGCTGAAGCTGAAGATCCAATACTTTGACCACCTGATGTGATGAGCTGACTTACTGGAAAAGATCCTGATGCTGGGAAAGATTGAAGGCAAAAGGAAAAGAGGGCAGCAGAGGATGAGATGCTAAGACAGCATCACTGACTCAGTGGACATGAATTTGAGCAAACTCAGTGAGATAGTGGAGAACAGTAGAGCCTGTCTTGCTGCAGTCCATGGGGTTGCAAAGAGTCAGACATGATTTAGTGACTGAATAACAACAACAAAGAGTCCTTCTGCTTATGTTTATCTCTCTGTCTTATCTGAATTCTATCATCAAATTTGCCGCTATCCTAAAGAACTTTCTGCGATGATAGAAATGTTCTCCAATTGAGCTGTCCAATACAATAACCACTAGCTGCATGTAGCTATCAAATACTTGAAATGTGGCTAGCATGACTGAAGAACTGAATTTTTAATTTGATTTAATTTTAATTAATTTAAATAGCCACACGTGGATATGCAGATTAAAGTGTTTCTCCTTTTCATTAGGGCACCGTGTTCAGAAGACCCCTGTTAAATTGCTTATGTATTATTATTATTATTATTATTATTAAGTGAGGCCATATGGCCAAAGATGAGGTTCTGGCATGTGTGTGGGGACAGAGGAAGGGAGCAGAGAGGAAACTTGCCAGGAAGGCCAGCTTGCTGGGCTCCCAAGAGACCTCCAGGGGAACATCTGGCTCTCAATCTTTCAGGCTTAGAAACTAGGTTTTTCATGGCACAGAGAGTCAAATTGATCTTCAGAGGTGTGAGCCTTTAATCAATCTTCCAAAACTGATGTAATCGATCAGAAAATGAGACGTGGAAGCGCAAGGAAACCAGTGATCACCCATCCCTGGGTGCATGAAGAGGACTAGTAATTTTCTACATGGTAGCAAGAGTCTGATGAGGAGATGGTTTGATGAGCACGGGCCCAGAGTAAGAAGCGTAAAATGATTCAAACGGTTAATGGGCTATAGTCTTATGGCATGGCAGATCTTATCTGTCCTGGGAATGGTCCAGCTGTATTTCTGACTATAGTTCTTCCTCAATGCTGCTTGGTGGTTATCAGCAGTTTTTGCTCTGACTCTTATTTTCTTTCTGTTCTTTTTTTTTTTTATTTTATTCATCTATTTTTGGCTGCACTGGGTCTTCATTGCTTTTGCATGGCTTTCTCCAGTTGTGGTGGTCTGGGGCTACTCTTTGCGGCAGTGCATAGGATTCTCACTGCAGTGGCTTCTCTTGTTGCAGAGCACAGGCTCTAGGCGCACTGGCTTTAGTAGTTGTTGCATGCAGGCTCAGTAGTTGTGGTTTGTGGGCTCTAGAGTGTGGGCTTGTTAGTTGTGGTGTGCAGGTTTAGTTGTTCTCAGCACGTGGAATCTTCCTGGACCAGAGATCGATCTTGTGACCCCCGCATTGGCAGGTGAATTCTTATCCACTGTGCCACTAGGGAAGTCCCTGACTCTAATTTCTAAGGTTTTATGATTGGCCAGCCCCAGACCTATTGACACCTTCTTTTCTCAGTTATGTCACACATACAGTCAGGTTCCTGTTCTGTATGGCACACCTAAGGGGCATTTATCTCAGACAATTTAGCCTAACTCTGCCCTACACAAATGTGGGCTGACTTCACAGTTTAACTTTCTGAGGACAGTCTTGTTTCCCAAGTCTCAACTGGCTGAATGTGTTTCCTGAGAGGTGCAGCCTATTGATTAGTTATTGATATCCATGTGTGTTCCTTTTGAAAAATAGCTTGTGGTCAGGGGCCGATAATAGAAGTTGCTTATTGGGGCCAAACAGAAACTGAGTGAAGCAGCCTGGTGGGCATGTTGGTTAGGATGTCCTAGAAGCAGAGTACTGTAGCTTAGTTCAGGCTTTATAGCCAGGCTAGAACATGGGCCCAGAATTCCTGCGTCTTCTGATGTTTAAAGAGAAGTTGAATATCTAGATATTAATGTGAAATCTCCTGATTCTTCACAGTTGGAAACTAACTCAGTTAAAAATCAGTACTGGTTATAAGCCTAACAAAATGTATAACCAAGTTGGATTTCACTCATGATCACCATCTTGGAGTTTCTGGGTGTTGTGGAAGGACCCGGCCTAGGAGTCCACCAGGTTGGGTTCTAGTCCAAATCTGCCTCTAAGTGACTGTGCAGTTTTAGGGAAAGCACATCTCCTCTTGCTGCTCAGACTCCTCCCTGTGATGGAAGAGTGTCAGGAAGGATGGTATCTAATATTCCCTCTTGCCCTGTCTTAGTTGGCTAGAGCTGCCATAACAAAATACCACAGGCTAGGTGGCTCAAAGAACAGAAATTTATTTTCTTGCAGTTCTGGAGGCTAGATGTCCAAGATCAAGGTGTTGGCAGGTTGATTTCTCCTGAGGCCTTTTTTTTTGGCTTGCAGACAAGAAGACATCATGTTCTGTTCTCACATGGCCTTTCCTCTGTGTTCATCACTGGTGTCTCTTTTTCTTATGCGGTCACCAGTTCTACTGGATTAGGCCCCACCGTTATGACCTCATTTAGCCCTAATTACCTCTCTACAGGCCTTATTTCCAAGTACAGTCACTTTGAGGGTTAAGGTTTCAACATGTGAATTTAGGGGTTGTTGTTGCTCTGTCACTAAGTCGTGTCCAACTCCTTGCAACCCCATGGACTAAAGCTGGGGAGGCACAATTCAGTCCATAACCTACTCTGAGAGTCTGTACTTTGTTGACAAGGTCCCTGAGTCTGGGCCATGACTCTGACCCCCCTGTCTTTCTTTGGCCCCTCCAGACCCACCCTCCAGCCCTGTACCTGGGGAGGCTGACCTCTATGGATGACATCAGTGGGCTTCCTTGCTCTCTGACTATAGTTAGTCTCAACCAATGGTGAAGTGAAGATGTAGATAAGAGGGAGAAAGAAGAATCAAGTTGGTGTATTTTCCTCCTAGCAGCCCTGCACCGAGTTGCCATGTCCCTTAGCTGAACGTCACTGCTCTTCTCAGACAGTTGCTCTGTCTTCAAGTTCTCCATTCCTTCCCTGGCCTTCAGACCTGGGGGTGTAATAGCCCTACTGCTACACACACCCCAGGACATAGCACCACCCCTGTGGATTTCCTACACCTTACTATACTCTTGGAAGAGTCCTTTTATCACATTTTTCTTAAATCACCCAATTTGTGGGTGCTAGGACTCTGATACCACCAGAGTATGAAAGAAACTCATCAATGGGTCAGCTGTCCACCCCCTCCTTTGCATCCTTACTCACCTTGCTCCGGTTTCTGGACAGCTCAGCCTCAGCCAGAGGCTTGGCTGGCTTCCCAGGCCACACATTCATTCTCTGAGGTGAACCGCATGATGACTCTGGCTCTCTGAGTGGGTTTGCTGTTGTCCCATCACAGTCCCTTTGGACAAGGAAAGACAGAAAGGGTGGAAAATGCCACCCCCTGCAGCCAGCCCCCCTGACCGAAGGGATATTAGCTCCTTGACCTCTTGCCCCAAGCAGGTAGGCATTTCTTCAAGCAGAATGTATTTTGAATGAAATTTACCCTGTTTCCTCTCATGATCACAGACCTCTGGGAATAGATTAGGTTCCCTCTCTCATCTAAAATACCCACATATTTTAGTGGCTATTTCAAAGTTCTTTCCACTAAAGTTTTAGGCATTGTGCTGGTTATTGATATCAATAAATAGAGCCAAGTTGGTAATACATTCACTATCCAGAGTGAAGGAAAGGAAGAAAAACACACAGATGATAATTATAATACAAGATAGGTGTGGAGTAAAGTAAACACTATAGAAATTAAGCAAGTACTAGAGGTTGAGTGTAGCAGGACAGGAGAGTGATTTAAAGCTGAGGGGTGCAGACTCAGGCTACCTGGGTTCAAAGCCTGCTCACTACTCAGGAGTTCTAACACACTGGGCAAGAAGTCCAACTTCTTAAACCTTCCTAATATGCAAAACATGGACTATAATAGGTTAATTTTTCTGGAAATAATGACGTATAATGCCTATAATGCACTTAGCCTAGTGCCTGGCATGTCCTAAGTGCTTACTAAATGTTAGCTTTTACTGTTACTTAGCAAAGATTATACAAAGGAATGGGGTTTGTGGTGACTTTGAAGAATGGAAGAATTTTTTTTAAGTTTTTATTTTATACTTGATTGTAGTCAATTAAGAATGTTGTGATAGTTTCAGGTGCACAGCAAAGCAACTCAGCCATACATATACCTGTGTCCAGAAAAATGGAAAAATTTTATAAGAAAGAGCAATTCATTCCAGAAAGACAAGAAACATGAATAAAGTTACAAGGATACCCTTGTTTAGGAATTATTAATGAATCCAGATGGCATATGGCAGGGGTAATTACTAGAAAAAAATAGCAAGAAAAGCTGGCTGAAACCATATCAAGAAGAATACCAGGGTGAGGATTTTGTATGTAATTTTGTAGCCAGTGAAGAGCCATTAAAAACAAGGATTTGGAGACTTCCTGGTGGTCCAGTGGTTAAGAATCTGCCTTCCAATGCAGAGGATGCCAATATGATCCCTGGTCAGGGAACCAACATCCCACATGCCTCGGGGCAACGAAAAGCCTGCATGAGCAACTAAAACCTACCACAGTCTAAATAAGTAAATTAAAATAAAATTTTAAAATAAATAAAAACAAGAATTTTAAGCAGGGCTATATATGCTTAGGTAAACTTTAAGAAAATTAATCTGGCAGCTTTGTATAATCTGGGTTGAAAGTGAAGAAAAAAAGGTAGAAAAGCATGAGACTATTGCTATTGTCTAGGGAAATAGTAATAATACATGTCTTAGGGAAAGTTAATAAGTGATGATCAAACTCCTAACAACTAACAGAACTATTTTGTCAGGAGACAGACTGGCTGGAATCTGAAGTGCCTAGAGACAGTTGCAGTCAGGGGACCACTGGAAATTGAAAGGAGGCACTGAACAATCTTAATACGCATCAGTGACAAAGTGACACTCACTTTTTGAAATTCTAATTTTAAAACATATTTTTTTCTGGAGCAAAACTACAGAACTCACCTGTATTGCCAACAAGTAGTGCTGGCACCAAAGAGTCAAGAGCTCTCTCTTGGAGATAGGGTGGGGGGTGGGGGGTACATGCACTTCCTCCTGGGTGGGCAGCCACGTGGAGCAGTGCGCGGCAGGAGGCCAAGCAGCTGACAGCTGTCAGCAAAGAGCACATCCACATGTTTGTTCAGTACCCCCTCACAGCTCCTGCCCTGTTCTCACGAAGAAGCCTGCTAACATTTAGTCAGCGTTTTATTTAGAAAGATAGTGCCTTGGCTGGTATTTTCACTTGTAGGAGCTGGCTGTCCTAAATGTAGTAGGAAATTGCCCTTGAAACCCACACACCAGACCAAGGAAGGTATAGGGTAGGGCCAGATTATTCTCCCTGAGAAATGGATGATTAGCCAAGAAACAGTCTTTAGGGTGGAGTCAGAACAAAGAGTCCCAAGCTCCCCTGGACTTGCCTGGAGGGAAAAAGGATCTATGAAGAATAATCAGCTGGGGACTTCACCATGGGACACTGAAAAGAAACCCAAGTCTCTAATCCAGCAAAACCTCTGAACAACTTAGATCCCTTTGATGAGCCTCCCATCTGGTGGGGTGCACATAGAGATAAAGAAGAGGATGAATTCCTCATCACAGAAAGCCAGAGGTTGTCTAAGTGGTCAAGGTCCTTTTAAGAACCATAGAATCTTGCTCCATTAGAGCAGGACCTCCTGGTAAGGCAGCTGTCAGCTCATCTAGGAAGGCCTCCAAAATGGCAGACCACGAGGAGCTGTCCAAGTTGCTATAGTTTCCCTTGCTAGAGCCCATTGGATAGTTTCTGTTAGCAGCTATGTAAAAGGTGTTGTTTGTATAGTCAACACCTGAAGGTCCATATAGTCAAAGCTGTGGTTTTTCCAGTAGTCATGTATGGATGTGAGAGTTGGACTATAAAGAAGACTGAATGCTGAAGAAATGATGCTTTTGAACTGTGGTGTTGGAGAAGACTCTTGAAAGTCCCTTGAATTGCAAGGAAATCAAACCAGTCAATCCTAAAGAAAATCAGTCCTGAATATTCATGCTGAAGCTCCAATACTTTGGCCACTTGATGTGAAGAACTGACTCATTAGAAAAGACCCTGATGCTTGGAAAGATTGAAGGCAGGAGGAGAAGGGGACGACAGAGGATGAGATGGTTGGATGGCATCACTGACTTGATGGACATGAGTTTGAACAAGCTCCAGGAGTTGGTGATGGACAGGGAAGCCTGGCATACTGCAGTCTGTGGGGTCACAAAGAGTCGGCCATGACTGAGTGACTGAACTGAACTGAACAGGTGTTGCGCCAGGTACTTGACAAACACTGTGTCCTTTAATCCTCCTGACAACTCTGCAAGGTTGGAATCAGCAGCTTTTTCTGCAGACCTGGAAACTAGCTCTGAGCTTCACTTTCTGCCTTGTCCAATTTGAATGGCCTGAATAACCATATCAGACACCAGATTTGAGGACATACAGCCTAATAAAGAGAGCATATCATGTCTGTGGTCTGTGTGAAGGAATAGTGTTCCTTTCAGAGATGGTGGTGGAGGAACTCTACAACAAAGGCAACAGAGTTTATGTCACAGGGGAGTCTTTAATGAGAATCATAACCTGATGTGTGGCAGAGACCACTACAACACTGTAAAACAGTTATCCTCCAACAGAAAAAAAGAGTCATAACCATATTTTAGACTTTTGACTAGAAAAGAGTACAGGAACTTGAAACATGTTTGTCAAAAGAGAGGGAAAATTAACCCCTACTAATTAGAGGAAACCAAAATATGGGTTTTCTGAAGGTTAACAAGTCATTTTTATTCTTCAGTAGTTTTCTCTTTTCTTGGCTACAAGGTGAAAAAAATAGTTTTCCAGACAGACAAGTTAGAAGGAAAATAAAGGCACAACATTTATTATTGAAAGAAATCTTTGTTAGAGCAATTGAAACCATAATAAGGAAAATACACATGACCTTTTGATGCTAAGCATCTCTGAATCTCAGAGCTGAAACAATATTTGGGTGAGAGAAGGGGTTTTGCTCTGACTCATAGTGCTATTAAAAACTCAAGGAGAGAGAAGCACAGTATTTAAGCTCGGTCTAGGACTGAGAACCAAGTCAGGGGTTCTTGACCTGGTCCATAGACCCTGGGAGTGGAGGGAAAGAGGAAGATTTGTAAATGGGCTCCAGGGAATCTGTATTCAACATGTAACAAAATGTTGTCTGTGGATGCATTTTACAGGGAGGTGTTGATAACTTCCAAGAGATTCTCAAAATGTCCAGGAATATCCATAAGGTAAAGAACCACTAGTTTAAATAGTCACTCCAGAAAGTTCAGCCTCAGTGAGCAAAGCATCTAATTATACACACATATGTATGTGTCTGGGTTTGAAATAAGCAGCACATTTAAGTATGGCATTTATGGTAATTCAAATTAATGTCTATATTTTTATATCTTAATAAATATTTTTAGTTTTATAGAAAACATGTCTAATTAAGTAGAAATGGTGCATTGTTCTTTTCAACTGAATTCATTCCTTAAGGGAGCCCATAAAGTGAGAGAAAATACCAATCAGTCAGGATACATTTGACAAGAGCTTATGATGTGGGAAGGCTATCACTCACCTGCCTAAAATTCAATAAAGCTCCTCACACAAGTCATTCACATTCTAGTACAAATGCTGGAAGTCACTCTGTGTCTTCATTTGTCACCAAGTGGCCCATTAACTGCCAAGACAGGAGAGCAGGGGAAGCACCAAGTATGGCTCACTCTCCTTTTTGCTGACTCAGCAAAGTTGCTCACTAACCTCTGATTGCCAACTATTTTACCTAGCTTAATTCAGGTAAGAATCAAGATTCTATTGGATGTTTATTTACTTATTTGGCTGCATTGCATCTTAGTTGTGGCCCTCAGGATCTTCCTTGTATCACAAGAGATCTTTCCTTGTGGCACACAGTCTCTCTAGTTGTGGTGAGCAGGCATCACTCCTCGGCATATGGGATCTTAGTTCCCTGACAAGGGATCAAACTCATGTCTCCTGCATTTCAAGGCAGACTCCTAATCACTGGACCACCAGAGAAGTCCCTCAGATGTATTTTTAAAGCCCACAGATTCAAGCGGGAGGAATAATGCTTGAGTGCATATAAAATGGCACAGCATATATGTTATGTGTGAGGTGTGTGGCAACACTATTCATGAAGAACATTTGATTTCTCTCAAGTGTCTTTGACAGCTCAGTGAGCTGACATAACCCAGAAAACATATGCTGTTATTTTGGGCAGGGCTGAAAAACAAGTCTAATTTAGTTATCTCAGAGTTTCCCCTGAAAAGAGCTAACCTTCATGAAGGCAAAAAGGATGTGGTTAATGGTCTGTGGTTCACAGGGTCCCAGAATATTTGGGTACCTAGAAATGTGGCAGGTGTAAAGGACATAAACTCTCCAGTGACATCATCTCATCTTAGGACAGAGAGAGGTATGAACTGAAGGCAGCTGGGACCTGAAATGAGCCTAATCCTACGGACTGAAGCAGGCATGAAAGCTGCAGATCAGAATTTTCAAAAGATATAGGAGCCATGGCAGCCAGCATCTCACTGGGCCCCAAGGGGTCAGAATCAGAATTGGAAAGGACCATGGAAGTCATCCAGGACAACCACCATAGGGATCACTTGTATAGTCCAAGCCAGAGCTGGCATTGGAATCAAACAAGCCTTGATTTTTCTAGTCATAGCTTTTGTCAGTGCCCTGCATGTGTCAGGTCCTACTCTCAACTCTCCCGCTTTTTACTCCCCTTCCTCAACCCAGGGGTTGAAGCCAGGAGTTGGCCATGACTTATGTAGTTCCGTGGTGGGAAGGACCTGGAAAGGTTATTCTTTGGGGGTGGTCACAGTCTTCTAGGAGGCCAGCTGGTGTTGAACCAGCTCAATTTTATGGTTATCTGGTGGGGTTTTTTTTTTTTTTTTTTGATGTGGATCATGTTGAAAGCCTTTATTGAATGTATTGCAATATTATTTCTGTTTTATATTGGTTTTTTTGGCCACGAGATATGTGGGATCTTAGCTTCCTGATCAGGGATTGAAAACCTGCTCCCCTTTCACTGGAAGGTAAAGTCTTAACCACTGGACCTCCAGGAAAGTCCTGTTATCTTTCTTTAAAAAGAATATTTTTATATTTTATGAACACTTTTCCTAAGGCTGTGCCATGCTGCTTGTAGAATGTTAGTTCCCCAGCCAGAGATTGAACCTGTGCCCCTTGTATTGGGGGTGTGGACTCTTAACCACTGGACCCAGTGGTTCTCTTGGCTACAGAACCCTTCACAGGAATAAAATAGCAAACTTGGAGCTGCTCTACTGCTTCCTATGTGTCATTTACCCATCCCTACGTCCTCATGCAGTAAGCATTGTTACTCTCACTGTTTTATAGATGAGGAAACTGTTTTATAAATCTAAACAGAAAGATTAAGTAATGTGCCTAACATCACACTTATGCTGAGAGGCAGAGGTGGGATTTGAACTCAGACAGTGAGACTTCAGTGTCTTAGCCATTATTTCTTGGCTTTTAGTCACTATTTATTGACTCTTGAAACTGTTGATTTTTGTTTTTGTTTTTTTTTAATATTTATTAATTTTTCTTTGGCTGTGCTGGGTCTTAGTTGCAGCACACGGAAGTGTCAATCTTTGCTGTGGCATTTGAGATCTAATTCCCCAATCATGGATCGAACCCAGGTCCCCTGCATTGGGAGTGTGGAGTTTTAGCTACTGGACCACAAAGGAAGTCCCTTGTTTCTTGATTTTTGGAATAAGGCATCAGGCTGTCCTTCTACATGGTTGTCTTTCCTCCAAACAAAGCCCTACCCCTGCTTACTTAAACTCTCACCTGCTCAAAGGAAGAAGGAGGAGACAGTTTGCGGGCAAACATCAAGGAGTACATCAAAGTGAAGAGTCCAAAGTAAACAACTTTGCTTGGATGACCCGTTTCACCACTACTTTCCACAAGTCAGAACTGATGAGGAGTGGGGGGTCCTAGTGACACCCTTCATTTTTCCCTCTGAATCCTACCTGGTTACCTGGAAAGAGAAAAAAGGTGGCACGTGGTGCTAAATTGACTGACAGGGTGGCAACCCACAGAGACGGTGAAGGGAACATCACTTCTGAAGCAGCACAGGGAGACCGCATCCTACTGCAAATGCTGTGTCTCTGTCTGCACCTCAGTCCGAGGAGCCCTTTTTGGTATGTAAGCAAGCGCATCTCAGTATTCAAACTTAGGGATATTGAGACCTGTGTTGTTGTGAAGTTTCATGTAATCTTAAATAAAACTGCTACTCTCTCCTCAAGTTAAAGAACTGAGGGCACTCATCTTGTAAATCAGTGAGCTGGTAATTCATTTTATCCTGAACTTCCTGACTTCTTATTTATACAGATCTTACTGGATTTGATAAGGGTTACATCCTGATAAATCCATTGTAAGTTGAAGATGTCTTAAGTCAAAAGTGCATTTAATAACCTCAGCTACCTTCAATATGCTCAGAACACACTAGCCTACAGTTGGGCAAAATCATGTAGCACAAATCTATTTAAAAATAAGGTGTTGATTGTCTCATGTAATTTATTGAAAAATGTTCTGACAGTAGAAAACAGAATGGTTGTCTGGGTACATGATGGTTGTGTTATTGGTTGTTTATCCCAGTGATGGTGTGCCTGACTGGGAGCTGTGGCTCGCTGCCTCTGTCCAGCATCACGAGAGAGCCTCCTACAGCATATCGCTAGCCTGGGAAAAGATCAAAATTCAAAATTTAATGTATGGTTTCTACTGAACGTGTCTTGCTTTTTAAAAACATATTTACCAATCCCATTTGATTTTTAATTTATTTTTTTAGAATTTTGAAAAATATATTTTTGTTTTTACTGTGCTGGGTTTTCATTGCTGTGCATGGGCTTTCTCTGGTTGCAGCGAGCAGGGGTTACTCTCTAGCTGAGATGTGTGGGCTTCCCTTTGCAGTGGCTCCTCTTGTTGCAGAGCAGAGGCCCTAGACCACGAGGGCTTCAGAAGTTGCAGCACACGGGCTCAGTTTCCCCACAGCTTGTGGAATCGTCCTGGGCCAGCGTTCAAACTCATGTCCCTTGCATTGGCAGGTGGATTCTTAACCAATGAACCACCAGGGAAGTCCACTTGTATCATTTTTGCAACCATTGTAAAGTCAAAAAAATCACAAGTCAGACCATCGTAAGTTGGGAGATTGTAGTAAAATACAGGCTGTTAGTGACCCGTTTAAATATTGACGAGAAGCTGCTTTTTTGACTCATTGAAGTAAATTTATGGTGTGGTGAAAAGAAGTTATGTTACATTCCTGATGAGGCAGAGAAGAAAATCTGACAAGAATGTCCCCTCTCCTAGTGAATTATGACAGTGTTTTATGCATGAGGCTAAATCTAAACTCATCACATTGAAGCACGTAGTAATGGAGCTTGACCTCCGGAATGAGATGTACAGGAAGAAACATGAGCTCGTGGTCTCCAGATGTTCTGGGGAAAAGTCACCTCTGTGGGAATCTGAGGTTTAGTCTTACTCTCAGCCAAGCGCTAAATCATGCACTGCACCCCCAAACACTGACGCCATTAGGACTTGGTCAGAATTCCATGGATGTATTTAGATTTGATAGCATATGTGTGAGTCAGGTCCTACATCACCCCTTTTCTCCTGTTCATGTAACACGTCACTCTCCCTTAGAATCATGAAATATCAGAGCTTAAAGCAACCTCAGAGATACTCTTCCTTGTGCAAGTGGAGAAACTGAGTCTCAGTGAAGGAGAGTGACTTTTGCAAGTTCACACTGTATTTACCAGCAGTGTTAGGATCTAGGTCAGCTTATATTTTGGAAGCCATGCCTATAGCCCTTGTCCAGCTCCAACTTCAGCCCTTTCCAAGAAGTTTAGTGGGATTGATTCTTTCACCCATTAGCTCTGAGCTATAACCATGTTTTCCCACCTAATAGCATCTTCATGGGCCCATCATCAATATTAATGGGTGGTAGATTTTGCCACAGCTCATAAATGCATTGAGGGCCATAATTTATACACAGAAAGATGGGCAGTTTGAATTCCTTGGGGATTTATTTAGACTTGATTCTTGCATTCTTTAGTCTCTAGTCTCTCAGCAAAGCAACCAGTGACTGGTCTGTGGCAGAGAACATAGATCATACTGAACTTAGCCTTCAGGGACATATTGATCATGTGGTTCAGAGGGCAACCATCCTGGGAGACCTGATCGAGGGCCAGTTTCCCACTTTCCCAGTCAGCCCTATTGACCACCATCCTCCTTAGGGCTCCTTACCTTCTAATCAAACTGGAGGGTTTTCTCTTGCTTCCCTTGCTTACTCCCTGCTGTCTTGATTCAGAAGCTTTGCCTTCATCATATTATTCTCATTTTCTTCAATACCTTTGCACCCAAACATGCATATATATTCAGATCTTATCCACCTGGCCCATCCAAATTCAAGTAACTGTAACACTTTTACATAACATGTCAATATGTTTGGTGAAATACAGTTTTTGCATGGGCTATTTCTGATCCCTTTGCTGTACTCCCTGGCATCTGGCAGAGTGCCTTATATGATGTATTCTTCATGAGGTGTACGTTAGGTGAATGAATAAATGATTTAAAAAATGATTGAGCAGAAAAGCAGTCCTTCTCAGAATCTTTCACCAAATCAAGGACCATAGAAACTGAAGTTTTGTCATCCCACCTGAAAAAGTATTTAAAATTGTTCTCCTTGTCTACTGATACATGAAAAAAAAACACCCTCATACTTGGTGTCTTAAAATATCAAGCTGTTATTTTTGTTGGTTATGTGGACTGAATGAGCTAGCTAGATGCCTTTCACTTGAGGTCTCATACAGTTTTAGTCCTATGCAGGCCGAAGCTGCAGTCATCTGAAGGCTTGACTGGGTTGGATGTCCAAAATGTTGCATTCATGTCTGATAGTTGATGTCAGCTGTTGGACTATCTATACTTGTTGACTAGACTGGACCATCTACACTTAGTCTTTTCCTGTGGCTTGGACTTCTCATCACATAGCAGCTGACTGCCGGAAGAGAGTATCCTAAGAGTGAGTGTTTCAAGAGAGCCCCCCGGAGGAAGCTGCAAGATTTCTTATGACCTGATCTCAGAAACCCAGAATGTTACTTCCACTTCATTTTATCGATCAAGCAGTTCACCAAGGCCAGCACAGTTCTAAGGAGAGGGAGTAGCATATGTGTGCAAAGACAGAAGGAACTGACAGCGTCTGTTTTTGGATATTATCCAGCTATTAAGCAAACATATTAATATTATCCTGGAGAGCAACCTACCTCTATGAACACCTTCCCTTCACCAGGTTAACTGCTGCACTGCTGAACACTGGGGACAGCTTCAATACTAGGGAATATTTTGGTAAGGTAGGGGGCAGGAAGAAGGAGAGGGAGAAGTCAGGAATCTGTGATAATGGTTAAGGAATTAGGCCTGAGAGAGATAATACAGGGTATAAAATGAGGATATTAGGGAGAGGGCATTGGGGGAAGGGAGTGAGTGCTGAAGAAAACATTGCCCACTTCCTTAACTGGCTCTATGTATGCTGGGAGTGGGTTGCAGAGAGAAGCAAGCACAGTTGATAAAAGTATTGCAAAATGTATTTATCTTTCTTTAAATCACATGTAATTGTAATAAAAGTTGTTTTAGGACTTCCCTGGTGGTCCAGTGGTTAGCAATCCACTGCCAATGCAGGGGACACAGGCTTGATCCCTGGCCTGGGAAGAGTCCACATGCTACTGAGCCTGCGCTCTAGAGCCTGCTCTCCCCAATGAGAAGCCACTGCAACGAGAAGCCCTCAGGCTGCAAGTAGAGAAAGCCTGTGTGCAGTACCAAAGACCCAGCACAGCCATAAATAAATAAATAACTTTAAAAGAATAATAAAGATTATTTTAAAAGATTTATAAAAGCATCCATAATCCCACTAACCGGACACAATGGCATTAATATTTCTTTTCAGTCTTGATTCCTCCTTGTGTATGGTTTACATTGCTGTTGTCATCCCGCTTTGGGCATGGGTTCTACACTTTTCATCCAGACTCATCATATAAATGCTTCTCCATGGTAACTGCTGTCTTCACCTGCATTGTTTTAGAGGTTGCATCCCATTCCGGCTGAGGGAGATTTGTTATGGGCCAATGAAATGAAATGATTAGCAAGGGTGACTCAGGTCTTTTGAGTTCCTGTCACCCATTGGTGAACAGGTCAGGCTCAGGGGAAGTTGAACCCGGCCCCTCGAGATTTTCGGGGGAGTTGTCTCTGCTCTGGCTACCCTGCTAGGGATGCAGCCCTTGGGGTGCTTCACAGATGTGTGTAGCTACCAGCAGGAAAATCCTCTTCCTTAAGTGAGGAGGCAAGCCTAGTAGTTTCCTCCTTCTCTCTTCAACCTTGCAAGGAGCTGTTGGTTTCTTAAATCAGTTAAGCTGGGGCACAAAAGTTTAGATTTCTCATCTCTTACAAAGGTTTCCATTTCTTCCGGAAAAGGGATTTAATTTTACTGCTGTAGCAATTTATTTTGGCCACAAGAATCTGCTTACTTCTTTTCCTGACACTGAGATGCCAGGCTTGGCACATTCTGGGCAGGAAGAGGGCATTCCCCCTTTAGCTACAATGCCCTCTGCTCTCCACCCATTTCACATCACTCCATGTCCTCCTTGAAGCCATCCTTGGCCTTTTACACCCACACCCAGGTTTCTGACATCTTAAAACATTTACTGTTTGCTCACAGTCACATTCTCCTAGAGGGCAGCTTGATGTCAAACAAACCCAGGACTGGAAAGCAAGATACTTCAAACCTTGTCCCATTGCTCACCATCTGTGTGGCCTTGACTAAGTCTTTGCATGCCCTGGGCTTTAGCTGCTCCAGTTTTAAAAGAACCCAAAGCCAGTGCTCTGTGACAACCTAGAGGAATGGGATGGGAAGGGAGGTGGGAGGGAGGTTCAAAAGGAAAGGGACATATGTACATGTAATGCCAATTCATGTTGATGCATGGCAGAAACCATCACAATATTGTAAAGTAATTATCCTCTAGTATGAAAAATAAACAAAATATAAAAAATTGAGGGGCTAATCTCCATTGTTCCTTCCAGCTACCATTCTAATCTGAACTCTTTGGACCTTTGAGGTTGCTATTGTGTGAAGATTTGTCTCCTTGATTCTTGCTCCTTCCTCCAATGACCTGGAGTCTTCCTGCTCATCAGACATCATCTGAGCAGTGTTTAAATGGCTATTGTTATTGAAAGTACGGATTGAGTCTCTTCCACAATTTGCTTCCTGCCCTGCCCCTGCTTATCTCTTTCTTTTCATCCAATAAGTAGAGTTCAAACTCTGTTCTTTCTTTTGTTTGAAGCTGAGTCTCTGATCATGATAAAGTACAACAAATGGAAACATACTTTCTGAAGGCCATACTTCAAACACTAATGCAACATGCCACAGACCAATCCCAACAGATTGCCCACAGCCAATTCCATTCCCCTTTTATGAGGCAGAGATGCAAGGCAATAACTGCTCTTCTCAGAGGAAGAAGTGGTTAGCTGGAGGGCAGCCGCTTGCCAACTATCTCTGTCACCAGAGCATGAAGGCCCCTTGCAAGGACAAGTGACCCGCCCCGAATGACCATGTTTGCTTCGCCCCAAATTGCTGAAGATTTGGTTGTGCTAAAAAAGGTTATAGGAGCAGTGCTGAGAGAGATGAAATGATTTGGCTTAAAATCAGAAAAAGTCAGAACTTTCTGAGGCTGTTTTTATGTCCCCAAATGCAATGTCCTCTGGAGAAGCCACCATTCTGGTTGGCCAGCAGCCATCAAACGATAGACCCTCCATAATATCCAGTCAAAACCCCAACGTGCCTTTATGACTTATATCCACCACGTTCCCTCACCCTTCCACCCAAGGCACACTCCTCACAGTCTTCTGTGCCCCCAGCTCACCCTCAGGCTCTTCCCTCTGCTTGGGATGCACTGACTGGCCCATATCATCCTTATTAATATTCTATTCACTGTTTGGGACAAAAAGGAGCTCAGACAGTGTCTCTACTATGGGCTTTGGAGTTTGAATGTGCGTGCATACGTGCTAAGTCGCTTCAGTTGTGTCCGACTCGGTACAACTCTATGGATTGTAGCCTGCCAGGCTCCTCTGTCCATGGGGATTCTCCAGGCAAGAATACTGGAGTGGGCTGCCATGCCCTCCGGGGGATCTTCCCAACCCAGGGATTGAACCTTCGTCTCTTATGTCTCCTCCATTGGCAGATGGGTTCTTTACCACTAGTGCCACCTGGGAAGCCCAGAGTCCAAATGACTTGGGTCTAAATCCCAGCTCTTCCACTTCTAGGGCAGGCTACTCAACTTCTCTTGCCTCCATTTCCTTATTTATAAAATGAGGCTAATAATATCCCAGCCTTGCAGAGCTGTTGTAAAGATCTTTTGAGATGTCAGAAGGCTTGTGACACTGAACATAAAGTTCCTGACATATAGCAGGGGCTCAATGAGTGGCTTTAACTATTATTTCCCTTGTGTATACTTTCTTGGGGCAATAATATGGTACTATATTTATGTAGAGATGTAACTCATCTCTCTGCTCAATAGAAACTAAGAAGAAGGTAGGAATTATTTGACACTCCTGTTACTTTCTGTGCCAAACATAAAGCTTTGGACAGAGTAGATTCTTAAAATGTTTTGTTCAGATGAATTAAATATGTCATTTTACTTGCCTTTTCCTCTTGGCAATACCCAACAAAGACAAAAGAAAGTCAAAATTGAAAAAAACGTGGCAAGAAATCATTTCTTCCTACATATTTAGGCCACGTCATATGAGGTTCAGCTTTGGGGTCTTGCCTCTTAAACTGTAAGTTCCCGGGAGTAGGGAGGGCTTTGAGATCATGACCTTTATGTGTGCTTTTGGTATTTAGTGCTCTGCAGGGCACTTGCTGAATATTTAAGTGTTGCTATTCATGATAAAAGCTTGAAGATTGACAGATCAGGGAGCAGAAAGACGACTTGGTAATGGATTTTATTGCAGACAAATGCAGGAGAAAGTCTGCTTAAGGGTTATAATTGTCCTAACTATTCTAGTCACATTCTGAAACACTGTTCTCTCACAAATGAGGCTCTGGGGTTTCTGGGTTTCATCTTTGTCATGAGCTGCTGGGCCCCACTTCTACACAATAGGGAAAGGCCTGGGGTTTGGGCAGTCCCTCTTGTGGAGTACCAGTATAAGGTCCTTTGGGTCAGAATAATCTACATTTTTCTTAGGAGACATCCAGGCTGTAAAGAAGCTGTCACCCAGACTGACTTCTGGTTCCATGTTGGTGACCCTGGCACAATAAATAAAGCTTTGGGCTCAGCAGAGGCAGAGTAGCACAGTGGTTAAGAGCATGAACTCTGGAGCCCTTCTTTCTTGGTTTGCATCTCAGCTCCTCTCCTGTTTCCCTGTGACTTTATGCAAGTTATTCAATGTCATCAAGCCTCAATGTCTCCATCTGTCAAATGGATATGTGATAGTTGTTGTTTTTTGTTGTTCAGTTGCTAAGTTGTGTCCAACTCTTTGTGGCCCCATGGACACGCCAAGCTCTTTTGTCCTTCACTATCTCCCAGAGTTTACTCAAGTTTATGTCCATTGAATTGGTGATGTTATAGTAAGAGTGTCTAACTCGTAGGACTGTTATGATGATCAAAGGTGTTGAACTACACAAATACGTAAAACTGCACCTGAAATATAGTAAGTGCTCTGTAAGTGTTGACTCATTATTTTCGAAGTATAAGGGTTGTTCTCCCAAATCATATGAAAAGTTGTGTATCATGTGCTTCTTTTGTGCCTCCATTTGGTCAGTCCTCATCCCTGGGTCTGAGGTGAGCCCGGGGTGGAGGGGGGAAATGTCTGCTCTGGTGTAGGCAGGAGACTAAGGGAATGTGGCAGCAAGGATGACATAAGGGGTACAGATCTGGAGATACATAAATGCAGTAGTGGTGGTTACATGTGCAGCTGAGGGACAGGGAAGATCCAGAGGTGTCTCCCAGGTGATTGAGACCCAGGATCTGTTGGTGGTGACACCATGAAAAGAGAGGTTCATATGAGGAGACTGGGCTTGAGAAGTCAGTAGAATATTGGGATGGCATGTAGAGCTGTCTAAAAAGTGTTGCAAATGTAACTCTGGAACTTGGGAGAGAGGTCCAAAGAGAGCTGTAGATTTAGGAGTCACCAGAGTCAGACACAACTTAGTGACTAAACAACAGCAACAGCAATGTTTGCAGTGAATGCTACGAGAACCAGTGAAATTCTTCAGATGGCTTACAGCCAACTGTCCAGTATCTAGACCATGACTGGATAATCAATATTTTAGGCTTTGTAGGCCATATGATCTTTATTGCTAGTGCTCAACTCTGGCATTTTGGCTTGAAAGCCACCGTGGACAATACATAAGCAAAAGAATGTGGCTGTGTTCCAACAAAACTTAATTTACAAAAATCCACGGGCTATAATTTGCCCCAACCTGCTCCAGACCAACATCTTACACATAGTAAGTAAATTTACACAATAAAATTGTATTGGCTTAATCTACTAGCTACAGAAGTTGTCTAAAGTTGAGATTTTTTAGAATAAGTAAATTTTTAGGAATTTAAACTTTTGTTAGGAATACACCAACACACACACTAAAGCAAGCAGGAGAGAGGGTGTTTGGGTTTCTGGTGCCATACATGAAATAAGGGGGGCTTCCCAGGTGGCGCCGGTGGTAAAGAACCCACCTGCCAAAGACAGAGGGCTTGATCTCTGGGTTGGGAAGATCCCTTGGAGAAGGGCATGGCAACCCACTCCAGCATTCTTACCTAGGGAATCCCATGGACAGAGGAGTCTGGCAAGCTCCAGTCCATAGGGTCGTAAAGAGTTGGACATGACTGAAGTGACTTAGCATGCACACGTGCACATAAAATACGAAGCCCCAAATTAGAGATGTGCCCTTTAATTTCAAAGTATACAGCTGAAACCTGTTCTGAACCTAGGTTCTAGGCCTTCAGCCAAGTGTGATAAATCAGACTGGTAAATTACGGGGCGAGGTGATGAGAGAACCATTCAATGTTAAACCCCCAAGGACCAGGGCTGGTGGGGAAGGTGAGGTCCTGGCTTCTTGGAGAGCTCTTAGGAATCCAGGGTGGCACTCTCATCAAGTCCAGGAAATTGACCACAAATGTGTTAAATAATTAAGACACTTCCCACAAGTATTTGTAACTACCATTACAAAGAAGCAGAGACAGGAAGAAATGGGAGGAAATGAAAAAGAAGATGAAGAATTGGAGCCATGTAAGGGAGTACGCATTTTGCACTCAGGGAAGTAGTCATAGAAAAGTTGAGGGAAAGAGGGAGAGATTGACTGAGACCCCCAACCCTTCCCTCCAAACAACAGAGAGATGCAACAGATTGTAAACAGTAGTTGAAACAGACAACCCAAGGGCTGAGGGGTTCAGCTACTGAATCAGGGCTGATGATGTGCTCCCTCCTTTGTGTCTTATATTTTTGGCTGGTGGATCAAACCCCTGAAGTCGGTCGCTTCTGTTTGAAGACTGAAGCTGCACAACTCAACTCCCTGGCCACATTCCTGGGGCTGATTCTGGGGTCTTGGATGTCAAGTAAAGGGAGACAGCCTAGAAGAGAGGCTCATATTTGACCACAGGTTGTGAATGACTTCTTTATCTGTTTCCAAAAAAAATGTGTAAGAGTGAAGAAGCCCACAGCTCCTGGGCAGTCAATGTGGCTTGAGATAGAGTGTGGTCTGTGGCTGCAATGACGGCAGCAGCTGTGTGCCAGTTTGGGTACAGATGTACATATAAGCACCCATGCATGTAGAGACACACATTCCCACGCATGTATGTGTGTATATACACACATATATGTGTATATTATATGTGTGTGTATACATTGACAAGTTTTTAATTTTTATTTAGTTAGTTAGTTACTTATTTTTTGGCTGCACTGGGTTTTCTTTGCTGCTCGTGGGTTTTCCCTTGTTGTGGCAAGAGAGGCTTTTCTCTAGTTGCAGAGCATGGGCTTCTCACTGCAGTGGCTTCTTATGTTGCAGAGCATGGGCTCTAGGTGTATAGGCTTCAGTAGTTGTGGCACACAGATTTAGTTGCCCTGTGGCATGTGGAATCTTCCCAGACTAGGGATGGAACCCATGTCCCCTGCGCTGGTGGGTGTATTCTTAACCACTGGACCACCAGGGAAGTCCCCACATAACTTTTTGGCCATTGGGAAATTAGAGGATGTGATTCAGGAAGAGGCTTGAAATGTCTTGGGTGACTGGGTTTTTACCCTCCTTTGTGCTTCTTTCATTGCCATAAGGAAGACATGCCCCAGAGGAATGAGAACTATGTGAAACAGACCTGAACCTAATTCATGGCCTGGAGTTAAGCCTAACTGAACCTAGTCTAGATCAACCAAACTTCAGCTAATCTCTAGCCTAATAAATTATGTGATAGTCTTTTACTTAGGAAAAGCTGGAGTTACACTTGCTCACAAAGAGGAAAAGGACTGATTACTACTGTCTAGTTTTTGTGATCTGGTTTTAAGGATTAGTCATACAAACATTGGAGAAGGAAGTGGCAACCCACTCCAGTACTCTTGCTTGGAAAATTCCATGGACAGAGGAGCCTGGTAGGCTATAGTCCATTGGATCACAAAGGGTCAGACATGACTGAGCAACTTCATGTCATCATACAAACATGAAACAATACATCATGGGGAGTGGCATTGCTCATTGGAAAAGACCCTGATGGTGGGAAAGATTAAGAGCAGAAGGAGAAGGAGGTGATAGAGGATGAGATGGCTGGATGGCATCATTGACTCAACAGACATGAGTTTGAACAAACTCTGAGAGATAGTGAAAGACAAGGAAGCCTGGCATGCTGCAATCCATGGAATTGTAAAAGCGTCAGACACAACTGAGTGACTGAACAGCAAAGTACTGAAATATGGTAGTGAGGTTGATGCTGAAAGTAAATACATTGAAACTGAAGTCATGTGAAGGGTGATGGCTGAGCTCTTCTGCTTGAATTTCATATCAGATCTGAATGAAGAAAAGTCCTCCAACAGCTGAAGTGAGGAGGGGCCCTCTTCTGATGGCCCATCCCATGAGCATGAACTCTTAGAATCCTCTCACTGAGAGAGGGTTCCCGAGTTCATCTGGCCCAGTTTCTTGTCCCCTGTACAAATGCATTCTGTGGCATCCTTGATGGAAGCTGATCCAAATTTAGTCACTTACCTATGTAATCTTGGATAACTACAGAAAATGTTGAAGTCAGACAGACTTGGTTTTACACCCCAGCATTGTGACCTTAAGAATTTACTCATCTTTGAATCTTTCATCTCCACTAGAAAACAGAGATAATAAGGATGCCTACCTCACAGAGCTGTTGGGAGAGTTAACTAGATAACAGAATGACACATTTGTCACAGCATCTGGCACCAAATGCAGTGGCTCCCTTCCTGATTTGTGTGTGTGTGTGTGCACTTGCTTAGTCACTGGGTCATTACTGACTCTTTGCGACCCCATCGACTGTAGCCCACCAGGCTCCTCTGTCCATGGGGATTCTCCAGGCAAGAATACTGGAGCTTGTCACCATTTGCTTCTCCAGGGGATCTTCCCGACCCAGGGATTGAACCGACGTCTCTTATGTCTCCTGCATTGGCAGGAGGATTCTTTACCACTACACCACCTGGACCAGCACAGAAAACTCCAACCCTCTGCCATACAAAAGCCTTCTGATATCTCTATAAAGGGAGAACCAAGCTGAGCTCCAACCTGGTCCCTGCAATGTCCAGATGCTGAGCCTGCTGGCCTGAATCAAGTGTCTCCTTCCAAACTCATTTGATGGATGGGGCATTTCAATTTTAAGTTATAGATCATCAGCACATTTGACTATCTCTGGACTAGAAAAACATCAGAGGCAATTATTGACTGTTTATTGATTTAATCAGACAGTTTCACACAAATTATAGTCCATAAAATTCCGAACTTCTTGTAGTCACCCACAAGCAGAGTTTCATTGTAACTTAAAATGGAAACTACCCATCATTCCTATATCTGGAAAAGCAGAGATGGAGCAGTGTGAGCAATGATGCATGGGAATGGAGAAGGGGATGGTTCAGAGAACAGAAGGCAAGTTCTAAGTGAGCTGTACTGTAGATGTGAGTGAAGAGAAGAGAGGACAAGAAAAGGAGATTGGGGACAGGTCAGGAACACCTCGAATAACATGAGGAGTTTGAAATTTGAAGGCATTGGTAAACCATTGAAAGATTTTGAGCAAGAAAATGGCATGGTCAGAGCTTTGCTTCCAGAAGATAACTCTGGGAAGGAGGGACTGGATTGGTTTGGTAGCAGACAGAGCAACTAGGGACGGAAGAATACTTAAGAGTCTATTGCAGTCATCTGGACAAGAGGTGATAAAAGTTGTGCTCGGGTTCTGGAAAATAGAGAACAAATATGAGACATATTGTAGTGAAAAATCTCTAGGGCTTATTGACTGGTCAGGGAAGGCAAAGAGAGAGGGAAGGATGACTCAGATTTTAAGCCTGGGGAAAGTGACTGAGTTATCTAATTTAACAAGCAGGATGTGGAGCATACCTGGCATCACCAGGTCTTTCTCATTTAATTTTAATGCGTATATATGTGTGTATATAGCTCCATGTACATATAGAATAGTATAAAATCAATAACCCAATACACACATACACACACATACACATTCTCTCTCTCTTCCAATTCAATATTCATTAATTTTAACTATGTGTAATTACAGTGAAATGAGAGTATGGAGGCTTTCTAACTTCATCTGAGAAATTACACTTTTCATACTGACAGTGTAGGGATTATATTTTAGGATTTTGAAACTGTTGTTAGTCCTGCTGATAATGGTAGCTGCAGTTGACTGAGTACTCACGTGCCAGTGCTTCTCACACATCACCTCATCTGTCGGCACAACAGACTGTGAGATGGACACTGTTAAGGGTCTTCCCAAACCACTCCCAATTCCATCTTCCCTTACTTCCCGCAGTAAAGGCTCACCTCCTTGGCCACACAGCCCAGGTCTGCACAAGGAGAACGTAAATGATACCTGCTTGGAATGTTCTAGATAAGACAATGGCCTCCTGATAGCAGGATAAGAGGAGACTGAGCTGGCACTTCCTCTGTCCTCATATTCCTGGCTTGAATATGCAAATATGCTTAAAACTGGGACAGCCATTTGTGACCATAGGTGACACACATATAGATGAAAAGCCAATGGCTCAGGATGTCGGAATATAAACTGTGTGACCTCAGTGACATTGTTGAGCCACTGAACAAGCCTTGGAGCCACTATGTCTAGGCCTCTTGATAAGTGAGACAATGAATAACTGCTATGTTCAAACCACCATTGGTTGTTCTTCTATTATTTAAAAAAAAAAAATGCATCCAGATGTTCACTTGCTTGCCTGGGCCCAAGCCAGAAAATGGTGGACCTGCGAGTAAAATCCAGGTCTTTCTGACTCCAAAATGATACTATTAGCTCTTGCACATCCTCCCTTCCAATACCCATACACAGAACAATGTGAAGGGCTTATTTTATAGTGTGATGGATGCATCTGCTGTCTTTTTCATGGTCTCTATTGCTCACTTCTTCCTCCACCATTTTGGATGCCTCAGAAGTGTCAAACACTGAATGAAATCCTAGGAGATGGTAAGATGATTATGATTGAGTCCCTGTCCTCAAGTTGTTCACAATGTAGAAGAGAGGTTGGCAAGCTATGGCCCATGGGCCCAGTTTGGTTCACTCGTTTTTGTACAACCTGCCAGCTAACAGCAATTGTTATATTGTCAAATGGTTGAAAGAAAATCAAAACATAAAAATTATAAGAAATTCAAATTCCAATTTAGTGTTCATAAATACAATTATTTTAAAACACAGCCATGCTCATTTGTTTAGGTATTATCTACGGCTCCAACAGCAGAGTTGAACGGTTACTACAGAGATCATATGGCTTGCTAAACCTGAAATATTTGCTACCTGGCCCTTTACAGAAAAAGTTTGCTGACTCTTGGTCTGGAGGGGTGGCAGCATCTAGAGAAGAATTAGGCAAATGACCAACTCATTTGAGAGAAGGAATGTACACTGAGATACTTAGAAAAATTTTCCCAAACAGGAGAGTCCAAAGCTCTGAGTCTTATCAAAAGACTTTTCCCCTGAAAGATAGATTCTAAAAGAAGTTGGAGGTGGGGGTGGACTGCAATGAAGAAGTTGGAGGTGAGGGTGGACTGCAATGTCTGTCAGGTTGATGCAACTTTGTCTAATGAGTATCTTTTGTTACTTGTTGTTCCTTAGACACAGGACCATGTGCTCCAGTAGGTTTGAACTCCACCCAAACAGAGAGAACAGGTCATGAATTCTTTTAATGCACACTATAAAATTACCTTGGAAAAAATTGATTGACCTTTTAATTAAGGCCCTCAGAGCCTCCCACATATTGGCTTTTGCCTGAAACTCTTATGCTGGAGATTTTTGTGAGCACGTGAACCATCCCTCTCAAATCCTAGTTCCTGTCAAGCAGGACTTGCTGTCCTCAGGGACACCGCATACCTTGTACACATCACTGCATTGGTGGAAAAGACTTTTCTATGAACCTAACTCTAAAAATCAATAGAATGTTTAATTCTTTCTTTTTTTCTAAAGGAAAGTGCCAGAGAGCCTCTTGCAGTAATAATGGTGCTTGTTGTCTGCATGTAATCACACAACTGATTGCTTTTTTGTCCATTTTGATTCTGACTCTTAAAATAGCCATGACCTAAATAATTTGATTTTAATGAATAAAAATGATGAAACTGTGTAAAACTACACTTCTGATGTACTAACAAAAGAGACTTTTGAGCTCAATAAACTCACTCCCTTTTTGTCTTTATTTTACAGATTAGGACACTGAACTTAGCCAGAAAGACAGCTTGTCAGTGGCAGATCATGTACGCTTTCCAGTTGTGATGAAAACAAAGACCAAGACTACCTGGCACCTTTGTCAATCACACATGTGGTTTCTGGATGAGGTGAGTCTGTAATTTGTTATCCAAACTGAAATCCTTTGGTTCAACAGGCACAAAGCAAAACTGTTCATCAAGACCAGTGGTCACCCTATAGGTAGGTAAGGCAGGTGCAACAGGTCATGTAGGCCTTTGGACTCATTCTTTTTTAATTTTTATTTTATATTGGAGTGTAGTTGATTCGTAATGTTATATTAGTTTCAGGTGTACAACAAGGTGATTCAGTTATATATATATATATATATATATGTATATACACACATATGTCCATTCTTTTTCAAATTCTTTTCTCATTTAGATTATTACAGAATATTGAGTAGAGTTTCCTGTGCTATACAGTAGTGTGTTATGTTAATCCCAAACTCCTTATTTATCCCTTCCCTACACCTTTCCACTTTGGTAACCATAAGTTTGTTTTCAAAGTCTGTAAGTCTTTTTCTGTTTTGTAAATAAGTTCATTTGTGTCATTTTTTTTTTAGATTCGACATATAAATGATATCTTATGATATTAGTCTTTTTCTGTCTGACTTACTTCACTTAATATGGTAACTTCTATTTATAGATCCGTCCATGTTGCTGAAAATGGCATTATTTTATTCTTTTTTTTATGACTAATACTCCATTGTATATGTGTACCACATATTCTTTATCCATTCCTCTGTCAACAGACATTTAGGTTGCTTCCATATCTTGGCTGTTGTAAATAGTGCTGCTGTGAACGTTGGGATACATGTATGTTTTCAAATTATGGTTTTCTCCAGATATATGCCCAAGAGTGGGACTGTTGGATCATATTTGCAACTCTATTTAGTTTTTTAAGGAACCTCCATACTGTTCTCCATAGTGGTTGTAGTTGTACCAATTTACATTCCCACCAACAATGTAGAAGGGTTCCCTTTTCTCTGCACCCTCTCCAGCATTTATTGTTTGCAGACTCATTCTGGTAATCAGGTGTGTCTCTAAAACGTACTTCTATTTCCTGACTTATACCTCTAGTCCTTTCGATCTTGTAAACTTTGTACTTGATGAGGGCCAGGTCCCTGGAACAGTTTTGAGATCCAGTCCTGGTTACTCCCACTGATTGCTGGTTTTATTGCTGCTCTGATTGCCCAGAGCTTGAGCAATGGAGAAATCAGGAGCTGGATCAAAGAGGAGAACATGGATGTGACAGGTGCTCCTACATACAGCAATTCTCACTTTCCAAGGTGCACATTCCTGTCTTTAGGTCCAGGGAGAATGTTTTCAAACAGGACTGGTGGCTCATTCTAGACAAGCTAGCATAAGATATTCAGGCAGAGGATGAAAGAGAAGGTAGATTTTTTTTCTAGACATTGAGTGTGTGTTTTGTTGGGTTTTGTTTTTAGAAAAGTGTAGCAGTTAATCAATGTTTATTGATTATCACTGGCGGACTCATCTCTGAGCTGTGTAGGAAAACTAAAAAATATGACAAGAGAAGGAAAGAAAATACAATCATTCTATTATTGCTTGTGGTAAAGAACTAACTAAGGGGATAGCGAGCTAAGGGCATTAAAATGGTACTATACTTGTGGTGTTGGAGAAGACTCTTGAGAGTCCCTGGGACTGCAAGGAGATCCAACCAGTCCATCCTAAAAGAAATCGGTCCTGAATATTCATTAGAAGGACTGATGCTGAAGCTGAAACTCCAATACTTTGGCCACCTGATGCGAAGAACTGACTAACTGGAAAAGACCCCGATGTTGGGAAAAGATTGAAGGCAGGAGGAGAAGGGGACCACAGAGGATGAGATGGTTGGATGGTATCACCGACTCGATGGACATGAGTTTGAGTAAGCTCCGGGAGTTGGTGATGGACAGGGAAGCCTAGCATGCTGCAGTTCATGGGGTCACAAAGAGTCGGACACAACTGAGCAACTGAACTGATACTTGTAAAGGCGACTGTTAGAACAAAAATAAAAATCTTTCTAAATATCAGAGTTACAAGATACAAAATAACTATAGACTACATAATGAAAGATTTTTAAAAACTAGAGCTATTCAATCACAATATAGTACAATTAATATAACAGAACAAAGACCAAGCATATTTGACCTGTTATTAGAGTAAATTTTATTGTGATAAAATGATTTTCAGAATGAATCACAAAGCAAACCCAACCCTATGTTATATGTAAGAAACACATCTAAAACAAAACCACAGAAAAACAAATATGCACCAGGGAAATATAAACACAAAGAAAGCAAAGGTAGTTATCTCAATATCAGATAAGATGGAGTTCAGGACAGATATACCCAACTGAATGTAGAGTTCCAGAGAATAGCAAGGAGAGATAAGCAAGGCCTTCTTAAGTGAACAGGGCAAAGAAGCAGAGGAAAATGATAGAATGGGAAAGACTGGAGATTTCTTTAACAATCTCTTCAAGATCTCTCCTTGATTGGAGATATCAAGGGAACATTTCATGCAAGCATGGGCATGATAAAGGACAGAAATGGTAAGGACCTAACAGAAGCAGAAGAGATTAAAAAGAGGTGGCAAGAATACACAGAAGAACTATACAAAAAACTATATTAATGATCTAGATAACCACAATGGTGTAGTCACTCACCCGGAGCCTGACATCCTAGAGTCTGAAGTCAAGTGGGCCTTATGAAACATCGCTACAAACAAGACTAGTAGAGGTGATGAAATTCCAGCTGAACTATTTCAAATCCTAAAAGATTATGTTATTAAAGTGCTACACCCAATATGTCAGAAATCTGGAAAACTCAGCAGTGGCCACAGGACTGGAAAAGGTAGTTTTCATTCCAATCCCAAAGAAGGGCAATGCCAAAGAATGTTCAAACCACTGTATAATTGTGCTCATTTCCCATGCTAGTAAGGTTATGCTCAAAATCCTTCAAACTAGGCTTCAACAGTACGTGAACTGAGAACGTCCAGATATACAGGCTGGGTTTAGAAATGGCAGAGGAGCCAGAGATCAAATTGCCAACATTCGTTGGATCATAGAGAAAGCAAGGGAATTCCAGAAAAACATCTACTTCTGCTTCATTGACTATGCTTAAGCTTTTGACTGTGTGGATCACAACAAACTGTGGAAAATTCTTAAAGAGATGGGAACACCAGACCACCTTACTTGTCTCCTGAGAAACCTATCTACAGGTGAAGCAGAAACCGTCAAAACCAGACATGGAACAACTGACTGGTTCAAAACTGGGAAAGGAGTATGACAAGGCTATGTATTGTCACCCTGTTTCTTTAACTTATATGCATAATACATCATGTGAAATGCTGAGCTGGATGAATCACAGGCTGGAATCAAGGTTGCTGGGAGAAATATCAATAACCTCAGATACACAGATGATACCACTCTAATGGCAGAAAGTGAAGAGAACTAAAGAGTTTCTTGATAGGGATGAAAGAGGAGAGTGAAAAAGCTGGCTTAAAGCTCAACATTAAAAAAACTAAGACCATGGCATCTGGTCCCATCACTCCATAGATGAGGAAAAGTGGAAGCAGTGGCAGATTTTATTTTCTTGGGCTCCAAAATCACTGTGGATGGTGACTGTGGCCATTAAATTAAAAGATGCTTACTCCTTGGATGGAAAACTATACAAACCTAGACAGCATATTAAAAAGCAGAGACATCACTCTGCCAACAAATATCCATACAGTCAAAGCTATGGCTTTTTCAGTAGTCATGTACAGATGTGAGAGTTGGACCATAAAGAAGACTGAGTGCTGAAGAATTGATTCTTTCGAATTGTGGTGCTGGAGAAGATGCTTGAGAATCCCTTGGACAGCAAGGAGATCAAACCAGTCAATTCTAAAGGAGATCAACTCTGAATATTCATTGGAAGGACTGATGCTGAAGCTGAAGCTGCAATACTTTGGCCATTTGATGTGAAGAGCCGACTCGTTGGAAAAGACCCTGATGCTGGAAAGATTGAAGGCAAAAGGAGAAGAGGGCAGCAGAGGATGAGATGGTTAGATAACATCACCGACTCAAAGGACATGAATCTGAGCAAATTTCTGGAGATGGTGAAGGACAGGGAAGCCTGTGTGCTGCAGTCCATTGGGTTGCAAAGAGTTGGACACAGCTTAGTGACTGAACAACAACAGGATAGATAAGATAACATTCAGTACAAAGATCATTAAATGAAAAAGAAGGATATATTGTAATCTAAGGAGTATAATTCAATAAAGACAATATTTTCTTCCAACTTTACTGAAATACAGTTGACAAATGACATTGTGTAATTTTAAGGTATACAGCATGATGAGATATATATATATATATATATATATATATATATATATATATATAAAATGTGAAATGGTTATTGCAGTAATGTTGCTTAACACATGTCACCTCACATAGTTACTTTTTGTGCTGAAAACTTTTAAGATCTACTGTCTTAGCACATTTCAAGTACGCAATATAATATTTTAACTATAGTCACCATGCTGTATATGAGAACTCCAGAAGTTACTCATTTTATAGCAAAAAATTTCTACCTTTGATCTTTCTATTTTCTCCACCCCCCAGTGCCTAGTAACAACTAATCTACTCTGATTTTATGAGTTTGACTAAGACAACATTTGTAAATATCAATACACCAAATAATATAGTTTCCACATTTATAAAGCAGAAGTTACAAGAGATGCAAGAAATAGGCAGACACATATAAGTAGAAGAGGAATATAATTCACTCTGTAAGAATAGACCAAGAAGACAAAAATAAATAAAGATAAGAATGTTTAAGTAACTAATGAGATAGAACTAATTAAACCATGTAACCAAAGAATAAACATTTTGTTTTCCCCAAAAGCTGGAGAATTTTCATAGAAACCAATTGTATATTGACCCATAAATAAATCTTCAATAAATTCTCAAAGTTAGATGCAGTTTGGATAACATTTTGTAACTATTAAATTATATATTATACAATTCACTAAACACTGATAACAAAATAGAAAGGAGAAAGTTCCTTCCAAGTGGAAATTTTTTAAAGGCTCTCTTAAACTCTTAAAGAGGGAAATAAAAACAGAAATGGAAGATTGGCAACAACAATAATGAAAATACTCTTTATGCAGATTTGTGTGCACAGTCTGTTATGGATTGAATGGTGTCTCACCCTCTAATCATATGTGGAAGTTCTACCTTCCAGTACCTCAGAATGTCACCTCTTACAGAGGTAATCAAGTTAAAATGAAGTCATTAGGGTAGGCCCTAAATCAATATGACTAGTGTCCTCATGAAAAGGGGAACTTTGTTCACAAAGACACACACAGGGAGAACACTATGTGAATAAAAAGGCAGAGATTGGGGTGATGCTTCTACAAGCCAAGGAACACCAAAGATTGCCAACAAACCACCAGAAGCCAGGGGAGAGGCACAGAACTCCTCTGTTTTATAGCTTTAGAAGAAACTAACCCTACCAACAACTTGATCTTTGACATCTTGCCTGCAGAACTGTGAGACAATGTGTTTCTGTTGTCTAAGCCACCCGGTATACAGTATTTTTTAATGGCAGCCTTAGGAAATGAATACACAGCTAAATCAATGTAGACAGGAAAATCATAGTCAAATAACAAAAAGAGAATAAAAAACAAATGAGTTAAGCACTGTGCTCAAAAAGTTATAAAAAGTATATGAAAATAAACTGAAAGCTATCAGAAATAGTACTAATGATAAAAATAGAAATTAATTAGAAAACAGATAAACAGTACTAATAAATGAATCCCAAATCTAGTTCTCTTTTTAAATTTTTATTTATTTATTTTTGACTGCTCTGGGTCTTTGCGTGCGCTTCCTCTAGTGGCTAGCGGGGGCTTCTCTCTAGTTGGCAATGTGCAGGCTTCTCACTGCAATGGCTTCTCTTATTGTGGAGCAATAGTTGTGGTGCACAGGCTTAGTTGCCCCATGGCATGTGGAATCTTCCTGAACAAGGAATCAAACCCGTGTCCCCTGCATTGACAGGTGGATTCTTAATTACTGAACCACCAGGGACATCCCCAAGTCTAGTTCTTTGAAACAATAAGATAGATAAATCAGTAGAAAACATAATCAGGAAAGAAGGATCAATATACAAACACCAAGTGAAAACTGAAAGGGATAGAAAAAGTTACAAATAAAATATCAATTCTCAAAAAAAATCAATTCTTCCTAATTTAATTTATACATTTAATATGATCATAATAAGATACATGGAGTTTTGTTTTTAATCAAAGAAGCTTATTCCAAAATTCACTTGAAAAAATAAACAAACTAGAATAATAAGAAAAATATTCACAAATAAGATAAATGACTAGCCTTACCACTTATAAAAACATGCAAAGCCTCAATAATACTATCTGACCATAAAAAAGGTGAAATCTTGCCATTTACAACAGCATGGATGGACCTTAAGGGTATTATGGTAAGTGAACTGAGTCAGATGGAAAAAGAGAAATACCATATGACTTCAATTATATGTAGAATATTAAAAAAAAACTAAATAAATGAACAAACACAAGAAAGCGACAACAAAAACATAGATACAAAGAACAGAGTAGGGGTTAACAGAATGGAAATGGGGATGGGAAGAGGGCAAAATGGGTAATGAGCATCAACTGTACAGCGATGGAAACTAAACTTAGGGCGGTAAGTACATTGTAGTAGTTACGGAAGTCTAAATATAATGTTATATAATGTTATAAACCAATGTAACCTCAGTTTAAAAAAAGTCAAGTGCTGGTAAGGATGTGTAATAACTGGAACTCACACTTCTGGTCTGGGTACAAGTTAGAACAATCACTTTGGGGCACATTTGCCAGTGTTTGATAAAGCTAAGCCCTCACTATAACCCAGTATTCCTCTCCCAGTTACATCTTCAACAAAAATCTGTATACATGTGAACCATTATTTGTATTAGCTGCAAACTGAGAACAATGCACATGTCTATCAACAGTAGAATGGATAAAGGTATTTTCACATAATGGAATACTATACAACAATGAAAACAAATATGCTACTGCTATACAGAATGTGTTGGATGAATTCTACTAATGTAATGTTGAAAGAAGCCAGACCTCAAAGAGTATATACTGTATGATTCTGTTTATCGAAGTTCAAACAGTTAAATTTAGTCCATAATATTAGTATTCAGAGTAATGGTAACTTTGGGGAAGAGTAGATGGTAGTAAGTGGAAAGGAATATCAGGGGAGGCTTCTGAGGGGTTGATAATAATTGTTGATCTGGGTGCTGATGGTAAATATGTTCACTTTGGAAAAATTAACCAAGTACTTTCTATATGATACACTGTATTTCAGTGAAAATTTATTAAGTCAAAACAAAAGAATGGAGGCTTAAACATTCCTTCCTTTTTCCTATTGAACCTCACAGGATTAGTTACATCAGGGAGGTGAAAAGGCAATATATTTTAGTTTGAATTACATACTTATAGACTTCCCAGGTGGCTCAGTGGGTAAAGAACCTGTCTGCAATGCAGGAGCATGCCGGAGATATGGGTTCAATTCCTGGGTTGGGAAGATCCCCTGGAGAAGGGCACAGCAGCCTACTCCAGCATTCTTGCTTGGAGAATGCCATGGACAGAGGAGCCTGGTGGGCTACAGTCCATAGGTTGCAAAGAGTCAGACACGACTGAAGCAACTGAGCACAGCAGACACATACTTATAACATGAATCTAGGTTACTTGGGTGGGGAAGGAAATGGCAGCCCACTCCAGTATTCTTGCCTGGAGAATCCCACGGACAGAGGAGCCTGGCAACCCATGGTCCATAGAGACACAGAGAGTTGAACACAACTGAAGCGACTATGCAAGCAAGCAAGATTACTTAGGTGCCTGATTATTTTGTGTATATACAATACATAATGTATAATCAATAACATTTGTGGAACAATTGCAATTTTCTATTCATTTTCTTACTTAATTCTAACACCAAAATACATAGAGTAGCAGGGAGGTCAGCTATTGTCTCAATTTTACAGATGAGAAAATTAAATCCCAAAGAGATTGAGAGACATGCCCAAAGTTACCCAATCAGAATTTGTATGTAATTAAAAAACTATAAAGGCAGCTGGCTATAGGTGTGTAATATACCACATGCATTTTTATCTTCCTTCGCAGTTCAGAAATCCCAGGCAGCAGGAATTTAAGAGCCGAGATCCTTGGGTGCAGCTCTTCCCTGTTCCTTACCCAGGCAGATTGCACAGTCTTTCCATGTTGCAGTCCACACCCACTAATAGACTCTGGATGGAACATGACATTTATCTCCTTCTCATTTGTACCACACAAATGAAGTTAAAATAATGGCACTTTGTTGGCACAGAGGAAAGCCAGTTCCAAAGTGTCCCACTTTTTCTCTTCTATTGAGTGTTCAGAGTTGATGTGAAATAAGTGTTCTGGCCCAGTTTGAGAACATAGCCTGGTTGTGTTGTGAAGATCAGGACTTACCTTCCAACAAGTGGTTAGGAATGGGGCCTCTCATAGTCCCAGATCCTGGAAAAAAGTCCTGGAGTGATCATCTCTGAGGGTTGAAGCAAAAAGGAGACTGAGCTGGTGACTGGCTGCAAGTTCCCACTGAGACCCCAAGGGACTACAGTGGGAAAGAGGCTGGACCAGAAGTTGGAGGACCTGGTTGAAGTCTTCACTCTGATAACCACTAACTGTGGGAACCTGAGCAAACCACAAACCACATCATCACACAATGTCATGTAAAGAGCCCTGGACTTGGAGTCAGACAAATTTGAATTCCAATTGGGCATCTTCCCAGCTGTGTAAGCTTGGCTCAGCTGTCACCATTTCTGATCTCATTTTCCTCATCTGTAAACCAAAGGGACTGTGTGGATGCTCTTAAGGAGCCATTTCCTGCTAGTTCATATTAGATTTCTGAAGATCCACGTCCCCATCTGTGAAGTGGGGGTGACTGATTTATGCCCGTTTATTAGGTTGTTGAGAGAGACAACGGGAGCAGGCAGCAGTAGGCACCTGGGAGGTTTTCTTAGTATTAAATTGAGAGCTGCTCCCTAGATTCTTAGCAGCATAACCATTAACCCCACTTTCTTTTATGGTCCCTTTGATAGGCTGCATTTTCTTGAAACCATTAGCTTACATTACCTGCCTCTTAAAGATCTGTTCATCCCTCAGTGAAAGGGCAATTCAATCATCACATGGAACCAACAGAACAGCATTCCAGTGGCTACCAGGGGGAGGGAGAAGTCCTTTTGTGTTCTAATTTCACCCACTGCTCCACCAGCCTCAGGCCTAAGCAGCAGGAGAGTAGCCCTGCCCCGGGACACCCAGACACTGAGGTTTACTGCAGGAGAATCAAACTATGCCCCCCTCCCAGTGGGGAGGGGCCGGAACTCCACTGTAGGAGGGGCTAGAACATTCAGAACTGTGGGAAAAGGGAATGCTGGCCTCAGTGGTCTCCCTTTCTTCGGTTCATATGACTTCAGGCGTTTTCATGTCCGTGTGGTCACTCTGGGTGGTGGGGGTCTTATAGAATCTCTGCCCTATGGCAATGGACAGGAGCAGAGCAAGACCCTCCCTCTGAACTTGAGGGAACCTTTAGATTGGCTATCTGTAACTCGGGGTGGGGTGAGGGGATGGGAGCGGAGGGAGGGTTAAAGGGGGCACAGCTCCCCCAGAGGCCAGCATGTTAGTTGCAGAAGTGGTCAAAGGGAGCCCCAGGAGGCCAGAGGTTGCAGGTTTGGAGAGACTAGGCTATGAGGTCATGCTCCAAGCGTAGAGAGTGTCCCATTGGAGTCCTCAGGCTGTATTGAATCAAATAGTGTCCCCGCAAAACTTCATGTCCACCTGGATCCTCAGAATGTGGACCTTATTTGGAAATAGAGTCTTAGCAGATGTCATACTAGATTAGAGTGAACCCTAATCCCATGACTGGTGTACTTTTAACAAGAGAGAAATTTGGACAGAGAAACACAGAGACACAGAGGAAAAGGCCATGTGAAGTCAGAGGTAGGGATTGGACTGTTACAGCTGCAAGTATCTCCAGCAATTGCTGGCAACCACCAGAAGCTGGGAGGAGGCAAGAAGAATTCTTCCCTGAATCCTTCAGAGGGAGCATGGCCCTGCCAACACCTTGATTTTAGACTTTTAGCCTCTCTAAATGTGAGAGAATGCATTTCTGTTGTTTAAAGCCAACAGTTTGTGGTGCTTTGCTACAGCAGTCTTGGGAAGCTAATATAGGGTCCAAGCTTTGATTCTTCTTATGATCCTGCCTATAGCTTAGACCATGCTTCTCCCACCCTGTACTTAATTCTGTGATTCATTCCACCAGCAGCTCAGACAGACATAAATTTAAAGAGTCCCTCTTGAAGGGGACATATGTACGCCTATGGCTGATACATGTTAATATTTGACAGAAAACAACAAAATTCTGTAAAGCAATTACCCTTCAATTGGAAAATAAATAAATTAAAAAAATAATAAAGAGTCCCTCTTCCAGAAGAGAAAGGCACCCAGCCAGGCAACCAGCCAACACCACATCGTGGCTCTGAACCTACATGAAAAGAGGGACTGTCTTGTCTCCCATATGCTGCCTATTTTGCACTCATCTTTGCAGGTCCAGGTAGAATCTCAGGGTTTATACAGACCTTAAAGATCCCTGTCTCTTGAGAAACCTGTATGCAGGTCAGGAAGCAACAGTTAGAACTGGACATGGAACAACAGACTGGCTCCAAATAGGAAAAGGAGTATGTCAAGGCTGTATATTGTCACCCTGCTTATTTAACTTATATGCAGAGTACATCATGAGAAACGCTGGGCTGGAAGAAACATAAGCTGGAATCAAGATTGCCAGGAGAAATATCAATAACCTCAGATATGCAGATGACACCACCCTTATGACAGAAAGTGAAGAAGAACTAAAGAGCCTCTTGATGAAAGTGAAAGAGGAGAGTGAAAAAGTTGGCTTAAAGCTCAACATTCAGAAAACTAAGATCATGGCATCTGGTCCCATCACTTCATGGGAAATAGATGGGGAAACAGTGGAAACAGTGTCAGACTTTATTTTTGGGGGCTGCAAAATCACTGCTGATGGTGATTGCAGCCATGAAATTAAAAGATGCTTACTCCTTGGAAGGAAGGTTATGGCCAACCTAGATAGCATATTTAAAAGCAGAGACATTACTTTGCCAACAAAGGTCCGTCTAGTCAAGGCTATGGTTTTTCCAGTGGTCATGTATGGATGTGAGAGTTGGACGGTGAAGAAAGCTGAGCACCGCAGAATTGATGCTTTTGAACTTTGGTGTTGGAGAAGACTCTTGAGAGTCCCTTGGACTGAAAGGAGTTCCAATCAATCCATCCTAAAGGAGATCAATCCTGGGTATTCATTGGAAGGACTGATGTTGCAGCTGAAACTCCAGTACTTTGGCCACCTCATGCGAAGAGTTGCCTCATTGGAAAAGACCCTAATGCTGGGTAGGATTAGGGGCAGGAGGAGAAGGGGACGACAGAGGATGAGATGGTTGGATGGCATCACCGATTCGATGGACATGGGTTTGGGTGGACTCCGGGAGTTGGTGATGGACAGAGAGGCCTGGCATGCTGCAATTCATGGGGTCACAAAGAGTCGGACACAACTGAGCGACTGAACTGAACTGAACTGAAGTAAAAATCCCTGGTCCCCACTGAATGTGTTTAGGGGGAACAACTGACTCAAACCATCTACCCTGGCCAGGCACCATAGTAACCACTTCCATGAGTTATTTTATGACATGAGGTCCTGGTAAGGAACAGGGAACTAACAAGCCACCACCAAGAAAAGGTCAAAAGGAGATCCCATGTGTCCTACCAACCTCCCAGAATCCTCTTCATTGGAATCCATTTTGGACTGAGCAATGCGTGTGCCACCAGGAAGGACCTGGAGTCAGAGTGATTGGACAGAGACAACCCAGAAACTAATTCCATCACCATAAAACCTGAGACTGTGAGTCCCATGGCAGAGTCCTCCTGGATTCCCCTTACCCTCTTGCTCTCTGCCTGGGCACCCCTTACCAATAACATCTCTTGCTTTGTCAGCTCGTGTGTCTCCTTAGATAATTCATTTCCGAGTGTTAGACAAGAGCTCACTCTTCAGCCCCGGAAGGGGTTCCCCTTCCTGCAACAAATGCATGACTCCTCTGGTCAGTATCCCCAGCAAAAGGTCACCTCACCTCCTGCCTGGGTCCTCCTGGAATCTTCATAAAGTCTTACTGCTCCTTACTTCTTCCACTCCACAAATATCACTGATGACCTGTGTGCCAGCTCTATGCAGCAAGCAGATTCAGTCCCTGCACCTATGAAGCTCACATTCCAGGGTAGATTTGAGCCTGGAAAACCCTTCCTTTGCTGGGCCCCAATCTGCTTCCAAAGCAAGTCTGTTCTTGGTCTAGCTGGATGGGAGTTGTAGCAGTGAACCTGCACCACTCTCTTTAGGCCAGAGCACAGCCTACCGTCACGTCTTGACTGAAGCAGGCATCAGGAAACACAAAGACTGTTGAAATGGCATCTTTCTCCCCTCTGGTCAGCTTGGATTGCTGTAATAGTCCCCAGATCCATTTCACAAGGCAATCGGTATTTAAAACACTGTAACCTCGAGAGAGGGGCAACTTCCATGCTTTATTAATCTCCAAATCAAATTAAGTCTCTGAGTCATACCTTGTCATATATTTTCAAGGTTTATTAGCACACCTGTATTTGACAAAAAGCAATACAGGTATGTAAATTATACAATGTGGCATACTAATTAAAATGATGCTTCTAATACACTGTATATTTTATTGTATATGAAAATCTTCTGTAGGTTAGTAAAATTAATTGAACAATCTGATGACATTTCATGGATGTTTAGAGCTGGCACCCTTAATAGTTAACTAGTATTCTCATTTTTATAACAGAGGAAATTAAAGTAGAAAGAGCTAAACTAACTTGTTACAGAAATAAAGATTGATAAAAGACTCAAACTCAGATCTCTGGGTAACTCCCCAGCAGCCTGGTGAGACTGATTCCCATTTTATAAATGATGCCCTTAAGAAGTGAAGGCTTAGCTGGTTAGCCAGGGTCACGTGGCTGGTGTTCCTATGTGTGTGAAGTAGACTATTCTTTTAGTATGAGGTGTACACCTTGACAGAACTTCCCGGGTAATGCTAATGGTAAAGAACCTGCCTGACAGTGCAGGAGACATAAGACACTCGAGTTTGATCCCTGGGTTGGGAATATCCTCTGGAGGAGAGCATGGCAGCCCACCCTAGTATTCTTGCCTAGAGAATGCCATGGACAGAGGAGCCTGGTGGGCCACAGTTCATAGGGTTGCAAAGAGTTGGACATGGCTAAAGTGATTTAGCACGCAAGCAAGCATGCACACCTTCACAGCTGAAGAGAGATAGAGACCATGTAACATGTGTTTCTTTTCTACTTTAAAATTCTATGGTAGGGGACCTCCCTGGTGATCCAACGTTTAGACTCGATGCTCTCAATACAGGGGCCATAGGCTCAATCCCTGGTTGGGGAACTAAGGTCCCACATGCAGCATGGCACAGCCAAAACAAAATTGGTGGTGGGAGTCGGTCTTCTATTGATGAATAATGGCATAATAGACCTTAATACAGAGGGAACCAAGGCTGGCTCTGAGAGGCCATCTTCCCACTGCCTAGGGTGGTCAAGATGAATCTTCATCTGCTGTCAATAAGATGGGCCTGGGACAATGTTTAGACGTGTCCAACTCTTTGCGACCCCCTGGACTGTAGCTCACCAGGTCCCTCTGTCCATGGGATTCTCCAAGCAAGAATACTGGAGTGGGTAGCCATTCCCTTCCCCAGTGGGACAATGCAAGGCCATGTATTTATTTCTCTGCTCAGGGAAACTCTCAGGGTTAACAAGGGCCCCTACACGGGAGACTGTAAGGGATCCATGCCAAGTAGGAAACTGGTTCAAGGAAGCCAGCCTCATGAAGGAGACCCCAGAGCATCATGAGGAGTCTAGTCTTGTGTCATGCTCCTGGTCTACATGCCACGTTTCAGTGCTTTGTCCCTGGACCTCTGCTCCACAGACATGTGATAGCACCATATCCTGGTGCCTGGTTTGGTGCCCTCAAGTCTAATCCAGGCTTGTGATCATACAGGGTTGTCAGAGCAGCCAAGAGGGCCTGAACTGAAGCTGGGCTATTCTTGATCGTGTCTTGGGGCTCAGTTCTTCTTGAAGAATGCATGAGCCCATGAACAGTTCTAGGGAAGTTTGGTGCCTACCATAGGTGAGGCGACGAAGTGGGCTGAAGCTGGAGGAGAAAGAGCTAACACCAGTTCATTCATTTATTTGATTCATCTGTTCAGGAAATACTTATTGAATATTTACCACATACCATTCATGCTTCAGGGAGCTGCTAGATAAGGGAGCTGCTAGATACGGCAGTAAACAAACAAGATCCCTGTTCTCATGGAGCTTCTGTTCCAGGAGAGACAGACAATAAGGAAGCAAACACCTTTCACGTGCAGTGTGTTATCACAAAGTGATAGATCCAATGAAGAAACGCAAAGTACAGTGAAAATACAGCGAGTGATGAGATGTTTTAGGTGAGTTTTAGGTGGGGTGTTCAGACACCTAAAAGAAGGCACAATCAGGCAGAGAACTGGATCAAGTGAAAAAGTAAACCATAGGTATATTGAGGAGGGTATGGCATTCTATTATAAGTGCTGGGAACTGAAAGTGCAAAGACCTGAGAGAGAATGACGCTTGTGGTGCTCAAGGAAAAGCACAGAAGTAGATGAGGCTGGAGAGGAGGCGGGTGGGGGCCTAGAGAGAGCATATGGCTAGACCAGAGAGCCTGATTGTGAACAAGGTGGGGAGAGCATTGGGGGATTTTGTGCAGACTCTCTGGCTATTGCATGAAGAAGAGACCTCTGGAGGCAAGATGGGAAATGGAGCAGCCTGGGAGCCTGCTTCAGGCATCCTTGGGCTAGTGGCTGGATGAGTAGAGGTAGTTGTAAGGTTTGTGGATGATCTTGTTTTGTCTGAAGGTATAAAAACATTTCCCCTGTGCCATTCTGACAGCTTCCGTCCAATAGCTTTTGACAGCTCCCTGAAGTCTCCCTGGATTGGGCAGGAGAGAATCAATGGCTTCCCACTCTCAGTGCTCCCTTTGTCCTTCCTCAGAGGTGAAGGGAGGGAGCGGAATACTGGGGAAGGAGTTAGGAAAACTTAACTCTGTTCCAGCCCTTTAATACTTGGCCTTTGAACTTGGGTACATCACCCAGCATTTCTGAGCCTTCATGTCAGCACTTTTAAAATAGTTCTTATCTTCCCTTTGTTCTCACTTCACAGAATGGTCGATTGTGTCAAAGGAGCTAATTTTACACAGTTAAGAAGCAAGCATGTGAAAAGGACTGTAGTCTTTTGTTTATTTTATCATTATCCTGGCTATTCATAAATAACACCACGTGCTAAGTGGGTGATAAAAATACTTACAAGATATAATCTCAGTAAATTGGAAGCCAACTAACTAGAATTAACCAGTTAAACAGGATCTTTCAAGCAGGTGGAGAGAGGGGAAAATGTATTTATGTAGTCAGGATGGTTTTTCTTCACATTCTAGAGGCTTTAGCTTCACCTCTCATAAACCTCCCTATCTCCAGGAGTAGACGGGACCGATGGTGTTCCAACAATGGTCCACACCACCCATGTCCTCCATCATCAAACCAAGATTTCTTCATAATCCTTTAGCTCTACTAAGTAAGAGAGAAAATGGATCCTGACAGCAAAGCTTGGGAAGTAAAAGCACTCAGGTCATCCCATCCTAGATTGTGCTTTTGTCCATAATTCTTCCTTCACTTGACGCCTTGGCCATGGCTTCTCCATGGCTGTAGTATACTTCCATGCCCCATTGATGTGGGGCTTGATCATATGACTTGCTCTGACCAATGAGATGTGGGAGGAGGTATTGTGCAAGTTCCAAGCTGAGACTTAAAGAGGCTTAGTGAGTTTCTGCAGCCCTCTTGGAGCCTATGTTCTGCATTGTGAGAGTAACATGCCCCAGCCCTGATGGAAGACACACAGAGGAGATCTGAAACATCCCAAAGCACGAGTCCAATCTCATTTATTGAATGCTTCTAAACCCAGCTGAGAATGGCCAACTACGGTTGACCCATGATTAGGAAATGACTGCTTATTTGTTGTAAGGCACTATAATTTTGGGGTTGTTTGTTGCATGGCATTATTACAGTAAAACCTGACTCATACAGTCTGAGATGACAGAAAATTTTGTTAATCATATCAACCTGTTCTCCAGCTCTTTTGATCCCCTGAGGTTACTTTAAGCTATCTAGGGTTTCTGTTTGTTCCTTCTGTGTCTTTACTTTATTTTTTCACCTCAAAGAACCTTTCCTGGGTAGAACAGTTTTGAAGAGCAGACTCTGTGCCTATACCCAGGAAAAGGAAAGTGAAAGGTGCTCAGTCGTGTCTGACTGTTTGCAACCCCATGTACTATACAGTGTATGGAATTCTCCAGGCCAGAATACTGGAGTGGGTAGCCTTTCCCTTCTCCACGGGATCTTCCCAACCCAGGGATTGAACCCAGGTCTCCCGCATTGCCGGCAGATTGTTTACCAGCTGAGCCACAAGAGAAGCCCAAGAATACTGGAATGGGTAGCCTATCCCTTCTCCAGCAGATCTTCCCGACCCAGGAATTGAACTGGGGTCTCCTGCATTGCAGGCGGATTCTTTACCAGCTGAGCTATCAGCCTTAATCAGAATCTGCTCTTGTTTATCCCACGATGGGAGTTCTCAAGTTAAGAGAGCTGATAGGACTTTTTCAGATGGAAGGTCAGACTGCGGGTATATCAGGACCTTATGGCTTCAAATGAGAAATAGATCAATGTGGTTCAATAGAGAAAGGCGACAGAAAATCATATATAACTGCAATATCACTTTTCGTTGGAAGAATGACTCATCAAAAGTGTTGATACTTGGTGAATCAGAAATAACTTTTCTTGTCAGTAATGGCCATCAGCTATTGGTTTAAAGAATAAACTTTGAATCTCCAGCCTCATGCATATCTAGCTATGCATACTTAATGAATAGATGCATTCATCTCAGTGGGTTCGCTATCTTATTGGTACCAGAAAAGCTTACCCCAGGACTGGTGGTGCAGAAAGAATGTCATGGGATAGCCTGAAGGCATCAGATCCCTGGAGTAGAGTCACCTTGGAATTCTCTGGCCTCGAGGGCATCTGAGTCATAAATTCTGGACATCTCAGGGGTGGAAGAGGCTTAAAGATCATCTGCCAGCTCCCTGTCCTAATGCTTGAAACCCCTAAAAACATCTTAGAAGCAGGTGTTCATTGGCATGGGAACAAATGTCCCTTTTCAAGGCCTCATGTATCCTCTTTGGATAACTCTGTGCAATAGACTAAATGCCTGTGTTCTCTCCCCCTCCCCAAATTTATGTTGAAACCCGAATCTCCAATGTGATGGTATTTGGAAATGGGCCTTGGAGGGGAAACTAGGTTTAGGTGAGGTCATGAGACGGGGGCCTTCATGATGGGATTAGTACCCTATGAAAAGAGACAGGAGAGAGCTGGTTCCCTGCCCTGTGGAAACGCAGCGGGCAGATGGCCATCTGCAATCCAGACGCCAGACCTGTCAACACCTTGATATTGGACTTCTCAGCCTCCAGAACTGTGAGAAATAAATGTTTTTGTTTAAATCACCCAGTAGATGGCAATTAATTATAGCAGCCCACATGGACTAAGGCTCACTCAAGTTATTAGTAGCTTTCTCTGTCACCAAGCTAATCTCTTTCTTTCTCCCTCCTTTTCTTTCTCTTTTTTACTTTCACTCTCTCTCAGCTCTTCAAACTATTTTAAATGTTTACCACAGGAGCTGGTAACCTTTTTCTGTAAAGGACCTAATAATAAATATTTTAGGCTTTGTGGGCCTTGTAGTGTGTCACTACTACTCAACCCTTCCACGGGGGCAAGTGAAAGCAGCCATCAACAATACGTAAATGAATGGGTGTAGATGTGTTCCAAGAACACTTTATGGATACAGAAATTTGAATTTTATCTGATTTTTGCTTTGCACAAAATATTATTCTTTTGATTTTGTCCCAACTATATAAAAGTGTAAAAATCATTTTTACTTCATGAGCTGTGCAAAAACAGATGGGGACTGATTTGGCCTATAGTTTGTAGCCTGCCTGCCCCTGGCAAAGTGTCTACCTCTTCAAGACACTCTTTCAATTATGAGTCATTTCTAGACCATCCTGGATACTCAGCCAACAAGTATGGAGCACCTGCTATGAGTCAGGGAACAAGTTTACATAAACTGCAGGGATAGGAATCTGAAAATGACATGAAGGAGGCTGGGGTCAGCAGTAATAATAATAGCTAATGTTTACTGAGTGCTTACCATGTGCTCAGTGCTCTAAATGCACTTTCTGTTTTTATATAATTTTATTTATTTTAGGCTGTGCTAGGTCTTTGCTGCATGGGCTTTTCTCTAGTTTCAGTGAGGAGGGGCTACTCTCTAGTTGTGGTGCACAGGCTTCTCACTGCAATGGCTTCTCTTATTATAGAGCGTGGGTTCTAGGGCATGCAGGGTTCAGTAATTGCAGCTCCTGGGCTCTAGAGCACAAGCTCACTAGTTGTGGCACATGGGCTTAGTAGCTCTGTGGCATGTTGGATCTTCCAGAATCAGGGATCGAACCTGTGTCTCCTGCATTGGCAGGCAGATTCTTTATCGCTGAGCCATCAGGGAAGCCCTAAATGCCCTTTCTAATTTAACCTTCACAGCAATCCTTTGTGTCTCTTGCTGTTATCATACAGAAGAGGAAGTCAAGGTCAGAAGGTTCAGTTCTAAGAAATGGTACAGACTGGATTGGAACCCAGGCAATCCTAGTTCAGCATCTCCCTTGATGTGCCATCTCTGTGCAGAAATTGAGATAGTCGACAATTTTTTGTACCTCCTTTCTGGGCTGGGCACTTCACTTCTGATGTTTCGCTTAAATCTTAATGATGTCCTAGGAGGTGAGTGTTAGCATTCAGATATTACGGATGGTACTCCTGCAAGGAAGTGACTTGCCCAAGGCCATGAGGAGCCTTTTCTATCTTGCTGTCCTGAACCCCAAGCCAAGGGTTGCAAGAGAAGGGGGCTCAGAGCTGCCCTCAGAGCACTCACAGTCTGGGCAGGAAATAAGATTTACTAAACCTGCCATTCACTCTCAATACTTGGGATGCCTCCCTAAGGTGCAAAAGACAGTGTGCTCATTTCCATGGCTTCATTCTGTGCAGAGACAGGGAAGAACTAGGGATTGATGCTTGATGGATGAGCGCTGAGATTCAAAAGGAAGGAGGAGGCATTATAAAAGGGATCTGGACTTTTGCTATTAAAAATGTGGTTTCAGGTCAGCAGCTCTGACACTATCTAGGTGCACAATCTTCTGAACGATCATCTCCTGCAGAGTGGCTGTCATTTCAGAGTGTCAAGCTTTCTTAGGTGACACTGGCCATCTTCCTTACCCTCACATATCCCAGCAGGCGCAGAGAGCTCACATTGGACTAATGGCTACCTGGATCCTATACAGCTCTCTCTCTCTCTCTCTATCTCTCACTTGCTATGGGACATGGGGCAAGTTTTAACCTCTCTCTGGGCCATGGTATATTTTCTGTAAGATGCCCAGATCAGTTGTTTTCAATCCTGATGGCCCATTGTAATCACCAGGGTAGCTTTTCAATAATTCTTGTGTCTCAGGCCTATAGCCAGAAATTCTGAATTAACTGGTATGGAGTGAGGCCAGAAATTGGTACTTTTAAAACTTCCCAGGTCATTATATTAAGAAGAGGTGGCAAGAATACACAGAAGAACTGTACAAAAAAGATCTTCACGACCCAGATAATCACGATGGTGTGATCACTCACCTAGAGCCAGACATCCTGGAATGTGAAGTCAAGTGGGCCTTAGAAAGCATCACTACGAACAAAGCTAGTGGAGATGATGGAATTCCAGTTGAGCTATTTCACATCCTCAAAGATGAGGCTGTGAAAGGGCTGCACTCGATATGCCAGCAAATCTGGAAAACTCAGCAGTGGCCACAGGACTGGAAAAGGTCAGTTTTCATTCCAATCCCAAAGAAAGGCAATGCCAAAGAATGCTCGAACTACCGCACAATTGCACTCATCTCACACGCTAGTAAAGTAATGCTCAAAATTCTCCAAGCCAGGCTTCAGCAATATGTGAACTGTGAACTTCCAGATGTTCAAGCTGGTTTTAGAAAAGGCAGAGGAACCAGAGATCAAATTGCCAACATCCGCTGGATCATCGAAAAAGCAAGAGAGTTGCAGAAAAACATCTATTTCTGCTTTATTGACTATGCCAAAGCCTTTGACTGTGTGGATCACAATAAACTGTGGAAAATTCTGAAAGAGATGGGAATACCAGACCATCTGACCTATCTCTTGAGAAACCTGTATGCAGGTCAGGAAGCAACAGTTAGAACTGGACATGGAACAACAGACTGGTTCCAAGTAGAAAAAGGAGTATGTCAAGGCTGTATATTGTCACCTGCTTATTTAACTTATATGCAGAGTACATCATGAGAAATGCTAGGCTGGAAGAAACACAAGCTGGAATCAAGATTGCCAGGAGAAATATCAATAACCTCAGATATGCAGATGACACCACCCTTATGGCAGAAAGCGAAGAAGAACTAAAGAGCCTCTTGATGAAAGTGAAAGAGGAGAGCGAAAAAGTTGGCTTAAAGCTCAACGTTCAGAAAACTAAGATCATGGCATCTGGTCCCATCACTTCATGGGAAGTAGATGGGGAAACAGTGTCAGACTTTATGTTTTTGGGCTGCCAAATCACTGCTGATGGTGATTGCAGCCATGAAATTAAAAGATGCTTACTCCTTGGAAGGAAGGTTATGGCCAACCTAGATAGCATATTTAAAAGCAGAGACATTACTTTGCCAACAAAGGTCCGTCTAGTCAAGGCTATGGTTTTTCCAGTGGTCATGTATGGATGTGAGAGTTGGACGGTGAAGAAAGCTGAGTGCCGCAGAACTGATGCTTTTGAACTGTGGTGTTGGAGAAGACTCTTGAGAGTCCCTTGGACTGCAAGGAGATCCAACCAGTCCATCCTAAAGGAGATCAGTCCTGGGTGTTCATTGGAAGGACTGATGTTGAAGCTGAAACTCCAGTACTTTGGCCATCTGATGCGAAGAGCTGACTCATTGGAAAAGTCCCTAATGCTGGGAAGGATTGGGGGCAGGAGGAGAAGGGAACGACAGAGGATGAGATGGTTGGATGGCATCACCGACTCGATGGACGTGGGTTTGGGTAAACTCCAGGAGTTGGTGATGGACAGGGAGGCCTGGCGTGCTGCGATTCATGGGGTCACAAAGAGTCGGACACGACTGAGCGACTGAACTGAACTGAACTGAGGTCATTATATAATATAGCCAATGTTGAGAACCAAGAAACCAGATCACTTCTGGATGCATTAGCTTTACCTGGGTGTTCCTTAAAGGTTCAGTCATCTCCCGAGGTTATGCAGACACACAGCAAAGCTTGAGAACTCCTGGAATCAATGGTCTCTGAGGTCTCTTTCCCCTCTGACTCCAACGTTCCCCAGTTAATGATTCTGTTCTTTCTCCCCATGATGGAGCTGCCTGTTGTCAATGAGCAAAGATGCCATCAGCTTGTAAGCCAATCTTCAGTGCCCCCTGAGAATGCAGCCAGCTGGCAACAGTGGAGGAAAGTGGTAAACACGTTTGACTTTTCTTTATCTGCTGTACTGTGTACACAATGCACAGGAGGACTGGGGCTCTGTGTCAAGTCCAATTGGGCAGCTGAGGCCTTGTATTAAGCCCAAGGGCAGTCCTAGCCATCCGCTCTGTTTGCCTGCCCCCTGCCTTGGCTCCAACTGCCTGTACCCCAGCCCCACCCCTTCTGGAATGACGGAGATGAACCATAGAGTGGGATGCATGTGCCCCTCCTACTTTGTCTTTCTGGGTCAGCCTCCAGGTTGGCCGGATCAATATCTTGACTCCCAGGGCCGGAATAAGGAACCCAGAGGCAGGCCTGGAGCAGGCTCCGGGGCTGAGCTCCGATGCTGCCCTGGCTTGGCAGGGCCATCCGGGTATCTCCTTTCCTCCACGTGACATGTGGCTATTTAATGGCAAAAATTTATTGTGAGTAATGGAGTGTTGAACTCCGTATCACTGACGGATTAGTTCAAATGTGGGGAAGGAGTTATTAAATAAGTCAGGCATACGCCTCCGAGAGAAGATTACTGTGAGTGAAAACAATTATATAGTTAAACAAGGTGGAAAGAAATTTTAAATGCGTCTTTAAAGTTCTCTAAATCAGTTTAAATGTGTATTTCAAAAGAGTTGGGGTGGAGCAGAGATTAGTTTCAGCAAATTACTCATCAAGTTTTTGTCTTTCTTTCTTTTGATTCAGCAAGAAACCAACTGTCCTATTTGGCTGTCACTTAAAGAGGTTACTGATGGGTGTTTGGAGAGGGAAAAAAGTGCTAAAAGAACAGGACCTAGTTTGGTAGCTTCCCACAGTTCCCAGGTTCTGATTTCCTTGGTGTATCCTCTTAAGCAGAAGGATAGAGTCAGAGAAGCAGCAGGAGCTGTCATTCAGAGAGAAGGCTCAGGGCTGTCTTCCTTTTACTATGATTATTATTATTAATTTATTTGGCTGCACCGGGTCTTATGTATAGAACACAGGATCTTAGTTGTGGCATGCAGGTTCTAGATCCCTGACCAGGTGTCCAACTTAGGCCTCCTGCGTTGGGAGCGTGAAGTCTTAGCCACTGGACCACCAGGAAAGTCCCAGGGCTGTTTTCCTGATACTAGGCAATGGTCTAGAGCCAAAGAGTTGGAAGGACTTTGAAGGACCTTTGGTCAATTCCATTTTGCAGCGGGGAAGCTGAAACCCAGAGAAGGAAAGGGAGTTTTCCAAGGTCACACAGCTTGAAAGCCTGAAAGCCAGGCTTCCCCTTTGTTTTCTCTTTGAAATGGAAATAATATTGACCTCTCTGGAATGTCTGGAAGGAGACAAGGAAATAGGAGGGAAAGTGCTTTGGGAAGTATATACGTTTCCACCTGGACGGAGTGACTGTGGGGGATGGATTGGCTATGGACCCCCTTGGTGGGTTTATTTTGGTGAGGAGCCTACCCTCTCAGCTGCTTCACCTGTCCTGTAGCCAGGACCCCAGCTGGCTGAGGTCCCCTGGCCCCCTCCCTGAGGAGAGGCACAGGCTGCCACAAACCCCTGACATTTTCTTTGAGACAGTGACAGCTGGTGGAACTTTTGACTAGAGGAATAAAGAGCAAGCAGACAAAAAAAAAAAAGTGACTGTGTTAACAAGTGGTTTAAAAATGTGCTGTGTGCCATCTGTTTGGCCACCACGGCTTTCAGGGGTATATGTGGAGACAGAGACCACCTCCTCTTCCACCCCAGGTCTCACCTTGGTCAGGGCCCATAATGATGAACTTATCAAGTCTGCAAGTTTTGTTTTCCATGTCCCCCAGTCTTTTTTTCTGCTCCCCTCTGTTTCCAGTGCATGCCCTCATTTTTCTTCCTGAAAAGACATTTTCTTAATTTTCCCAATTGCTAACAAAATCCTCCATCTACAAAGCCCTGTACACTTGACTTAAAAGGCAAGTTTTTTGGTTTGGGCCTTTGTTGCCTGAATCTGGTCCTGAAAGTGAAAGTTGTTCAGTAGTGTCCGACTCTTTGTGACCCCATGGACTATACAGTCCATGGAATTCTCCAGGCCAGAATACTGGAGTGGGTAGCCTTACCCTTCTCCAGGGTATCTTCCCAACCCAGGGATTGAACCCAGGTCTCCTGCATTGCAGGTGGATTCTTTACCAGCTGAACCAGAAGGGAAGCCCAAGAATACTGGAGTGGGTAGCCTATCCATTCACCAGAAGATCATCCCAACCCAGGAATCAAACCTGGGTCTCCTGCATTGCAGGTGGATTCTTTACCAGCTGAGCTAGAATCTGGTCCTAGTGTTAGACAAATAGGGCTTTAAAAGACGGGTATTTAAGCTCTGCTTCCCTGGTGGCACTAGTGGTTAAGAATCTGCCTGCCAATGCAGGAGATACAGGAGACTTGGGTTCCATCCCTGGATCGGGATGATTCCCTGGAGAAGGAAATGGCAACCCACTCCAGTATTCTTGCCCCCAAAACTCCCATGGACAGAGGAGCCTGGCAGACTACAGTCCGTGGGGTCACAAAAGAGTGGGGTCACAAAAGAGTCAGACGTATCTCATGACTAAACAACAACAAACAACAAAATTTAAGCTCTACTCCACCTAGCAATTTAGCAGCCTTCATACTTAGCCAGATTTTCCTTCATGTCCTAAAGCTTTTTACCTTTCTTCTGCTGGTATTTTGTATTAAGTTTGTCTGAGATATTTTTCAGGTTATTTTTTTCCCTTTTGCGAATTGGGTTATAAAGTGCACGTTCAAATTAGTTGTTCCTATGGAATATGAAAGCTATTAATTTTGTGTGTTGATTTTATATCTGTCACCTTGGTAAATTTATATTCGATTATACTAGCCTTTTGGTTCTTGTGGGTTTCCTAGGCATATGTTTATATTGACTGCAAATACTATTCATTTTGCCTCTTTCTGTTCAGCAGTATATTTATTTCCTTTTTTTTCTTGTCTTTCGCCACAAGTAAGCCCTCAGTACACTATTGAAAAGTGGCAGAGTTTATGGGCATCCTTGCCTTGATCCTGACTGTAATGGGATTGTTTCTGGTAATTTACCATTAACTTTGATGTGTGCTATGGGTCTACAGTAGAAAACATTATTAAGTCAGTTTTTTCTTTTAAATCAGAAATGGATGTTAAATTTTATTAAATTTCAGTATCAGTTGAAATGATCTGTTGAGAGGATTTCAATCTAGTCAGAAACATGGATGATGTTCTAGTGTTTCATTCTTATATACCTGCAGTATATAATGCAGTACTGGTTTTAATATTCTGTTATTTTGTTTAGAGTTTTTGCATCTTTACTCACAAATTAAAATTGGCTTATGGATTTTCCCCTTTTGCATCTGTTTTCCCTGTCCAGTTTTGGAACTGGATTATGCTAGCCACGTAAAATGAGTTGGGTAATTTCTATCTTCTTATAAAAGTGGAATAATATATTGCATGGAATTCTGGATTTCTTGAATGTTTTGTAGGACATTCAAAACTGTAAACTTTCTCACTTTGGTGCACTTTAGGAGGGTAGAATTAGCATGACTATTTATATTTCTCATATGATTATTGGTCTTTCGTGATTTTTTTATCTTTTTGAGCCAATTTTTGTAATTTATTGCTTTCTAGAAAATTATCTGATTCATCTGGATTTCCAAATGCTTTGGTATAAATTAGCACATACATTTTCTTTAATTTAAAATGTATTTCATCTAGTATGTTTTTTCCCCATTCTTGATGTTGTACTTTCTGTCCTTCTCTACCCTACCCACAAGTCTCAGTCTTGCCACAGACTATTAAGTTCCTTTTCTTGTTTTTTCCCTTGGGTTCTATTTTGTTTGATATTATTACGACTCTGCCTACTTTGTTTTATTGGTATTTGCATGGCATAGCTATTTTCATCCTTTAACTTTTAACCTTCCCCTGACATATAAGCTTTTATTTTTAAACTTAATAGTTTCTCTCATCCAATAGGCATTTAAACCACTCATATTATTGATATTACTGATGTATTTTAACTTATTCCTGCCAATTATCGTGCTTTTTATTTATCATAAATTCATGCTTTTCCCCCATCTCTCCTGCCTTTTTAAAAAAAATATTCACTTATTTTATTTTTATTTTTGGCTCTGCTGGGTCTTTGTTGCTGTGCAGGGCTTTTTCTAGTTATGGCGAGCTGGGGGTACTCTTCATTGGGGTGCGAGCGCTGCTCATCATGGCAGCTTCTCTTACTGCAGAGCACAGGCTCTAGGCACGTGGACTTCAGTAGTTGCGGCACACAGGTTCAGTTGTGGTAGCGAGTGGGCTTAGTTGTCCTGAGGCATGTGGAATCTTCCTGGATCAGGGATCAAACCCATGTCTCTTGCATTGGCAGGTAGATTTCCATCCACTGCGGTACCAGGAAGTCCCTCTCTTGCCTTTTTTTTAAAAAAAAATTATTGAATACACTTTTCTTTTCTTTTTTCTCTAACGTTTGGAAGTTATGGATCTCATTTGCATACTTTCAATCAACTGTAATAGGCTAGGTGCGTTTTTGAGAGGCATAATGATATCTAGAATCAAGCATTACCTACATTCTTTCAGTGAAGAATACTAAAACCTTTTACTTCCTTTCTCCTGCTACTCTTTCTTCTCTCTTCTCCAGCACGTACCATGTTGATAGGGTTTGGGATTTTAGTTACAAACTATTAATGATTTTGTTTTAACATCATCATATATTTCAATTAGTAAGATTTCTTAATTCCTTTGGATTCCTTTTCTTAACATGACTTGAATCCCATATTTGGATAAAATATGTAATCCCTCTTGGATTCCTTTTTTCATTTATATGGTTCCATCTTGTCTAAGAATTCTTTCTGGCATATTTGACAATATCTTTATTTCCTCTCTTACTTCAAAGATAGTTTTACTGAACATCAAATTCCAGGTTAAAAATAAATTCCCTTAGATCTCTGGGACTATTGTTCTACTGCCTGTTGCATTCAGTGTTGCCAGTGAGAATTTTGATAACACTTGATTCTCATTCCTTTGCAAGGAATAAGTTTTGTCTATATGGACAACTTGTCTCTTTTTGTAAAAATGTCCACAAGATAACTAAATGTTGTTGGTCTTCAGTTGCTAAGTCATGTCCAACTCTTTACAACCCCATGAACTGCAGTACGCCTGGCTTCCCTGTCCTTCACTATCTCCTTGAGTTTGTTCAAACTCATGTTCATTGAGTCAGTGATGCCATCCAACCTAAATGTAGATCTTTTTAAATTTTAACTTGCTCACCGCTTACTTGATGGCTCTTTCAATCTAGAGACTTTCTCGTTTGTTTGTTTTCCAGAATTTCTCCCCCTGACTTCTTACTTGAGTACTTATTCTTCATTTTAATTTTCCCCTCTTTCTAGAATGCGTTTTAGATGGATTTTATCACTGTTGAATTCATTCTCCATTTCTCTACTTTCTTTTTACTTTCCATCTCTGTTGCTTTCCGTGCCTTGTTCTGGGAGAAGTCGTTGGTTCCATATCCTAGTTTAGTAATTTGATCTTTAGTTCTATCTATTCTAATATTTAGCCTATATGTTGAGTTTTTTGTTTCAATACTCAAGTTTGTTATTTCCAAGACTTCTGCTTGATTATTTTGTATATATGTAATATCGCCTCACATAAGAATGCTAATTAGACTTTTCTAAAGTCTTTTTTCATTCATTTCATTGATTCCTTCCATGGGTTTTTAGTTCTTCAGTTTGTTGAATTTAGTTCTTCATGCTACTCATAGTTTTCAATTATTAAATTTAGTATTTTTCTTTTATAGTGTTGAGTTTCTTCAATAACAGTCAACTTATTGATCATCCTTGGACCTCCTGCTGCCTCTGACTTTGGTGCCTCTGAGGCTGCTCCCCCTACTTTTTGCAGAAAGCTTCTCCTTTGTACAGCTAGGTAAGATGTGGTTTCTTTTTTAAGTCCTTCCTATCTTAAGTCCTTAAGTCCTATCTTAAGTCAGAACTGCCAGAGCTGGAGCAAGAAGCCTGGGCAAGGGAACTGCCTGCTGCCCAGGAAAGGATGTGACCTGAGAAAGAAGTTTCTCTCTTCATCGGAAGCAATCCTAAAAGGGCTGATAGCTGACATCTGTATTCCTAAGTCATTGCCAGAGCTGGGGAAATACATTCTTTATTCCAGAAGGAGGATCTGGGTGGTGGTGGTCTATTTTAAGTCCTTCCTATCCTTCCTTGTCTTTTAAGGGATTTCTAACATTTTCTGGTCTGAACATCCCTTCTTTTTTCAATAGTGTTATGGATTTTTATTATATATTATTATATTATAAAGCATATATTCTATTTATATTATACTTTATTTATATAATCATCAATATTTATGATTATTATTATTCTTTCTTTTAATGTTTCTTTCTAAGCATTTAGGGTAAGAAGGAGAATGTGAAGATTGTACTTGATTCACAATTTTTACCTAACTTCCTAAGTTTTTCATATAATGAAGACTAATTTTTAAAAAAAATTATTAATCAATATATTTATTTTTGGCTGCGCTGGGTCTTCACTGCAGTGAGTGGGGGCTACTCTCTAGTTGCTTCTCATTGTGGTGGCTTCTCGTTGCAGAATACAGACTCTAGGGTATGTGGGCTTCAGTTGTTGCAGCACCCAGGTCAGCAGTTGCAGCACATGGACTTAGTTGCTCCATGGCATGTGGACTCTTCTCAGACCAAGGATTGAACTCATGTCCCCTGCATTGGCAGGCGGATTCTTAACCACTGGCCCACCAAGGAAGTCCAAGACTGATGTGTTAAACCAAGACTGTAAAATATGTGACTAGATATTACCAGGGCCTGGGTTGACAGCTGCATGACAGCCCATGGCTCCACTGTGGCATCCTTAAGAATTCCCTCTGAGTTCACTTCCATTAAGATATTCTTCTGTTTCACCACTGCTTGGAAAGTCTGTGAACTTACCTGGATTTGCCACTTGCTGGCCAGCCATGAGTTAATGCAGAAGAACTGGACATAGAGAAACTTACTTACCTCCTTGTGTCTTACGCAAGGAAATGTGGTGGACATTTTGATCCAGCACCCAGATCCTCCTTCTGGAATAAAGAATGTATTTCCCCAGCTCTGGCAATGACTTAGGAATACAGATGTTGGCTATCAGCCCTTTCAGGATTGCCTCAGATGAAGAGAGTGACTTTTTTCTCAGGTCACATCCTTTCCTGGGCAGCAGGTGGTTCCCTTGCCCAGGCTTCTTGCCCCAGCTCTGGCAGTTCTGAAGGATTATCTCATTTTCAGATCTCCTCACACTTCCGTTGACAGTACATCTCAGCTAAACTCCTTCCTCTGCCCAGTCTGCTTCCTTTCCTTCATTCCACAGCTGTTGATCCCAAGAGTACTCTCTAAAAAATCCTCTGGCATGCTAAACTTTATCTGAGTCTACTGCCTGGAGATCCCATCCTGGTACCAAGAATTTACTGGAAATCACTAAGTCTGTCAGAGGAAAGTACGACTGTGGGTGTATCTGGCTACAGAAACCGTTTAACCTGCCCTGGATGTGGGTAGCCGAGTTGTGTGAGACTAGACCCAGGCAATCAGAAAGCAAAGGAAGTAACTGCCTTTTCTACATGCATTCTGATTTGCCTACCCAAATCTACTTCTTCTACAACTTTCCCCAGCTCAGAAAATGGTGACTACCATTTCCAGTTAGTTGCTCAAGATAAAAATCTTCCTGGAGTCTTTTCTGAATCCTATCTCTAACACCATACTTTCAATCTGTCAGGGAATCCCCACAGCTTTACCATCGAAATAATCCCAAATCTCACCCTTTCTCACCACCAGGAATGCCAACCCCTGGTCCCAGCCACTACTACCATTACTGGCTTGGAAACTGCTGCCAAGTCAGACTCAGCCTCTACCCTTAGCCTCTACAATCTGTTCTCAACACAGCGGCCAAAGTGATCTTTTAAAACCAAAGTCCACTCATGTGTCTCCTTGGCTCAAAACCTTGCAATGTTCCCTATCGTATCTGGAGCAAAATCCTCAGTTTTTTTTTATGGCCCCTGTCAGCATTCTCCAGAGAACCTGAACCAATAGGATACAGGTAGACACAGATATAGATACAGATATATAGATATGGATATAAAGAGGAGATTTATTACAGAAATTGGCTCATGTGGTTATGGAGGCTGAAAAGTTCATAGTCTGACATCTGCAAGCTGGAGAGCCAGGAAAGTGGTAGTATGATTTAGTCCAAGGCTGAAGGTCTGAATGTCGGTTGTGGGAGGGGTGGGGGAGGGGGCACTGGTGTAAGTCCTGAAGGCCTGAGAACAGGAGCACCAGTGTCCGAGGGCAAGAGAAAATGGAAGTCTCAGCTCAAGAAAAGAGGGAAGAAATTCACCTTTCTTTTGCCTTTTTATCCTACGTGGTCCCTTAAGAGACTGGCCGATGCCCACCCCCATTGGTGACGGAGAATGTTCTTTACATAGTATACTGAATCAAATGCTAGTTTTTTCCAGAAATACCCTCACAGATGCACTCAGAAATAATGTTTTACCAGCTATCTGGGTATCCGTAGCCCAGTCACGTTGACACGTAAATTAACCGTTCCAGCCCCAAAGGCCCTCCATGACCTGGTCCCGCCCTGATGCTATCCTGCTGACCCCTTCTACCACAACATTGCCTTTGCTCACCTTGCTCCTTGCCAAGTTCATTCCTGACTCAGGGCCTTTGCGCTTGTCGATCTCTCTGCCAAAAAGGCCCAGATATTTTCTCGGTGGCCCCTTTGCTTCTTTCAGCTTCCTAACTGTCTTAATCTGTTCAGGCTGCTATAGCAAAACACCACAGACTGGGTGGTTTATAAACAGAAAAAATTTATTTTTCACCATCCTGGAGGCAGGAAGTCCAAGATCAGGGTGCCGGCATAGTCATGTGAGGGCCCTCCTCCAGGTTGTAGACTTCTCATTGTATCCTCACATGGCAGAAGGAGCAAGAAAACTCTGTGGGGTCTCTCTGTTTTTTTAATTTATTTTTTGGCTGTACTGTGTGGCATTTGGGATCTTAGTTCCACTACCAGGTATCAAACCCATGTCCCATGCAATGGAAGTGTGAATCCTTAACCATTGGACTGCCAGGGAAGTCCCTGTGGGTTCTCCTCTTAAGGGCACTAACCCCAATCTGGAGGGCTCCACCCTCATGACCTAATCACCTCCAAAAGCCACACCCCTTAATACCATTATCTCAGGGATTAGGATTTCAGTGTATGACTTTTAGGGGGACACATTCAGACCATAGCACTGGTCAAATGTCATCTCAATGTGTGAGAACTTTCTTGACCACCTGTATATGACACCACCTTCCTCTCACTACAGCCCCAGTGTTAACACTTATTTCCCCTCACTCAGCTTATCTTTGTCATCACGCTTATCACCACACAGTGAATTTACTTTTTGCTTATTTGTTGCCTGTGCCCCCTCTGTCAGTAGAATGGAAGCTTCAGGAGAGGTGTTTTATTCACTTCTTTATCCCTAACACCTAGAACAGTGCTTGGCACAGAATAGGTGCTAAGCAGGTGTTTGTTGAATACATGAAATCTTAATTACTCAGCTGTTTGAAGGAGTATCAAGTGGGAAAACTGCTTAAGCACAGTCAGTATTCCTCACTCTGCTTCTTTCTTGACTAATGACCCACCACAGGGCTCTTTTTCTCTCTGGAAGCTGAGGAGGTGGGATAAGATGGTCTTCCAGAGTCCCTTCCCAGTCTGATCTTTTATAAAGCTGTGATTTGTCTAAAGCAAATAACCAGTTGTGACAAAGAAGAGGTCATGCACCTCTCACATGGGTGTTCACCCTGGGAGATGGAGAGAGAAGGCATTAAGTAAGTCAAAGTCCAGGCAGTGATGTGCTGCCTACTTGGAGACCGTTAATTTTTTATTTTTTCTGATTTACATTTTCTCCTTCCTTACCACCCCTCTCCCCATGGAGACATTACTGTGGCCATGCCTCTATGGCTTGAGTTAATTCCATATGAGCCTGGTCCAGCTGCTCCAGGATCACTTCACATAGTCCCTGTGTCATTTCACCTGCAGGGACTAAAGCCATGGTGCCTGACTCTTTTTCTGTTCTTATCTTCCTGTACTCAGCCTATGTTCTGATGTACTCTGGCATCTTGTAGAGCAGGTTGTATACCTTACCTCTTGCCCTAGTCAATGAACTGTGAACCAATGTGATGCCAGCAGTGGCTTGAGATTAGCTTGAGCTGTGGACTTTCCTTATTTGGCTTCTGCCATTCACCACAAGAGAAACATGCTCCAGTTAGTCTGCTGGTCCAAGAATTGAGGGATACCTGAAGCAGACCTGGACCAAACCGAAGGCCATAGCCAGACTCTACTGAGCTGAGATCAGCCGAATGAGATCAGCAGAGCTGCCCAGCCAACACACACATGTGTGAGTGAGAATAAGTAACTGTTTTTAAACCACTGAGTATTGGGATGGCTTGTTACACTGCATTATCATGGCCATAGCTGACTGCACCAGCCTTCCAAAACCCAGCCCAGGGTACTAACTCTCCCAGAAAACATTTCCTTAACTCAAAAGACTTAGCCTAAAAGTAAGAATTTTGAGTACTGGGGGCAGTGGTTTGTGGAGGCTGAGATAGGGACTGTAGCAGAAAGAAGGAAGAATGAGAAGCCAGTATTGCTCAACAGTACCATTTGAGAACTATGCAAACAGGAAAAGCAAGAATTGGGATTTACAAGAGAATCTGGTTTTATAAGGCTGAGGTTGGCTTTATGCTTTGGTACATCTTTCTCAGTCTTTCCACAAGGCCTTCCACCAGGACATGGGGCTAGTAACCCTGTCCTTGGCCTAAAACATGGTTTGGCCTAGGGCTCCTGGGTATATCAGACTGGGGCAGCAGGGCACTGCTGTTCTGACAGTGGAAATGATACCTTCCAAAGGATGTCGTGGACATTGAGAATCAAGTCTTGTCAAAATATCCAGATTTGTATGTTAGGAAAGTCAAGAGAGAAGCTATCTTTGTTCTTTCTTACCCAATGAAAGGATGGTTTTTAAGGAGACTTCACTGCAACTGTGTTTCTAGTGCTTACGTGAATTCTAAATGCTACTGTAAATTCCATTTATTATTTATACGGCTTCAGCTCCCTTGAGAAGCTGAGTGCCTTACAGGAAGGAAGGAACGATCAAGTCCATGTAGGGTGGGATGCTCAGGGGATCAAATGGGAGGACAGAGGGAGAGGGTCTGTGGTGTTCGTGGTGGTGGGTCAGGAGCCCAGATGAGTGGTAGTGCAGAAATATAGACAGAACTGGAGAACTTCTAAGATCATCCGGACCTAGGATGTTTTCTCCTAATTTTCTTGGTCCTGAGAATCATGAGTCACTTGTTAAAAATATAGAAGTTCCAATCCCTCCCCTGGAGAGTCTATTTTAGCATCTCTAAAGTGGGGTCCCTCCCAAAGATCCATCCTTTTAAGAAGGACCCCAGTTGATTCTGACAACTGAGCATGTGCACAAAAGTGATCTATCGAGCTGCCTTATTTTACAGATGAAAAAATCTGCAGCCTGTATAGAGGGGTCTTGCCCCAGTTCTCAAAGCCTCTAGGGAGTGCTAGAGTTGATCCATATAAGATCTCTGAGATCTGAATGACATGGTTCAGGATGGCTGATTTGCAAGTACCCTGGGACTGACAGTGTAGTTTGCTGATTCATTCATCTCTCCATTTCCTACATTTGGGTGCTTGTTTTCTCTCTTTAAGAGCAGCAGAAGGCAAGGCTCCTGGAGTCAGACAGAACCTGGTTCAAATCCTGCCTTTACTTCTGAGATGCTGTGCAACCTTGGCCATATTGTTTAACTTCTCTGGGCCACTGGTATGGGCATTAAATCAGATAATGTACCCACTAGGTGCTCAATGAATCATTACTATTGCCTACAACATGCCAGACCCTGTTCCAAGAGCTGTAAAAACCAGGATTCATGGTTTTAAAAAGACAAAGATTAATCCCATTTTAAAATTAAGGAAAGTAAAAAACAGAATTAGAATGTCTTGTTCAAAACTATGTATTTAGCTAGTGAGGAGCAGAGATTCTCAAGCAGCCTCTAGCTCTCCTTTTTTCCTTTGAGGGTAGGGCCTGGTACTCTTACTCACAGTGGCCCTGGCTATAAGCAGACGTGAATGCTTGAAGAACTAAATTGAGAGTTAAAGGCAGGACAAGAAATGCACTTCAAGCATGGGGCTGAGAGTGCTGTGGGGCAGATGAAGAGGGCTTGGAGAAGAAAGGCCTGTACGCAGGGAAGGTGGGACAGACTCTAGGACCTCTCCCTGGGAGATAAAGACTGATTTCAGCCCAAATAATTAGCACTGAAATGTGCAGGAACCAGGAAGTTTCCCTGCACCATCGCCTGCTATAAAGAAAAATCCAGACTGAACTGGCTGCTTCCATTAGAGGTGATGTAACAAGCCTGCTTTGGCCTAGTTTTCTTAAAGCAGGTGGCCCCCTGGCTCTCCCACACCCTTCTTTCTGAATCTGCAAATGATAGCTACCGCCATCTAGTGGTCTGAGTAGCACTATACAGGCATGGGGGAAAAAGGGTGGTTCTGGACCCCAAGGACTTGGAAGGTAAGGTGTCTCTGGCTTCCCTCCTGCAAAGATAAGATTCCCTTATCTTGGTAGGGAGTTTTCTTCCGCTCAAAGTATGTCTTTCCATTTTACCTCCTTCTTCTCAATTATCCAGGGAGGTAGGCAGGGGTCATGAACTCTGTTTTATTGGTAGGGCAATAAGTCCATATAGAGGAGGGGTCTTGTTTAAAAGTTGCATTGTCAACTATTAACAGAACTAGGACTGTGATCCAAGTGTTTGCAATATCAATTCTTGGCCCAGAAGTGGCACACAAAAGGTGTCAGGTCCTTTGAGATCTTGGACAAGGGAATGGGAGATGATTTATCCTGGAGGTCTCTTACTTCTGTACATGGAAGGGGAGTCCCTCTCAGCTTAATGATGTGAGAGTTTTCTCTGGAATGAGAATCCTCAGGTGGGATGTCTGTACTGATAGTGTTCATAAGGAAGGTTTTAGAGTAACATGAATCCTTCCTTTCTAGCTCTAGACCCTAGGATAGGATACTTACTCAGAACTTACCTAGCCCAGATCTCTTGTATTAAAGATCAGGAAATCAAGACTTGGGGGCGGGGAGTGACTGGGTTGACATCAAACAGTGGCAGAATGATGGTTAAAGATCTTCTTCTCCAGCTGGCCTTTCTGTTTTACACACTCTGATGTAATAGCTGGTGCCTGCAGGCTGCACTGTTCCAGGCAGATATCACTGTTTTGGGCTTCCCTGATGGCTCAGCAGTAAAAGAATCTGCCTGCAATGCAGGAGGCGCGGGTTCTGTCCCTGACTGGGGAAGATCCCCTGGAGGAGGGCATGGCAACCCACTTCAGTATTCTTGTTTGGAGAATCCCCATGGACAGAGGAGCCTGGTGGGCTACAGTCCATAGTGTCGCAAAAAGTCAGACATGACTGAAGTGATTTAGCATGCCTATATCACTGTTTTATCCTAGAGTGAAAATCAGATTCTAGAGTCTTGCAAGTCATACCACAGAGGCTGCCAGGGCCGAGGGGAGCCCCTGGACATTTATATTTGCTTTATTAATAGCATCTGTAATATCAGCAGTTCTCCAACTTTTCAGCTAAAATCTTAGGCAAAGTATGGATGAAAGTGATGAGAATTGTAGAGGCTGACAATCACCTGCCCGTGGGCATCTCTACAATGCTTCAGAGCAGGGAGAACAGAGATTGAAAACCAGGGTATTGCATAAGGAGCAGTGGGGTCCTAACACCTGGGCTCTGGTCCTCACTCTGGCACACACTGTACACTCTTGGGAGTCCCTCCATGACTCTAATCATCTTCTAGTTTCCTCATCCGTAAAGTAAGCCAATCTTCCTGCTTCCTGAGGTTGCTGGGAAGATCAAACGGAGAGTATAGGGGAATGGATGTTAAAATGTTTCATGGAAAGCTGTGCCATATTCGTAAGGGGTTTCTTTTCTTCTAATTAAATCGAGGTTATTTTTATACAATAGAAACACACAACTTCTAAATATTCGGTTCTGTAAGTTTGCACAATTGTAGTTGATTCTGAAACCACCACTCCAAACAAGATATAAAGCATTTCCATCATTCCAGGAGGTTCCCTTGGGTCCATTTCTAGTCAACCTTCCCACCCCCCAGGCAACTACTGTTCTGATTCCTATCACCTTAGTTTAGTTTTACTTGTTCTAGAACTTTGCATGGATGAAATCACACAGTGTGTACTCTTTTGCGCCTGGCTTCTTTGGCCCGCTGTAATATTATTGAGATTCATCCAAAAACATCCAAGGTTATTCTTTTCTTTATTGCCAACTAGTATTCCACTGTATGAACATAGCATTGTTTGTTTATCTGTTTTCCTGTTGAAAACATTTGACTTATTTTGGGGTTTTGGATATTATGATTAAGGCTTCAGGGTGTAATCCTGTATGTAGTTTAGGTGCACAAATGCATGCATGTGTTTCTGTTGAATTGAAAGTGACACATTGGAGCAAATGATGTATGTTTAACTTTATTAGAAGTTGCCAAACAGATATTCAAATTGGTTGAACTGTTTATGTTCCCAGCAGCAATGCATGAGAGTTCTAGTTGGTCCATAGACTCAACATTTTGTATTGTCGGTCTCGTTTGATTATAGCTATCCTGGTGGGCATCCATGGCTTGTTCTCTATCTGAGGGGACAGCACTTAGACCTTCACCATTAAACAAAATATTAATGGTAGAGGCTTTTGTTTTTGTTTTTTTTAGATACTACTTATCATGTTGAGAAAATTCCCTTTTATTTGAGGCTTACTGAAAGTTTTTATCATGAATTGGAGTTGAATTTTGTTAAAAGCTTTTTTTCTGAATCATTTATTATGATCAAATGGCTTTTTCCCCTTCAAAGTTTTTATATGATGATACCATTGATTGATTTTCTAATATTGAACCAGGCTTATATTTTTGCTGGTAAATCTCACTTGGTTATGTGTTTTTTTCTCTTTATCATATTGCTGAATTCGCTTGCAATTATTTTGTTGAGAAATTTTGTATCTATATTCATGAAGAATATTATCTGTAGTTTTCTTTTTGCCACTATCTTTGTCTGCTTTTGGTATCAAGGTGATTCTCATAAAATTAAGGGGGTGCTTCCTTCACTCCAATTTTTGGGAAGAGAGTGTATAGAATTAGTGTTGTTTCTTCTTTAAATATTTTGTGGAATTTGCAACTGAAACCACTGGGCCTAGAAATTTCTTTTGTGAAAGGTTTTTACCTACAGATTCATTTTCTTTCATATTTATAGGACTGTGTAGGTTATCTGTTTATCTTGAGTGATTTTTGGTTCTTTGTGTTTTTCTAGGAATTGTTTAATTTCATCTAAGTTGTTGAATTTGCATGAAACGATGTATTTGTAGTATTTTCTTCTTACTCTTTTAATGTAAAGTAGTAATATCTCTTTTTTTATTCCTGATATTAATATTTGTGTCTCCTCTCTGTTTTTCTTTGTGAATCTTCCAAGACACACTTCAATTTTATTGATCATCTAAGAGAAGAACAGCTTTGGGCTTGATTAGTTGTTTCTATTACTTTTTTATTTTCAATTTCCTTTACTCTGCCTTACCTTTATTGTTTATTCTGATTGCTTTGGTTTTATTTTGCTTTTCTTACTCTACTTTCTTGTGGAAGTTTAAACTACTGATTTGAGACCTTTCTTCTTTACTAATGTAAGCATTTGATATAAATTTCTAAACACTGCTTTATAAGTGAAGAGTGACAGTGTTAGTTGCTTAGTTGTGTCCGATACTTTGCTACCCAATGTACTGTGGCCTGCCAGGCTCCTCTGTCCATGGAATTCTCCAGGTAAGAATACTGGATTGGGTCGCCATTCCCTTCTCCAGGGGATCTTCCCAACCCAGGGACTGAACCTAGGTCTCCTGCATTGCAGACAGATTCTTTACCATCTGAGCCACCAGGGAAGCCCAGCTGCTTTATATGCATCCCACAAATTTTAATATGTCATATAATCATTTTCATTCAGTTCAAGTATTTTCTGATTTCTCCTGAGACTTCTTTTCTGACCCATGTATTATTTTAAAGTGTATTGTTTCATATGCTACTGCTTAGAAATTTTCCTCTTATCTTTATCTTATTGGTTTCCAGTTTAATGCCATTATAGCTTCAGAACATATTTTACATGATTTCAAGTACTTTAAAATTGTTAAAGTTTGTTTTATATCTAGAATATGGTCTATCTTGGTAAGTATTTAATGTTCCCTTGCAAAGAATGTATATACTACTTTTAACTGGGAAAAATAAGAAATTGATAAACGTAAAATGGATGTAATTTCGTCTTGGTGGTGTTCAGTTCATCTGTATCTGAGAATTCAGAGTTGTCCTTCCTATTCCTTGAGCTAGAATTATAGAGTATCCTAGCACTCTCTGTTCATGATAGTGCCCACTTGGGTTTCAGGCTGATCTGTATTCAGGTCCAGGGATACAAGAGCGGGGGAAAAGATAATTCACAACTGGTTCATTAGTACTGTGAATTCTGGTCTTATTCTGCTATCTATCTGTTATAATTTACCTTACAGAGTCCTCCAAATGCTCCATGCATTTTTTCCAGGTCTTAATGTTGGCTTCTCTTTGGGGAACTATACCCTTGCACTCAGTTTGTGAAATGTGAATGGAGTATCTACGATGACTGGTTAGGGAAAGGGCATGTGACTCAAACTGTGCACCCTTTCCTTGAAAGGACAAATGGCTGACTTCACAGTTGTCCAAACAGAAATGGTTGTCCTTAGAGAATCTTAGCATGAGAACTGGCCAAAGAAGTGGGGTCTCAGAGAGTGCGTGTGCAAGTCTGCACCTGTTGTGCAAGGAAGGCCATGGGCCAGAGTTTATTTTTAATAGTTAGAAGCCTATCTTATTTTTGAAATGTGCTGCATCTTTTTGAGATGACAGGCAAGAGATGGTTCATCCCTCCTTTCCCTCACCCCATGAAATCTAAACTTCTCAGAATTTAGAGATAACAAAGCTTAGTCACATTGGAGACTCAATATTCAAGAAGGAAAAAAAAAAAAAATGGGAGCAGGTAGGGGGGAAAGACAGGCTTTTTAAAGATGGGAAAGGAATATGATCTGTTTCTCTGCAGTGTTTTGCTGCATTTGCTAAAATTCATCAGGCTCCCAAACTATGGGGGTAGATAATATTTTGGGCATGTCATGAGTCACAGTCCTTGGTTGTTGAGATCATATAAGCTTAAAAACATGGAGACCATGAACTTGTAGCCCAGGATTATTCTGATGGAGAGAAAGAGGACCCTTGAAGGAAAGGGCTGTGCCTGAGGTCTACAGAGAATTAACAGTAGGATAGGAATATTCCCTTGTGTAGGCTCCTCCATCAGTGTCCAAACTCCTTCCCGTCATAGCTCACATAGTACCCACCTCATTTACAGCTTTCCTACATTTCCAGAAGGACCCCTTTTTTGAAGGTAGTTCCCAAGGTGTGGATATGTCAACTTGGCTTGGCCACTCTCCACCTGTCTGTCACCGATCCATCTGGCAGTCCCCCTGGAGTCCTCTTTGTCATAGCTGAATTTGGCCAGGCAAGGTCTGAAGTGTGAAAAGTGTAGCCAGAAGCAAGTAACTTGCTTTGGGCCATGGAATGTAAGTGGAAGTGACATGGGTCACCTGAGAATAGAGGCCTTTAAGTAAGTTTGTGCTTGTGCTCAATCACTAAGTCGTGTACGACTCTTTGCGACCCCATGGACTATAGCTTGCCAAGCTCCTCTGTCCATAAGATCTTCCAGGCAAGAATACTGGAGTGGGTTACCATTTCTTTCTCCAGGGGATCTTCCCAACCCAGGGATGGAACCCTCATTTCCTGCATTGACAGGCAGATTCTTTACCACTGAGCCACCATAGCAGGACTTGTAAGCCTGACTTACTGCTATATCGTTCATCAGAAGTTATTCTGTGCCATGCTCTGTGCTGGGGAGGCCCTGGGTGCACAGTCTTGCCTCTGCTCTCCAGGAGCTCACAGCCAGTGAGGGGGGCAAATATGAAGCAGCTGTCACACAGGGTGATCAGGCTGGGTAATGCTATGACTCTGGCAGGAGGCATCAGTCAAGGGAGTGGTCAACTCTGCTGGAGGGAGGGGTAAGAAAAGGCTTTACCAAAAACACAGACCTAAGGCTGAATCTTGAAGGACATGTCAAGTTCTCCAGGAAGGAAGGCACAAGAGGGGACTCTAGCAAGGAAACTACGCTCTACGCTTTCCTCTCTTGTGGTGTTTATCTTACTCTGCCCTTCTGATACCACTCATGTGTTTGCTTGGACTCCTACAGCCCATTTGCTGCCATACTTAACATCCCTGTGCTTCAGTTTCCTCATCTGTAAAGTGAGTGTAATACCACTGCTCCCTCATCCGAGGACTAAATTGTTTAACACGTATGAATGTCTTTGAGACATATGGAGGCGCTCTCTGTGCATGGTAAACACTCAGTAAAAATTACAGTGCAATACTTTGTATATAATACCTGCTCAAAAATGATTTCTGCATTAAAGTGTTCTTTAACTTCAAGTAACCCCTCATCTAAAACAAAATTTGATTCTAACTGTAGGGAGCCTCTCGTCACCTCATGTCTACTCTCAAAAGTCATCCCTTTCTTGAATTAGTTAATTCTCTGACCCATATTGGTGTCACTCTGCGATCTGCCAGGACTAAAGAAACACCTACCATTAAAAGTCAAACAGACACAGAAGAAGGTCTCCCAGACCTGGCTGTATGACTCAGGGACCAGATGCAGAAAGGCAACATATGCTAGGATGCAACTGTAAAGAGACTTCACAGGATAGACTTGCTTTCCAGCTTGTAGGTACTTTCACATGGAGAGCATCATTGACAGGAAGGTGGGCATCGGGGAATTATCTGATTTGACAGAGAGATCCCAGTATATTCTCAAGTGCATTCTCCAGCAAGTCCTCCAAACAAGTCCACTGAGAAAGGGAAGGTATCAGACTGCAGAGGTGCAAAGGCGGCATTGTGAAATCAAACACCAAGTCCTTCCTTTTCTATTCCCTTGCATTGGTTTTTTGAGGCACGGGAAGTAGATTTCCAAATATCACAGAAAGTTAGGCATGCTATGGAGGAGGGTCCAGAGATATCAGCCCAGGTACTGGGGGTTCTGGAAGACTAGAGATGACAGAGGCCCCAAGGATGCATGAGAGTTGAAGTGGCACATCAGAGGATGCCCACTGAAGTCAGCAGTACAGAAGACCCGAGCATGTGGGCTGTCGTTGGCGACCATGAAGGACCCATCTACAGACTGGAATTTTGGCAACAAAGGCAATTTCAGCATTTGTGTGTCTTTGCTCTGACTCAGTGTTTTCATATGTTGCTTCCTGTTTATTAAGTTCTATTCCTGATAACTTTGTGATGAGAGCGTTGGCAGGTGTGCCTGTCTCATATTGTGTGGTGACAGGAGGACTATGTGGAGTGTGTGTGGAAGAGAGGATATACCAAACAAAGGCATTAATCGTTGAGACACATTCCCAGGAGAGTACATGGGAGGGTGCACTGACGTGGATAAGAGATAAGGAAGTATTTCAGTATTTGAACCACCTGGATGCCATGTTCCTGCTGACTAGCGGGGTTGGGGGGAGGGGTAGCTAGGGCCCCACGCAAGGACTTAGAGAGCACACTGAGTTTCGCTTGCATCCTGACAATATTGGGGGCCACTACTGGGGCTGAGGAGGGTGAGGGGCAGGAACACAGTGGGTTTCACCAGGAACTGGGTGAGGAGAGTGAGGTGTTGCCATGGGCACGGAATTCAAGTGGAGGCCAAAAATCAGTAACTAAGATAACTAATAATGTAGTACTTTAAAGTTTAAAAGTAATGCAAAAAAAAATATCCACAGTATACACAATACCAAAATGTGTACCCAAATTTTTTAATAAAGACATCTAACCCTGTACTTATATGATGTGGCATTCATCACCTCAGCCCAATCCTCAGCCTGTCAGAGACTGTCTATATGTAAATTTTTGATATTTTGCTCATTGTGGACTTTTTTGCATTAATTTTGGTTTTTAAAAATATCACACAAACTATTATTTATCTTGATCACTGAGTAATTTTGAAGCTGCCGTAAATATTGTGCCTCAACCGCCTCACCCTAGTCCCAGCCCCAACTCTGAGATGGTAACTCAGGCCTGTGGGGAGTGGAGGCCTGCAGGGCTAGGGTGAGTGGGGGAGATGAGTGGGGGTGGGTCCCTGTGAGAGATGCAGCCAGATTGTGTGAATGCAGGGGGGAGGAGATGTGCGGGCAGGCCTGCTGCTCACTCCCCCCGGCTTTGGATTATTCTGAGGAGGGGCCAAGAGGCGGATGCTGTCAGCAGCCCATCTGTGCTACATGCCTGTCAACCAGGCTTGTGGGCTAGGCTTCCACTTCCCTCAGTGAGGCTGCTGGAAAACCATCTTCCCAGAAAGTCGGAAGGTTGAACTTGGCCTTGCCTCAGGGCTGATCCACGATGGTCCCCAGGAGCTGATGGACCCCGATCTGCTCCCTTCCAGTGCCTACTCAGAGCCACTCCCCTCCTCAACTGCCACCCCCGTGAGCCCTGGTCCCTACTTTGACTTCCCTCATGTGGTCTGTGTACACCACATGAGAGGCCACATGTGCTGAGACCCCACAGACAAGTGGACCTGCCTGTGTCACCAAGGTCTCAGATTGTACCCAGACCTTGAACATAACCTGCTCCTGCAGGCTGAGGCTGGGAAGCAGACCCTGGATGTCCATTAAGGGCCTTGAGCTCCAAGGCCACCCATGATGTAAAGTCAGAATCAACTGGGAACTCTGAGTCTTGAGACATGATTGTGAAGACATTGTCCGGTCAGGACCACATGGTCTCAGGTTCTGAATAAAGAAATAAGAAGAACAGAAGGGGAGGGGGCAAGGCACTGGCTCAGAAGTCAGCAGCCCCAGGTTCTGGTTCTGGTTGCTGGGCCACCTACTTACGGTAACCTTAAATCCCTTTGTCTCTCGGAGCCTAGCTTCCCTGTCTGACAGATTAGGAAGTTAGACTAGAGGGGCCCTGGTGTTTCCGTTACATGAGTATACCCTAGGTACTGTGGGAGAGCCCAAGAAGAATTTATGGATCTATTCTTGAGGGTAAATTTTAAGCTGGTGTATCAGCTATCACCACAGTGTTGCTGTGTGACAAATCAACCCCATGTTCAGCCTCAGCGCCTTTACACAGCAATCATTTGTCCTCCTGCTCACAGTTCTGCAGGTTGGCTGCCACTCAGCTGAGCTAGGCTGACCCTGGGCTCTAGGCTGTAGGCTGGGTATAGGTTCATTTCACATATCCCTCCTCCTCCATGGTCCAGGAGCTACTCTGTGATCACCATGACACTAGACAGTAAACCAAATTGGGCAAGCAGGAGTCCAGCTTCTGCTCAGTTCATATCTTCTAACGTCCTTTGACCAAAGCAAGTCAAGTAGCCAATCAGCAGATCAAGAAGTAGGGGAGTTTACTCGCCTACCATGAAGCTGTGGCAAGGGTGTGGATGTATAATACCATAGGAGAGCAAAGGATTGTGACCAGTAATCCACCTGGCACATTTGGGGGATATAAGAGTAACCCAGGGAGTATGGAAATGTGCTTCATGTCAGGGTGTGGCCAGTCCACCTCTACCTGCTTCTTATCTGTGAGTCTCAAATCTGCCCAGTGGCACTGGCCTCACTGGCAACTCAGACTTCAAGGACACCCAGGTCAAGTGTAGGGTGATAGGACACCTGGAGCCTCCCATATTGGAAACAGCACTAAGAGGGAATCAGCAACTGCCTTTAACACTCTTGTTTATTCCAACCTCAATATTAGCTCACCAGCCTGATCTTCAGCTTGTTAAGACCATGCTGCCAAACCTTCATTCCTCTGGCAGTCTTTGTATCACAATGTGGAACTTGAGAATGAAGCCAACAATTCAGTTCAGTTCAGTCACTCTGTCGTGTCCAACTCTTTGCAACCCCATGGACTGCAGCATGCCATCACCATCATCCTTGTCCATCACCAACTCCCAGAGCTTCCTCAAACTCATGTCCATTGAGTTGACAGGAAGTACAAAAATGAGAAACTTTTAAGGGACCAGGTCCTGAAACATCATCAGAACCCCTAGATACAGCCATACCTGAAGCCAGACCTTCTCAGTTATATGAATCAATAAGTTCGTTTTTTGTTTTCAACTTACGTTCAAATTGGGTTTTCTGTCACTTGCAATAGCATGAGTGGGCTGGGTTTAATACAGGAACTTACCTACCCAGGAAGATCCCGCGTGGGAGGGAGGGTGGCAGGTACTTCCCAGGCACAGTGAAGCTTCATCTACCCCTCCCCCTGAGCTTTGTCCAGCAGCCACCGGAGAGGGTACTTATCACAGTGACACTGGCTTCTCTTTAGCTCTTTGACCTGCCAGAGTATGAGACTGTTTCTCCAGCTCTGTGTATTTATTTGTTGAACAAACCTCAGAAGAGCTGCATGTGGGCCTTGAAGGCCTGACACAGCCCAGCTCTTCTGCAGGGGAACACAGGGTAGAATTGCCTAGAAGCTTGCGAAAGCCATGATGGAGGGGAGCCTACCACCTGGGACTCACTCAACCTCTGCAGATAAACGCTGCCCAACAGGACATTTGATCTGAGACCTGGGGACTTCTGTTACTGATTCTGTGTGTGGCTGAGTTAAGCTTCCAGCCTAACAGAGACTATTAGCTGAGGTGGGCTTGGGGTAGGAAGGTGCTCTGGCAGAGGGCTGTCAAGGCTCCAGAATTAAGTCTTCCACCTTGCTCCAATGCCCCCTTACTATCTGTTTTGTTAGCTCTCTGTGAGATCGTAGACAAATCACATCACCTCTTTGTGCTTAGAGAAAATTTGTAGAGGAGGAAATTTGAGATAGGAAAAATGAGGAGTTCTATCATGGACATGTTTAATTTGAGATGCCTATTTAAAATAGCCCCCAACATCCCTGCATCCTGCTGTTCATGCCCTGAGTAATATTTCCCCCTTGAGTGTGGTGTGAATTTAGTGACTCACTTCCAGCAAAGAGAATTGGGGAGAGGTGGTGGAAGGTCACTTCTGTGAGTGACAACAAGACGACCACAGCTTCTGTCTTGGGTACTCTTTCTTGTTCTCCTGCTCACTTACTATGATGCAAGGCAACTGCTATGTTGTGGGCAGTCTACAGAGAGGCTCTCAAGGCAAGGAACTGAGAGAGACCCCCATCAACAGTCAGTGAGAGTTAGGGACTCTCAGTCCAGTGACTGGCAAGGAAGCAAATCCTGCCCACAGCCACAAGAGTGAGCTTGAAAGCAGGTCCTCTCTCAGTCACACCCTTAGGGTGAGACCACAGCCCCAAACGACAGCCTGACTACAACCTCATGAGAGAATCTGAGCCAGAGACACCCAGATAAGTGACACCTGAATTCCTGACTCACAAGAAATGTGAGACAACACATCTTTATTGTTTCATGCTGCTAAATTTGGGGGTAGTTTTTTGCTTGGCAGTAGAGAACTAATACACTCAAGTGGCTACTTGTGCTTGGAGCTTAAGGGAGAGGTCAAGGATGGACATATATGTTTAGGAACCATTAGTGTTTGATGACATTTGAAGCCCTGGAACTGAATGATACTATTTAAGTAGAAACAGTAGCTAGAGAAGAGCGGAGATCTGAAGAGTGAACCTTGGGGCTTCCCAACATTCAGAGTCATTGAGCAAAGAAGAGAGATTCGGCAAAGCGAGTGGGTATGAAGTGGCTGAGGTGGAAGGAGGAAGGCAGAAGGTGTGGTATTGAGAATCAGGAGGAGGTCATGTGTCAGAGAGTGGTTGAGGTCAATGTTCTTGAAGGGTCAGTCAAGGCCAAGACAGAGGAGTGCCCTTTGGCTGTGACCATGGAGCTGGTTGGTGACCTGGACAATAGTGGTTTGAGCCAAGTGGGCCCTCCTAGAGAAGACTGAGGAAAGCATTGAGGGTAGACGATCTGCGCAATCAACTACATATTGATAGCATGAGGCATGGTCAGAGAAATACGGACTTTCTCTTTCAGTTCCGATTTAACTGTGTTTACTTTTCCGTGTGGTCCCTGGCCCTGGGAGATGGCTGGCAGGAAGAGACAGAGGCTCTACAGAATGGAAGGTGGCTTTGGGGAACAGGACACGGCTGGGGCAAGTTTGGTGGCAGAGCCAAGGAGCTCAAGTTAAGACAGTTTCTTTGTATGGCCTGAGTTAGAATCTACCTTCCAGTCATTCAACAAATACTCACTGTGCCAGGACTCTGCCAGACTGGGGTGATCTGTCATCAGGTCAGACGCTACCCCAAAGGGAGAGCATTCAGGGTCTAGGGGCAGGTTGTTTAAACGAACATCAGGGGGACCTTGCAATTAGTCAAGTATAATAGAGGTCTGTCATGTGCTATGAGCAACCAAGGAAAGAAGGGCCTGAGGCTTGCAAATGAAGACTTCCTGGAGGAGGTGGCCCTGAAGCAGAGGCTGAAAGGCTGAGTGGCTACAACTGTGCCAGGTCCCTTCTCTCCCCTCCTCTCCAACCTACCTGTTCTCCCTCCCTTTCCAGCTCCTGCCCCTTCTCTTCTACCCTTTCTCTCTTTCTTCCCTTTGCCTTCTCTCCCTCCTGCTTCCCTGGCCCATGATGAAAGGCCTTCTTGGCCTCCCAGATGATGAATTATGCATGCCCTTCAGCGGTGTGCCTGGCATCCAATTAGGACCTGGCCAGGTTGATAACAGAAACAGATTAAAATATAATTCATTGAGGCTGACATTTAAGCCCCGGCGTGAATGGCAGGGAAGAGAGCAAAGCTCTCCCCAGAACTGTGGGGTGGGAGCTCTCAGCTACCTGCACCTGCCTAACTCAAGCCAGGTTAGCACAAGGGCCAGGCCTTCTGATGCTCCACCAGTCTGGGGAAAGGTCCACAGCAGGCTGTGAGCTAAAGCAGTTGTTTTTTAAACCTTTAATTTGGAAACAATTTGTGATTTAGACAGGAGTTATGACAATAGCTCAGAGAGTTCCCAGATAGCCTTCAGTGTGAGCTTTCCCTAATGTTAACATCTTATGTAACCATGGTACAGTGATCGAAACTAAGGAATTACATGGGCACAATACCATTAACTAAACTACTGATGTTTTTCGGATTTCAGACAGTCCCACTAACGTCCTTTTTCTGTTCCAGAATCCAGTCCAGGATCCTACATTCCAAAACAGGCTTTGGTGGCCCTGCCTCTACAGGGGCAGCAGTTTCTCAGCACACACCAGACCAGGGGTTCTCAAACTTTACAGGGTCCAGAGAGTCACCAGCGATTTTGCTTAAGTGGCACATTCTTTCCTAGACATCCCGATTCAGTGAATCTTGGGTAGAACCCTGGCATCTGCTTTTTTTTTTTAATTAAAAAAAATTTAAATAATTTAATTTATATCTGGCTGTGCTGGATCTTCATTGCTGCATGGACTTTTCTCTAATTGCAGCGAATGGGGACCATTCCAGCTTCTCATTATGGAAGCTTCTCTTGTGATGGAGCATGGGCTTCAGTAGCTGCGGCTTCCAGGCTCTAGAGCACAGGCTCAGTAGTTGGAGTGCACGGGCTTAGTTGCTCCATGGCATGTGGGATCTTCCTGGATCAGGGATCAAACCCATGTCTCCTGCATTGGCAGGCGGATTCTTTACCACTGAGCTACCAGGGAAGCCCCTGGCATCTATGCTTTTAACAAGCACCCCAGGTAGTGGAGAACTGCTGGCTTCGACCAGCATTCCAAGTAAAGTTGGGTTGGTTCCTCGTTCCTCTGGCAAGTCAACATCCACCAGCAGATTTTCCCTCATCCTAGCTCAGCCTTAGGACAGAACAGAGTTACCACTAACCATCACTTATTACTAGATCCTGGGGGGAGGAGAACTGGGCTTAGATGCTGACCAGGGCTAAACCCCAGGGAAGCCCTGCTTGGAGAGGAGAGGAAATAACATTTATCAGCCAGCTGCAGAAGTATATATGTTTTCTTATTTAATCTGAAAAATAACCCCTATGTGAGCTGTGCCAAATCGCTTCGGTCATGTCCAGCTCTTTGCGACCCCATGGACTGTGTAGCCCACCAGGCTCCTCTGTCCATGAGATTTCCCAGGCAAGAATACTGGAGTGGGTTGCCATTTCCTTCTCCAGAAAATTATAGGAGGCCCAGTTAAATTTGAACCTCAGATGATACAATACTGGGAACACACTAATCTTAAAAAATAATTGTTTTTCATCTGAAATTCATATTTTACTGGGTCCCCTGTATTTTGCCTTGCAACCTTAACTAAGTGACGTCCTTTCATTGCAGGACTGGTAAGTGGGCTCAACCCGAATCTGCCTTGATGTCTGAAGCACAGTGCACCCTGTGCTTACCTGCTCAATGCCAAACTCACCTGCTGGACTACCAGCAACAGGAGGTGGAGACCACATGTATGGGTCCCCTGCTGTATCTCCAGTGCTTGGCATAGTATGGCAGTGGGTGCTTAAGAAGTATTTGTTGAATTAATCAATGTCCGAATAGACTTACTATTCTCTATTTTTTTTTAAAAAAGCTGCAAATTATGGTGATTAAATGGAAAGCCTAAGCTGGTGGGAAGGGGTGGGGGAGGGCAGTGATATGACAAGCTTGCCGATACAATGCAAGAGGAGTTCAAGGGCCCAAGATCTCATACCCACCCCTGGGAACCCCAGCCCTTGCACCCCGAACAGGGGCAAAGAGCCAACTCTTCTCATCTCAATCTCTCAGGGCCTCTGTCTTCCCAACTGGGAAACGGGATTGGGTCCCTTCCAGCACTAGGCTTCTGTGATTCTATGACTTTTCTTCCTAACTCCACCCTTCTGAGTAGAGAAGGATTATGACCAAATGACAGGGTTTGCTCCCAACTCCTGTGTCTTCCTCCCAGTCCACTATTTCCTATTGCTCCTCTTCTTCCTCTCCCTCATCCTCCTCCAGGGCAATTTGCTAAGCACCCCTGTGGTGCCTGGTCTTGAGTTCCTTTCTTAGAATACTGTCTTCCACACCGTCAGACCAAATCAGAAGCCCGGAGAGACCCAGCATGGCACAGTTCTTTGCAGACAAGGGAAGATGTTGGGAGCGCATTGTATCTTTTAAAATAGACCCGTTGTCGTTGGAATGTATTTTTAGCTGTGGGAGAGATTGGCATGCTCTCAGTGCCACCATCTGCCAAAGGCAGTTGCTAGGCAACTGACACTGACGACAGCAAGGGGATGACTTCATGGAGGATCTGGGGACCCTGATGGCCCAATCCCTCTCCTCTGTCTAATTCCTGCATGCTGACAGCGAGGCCCAAGGGAACCTGCATCCCTCTTCTGGGAGAGGACAGGGAACCGGTTTAAGGCCTGTGAGCTGAGCTCAGAGGATGTTGTTCATGTCACAAGGGACACTGGGCCATCACTGCCACCTTGACTGGTAGATTTTTCTATTTGGAGTCTGTAGATGCTACTGCATTTTAACGCTGGGCTCTGGACTCAGTGAGTCCAAAGGGTGCATGTCCCCCTCCCCTGCAGCCCCAGAGGCACTGGTCTGAACTGGAGCAGGAGCTGTTTGAAGGTACCAGCCCAGATCAGGCTCCATGGATAAAGCAGCCTGCTGGCAGCCAGGACCCCTGGGTTCTGGCTCAATTCAGCCTTTTGCTCTCTCTCTCTCTGGGTGATTTGTGGTGAGGCCCTGCCTTTCTCTGCCCTCCCTCCCCCCATTTTGTCACCTTCAAAGTCAGGATATGGAACCAGATAAAATACATTTCTAGGGATAAAAAGCAGAATAACCACAGAGCACAAAAAAACCTGGGTTCAGATCTTGACCTTGCCCCTTACTGCCCCTGTGTGACTTCACACAGGACCCTGAACTCCTGAATACCTCAGTTTCCCAATCTGTAAATGGCAACAGTGACACTCACTGAGTTGTGCAGAGTCAGCAAAACAGCCCATGGAAGATAAGCAGAGCACCTTTATTATGGAGTCCAGTAAATGGGTAGATTTTATTTCATTTCTGTAGCAGAAACTACAAAGTGGCCACAGCAACCATTTCACCTCCTCCAGATTACTGCTTCAAGCAGTGTACATTTCCAGCCTCCCTTGCAGCTAAGTTGTCACTAAGGACACATTAAAGGAAAGGATGGGTACCACTTCAGTGTCACTCACTTGTAGCAAATTGCTTCCCAGCATGTCCTCTTTTTTCCTTCCTACAAGCCAGGGCATGGCTATGCCATGACACCTCTTTGGCTGTGCAGAACAGGATGGCATGCTGGGAGTGGTGGAGGGCTGACAGAGCAACAGATTGGAAGGAACCTGGGTCCCGGTATTGAGAATAGGACTGAGTGCCTGTGGTTTTCTTGGGAAGGCTCAGGGCACTGGCAGGTAAGTGGGGAGGTGACAAAGGGAAGAGAAGGCAGCCAGTAAAGGCCAGCCACCACAGTGGATGACTAGGGGTAAGTTCCATGGGGAAGTTCTGAAAAACAGTGTAGAATACAGCCTTCAGAGCTAGCCACGGGTGGAGGAACTGGGCCATATTTATCCCCACACCCATCAGTGTCAGGGCAGGGGTTGGGAGGAGCTAGTTCTCAGGTACTTCCAGTCTTCTATGTACTGGTGGGCCAAGTGAATGTCGTCAGGCCAAGGGCAGCCCTCTGCCAAAGATGCAGGTGCTGGCTTTGGAAGCCACACTGGTGGGCATGCGCCCAGTAAGGGGACCCAAGGGAATGTAAGCCCAGAACCAGAAGCTTCAGCTCTGGTTCTTCAGAAAGAGAAATAAACTCCTGTGTTCCTCAAGCCACTATATATTGAGGATTCTTTGCAGCTTAACCTTGACCCTAATTTAATCTCCAAATACTATGCATATGGAAACTTTCAGTTTTATGCAATCTCTCCAAGCTCCTGGACCCCACGTGATAGTCACAGAGGTTGCCATGGTTGAGGAAACAAGGCTCATGCTAAGGAGCAGACATATCTCAATAGAGCATACAGCCCTTGATATCTCTGGGGCTCGGGCAGTACATGGTGTATGCCCTCGGAGAGGGGGCAAATGGGTGTGGACTGGCATAGTCACAGAACCTGAAACTTTACCTGCCAGAGACTACGGGAAGAGATGAGGTGGAGGGCATCCTCACTGAGCTGTGGGATGGCTCCGCTGTCAGGTGAGAGGCACACAGGTACCTTGGCTCAAATGACTGTAGTGCGTGGTCTTGAATCAGTAGATGCTGGATTTGGGTGCATTGAGCGTTTAGAGGAGTGGGCTGCAGGGCGCCTCTTTGCTGGGAGTGAGTGGTGGAGGGGGACCAGCCACAGGGCGTGTGGCTACAGCTCCCTGTGTTCTGAGGAGGGGAAGCTGGTACCCCTCAGCCCACACCTGATGCCACTACTGTCCAGCTGGTATGTCAGGGCTCACTGAGGCTGTGGCTGCCCAGCAGAGGTGAGGGTCCTGTAGTGCCCTGGGTGACCAGCTGGGGCCAGGCACGCCTGTGGGCAGCGCCTCCCACTGTCTCAGCATACAGGGAACACACCAACTTCTTGGAAGGCAGAGCTGGGGGCCCCCTAGAGATTATCTTTTCTAGCCCCGTCATTTTGAGGATGGTGGCACTGAGCCCAGAGAAGGGAATGAACTCCCAAGGCCAGTAGAGGAGCCTAAATCCACATTTTCTGATTTCCCAGAGTTGGGGGATGCAGCTGACATAAAGATAGGGTGTGTGTGTGTGTGCTCAGTCGTGTCCAACTCTTTGCAACCCCCCTGGACTGTAGCCTGCCAGGCTCCTCTGTCCATGGAATTTTCCAGGCAAGAATACTGGAGTGGGTTGCCATTTCCTACTTCAGAGGATCTGCCTGACCCAGAGATTGAACCTGGGCCTCTTGTGTCTCCTGCATGGGCAGATGGATTCTTTACTGCTGTGTACAGGCCTCAAATCTGCTGCTGGCCTCCTCTGAGCCATTTGCTCCACTTGTAGGACCCTTTAAAAGTTTGTTATTTATTTGGCTGCACCAAGCCTTAGTTGCAGCGTGTGGGATCTTCATTCTTCATAGAAGCATATGGGATCTAGTTTAGGCATACAAACTCTTAGTTTCAGCATATGGGATCTAGTTCCCTGACCAGGGATCAAACCCGAGTCCCCTGCATTGAAAGTGCAGAGTCTTAGCCACTAATTCATGTACCTCAGAATTAGAAGAGCACTCAGGAGATGATCAGATCAGGTCTCTGTCTCCAGGCATGTGTGCACCCTCAGCTATGGCAGCTCTCTTGAGGTCACCTTTCCCTGCCCTTCAGACACCAGAGCTCCTCTCTGCCACCTCTGTGTGTCCTACTGCAGTGATCTGCCAGTTCTTCTTGGTGTCTTACTGCAGTCTGTCCTGCTTTGCCTTTGGTTTGATTTATTTTAACCTCTAGATACAGGTTGGCTTTGCTACATTATGCATTATGACAGTGAGGAGTGGGTTGAAATCCATGAATTCACCCTCACTTTCTTTCCTATTTCCATGGGAAAGGGGGTGGAGGGAAGGATCCAGCCCCCAACTCCAGCCTCCATGGACTGAGAACAAGTAGATGAGGACTGTCCACCCAGACTCCCCAGGTCCCAGTCATCCCCAAGGCTCTGGAGGGAAGGGTGGAGGGCAGTGTCTTTCAGAGGCCAGTGGGCTCTACAGCCTTGACCCAACCGCAGGCAAATGAAAGTTGCCCTTTTCTGCTTTGTTACAATCTCATCACTTCTCCTCCCTCCTCCAATCTATAAATATGGAATATTTTTTTCTTCTGTTCTAGATTCTCTTTGCGTTTTATTCTCTTTGGGAAAATATAAGCAGTTTCTTTGTTCTCTTTGAGCAGTCTGTGCCTGGAAGGGAAGAAGAAGGGGTGTAGCCTTCATCTGTCAAGGGAAAGGGGTGGCTCCCTCTGTAGCTAGTGCTGAGTGCCTTTGCCCCTTGTGGGTGGGGAGGTGGAGAGGCCTCTGTAGGGCAACCTTTCTGGGGAATCAGACTACAAGTCAAGGTGGTTATGGCCAGTGCAAGATATAAGGTGGACCAAACTGTGAGCGGAGAGAGCATCCTGGATTTACAGGTAGTGAGCGAGAGGGGAAAAATTAGCATGGACTCTAGGAGTTAAGAGAGGGCACTGTCAGAGCAAGAAATCTCCAATGGAAGCTGATAGATAGGATCTGGGCAAGATGAGAGGAGAAGCAGGAACAGGAAGCATCCATGTTCAGGGGTGGGGGGCCGGGATGGTGAAGAAAGCAGGGGTCCTGTGCTTGAAGGAGTAGGAGCAAGGCTGGAGGGGTGGCTAATTTCAGGGGTAGATGGACAAGGGCTGTGGGAGGGGACAAATTGGAAAAGAACCAGGCAGGACAGGGTGAAGAGAAGACAAAGCCAAGTGCAGACCAGAGGTCAGTTAGTCACACCAGACCACTAATGGCCTGGAAAGGCTTCAGGGGATGATGGGACATCCATGTCCTTTTTCCAAGAGCTGTGGGGGAGGTATGGGGGGCGGGGATGGAGGGACCCAGTGAGCGGAGCCCAAAGAGGGAGTATAGATGGTTTCCTGTGGAGTCCGGTGTGCTTCAAACCCCAGGAGGCCTGGAGATGTCCTTACAAACTTCTGCACAGCACATCTGTGAGGAACAGTGACAGAGCTTGATGGTGGGGGCAGGGAGGGGGACTTGTCCTGTTGTCTGTCCCCCTGCACCCCAACTCTCACTCCAAGAATCCCTGGGATGAGTGAACCAGCCTTGCCACATCCCGGGGGAGTGTCCTTGTCAAAATGATGGGGCTCATCTGAAAGTAATGAAAGCACTCTGAGCAGAAATCTTCTGTCTCCTGCAGTTTTATTCTGAAATGTGTTGCCCACAGGATGAAATTCTCCATTCCTTCCCATAGCATTTGAAGCTTCGGATAAATTGACCCTGACCCAATGTCCTATTCTCATTTCTCGTCGTTGTCCTATATCATCATTGTTATCATCATCACATGAGTAATTAAAATCAACTAGCTTTTATTAAGCATCTATGTGCCAGGAATTCTTCTAGGCATTAAACATGTAATAACATTTCGTCTTTATCACAACATCAACTCTTTGCAACCCCATGGACTGTAGCCTGCCAAGCTCCTCTGTCCATGGGATTGCCCAGGCAAGAATATTGGAGTGGGTTGCCATTTCCTCCTCCAGGGGATTGTCCCAAACCAGGGATCAAACCCGCATCTCTAGGAATTATTAGTCTCTCCATCTCACAAGAAGAGACACATGAGGCACAGAGAAATGAACTGGCCTCAGATCTTTCCAGCAGCCCGTGACTCAACAGCGGATACATCCGACACTGAACTTCTCACGTTCCATGCTTGCCCACGCCTGGCAGACTTTCCCCAGGCTGTTCCCCCCAGCCCGAACTGCCTCCTCACCTCTCAGCTTCTCTCCACATGATGGACAACCACACAAGACCCACCAGGAAGCCCTAACTTAAAAATTGCCTCTTGTGGAAACTCTTCTGCAGCTTCCTGGGGAGCGCTTTCTCTCGGCCTCCCCAGCACACCCTGATTATGATGTCAGTCACATCGGGCTTCTGGTTTTTGTTCATGTGCCTGTTATTTCCCTCAAAGGGAGAGATGACTCTTTTTAAAAATTTTTGCACCATGAAGGAAACAGTTAATGAAATGCAAAGAAACTAAAGGAACTACATTTTGTTCAGCTTCACGCCTTTTCTCTTCCTTCCCCCTCCCTACCTCCCCAGGTCTGGTATGAAGCAGGGGTGCAATAAGTATTTGTTAAATGGAGACATCTTTCCAGCCCCACTCAGCTTTTTTTCTGACCACCCCATTCCCAACTCTGTGCTGTGTGGGAGAATCCAGACATCTTATACAGCTGCAGCTCAGTGTCCCATTTTGGCTGAAATTCAAGGAGCAATTACAGACAAATAAGTATTATTACAACTGGCATCAATCAGCATCACTTTCCTCAAACGCTCTCACCAGGAAACAAGAATGATCTCAGTTAGACACTGTCTTGTTTAACCCCAAGTGTCTTTTTTGGTGCCTAGGGTGTGTGTGATCCTCGGAGGGGCCACCCCCCCACCCCAACATTGACCATTTGTAACAGTCTGTATAGTCTGAGACTACAGGTCCCTAGAGGCAGATAGACCTGAATCTGAATCCTGACTGTCACTTTTTCTCCCTGTGAATTTGGACAAGGGGCTTAACTTCTTGGAATTTCAGTGTTCTCACAGGTCACATAAAATCAATGATTCTTCCCAGGGGTGTTGTAGCAAGGATTAAATGAAATAGCACACTTAAAGTGTCAAAAGATTTCCCAGGAAATTAATAAATTAAAAATTCCGTTTCCTCTTATGCATGCATGCTAAGTTGCTTCAGTCGTGTCCAACTCTTTGCGACCCCATGGACCATAGCCTGCCAGGCTCCTCTGTCCATGAGAGAATACTAGAGTGGGTTGCCATGCCCTCCTCCAGGGAATCTTCCCTACCCAGGGATCGAACCCATATCTCTTATGTCTTCTGCATTGGCAGGCAGGTTCTTTATCACTAGCGCCATCTGGGAAGCCCTCCCTTTCCTCTTCTCAGTTGTTATTGGTTCTCTCCTGTGTACTAGGGTTATGGTCTATAATCATGAGGGCTTTGTGTCAGCAGCTATTAATAGATGATAAGTCCCAACCTTATCTACAGTTTCAAGCTTCTTGCAAAGCATGCTTTTCCCCCCAATCCCTCTTCAAACCCCACTGAGCCCAGGCCTCTGACAGCTGTGGATGGTGCCTCTGATAACCCCACTTCATTGTGAATATCTTTCTGGGGAAAGTTTAAATAAACAATCATTTCATAGGATGTTGGTCAGGACTGAGAGGTGAAACCAAGGTGATCTCTTCTTTCATCTGCCTTCCTGTCTCCTATGGGAAGGGCCTCAGGAGGTCAGTCCTGATGGGCAGTGAAGTTGTGCCATCACTTCCCACCTGTGTTTGGAAGACAGTCCTCTTGGGCACTTGACCAAACTGGACGGAAGGCAGCATGTAAGAAAATTTCTACTGCCCATTCCACATCCCATTGATCACAGTCTCCCAAGATGTTCAGTCACCATTACAGAGTGGATGCTCACATTTCTCATTCCCTGACACTGGTGCCCTGGCCTGCCAGCTGATGAAGCTTCTATTTCCTTCTAAATAGAGCAGAGGATGTCGAAAATCTTCCATGGCTTCTGGCAGGTGAAGGATCAAAGCGGTGCTCAGCAGCCAGAGGCACAGTCAAAAAGGTGAAGATCAAAGGGAATGGGCTTCATTTGAGAGCAAACTCTCCTATTCCTCATTACAGTCCTTGCCAAGGCTTCTGTCACCCTGTGCTGCAAGGAACAAGGATGAGGAATGTGGGTGGCGGCTGGCTGCTGAAGCCGTGTGCTGACAGACAGACAGTCTTGGGACAGCTGCAATGTCATTGTGAGCCTTGCAATTAAAATAAAATCCATCGATTTATAAGACAAAAACAGAAATCAATACTAGTTGGATCTGAAAAACCAGTTCATTCTAAGAGCCCTTTGGTTGGCCTAAATCCTCCATTTAAATGGGTGGTGGGAGTGTTTGCCATGGAAACCATCAGAGGGAAGCTGAGGGAACCCAGGTGTTGGCAGGTGATTGCAGACTGTTGCTGGCACCCAAACAGCAGGGGGCATAACTGAGGCCTAGATAAATAGGAGATCCAGAGAGGCTGGAGCAGAGGCTTGATGTGTTTTGTAAGGGGAAGGCTTCCTCACTGAGGAAGGGGCACCTGCTTTCCAAGCTGTATGGTCAGCAGCTTCATGTATTTTGTCTGTATGAGTTTAACTCTATGGTGAAGTTTTGTTTTTTTAACGAAACAAAACTTTAATTAGGTTGCCCATGAGGTATCTGCTCGCTGACTATTTCCCTCCTTGTGTAGATACGGAGAGGTAAGCCGCACTTCTCATAACTCAGGCAAACCTCTCCCTGTCTTCTTGCCTCAATTTCCCCATGAGACATACAATAAGGATGTGAGATCAAATGAGGACTTCCCTGATGCACTCTTTAGAGAAGTATTTGAACGAAACTTGGGTGAGACATTGGGCAGGTAGGATGTAAATGTCCTGGTACTAAGATGAATGTGTGCAGGTTAAATTCAAGTTGGCAGGCAAGCTGCCTTGGCTTTTGGCTGCAGAGTGAGGTTCTCACCCCAAATCTGCACAACTTGGCTTGATTCTTTCCCCCAAGACAGTCTCTAAGGTTCTTCCCAGCTCTGACAAGGAAAGTGCTTCTGTAGGCTGTGTCCTTTGCCCTTAGAAGTAGCCATGGCATTGCAATTTCATTTTTCCTGGAGGACAAGTTCCCTGGACTCCTGAAGACCCCTGCACAGGCTTTATTATGGAGGGATGGTACTGGGCCGCTTCTTTCAAAGTGAAAGTCTCCTTGTCCATCTGAGGCAGTTATTATTCCTTGAGAGGAAAGCACAAAGGCCCAATGTGCTTCTCATCTGCCTTTTCTCTCTTGATCAACGTGAGCGGGTATTAATCTCACTTAATTCCCTGCAGCTGGCCTTACGTTGCATGGCTGTTTGGGAATAAAGTTCTTTTGTCCCCCTCCCCTTTCCTTTCTTTTTAAGCAAACACATTTTCTTTTGAGTTCTGGATGAATGTCATTCCAAGTTTTCAGTGGGAAGCAGCCTTCTCTTAAACATTCTCCTGGGACAGGACATTAGAGCAGTAAATAGGAACAAAGCCATTTCCTGTGGCTGGAGAAATGAGCCTGGGTGGAGGCTTCTGTGTTGATGGGAAGGGTTAACAGGGACTCTGTTCAGATCTGGATCCATGCTTACTTGCTGTGTGACCTTGGGAAATCCCATTATCCTCTCTGGGCCATATTTTTGCCATCTGTGCAGTCAGGAGTTTGGATTTGATTAATGATTTCAGTATCTAAGAATACTTTGGAACCCTTTATTAAATTGAAATCTATACAAAGGCAATATGGATCATGTGAAATTGCTATTTGTTGTTGCTGTTCTGTCGCTAAGTCGTGTCCAACTCTTTGTGACCCCAAGGTCTGCAGCACACCAGGCCTCCCTGTCCATCACCATCTCCTGGAGTTTGCACAAATTCATGTCCATTGAGTGGGTGATGTTATCTAACCATCTCATGCTCTGTCGTCCCCTTCTCCTCCTGCCTTCAATCTTTCCTAGCATCATGGTCTTTTCCAGTGAGTCAGCTCTTCACATCAGGTGGCCAAAGTATTGGAGCTTCAGTTTCAGCATCAATTCTTCCAATAAATATTCAGGGTTGATTTCCTTTAAGACTGACTGGTTCATATGGTTTAGTGCAGGGTTTCTCAGCCTCCGCACTGTTGACCCTGGGGGTGGATAATTGTGGGAGGCTGCCCTGTGAGAAGGCAATGGCACCCCACTCCAGTACTCTTGCCTGGAAAATTCCATGGACGGAGGAGCCTGCTGGGCTACAGCCCATGGGGTCGCTAAGAGTCGGACGACTGAGCGACTTCACTTTCACTTTTCCCTTTCATGCACTGGAGAAGGAAATGGCAACCCACTCCGGTATTCTTGCCTGGAGAATCCCAGGGATGGCGGAGCCTGGTGGGCTGTCGTTTATGGGGTCGCACAGAGTCGGACACGACTGAAGCGACTTAGCAGCAGCAGCAGCCCTGTGGGATGCATGGCAGCATCCCTGGCCTCTACTCACCAGATACCAGTAGCACTCCCCAAGTTGTGACAACCACAAATGTCTTCAGACATTTCCACTTGTCCCCGGGGGAGGGGAGCAAAAATTGCTCCTGGTTGAAGCCCACTATTTTAATCCAATAAAACAGTTAAAAGGTGAGAGTCTTCTTTGAAGGGAGATGGGAGGGAGTGTGACGTGGATCCATTCTCCATTCTCCATTGCCCCAGAGGCTCTTCTGACACGCTAGTGTTTTAGGAGACACAATGTAAAAACTTACAGACTCAGAATCCCAGTTGTCTCTTACCTCAAAATTACCATGTGAATCTAGGGTCCCATTTCCAAGTCAGATTTTCAATTGGAAAGGCAGAGAAGGGGGCTCTGGAGGGATAATCAGTCACTTCCTCAGTGCTCCCAGCTCCCATTTTGGAAGGATGTGTAGCACTGCAAGTGCTTTTTCTAGGCATCTTCATTTGGACACCTTCTCCAGGAAGCCTTCCATCATAATGCCAATGAGAGAACATACTCTCAACTCTTGTATCGATTCTAAAAGCACCATTTGGAACCATGGTCCATTTGGAACCCGGTAAGTGGAACCATTCTGTTCCACCTAACTGAGCTGCCCTTTCCTTGCTATAGGCTCAGACAGCTTTCAAGCTCTTTGAGATGCTGGTGTCCAGTATTTGGATCCACACTGAGTCATATGAGGTGTCTCCAGGCCCTCACCACAGAACCTCCATCTCAGTGTCCATCTGTCACATTAGTTGTGGCTTGATTGAACCTCTACTTCCTCATTTATGAAATGCAGCCATTAAGATATCCATATAGGATGACCGAGAAGAGGAAATTAAATTACCTACTTAAGTACCTTCGCTGTGCCGGGCACACAGTGATCTCTTGGAACGCAGTCATGAGTGTGATGACACCTGTAAATTTCAGTGTTGGCACCACCACCCCTAGTTTCCTTGTTCAGACTATCTTCCCAGGAAGCCCCCAGCCTCTCCCATGATGGCAGAGACCTAGCCAGATTGGGGCAGGGGCTTCTGTGCCCTAGTTGCCCCTTAGGGACATATCTCATTATTAGGATAAAACCTTTCTTCCATAATTAGAGATGAGGCTTTAAAGGACTTCTTACTGAATTTCAATTTCTAGGTCTATTGAAACAACCTCTTGAGGTTTTATCAATACATTCATTCTGCCAAATTTTTTGTGTGTTTAGGATGAGCCATTATACTTTGTTTGGAGGCATCCTCCTTTAGTCTCTTATTTGCCTTTATTTTGCTTCAGGTTTGTCTTTCACCAAATAAAAATAACCATTTTTTTCCAATTATAAAAATATTACTTGCTCTTTACAAATAAAGTTTCAAACAATATGGAAAAGTATGAAGTAAAGACCACTCTGGTTCCTGTTTTGAAGATCTACCTGCTTTTGACATCTTGTGGCCCACCTTTCAGAGTTCCTGAATATACTTACACATGATTTTACATGCATGCACTCAGGAAATACTCACTATTTGCTTTTACCTTTTTATTAAAATATACCATATAACATGTGTATGGAAAAGTGCACAAATCCTCAGTATACAAATCAAGTTTTCACAAATTTTTGCTCATGCAACCACATCACACAGATCAAAATACAGAGTATCCCCAGCACCCAGAAACCCTGCAGTCATTACTTGCCTCGCCAAGGCAACCACTGTTCTGACTTTTGCCACCATAGATTAGCCTGACTGTATTTGAACTTGACATTATGGGACTAATGCAGTGTGTAATCTTTTTGTGTCTGGCTTTTTAAGTTTGACATTGGGAGAGACATTCATTTCATGGCATATAGCAGCAGTTCATTCTTTTTCTTTGCTGTATGGTATTCCACTGTATGGCTAGACCACAGTTATTTATCCTATTAATACATTTATTTACTTATCCTACTGATGCCAGGAATTTGAATTCATTCCAGTTTTCTACTTTTACAAATAATGCTGCTATGCACAGTAAAGTAGCTTTCTAAAGCCTAATGGTAAAGACATACTGTCATCTGTAAGTGCCTCTTAAGCAAGAAGGAAACATGGAGATATCTACCCCATGCCAAGTCGTGATTTCCCCATTGTACACTGAGAGGCTTGGAGAAGATGTTTTCCTGGGGTCCTTCCATCAGGGAAATGAGGGGATTCTGGGAACACATCGCTACATCCAGGCTCCTACCTGGTCCTTCTTCAGGCTAAGGCAGATATAGTAGTCAGAGTTCTCCAGAGAAACAAGAGACAATAGGATAGATAGGGAGAGATATATAAGAGGAGAGTAGTTGTAAAAATTGGTTCACGTAGTTATGGAGAGCTGAAAGTCCCACAATCTGCTGTCTGCTGGTGGTATAATTCAGTCTGGGTCTGGAGGCCTGGGAACCCCAAGGAGCCGATGACATAAGTTCTCATCCAACTCCAAAGGCCAGAAGCACAGATGTCTGAGGGCAGGAGAAAATGGGTATTTCAGCTCATGCAGAAAACAAATTTGACCTTTCTCCACTTTTTTTTTGGTCCTATTCAGGATCACGGATTAAAAGATGCCCACCCACATTGGTGAGGGTGACTATCTTTACTCAGTCTACCCATTCAAATGCTAATCTCTCCCAGAAACACCCTCACGGACACACCCAGAAACTATGCCTTACCCAGAGGTTTCCTTTAACCCAGTTAAATTGACACATAAAATTAATCATCACAGCTGGCTTCCACAGGACACATCCGTTGGTTTAGGTGTTGATGGACCTCTCCTAAGAAAGATGAAGCAGGGAATTCCCTGGCAGCCCAGGGGTTAGGAATCCACACTTCCATTGCAGGGGCACAGATTCGGTCCCCGGTTGGAGAACTAAGATCTCACATGCCTCTGGCAGGACCAAAGAAAAACAACAACAACAACAAAGCAAACCTTCATCTTGGACCCCTCTAAGACCCTGGGTCACTTACAGGGTCCCAGGACCACTTCTTCCTCTTCCCCCAGACCCCAGCCCTGGAGGTGTCTTGGCCTTTGGTCAGAATAAAGAACAAATCGCTCTCCCTGCATCCTACTTCCTGCTGGCTCTCCCCTCCCCTGCTTCTGAGAAAAGTGCTTTGTTTCCCACAGAGGACAGCAGGGAGTAGTCCCTGGTAGTTAGATGCTCTTGGCATGGGCTTCAGAGGAGCAGAATACTTCGCAGTCCCCTGGAGACACAAGCTGCAGAGGAACAGAATGAGAGCTCTTTGCACACTAGTGAGCAGTCCAGGCCTCACTCAGGGATGTGGGAATGCTGCCGTGGTTCCAGTCAATAGAAAATCCACCTCTGTGAACCCATTCCTTGGGATGAGTACCACTCACCCTGGGGGCAGATTATGAGTTGAAAACACAGGTTTTCTAATAGAGTTTTACTTTCAAGTGCTGACTCTGTCCGTTCAGCGTCCAAGACCTTGGGCAAGATAATAACTTTTTGAAACCACAGTTTTGTTGTTTAATATAAGGATAAACCTTATCTCCTAGGGTTGTCATGAGGGTTAAATGAGACAATGCCTGCCACCCTTTTGGTCCCCAGTGCTTGCGTATTGTAAGGCTGGCACCCTGAATCTGTGAAGAGAACAGTGGTCAGGAGTCAGGAACCTGGGTTCTGGTCAAAACTAACCCTCTATAACTCTGCGTGGCCCCAGTGCTCTGACGAGGAGGTTGATTTTGGTCATCTCTAGATCCCTCCTAGTTTTAATTCTCTTGGAATCTGTACAGCCATAGTTGTTGCCTCCAAAATCAAATTGCAATATAAGATAGGGGATGAAACTCAGAAGTTAGGGAACTAAGTACTTAGTTCTTAGTTCTTAATTCTGCCCTGTATAGAATGGCGGTAATAATATCCATTTCATACAGTTGTAGGTAGGTTAATTAAAGCAAAGTATGTAAAGCACTTAGCACAGTGAAAGCCATGATAATAATAACAAAACTAAATATTACATGGTTGTATAATATTAATATGATCACTCATAAATAATTTAAATAATTAATTTCCTCCATCTGCAAGGAGTTGAACTTCTAAAGCTTGACTCCTATGACAATCATTGAAAGTAAAGGAGAATATTGCCATGTAACTACTCCAAACTTAGAATAAAAATATAATGTTCTTTGTTGTTGATAATGCTAAATTAGCGTGCAGAGACCTCACTGTAGACAAATGGTGAGAGAATCTAGCCTGAACTCTTTCTGGGTTCCCTAACCCCCCTATCCAGTTCTGGAGAACCAGCGATAATCCCTGGAATTCAGTGCCAAGGCGTGGTTTGGGAGCAAGAGGCTTTAGGGTCAACTGCCAGTCAGCTAGGAGACCCTGACTATGAGGGTTAGGTGGCTGTCAGCTGGAACAATGGGGACACTGGGCCTCAGAACATTGTTCTGTGACTCTCACTGTCCAGCAGGCTGGCAAGACTGATTCAACACAAGGAAATGGAAGGGTCCCAAAGGGCTGCAAGAGAAGGAAAACCCCAATAGATAGATATTTTTCAAAAATCTGCTTATATTTGCTGTTGGTTTATTGAAAGTGAAAGTGTTAGTCACTCAGTCATGTCCCACTCTTTGCGACCTCATCAACTGTAACCTGCCAGGCTCCTCTGTCCATGGACTTCTCCAGGCAAGAATACTGGAGTGGATTGCCATTTTCTTCTCCAGGGGATCTTCCCGACCCAGGGATAGAACCAGCATCTCTTGCATCTCCTGCATTGGCAGGTGGGTTCTTTACCATCTGAGCCACCAGGGAAGCCTACAAAGTAAATCACATGGCCAACCTCTGAGTCACTGTAGGAGAAGAGTCAATGCCAAAGTTGTGGATATAGGTAGATATGGACAAAATCTACCACTAATCTACCAGGGCCCCTTCCCACTCCTTACCCCCTCCTTCTGATAGGGGCTCAAACACTTGTTCTCCTTTGATGTGGCTCTGAAACTTCCTGGGATTAGATGTCATGGTTTGAAGGTCAAAGTGGGAGGGTAGGATGAAAAGTACCCTCAAGGCTAGGGGAAGAGTATGCTAGGGCCTACGAGCTCCCTGCAGAGGAGGCTTGAACCCTTTGCTCCAACAACTATGAGTACAATGGTTTAACTTTAATAGAAACTGCCATGCAGCTCTACAAAGTGGTTTTTGCTATTTTAACTCTTCCCAGCAATGTATATTCTGCATCCTTGCCAATACTTAGATTTTTTTATTTTTAGCATTTTTGGTGGTAATTATACAGTAGTTTTAATTACATTACCCTGAAGGCTAAAGATATTGAGCACCCTTTTATGTGCTTATTAACTATTTGGATAGATTCTTTCATAAAATGTCTGTTCATTTTTTTTCAGATTTTTTTGATTTGTGTACAGTTGATTTGCAATGTTGTGTTAGCTTCCGCTGTACAGCAAAGTGAATCAGTTATACATACACATACATCTACTCTTTTTTAGATTGTATTCCCATATAGGTCATTACAGAGTATTGAATAGAGTGCCCTGTGCTATTCAGTCGACTGCTAGTTACCTATTCTATATGTAATAGTGTGTATGTCAGTCCCAGTCTCCCAATTTATCCCTCCCCCCCAACCTTGGTAACCACACATTTGTTTTCTACATCTGTAACCCTATTTCTGTTTTGTAAATAAATTCATCTGTACCTTTTTTTTAGATTCCACATATAAGTTTTGTCCATTTTTAATTAGATGATTTGTCTTTTTATCATTGAAGTGTGGGAATGCTAATATATATTCCATATATGACTTGTCAGATATATGTACTGTGAATGCTTTCTCCCAGTCTGTGGCTTGTCTTTTCACTTTCTTAGTGATATCTCTTGATGAGCAGTTTTGTATGTGTGCTCAGTCACTTCAGTCATGTCTGACTCTTTGTGACCCCGTGGACTGCAGCCTGCCAGGTACCTCTGTCCATGGGATTCTCCAGGCAAGAATACTGGAGTGGGTTGCCATTTCCTTTTCCAGGGGATCTTCCTGACCCAGGGATTGATCAAATCTGTGTCTTCTGAATTGTCTGAGTCTGCCAGTAGCATATTCTCTCCTGAATATATGTTTATTTCTTTTTCATCCTTGAAGGGTATTTTCCCTAGATAAATAATTTCAGAATGACAATGCTTTTTCTTTCATCATTTTGTTATCTTTTGCCTTCCATTCATTCTAATGAGACTAGCTATCATTCTTATTGTTTTCCTCTGAAATCCAATATGTATTTTATTCTCTGGCTGTTGGCAAGATTTTTTTAAGTTTCGGTTTTCAGCAATTGATTGTGATGTGCCAAGGTATAGGTTTTTTTGTGTGTATTTGCCCTGTTTTAGATTTGTTGGGATTCTTAGATATGTGGGTTGATGTCTTCCATCAGTTTTGCAGCCAGTATGTCTTCAAATGGCTCTGCTGGGTTTGAATTATTCCAGGTCACATTTGTGTAAAACTCCCCTTTAACTATCAAATTGAATAGGAAAACACATTCGTAATTTTAAACTTAACATTTGTTAAAGACGTGCTCTCTCTGGCTCTAAGCTGGTCATTGATGTGTAAAAGGTAAATCTAATGTGTCCCTGACCTCATGCAGTCCATACCCTGGTAAGAGAGGTAGCTCTGAGGTTATAGTAAGATCTGAAAGTCATTGAATGAAAACATGACTGAGTCCCCAGGAAGACGGGCTCTGAAAAATTATGACAAGTATATACTGTGACAGTTTCCCTAGTTCTTCTCCTATGGTTGTGTACTTGGGTGACTGTGTCAACAAACAGTTCCAGGACTGTTGGACACAAAGTTTAAATTGTCTTTAATATCTGTAAACCCAAAGTGTCATCATGATCCCGTTATTAGAGTGGGGACCTATAGAGGGACAGGTAATAAATGGAATCTCAGCTAAATTTTAGCTCATAGTGGGCCCACTGGATCAGTAGACCCCTACCCAGTGGTCATTTCTCCAGTACCCAAGTGCATAAATTGGGATTGATATACTTGGCAATTGGAGTAGTCCCCCATATTGGGTTCATGGTTTACGGAGTTAGAGCTGTCACAAAGGGAAGGCCAAATGGAAACCTCTGTCCTACCAGAATCCCCATCCCATGGCCAAAACAAGAAATATAAAACAATATTATATCCTGGGGGAGGGATATGGCATAGATTAATGCCACCATTAAGGATCTAAAAGATAAAAGGATGTTAGTTCCTCTCACATATCCATTTAATTCACCTGTTTAGCACCTGTAGAAACTGAATGGAACCTGGAGAATGACTGAAGTCTGCAGCAGACTTAACCAAGTAGTAACTCTGATCATGGGGCTTCCCAGGTGGCACTAGTGGTAAGGAACCCACCTGCCAATGCAGGAGACTTAAGAGACTCTGGTTTGATCCCTGGGTCAGGAAGATCCCCTGGAGGAGGGCATGGCAACCCACTCCAGTATTCTTGTCTGGAAAATCCCTATGGACAGAGGAGCCTGGCGGGTTACAGTCCATAGTGAAGCAAAGAATCAGACATGACTGAAGCAACTCAGCATGCATGCACGCCACCCTGATCATAGCTGCAGTGCTAAATGTGGTATTCTTCCATTAAATGTGGTATCCTTGCCACTAATAAGGCCTCTGCTACAAGGTATACAGCCATTGATTTAGAAAATGCAGTCTTTCCTATTCCAATTTAGAAAGAAGATCAGAAATAGTTCACATTCACATGGGATGAGTAATATTCATCTGCAAGGCTGTCTCCCACTGTCTGTCATAATATAGTCCAAAAACATCTAGACTGCCAGGTATCCCACAGAACATCAGACTCTCCCATTAAATTGACAACTTCATGCTGACTGGTCAGGAAGATCAAGGGGTGGCTAGCATTCTGGAGGCCTTAGGATCTAGAGGGTAGGAGATAAATCCTATGGAAATTCAGAGAGTGGACACTTCATTGAAGGTTTTAGGAATCTAGTGATTAGGAGCATATGAGAATCTCCTCTTAAAAATAAAAGACAAATTTATGCAAATTGAAATTCCTATCAAAAAGAAGAAAGTTAGGCCTCCTTGGTTTCTGTAGGTACCAAATTTTACACCAAGGCATAGTGCTTTGCTCCAAATGCCAGGAGAAACATAAAGAGACCTGCTGTTTGAGTGACAGGATCTGCCAGGCCTTATGGTGTTAGACATGTCAGAGTCAGGAAAAGATGCACTCTGTGGACTCTATGTCAAGCTCCAGTGGGATAATCATGATACAGTTCCCTGAAATTCTGGAGTAAGGCCATTGCCAACTCCAGCAGAGAATTACATGCCCTGTGAGAAGCATCTCCTGGTATGTTACTGGTCCTGGTAGAGAAGAAATGCTAGATCCTGGGCACTGAGTGACCACGAATCTGAAACTTCACATCGTGAGCTGGATCCTGGCTACAGTTTTCTTTAGGGAAGGACTTAGGAATTGCTTACAGGTAGTGGCATTGCATAATTCTTTCATAAGAGGACCCAGAAGGCTTTATTCAAGATATTATGATTTTTCATTGTTATGACTTACATAAAACTCCTGCTCACCAGCTCTTGACTTTTTCTGGTTTTAAAAGTTAAATAATATTCAAATTGGCTGTCCACCTATCTTACTTCTAGGAATACCGCGGTCTATTACCCCACTGTCATAGATCTCTATGGGATGAGGCAACCTGGTTGCCACTCTGTCTTTGCTGCCCACTAAGGTAATTATTTCTGCCTTATCTGTAATGGTTAAGTAGCACTACTTGGCCTCTGCTTTTCCTGACTCATTCACACTGAATCTGAATAAAGCCTATTTTCATGGTAGAATTGATTACCGTCAATCCTGATCTAACAAGGACTGTCACCATCTGCTTCTCAAAGATGCTGGTGGCCTCTACACTAGTGCATTTCTTGTTGCCTTTGTGAAGAGAGCTCCTGGGTTCTCTTAGTAAAGATCATCAGGTGGTGGTTTCCCTTGTTTTAGGAAATAAATGTATTCTAATTGACCCACAGTCCCTAGTTTTCTGATCTCTTCATCAAGATTCTGCCATGGCAATTCTAGTAGTTCCATCTCTTTTATTATAGTCTGTCAATGTGTCCAAGCTTCAAGGAACCATTCCTGCAGCATGTTAGACCAGCCCAAGGCGTTCTTTCAGGACAATAAATCCTGAGTCATGAGAATGTGCTTTTGTGTTAATCAGTTCCCTCCCACACAGACTTATATTCTGCCCCATGCCTCAGGTCCACCACCCTCAAGAGTCACTCCCACACATGTTTTTCTCATTCCTACTAGGACATATTAGCCATGTCATGCAATTAATTTAGTAAGAAGTCCATTTCCTCCCAGAGAAGGAACTATATTTTCTTGTTTAGGCTACAACCTGTCCCTGGTTATTAGCTTGGGGCAATGCATGAAGTCAGGTGATCTTTATGAGGAAAAGCATTTTCATAGGAGATACACGTCATAGATCACATCTGCTCTCTTCTAGTGAGAAGGAGACAGCTGCTCCTGCTAGTTTGGAGAGTTTAAGAGAATCTGGGTGCTCGTTTCTCAAATGCATACCTCCAAATGTCTCCATTCCATGTCTCAGGGTCTTAATCATTCTTTATCTGGGACCTAACTTTAGCATAGGAGATCTTCCACAGCTGTATATTCAACCTCCTTTGTAGCTCTCTCACTCTTATGGTTAAATTTTGAGAGTAACTTTCAGCATGATCTAACTATGGTTCCAGGAGAGAAGGTATCTTTCAGACCTGACAGAAGCCTTCTAATTTTCGTGGCATACTCTGTTAATAGCTGAGCTTGTCACTTTCTTTAAGATTTCCAAGAAACTTCAAAGCTAGCCCAAACCACAATCCTTATAATTATCATTTCTTCTATGCTGCTGCTAGAGGCACTTCGGTCATGTCCAACTCTTTGCAACTGCATGAACCAGGCTCCTCTGTCCATGGGATTCTCCAGGCAAAAATACTAGAGTGAGTTTCCATTCCCTTCTCCAGGAGATTTTCCCAACCCAGGGATCGAACCCATATCACTTAGTTCTCCTGCATTGGCAGGTGGGTTCTTTACCACTAGAGCCACCTGGGAAGCCCATTGCCTCTATAACTTAGAGTTAATCCGTATATCAGTGCTGTCCCTCCAGCTGGAGAGAGTCTTAGTGACATGATGTTGTCAGACTGGAGTAATCCAGTTACAGAATCCCACTGAGGGTCTCCTTCCTAGGTTCCCCTCTAGGACTAGTTGACTTAGTTTTATCCCCTGAGAGTAGAACCTGAGACAGACAGGTGAGGAAGCCACAAGAAAATGTGTATTACTAAAACTGCTGCTGTGACCAAGGAGAGCCCAATTTCTCCAGGACTTCCTGCTACCTGAGCAGGGTACAGATCATCTCCAGAGGCTGGAGCACAGGGTTACTCTTGCAGGGTTTAACCATCCTGTAATTCCAGTCTCATTTGAACAAAGACAAACGGGAGCAGAAAATAGAAAGTCATGTGGCCCATTGAGGCTTCAAGTGGCATTCTCTGCAAGGTGAGGCTGAGCCTGCATAGAACTGTCCACTGCAGCTAAGACTTAAACCAGAAGTGTGCTGAGCTTTAGTGACCAAGTGATGAGTGATGTCATCATCATTGTCATTGTTATCCTCCTCATTATCATTATTTGTGGCTAAACCAGCTGTAGAACAAGGGCAGAGTTCTATATATATATAAAGCAGGGGTCTTGAGCCTCCAGGAACCAATGCCTGATGATCTGAGGTGGAGCTGATGTGATAAGAATAGAAATAAAGTGCACGATAAATGTAACGTGTTTGAATCATACCTAAACCACCCCCCCACCCCTGTTCCATGGAAACAATGTCATCCGCAAAGCCAGTCCCAGTGCCAAAAAGGTTGGGGACCACTGTTATAAGTAATATAATGAGACATCTACATAATATATAGGAGGAAAGGAAAAATGAGTCTCACATTTGAGAATAAAGAGGTCTATATAGATAAGATGGTATTTCCGCGGGATCTTAAAAGACAAGTAGGATTTCATCAGGTGAAGTCAAGGCAAAACATCCAGGAGAGAAAACTATAATTAACAAAGACCGTGTACACCCATGGTGTACAGTGATGGAGTGCAGTGATGAGTATAGTTATGGGGCTGTAGTGATGGCATGTTTTTAATGGGGTTGTAGGGATGGGGTGCAATGAGGTATCTCTCTAGAATGACAGTGTTTGCGTTTACCATGAATGTGAAGTGGGTTTGAAGAAAGATTGTAAGAAGGAAATTCTAAAGGTCCAGCTCTGGGCCCATGTGGGATAACAGGGGCATTGCCTGCTGACCTGATTCCATCCCCAGACCATCCTCCCTTTGTTTTGTCAACCTGCGGGCCAGTCTCCACTTTGAAGCCACAGGGTTGCCCTGATGCCTTCAGAGCTCCTTCGGCCTCCCCTTATGAGAATTGGAAAGTGTGTTTTTGATCTCCACTACCATCTATCAGCTGGGGTAGAAGAGCGCATGCTTTACGCCACGCCTCAGACTGAGGCCCTCTCTCGTTTTTGGTTTTTCCCTCAGGGGTTATAGCAGAGCAATCTGGAGAACAGAGAGAGCCCATTGAAGGCCTGTGTCTCTCTGGGGCCATCCAGGCCACTGGTCTGTGCTACTGATGGGGACATCAAGCTCCTAGGAGGCGATGTCAAGTGATTAGTCAGCTTCTGAGATGATTACGTGACTTTTCATAGATCAAGAAATGCGGAAGTCAGCCATCCTTCCTGAATCTTACTTCTGTTCCTCATTTCTTACTCCATCCTCTCTAAATGGCAAAGCCTGCAGCTTGGAGGCAAGAAATCTGGGCTCAAGTCCCAGCTGTGCTGCTTTTCAGCCTTGTGATATTTGACAATTCATCCTACCTTGCAAAACTTCAGCTTCCTCATCTACAGAATGGCAATCATCGCATTAAATTAGAGAATGGCTGCAAAGCATTCAGCCTGGGATCTGACACCTACAAGGCATTCCATACATGAAAACTAGTACCATTGTTTCTTGACATATAGTAGTGTCTCCCAGAGTGGAGTTCCTGAGCATTAGGCGACAGGTGACCTAGACAGAACAGGAAATAGAAGATACATGGTTAGGAAGCCATATCCTCCACGGTTCTCTTTCAATTATGGTTTTGCAGAAAAGATAGACTCAGTTTGCATGTTTCATATATACATACATATAAGATATACATACATATATAAAATAAATGTTTATATATCTTATTAATAAGATATATATATGTATATTGTTGTTGTTTAGTCACTAAGTCATATCCTACTCTTTGCCATCCTATGGACTATAGCCTGCCAGGCTTCTCTGTTCATAGGATTTCCCAGGCAAGAATACTGGAATGGGTTGTCATTTCCTTCTCCAGGGGATCTTCCCAACTCAGGGATCAAACCTCCATCTCTTGCATTGCAGGTGGATTCTTTACTGCTGAGCCAGCATATATATCTTATTAATTTCTCTTTATAACAGAGAGAACACCCTTGTCCCTCTGGTTAATGGGAGAAAATTACATTGTGTTTAATCTGGTAAACTCAGTCCTATTCAATACTTTAAAGTCTCTTTAAGTAACATAAACTTTTTTCATGGAGAAGGAAATGGCAACCCACTCCAGTGTTCTTGCCTGGAAGGTCCCATGGACAGAGGAGTCTGGTGGACTACAGTCCATGGGGCTACAAAGAGTAGGACATGACTTCACAACTGAGCACATACACATATTGCTAACACAGCATTATAAATCTCAGTTCAGTTCAGTTCAGTTCAGTCGCTCAGTCGTATCCGACTCTTTGCAACCCCATGAACCACAGCACGCCAGGCCTCCCTGTCCATCACCAGCTCCCTGAGTCTACCCAAACCCATGTCCATCGAGTCAGTGATGCCATCCAGCCATCTCATCCTCTTTTGCCCCCTTCTCTTCCTGCCCTCAATCCTTCCCAGCATTAGGGTCTTTTCCAATGAGTCAACTCTTCGCATGAGGTGGCCAAAGTACTGGAGTTTCAGCTTCAACATCAGTCCTTCCAGTGAACACCCAGGACTGATCTCCTTTAGGATGGACTGGTTGGATCTCCTTGCAGTCCAAGGGACTCTCAAGAGTCTTCTCCAACACCACAGTTCAAAAGCATCAATTCTTTGCCGCTCAGCTTTCTTTATAGTCCAACTCTCACATCCATACATGACTACTGGAAAAACCATAGCCTTGACTAGACGGACCTTTGTTGGCAAAGTAATGTCTCTGCTTTTAAATATGCTATCTAGGTTGGTCATAACCTTCCTTCCAAGGAGTAAGCATCTTTTAATTTCATGGCTGCAGTCACCATCTACAGTGATTTTGGAGCCCAGAAAAATAAAGTCAGCCACTGTTTCCACTGTTTCCCCATCTATCTTCCATGAAGTTATGGGACCAGATGCCATGATCTTAGTTTTCTGAATGTTGAGCTTTAAGCCAACTTTTTCACTCTCCTCTTTCACTTTCATCAAGAGGCTCTTTAGTTCTTCTTCACTTTCTGCCATAAGAGTGGTGTCATCTGCATATCTGAGGTTATTGATATTTCTCCCAGCAATCTTGATTCCAGCTTGTGCTTCCTCCAGCCCAGCATTTCTCATGATGTACTCTGCATATAAGTTAAATAAGCAGGGTGACAATATACAGCCTTGACGTACTCCTTTTCCTATTTGGAACCAGTCTGTTGTTCCATGTCCTATTGTACTTCAGTTAAAAAAATAAGTAAGCTTTAAAAAGTAACTTTTTCAGACAAATGCATGGCCTCTCAGATTGGCTTCCTAGCTTCCCTCCACCTCTCCAAGGTACAATCTGGCTGTATGAATTGGGGAAACTTATATGAGTAGAATGGACAGAAGAAGCCTGGAGCCATTTGTAAACGTCTTCTTGTGATCTCCACGGCAATTTCCCTCTGCACCAGGTTTCTGGGAGGATGATGAATTTTAACATGGTGAGCTTGTGATCTGTCCTCTTGTCTTGATAAAAACCAATGATCCTCCCCTGCTAACTTAGCCCTCACTTTAGCTCTGACCAGTGCTCAGCACTGTGTTCCACCCAGGTCAAGTTGTGGTTCCACTTTGTTTTCAAGCCTAGAAAGCACCTCTGTGGGTCTCTTGCCCTCGTCCTCCTCCAGCTCCTGGCCAGGTTCTCAGTAACCTCTGAGTTCCCTTCAAGATTTTATCTGGGGTCCTTCCAAGGAACAGCAGATCTGGAGGAAGTGGGAGCATCACCTGGGATTTGTCTGTCTTCTTTTATTTTGTTGTGGTCGCTGCAGGCTGGTTCAGTGGTGTGGATACACCAGAGGCAGCCTCCTCCTCCTGGAGAGCCAAGCTTGCTTTGGAACTCTCCCACCTCTCATACCTCCCACTTTGGGACTTAAGTCTAAGAGAGGGACTCAAAGCAACTGTGTCAATGCCTGCCTTCCCTACCTCTGTTTCCTTCTCCTTCCCAAGGTCCACAGTGTAGGAGGGACCAAGACTCTCCTCTTGGTCCTATTTTGAGATGCTCTACATCACACCCTTTGGCTTCACATGATGGTTGCCAGGAGAAGGGGGAATGATTTTGCAGTATGGAAACGCGAGACACACTGGTTTACTCTTTCTAAAATACTATCCCTATTACATTAGATATAAATGATTTCTTTGATAATTAACAGTTTTCAAGGTCAATTTAAAGAAAAATATCAAGTGAATTGATAGTAAAATTAGTAGTGGGAATGATATAAATTGTAAAGTTAGGAGGTCAATGGCTGAGTTGGGGAAACACCAGGATACATAGAAAAAGCTGTGATGAATACATGGGTAGAAAAGACCTCCTCAAGGAGTAAGGCAGTCATGTACACAACTCACTAGCAAGCAGGAGGGGAGGAAAAAGCAGAGCATTTAGTTTTTCAGGAGAACCTAGGAAAGCTTCTTGAAAGAGGTGGCCACCGAACTGGATTTTAAAGGATAAGAAGCTAGAGACGAAAGACTTCCAAAATGTGTGTGTGGAGATGTGACAATAGCAACAGCACAAGTGAAGACACTTTTAAAACTGTTGAATGAATACTGGTATAAGGTGTTAATATTATTTCTGATTGGGTGGAGGGACAGAATTGTAGGGCAACAAGACTCTTTCTGGAGGCAGTGAGGGAGGGCCAGAGCAGGGAGATAGTCCAAGAAGGCTCAAGATTATAGACAAAATGGACATTTCAGACCCTGGGTGGGAAGGCCAGGGGAGATGCCATTCTGAGCTGGCAAAGTTTGTGCCTCAGAGTCAATCACTTATCCTATCAGCAGCCTTCTTCCTCTCCTTGGAAACTTCTCTGCCTTTCCACCCCGCTCTGGGTTCTTCTGGCATCACAGGCAGGAATGGAAACCTCATTTATACTGGGGTCTCTAGAATTTGTAATCCTTAAATGTCTTCTCAATTCTCATAACATGGGAGACTGAGGCCTGGAGAAAAAGGTTTAGATTCTGATCTAGCAAACACTACTGACCACCTACTATACACTCCAGGCATAAGCTAAATGCTTTGATGTCTAAAATGCTATAGTTCTCTTGAACCTATTACAACAAACAAAACATGAATTAAGATATTTGTAGGGACTTCCCTGGTGGTCCAGTAATTAGGAATTCATCTTGCAATGCAGGGAACAGAGGTTCAATCCCTGGTCAGGGAACTAAGATCCTATATGCCACAGAGCAACTAAGCCTGTGCACAGCAACTGCTGAGCCCATGCACTCTGGAGCCCATTTGCCACAGCTAGAGAGTCCATGCACCGTCACGAAAGATCCTGCATGATGCAACAAAGATTCCATGTGCTGCAAGTAAGACCCAACACAAGCAAATAAAAACTTTTTAAAAAGGTGTTTGTATGCCTCATGTTAAACCAAAATAAGTAAACCATGCAGACAAGCTGGAAACGTTTTCGATATTCCAGCCCTATCCCTCATTCACCTCCCAGGATTTATGGTCACCTAAAGGTGGGCAATTTGGACATTAAGACTCCTGAAATAGGCAGTCCCTCTCTTCCTTACCCCTGGTCCCCAGTGGTTCTCACCATGCATAGGGACTACTGTCCACAGGTGTTCACCAGATTTCAGAGACAATTTGAGGGATTTTCAAGGATTATTTGAACCATGTGGGGTTTTTGCTGAATTAAGAATCAAACCCTCACATAAGACTCCACTGAAGTCCCTTTTCCATAATCCTTAGTGCTGTCAGTGGCATAGCAGAAATGCAGTTGCAGCTGGGAAGGAAGATATTATTTACTGGAGGTCTTCATATCCACAAAAGTTTATGGAGCACCTGATGAGCAAAGTACATCAGGCAGCCCCTTGCTCTGACCTTGAGGATGACCTTGCCTGCTAGTGCAGAGTTCTGTGTCAGGCTCATAACTCCCCTGTTTCTTTTAGGAGGTGACTATTCTGGGAAACTTCTCTTGCTTCTCAAACCTACTATTACTGTTGTTACATTCCTTTTGTGCATCTCCAGGGGGTGGGGCAGAACATACTTTTCAACAAGTGCCCCTGATAATTCTGACCCCACTGGCCCAGCCCCAAATATTTGGGAAGCTCTATCCTGAGTCCTTAACCCTACATGAGGTATGGAGCCTGTGAGGGGCAGGATGGTGATGATCCTGGGTTCTGAGGTGGATCATCCATGACCCACCAGTACTGCAAAAAGTATCCAGAATGCTGATGACTGGTCCCAACAGAATGGCTTATAATAATTTCACTCCCTAGGCTTGTCTCTTTATGTTTACTGTGGGGAGCCTGGATCTAGATCAGGATTGCAGAATCTTCATCCACAACACAACTCAAGCCAGTAGAAATGCTGTTGGGCTCATATGGTGATTTTTTTTTTTTAATTGAGGCCACATTTAAGAATTGAAAAGTATCATAGACTTCTAGTTTGGCCAAACTACATTATCATGAACTAAAAGTTTACTGGAGTGGAGTAGTCATTGCCCCTTTAAACAGAGCATGTGCTGTCTGGTTTTCCACAGTCCCTACCATTCCCTATTGTCTCTCCTGGCCAGCTTCATTCACTGCTTGTTTGCTGCCTTCCTAGCCTCTGTAGGCATCTGAGTTGAGATGCACCCAAAAGTTCCCAAATGTACTTTCTGCCTCTACCATCCTGTGAATCCAAAGCCTATCAAATTATCTCTAAACGCCCCCCCCCGCCCCCACCCAACCCTGCACTCAAGAGTTAATCATCAGCTTCTTATGTAAATCAGAACAGGAAAGTCTTGCTTGGCCAATTCCTCCGAAAATCTTAGCTATTATTCTTCACTGAGGCTGTGTCCTGTGTCTGCCTGCTCAACACTTGTCTCCTATCAGGAAGTCATTTCTTGTCCCTGACGGAAGATCCTTGAGGCCAGCTGTGGCCGTGGATGTCCAGAGAGTCAGGCAGGCCGGCCAGATGAGTGGGGAGTGGGTGCACCCAGGCCAGACCCTGATCTGGGCTGTTTGGGTCCTTGCAGCTGCCACCAAGGGTGAGACACCCAGTGGGAGAGGAGGGCTCTCGGAAGATGGGATAGGGGATTTCCTTGCCTTGGAGGATTTTCCACTGGTGGAAAATGGAAAACGGAGGGCTGTGTAGAACCTCAGGGCACCTGACCCATGTCCTGGTGTTGCTGAGAACCCCAGGCCAGAGTCTGCTTCTCAGGTGTGTGTAAGGCACAGAAGACCCTGTCCTGTCTTTGGGTTGCTTGAATCTTGGGAGGCTTGGAGGGGCATGGAACAGAGCCTGTGTTTCTATAACACCGACTGCTGAGGCAGGACTGTCGCTGTTGAAATGACTTTAGAACAGGTAATGCCAAGAAATCTGGGCCCTCCTAAGTAAATAGCTGGGCAACTAACTCCTCAAGGCTCCATAATTGATGTAGAAACTAAGAAGCTTGCACAATCTCCATAAGTGTTATTCTTGTACCCCTGGAGGTAAATGGGCTGATTTCAGGTAGTGTAAGATAATTTTTTGTTTTTGTTGCTCTCTATATATTTTCTTGTGTACTCAAAAGCATATACCTAAGTCATCAAAGCAACAGTTCCATAGGTGTCATTGTTTAGAATTCCCGTAAGTAAAATTTTAGAAATCTATCTCAATTTAATTTTAAGAAAAGAAGAAAGCCAGTAGTCACACAGGTGATACACAGACATGCCAGCAGTTATGCTGGTGGGTATAAAAATAACTGAAATGTGGGCCAGATTTTGTGGGGTCCTGAGGTAAAGAATCTGCCTGCAATGCTAGAAACCCAGGTTCGATCCCTGGGTCGGGAAGATCCCCTGGAGAAGGACATGGCAACCCACTCCAGTATTCTTGCCTGGAGAATTCCATGGACAGAGGAGCCTGGCGGGCTACACAGTCCATGGGGTCACAAAGAGTTGTACACAACTGAACGACTAACACACAGGCTCTATAAAGGCTGGTGTGTATCATTTCCACAGTAAAGAAAAGCTTGTGTGCAGCAGCAGGGAGATGGGTTCCCAACTTACATCTCAGAAACTTTTGTGGCTTGGTGCTACGCTCCTAGGAAACATTCAGTGAGTGCTCCGATGAAGATGACTTCTAGGGGAACGTCAAAGGAGCAGTGGACATGGATTCATTGTGAAGGAGTCTGGGTTGAGAAAGAGCGCTCCACCTTGGGAAACTCTGAGTTTGGCTTGTTCCCAGCCTCTTCCCCGCGCCCCTAATTCCTCCCTGTGTGTTTCCTCAGGGCCAGCCACCGCCGATGCACCCGCCAGGCACACCAATCTGGGATGGGTCCGGGGGAAGCAAGCTTCAGTTCTGGGAAACAACACGCTGGTGAATGTGTTCCTTGGGGTTCCTTATGCTGCACCCCCCGTGGGGCCCTTGCGATTTGCAAAACCAGAGCCTTTACTGCCCTGGAATGGTTTCCTAAGTGCCACGTCCTACCCTAAATTGTAAGAACTGGCTTGGTCCCAGGGATGGCCTGTGACCTGGGAGTAGGGGCAGATCGTTGAGGGGGAGTAAATGTCATGCAGCCCAATGGGAAAGGGGGGGCATTTGTGAGGAGGATGCAGAGGGTCAGGTGTGGTTGAGGCTTCTGTGATGGCATGGCTCCCCATCTTGTTTAACATTGCTCCCCACCTGTTTAAACAAGCAGAGTCCCTGGGCTGTCTTCTGAACTCCCTGAACCCCCAGAGCTGGGCCTGGGAAACTGGGTTGTAAAGAAGCTCTCAAGCGATTTTGAGGACCAGTCAGGCTGAGGAACCACTGTGATGGGCTGACTGAGTCTTTGGGTTAAAAGAGGTTGTTGATGTGTCTCCGTGTGACCTCTACCCCAAGGCTTAGTCTACACCATCAGACTGGGTCAGGTCTTTAGGGTGAGAACCATCCCAGAGGAATTTTAACTCTAGCGATTCACATGGTGCCCAATGCAGGGCCTGGCCCATAGTGGGGAATCCATAATTGCCTGTGGAATGGATACATGAATGTGTCTCTGTGACCCAGGGGAGCTGGGAGGGCTGATGCTCCCAGATACTGCAAATTTTCCAGCTTAGATGAGCAAGCAGTTCCCAGGTAAATTGTGGAGGTGTCTTGTGCACTGGGTGGGAGGGGAGGCTTGGAAATGCCAAGAATCTTTTTTTTTTTTTAAGTATAAGTCTATTTATTTATTTCCTTTGGGCTGTGCTGGGTCTTTGTCGCTGCTCGGGCTCTCTCTAGTTCTGGCGAGCAGGGGCTGCTTTCTAGCCCAGTGCACGGGCTTCTCATCACGGTGACTTCTCTTGTTGTGGAGAACAGGCTCTAGGGGCACGGGCTCTAGGCGTGCAGGCTCCAGTAGTTGCAGCACACGAGCTCAGTAGCTGTGGCTCACAGGCCTAGCTGCCCCTCAGCATGTGGAATCTTCCCAGACCAGGGATCCAACCTGTGTCCCCTGCACTGGCAGGCAGATTCTTGACCACTGGACCACCAGTGAAGTCCGCCAAGAACCTTTCAACTCTCAGATTCTGTGAAGCCCTCAGATTGGGCCACGTTGGTTCTTGGCATTGGGGTCCCAAGCAGAAGGAGGACCCTGGTGCCAGAAAACTAAGCCACAGAAGAAAACCCTATGTTGTCCAGACACCGAGGACAATAAGTTGAACCTTGTGTGTTCATTCATTCATTCAACTAATATCAACTGAGAACCAACTCAGAAACTGGCTCTCCGTTAGGCCCTGGGATCATGACAGTGAGTTAGACACAGCTTCCCTCAAGGAACCTGCAGACTGGCTGTGGTGGTGAGGACATAAACAATAAGGACAATTAAAATATGGGGTGACAAGGCAAGCATTAGGGAGTCAGAGCAGGTCAGTGAGGGAGCTTTGAGGGGAGGCCGGAGATGGCTTTGTTAAAAGCAATGAGCCCCAATTTCTGATACACAACATACAAAGGAAGAAAAAAGCATTTGAAGCAATGATTTTCTGCTGCCTTATCTGTACACTATTCTATTTTAGAAAAACAATGAACATTAATTGAGCACTTACTAGACATATTCACATATATAATCTCACTTAATCCTACTATGCCTTGGGCTAGGGACTATAAGTTACCAAGGTGACTCACACAGAACCCTAGGCTTTTAGCTGCTCACTAGGAGAGATTCTAGGAAAGAACACAAAATATATACATGTTTCCAAAGACCTCCCAGGTGGCTCAGTGGTAAAGAATCCACCTGCCAACGTAGGAGACACAGGTTCAATCCCTGGGTTGGGAAGCTCCCCTGGAGAAGGAAATGGCAACTCACTTGAGTATTCTTGCCTGGGAGATCCCATGGACAGAGGAGCCAGGCGGGCTACAGTCCATGAAGTCGCAAAACAGTCTGACACGACTCAGCAACTAAACAATTCCAAAGAGCTATGGTCTAGCTGGAGAAATCTCAGGAGGCTTCTTGGAGGAGGTGACACTTTGACAGAGTCTGAAAGAAAGGGAAGAATGTGAACAAGCAGATCTGGGGAGAGAGTAGTCAGGGCAGAGGGACTAACTTAAGCAAAGGCCTGATTGCAGGAATCTTCTTGCTAGCCTACCTCTGTTATTTCTAGTAGAAAGGCCTGGGAATGTCCTTTTGTTCCTCTAGAGACAGAAAAGGGAGCCGCCAGAGCACAACCCTTGATACACAACCCTGTGACCTACTGTCTACAGCTTGGAGAATTGTTGAGCCAGCTTGAGTCTTTATGTGTGTGTCTGGATTATGGTGATGGGGGTATGCATGAGTGGGTCCTGGGGGTTCATGGTATGATTATTCTGCACAATGTGCTTTCTTACTCAGAAATCAGATCAAAGAGAATTATAGCTTGTTTGGGCTTCCCAGGTGGCGCCAGTGGTAAAGAATCTGCCTGCCAATGTAGGAGACCCAGAAGATATGGGTTCGATCCCTGGGTTCAGGAAGATCCCCTGGAGGAGGGCATGGCAACCCACTCCAGTATTCTTGCCTGGAGAATCCCATGGACAGAATCCCATGTAAGCCTGGTGGGTTACAGTCCATGGGGTCGCAAAGAGTTGGACACAACTGAAGTGACTTAACATGCAGAGCTTGTTTCGGCCACCATGGGAGCTGGGGTGTTTTTAAACTTTGTACCAGAGCTCTGAATCCCTATTCTGCTTAGGCATAGGAGATCACTAGGCCTCCCTGCTGTCACAAAAGCTGGCCCCTCCCAGGCAGGTCTGCTGACAGCAACTCTGGGAGTTTCTCCTTCCCTTTTCCAAGGTGCCTCCAGAACTCAGAGTGGCTGCTCACAGATCAACACATTCTCAAGGTGCGTTACCCCAAATTCAGAGTATCGGAAGACTGCCTGTACCTGAACATCTATGCACCAGCCCATGCGGAAACCGGCTCCAAGCTCCCGGTAAGGCTCACAGCTCCTGCTGTGCTGGGGGCTCCAGCTGCAGGTTCTAGGCCTGGGATCTGGGTGGAGTGGCTGGAAATCTGGAATCGAATCTAGGCTCCCTTGGGTAAAAGGGAAATGTAATCACTTGACATGTCAATAGCTTCCTTAAAAATCATTCTACTGACAGATCCACTTTGTCTTCTTTTGTGATTATGGTTAGTGATTTTTTTATTTTGTTTTGTTTTTCGCCTCTGTTGGGTATTAAATAGTCTGCAAACAGAAAAGACCCTGGTTTGAAGGACTCTGATATTTTTGGTTTGGGAAATCCTGTTTTTTAAAAAATATTTATGTATTCGTTTCTTTTTGGCCACGCTGGGTCTTTGTCGCTGCGAGGGTTTTTCTCTAGTTGCTGTGAGCTGGGGCTTGTAGAATACGGGCTCTAGGGAGCGTGGGCTTCAGTAGCTATGGCTCCCGGGCTCTAGAGCGAGAACTCAGTAGTTGTGGCACACAGGCTTAGTCGCTTCAAGGCATGTGGAATCTTCCCAGATCAGGGATTTAACCAGTGTCCCCTGCATTGGCAGGCAGATTCTTATCCACTGGACCACCCGGGAAGTCTGAGGGACATCCTGTTTTAAAGAAGATAATTGCCCTTTGCAAATTTTTTATTTTCAAATGAAGACAGATTATAATGGGAAATGTTTCACTTAAGAATTCGAAAGATCTTTGTACAAGTGAGTGTACTACATCTAATTTTGAACCATACCCTCCATCACCCTCTCTCTCCCCCTTGCCACTGTAACAGAGACTTGCTCTATTGTATCATAACAGCAGCACCTATTGAGGGCTGACTGTGTGCCAGGTACAGTTCATTCTCTCATCTAAGCCCCCACAATAACCCAGTGGGGGAGGATTATTGGACCTGTTCTACAGATGAGGAAGCTGAGGACCAGGGAGGGCATAAACAACTTGGTCCACGTTATACACACAGTAAGTGGCAGATCTGGGTGTCAAGCCAGTGCTTTGTTCAGTTCTCCTTTACCTCCATGGCTTTCTTCTCTTTCCTACCCCATGAGTTATAGTCACTAATATGACTTTTAAAAGAGAAGAGGAGGGATTTTAAAAAAATTAAGTATATACATGGTAACCTGCATTAAGTATGGGCTTTCCAGGTGGTGCTAGTGATAAAGAACCTGCTTGCCAATGCAGGAGACTTAATAAGAGACTCAGGTTCGATCCCTGGGTCGGGAAGTTCCCTTGGAGAAGGTAATGGCAACCCACTCCAGTATTCTTGCGTGGAGAATCTCATGGACAGGGGAGCCTGGTGGGCTACAGTCCATGGGGTGGCAAAGAGTCGGACATGACTGAAGTGACTTCACACACATACATTAAGTATATACATGGTGATAATACCATTTGAATATTTGATGTTTCCTGGTCCCAATTTTTCTAATTGATAAAGTAGAACTTCCACACTTTTCTCTGTTTCCCTCCTCTCTTCTCTTCTCTCTGTAAGTAGGATAAACTCTTAGATTAAAACAGTTTAAGTGGCTCTTGGTCTCGTATATCGCTTACAGCTATTTCCATTTTACTGTGGCTCACAAGTTTCATGACATTCAGGTAACACTTTTTGAGCTCTTGAAATATGCCAACATTGTTCCATGAACTTTGGATGAAGAATTTTTTTTTGAACGTCATGATAACCTCATAAATGAGACACTTTCATTCTGCACATCTTACAGATGAGAAATACGAACCTCAGAGAGGTTCAGAAGGCTGCTCAAAGTCACACAGCTAGTCAAGGGCAGAGATGGGAAACAAACCCAGGCACTCATATGCCAGAATCCACGTACTTAACCCTGGGCCTTCTTCAAAAGACAAAACTTCTGAGGCTGTTTGGGAAGGAAAGTGAAGCATTCCTATTTCCCTAAAGAAAGAATGTCCTAGCATGCATCGGGAGGGGCTGTGGGTGCCTGGTGGGCTGGCTGGAGAGTTCCTCTCCCCTTCCTCAGGTCATGGTGTGGCTCCCTGGCGGCGCCTTTGAGACTGGCTCAGCGTCCATCTTCGATGGGTCCGCCCTGGCTTCCTATGAGAACGTGCTGGTTGTGACCATCCAGTACCGACTAGGAATATTCGGCTTCTTCAAGTGAGTCTCCCTGAGGGATTGACACCCCTGACTCCCAAGGAGCAGCTGGGCGCAGCCACAGGGGACTTAGTGCTCAGCAACCTAAGGAGAAATGAGCCTTCAGTGATGCTGAACTAATTTGGCCCAAACTAGTTAGGTCATTTTAGCAGCTGTAACAGATAAACCACAAGTTTTAGTGGCTTCAAATTATAAAAATTTCCTTCTCACTCAACTAAAATCCAACCAAGTGTTTCTGACTGACAGGCATTCTTCTCCATGGTCAATTTGGGACCCAGGCTCCTTCCATCCCTCCTCTAGGGCCCCACCCAGCTCCTCTGCACTTGGCCAGCAAATGGAGAACAAGCAGGAGAATCATACCAGGGCGATCTTTACAGGTCAGCCTGGAGGGGACAATTATTGCTCTGTTTACATACAATTGGCAGAACTCAGTCATAATAGCCACACTCAACTGCAAGGGAAATGTGCTCCCTTGCAGATGAGGAAACCGGGCGTGTGAGCAGTTCCAAGGTCTGCCATCAGGCCCCACATCAAGGCTCCTCCATTGTTCACTCCAATGATGACTTCCCTCCCCCACCAAGTAATATCAAGCATGTTTCAGTGCTTGTGTGAACCCAACACCATGCCAGGCACTTGCTATGCATTCATTATAACTCACCCCCAGACTAATTCTATGAGAAACATACTGTTGTTATTCTCATTTTACGCTTGAAAAATGGAAGCACAGAGAGGTGAAACAACTTCACAGAGGTCACAGAACAGAGCTAGGTCTCTTGGCCACTTCCTTGATCCTACTTAGAACGTGGCAAAACTCAAGCCCTGGCCAGGATGTGGTGTGAGCCAAAGGTCAGAAAGTATGGGGAAGGTAGCAAGGAGTCCAGCATGTATCCTGCCCTTGAGAGTCTGTCAGTGTCATAGGGAAAATAACACAGGGACACAAATCTCCAGGCTCCCAGGCAGGACATCAGTTACATTCTGAGGGTAAGAGGCGCCAGAGCTGCATGTAGAAACAGAGGCGGGAACTGCAAGAAATCAACCAGTCTTTCTGAGAGAGATGGAATTGGAACCAACTGCACCTTAAAGACAGGGTTGGACTTAGGGATGAGGGGTTGGGAGAGAGCACTCTTGGCAACAGGAGCTGCCTGAGCAAAGACTAGGAAGTCGGAAGGAAACTTAGCCTCATATGGGGCTGAAACAGTATTTGCAAACTGGGCTTTGGGGCGTGTAGCACAGGGAGGTGACTGAGAGGCTACAGTGGAGGCAGAAAGGACTGAGATCAGACTAATGTCCTGAACAGAGTGATTATATGTTTAGCAGGTCTGTACATTGGGATTCTGCCTAATATTCTCGCAACAGAAAGGTTTCCAAAAGTTGTTTATAACATCTGGGTTCTAATAGACAGGTAGATGAGGATATAACAGGAGATGGGTGTGAAAATGTAGGGCCAGGCCTGATTGGGAAAGACCCTGAATGCCAGGCTGTGCATGGTGACTGGTTTTTAGCGGATAAAGAAGGAGGGACCCAGGAGTGCCCTGTAGAGCAGTATAGTGGAAAGTCACTCCAGAGCAGAGTGCAGGCTGGCCCAGGGATGCCTGGATTTCAGATGGGGCATCTGGTTGGGGTGCTGCTGTACAGCCTAGATGCAGGTCATGGGGTGAAGCAGGCTGGTGGCTGAATAACTAGAGGGTTGCTAGCATGCATATGGCACTTACTGTGTGCCTGCACCATCAGTTTTCACAACAGTCATGTGAAGCAGATACCATTATCAACCCCATTCAGATATGAGAACATTGAGGCAAAGCAAGTTAAGTGACCTGCTCATGGTCACCCAGATCATAAGTGACCAGATTATGAATCAGGATAAACAAAGGAAGGAATGGGAACCAACGTGGGAGCCATGGTGGAATGGAGGTGAAATCAGTAGAGTGTGGCTCCTGACCAGATGCAGGGATTGTGGGAGAGAGAAGGGGGAGTTGGGACCAGCCCAGGCATCAAGGACAGACAGAACCAAGGGGAGGAGTGATGTGGGGGACTAGAAGATGGAGGAGGAGTAGACTATGATCCCAAACTTACTCTCATACATGGTGGGTAGCATACATGTACTACCCAGCAGCACGGGGACACGGTTAGGAGAATGGACCCAGATCTGCCGCTTTCTAGCTCCTGGGTAAGGGACTTCACCTCTCTGTGCCTCTGCTTCCTGTCTGTGAGATGGAAACGATGAATCCCTCAGTATCCTTAGAACATGCTTGCGAATACCACTGATGGGGTTGGGGATGACGTGAGTGAGTTCTGGCTGCCGAGAAATGCAGCCACTGCCCAAACCACTTCCCAGCAGAGGTGGGAGAACATGGGGTGATGGAATCAGTCTCTCAGTATTCCACCCTGAAACCCCCAGCTGGTGCCTCCCTCTGACCGCACACAGAGGGGAGCTTGGGTGGGGTAGTTCATGAAAGTCAGCCTTTTGAGAACAAGGTGGAGAAGGGTGGAGAGAGGACCCAGAAGGATGAAGGAGAAAGACCAGCACCACCTACCTCACAGGGTGGGAGGATTATAGGAACTTCAGCTATAAAGCTCTGGGGACAGTATTGTACACGATGCTACAACAGCTGCTATTATTATCATTATTTTTCATTCAGTCATTCACTTGGAACCCCTGTGCCCAGGGAGGTTTAGCTTCCTGGTGCAGACCAACTCTCAGGAGCAGGACTCTTCTGGAATCCATGGATTCAGGGAAGCCTATGAATACCCTGAAATTTAACATACCAGATTGTCCATGCATTTTTCTGGGGGTATGGAGCTTTCATCAGATTCTCAAAGAAACCCAAATCCCAACAGAGGGTGAAAATTAAGCCTGGTTCTCCCAGCGACCCCAGGCCTCTGACTCCTCACTTTCTCCAGCTGGAGTGGCGGTGCCCTGACACAGCCCACAGCCTCTGCCTCCGACCCCCGGGGCTGTGGGAAGCAGACAGCGGCCAGATGAACGTTTTCACCCTGCCTCTCGTCCACAGCACGGGGGACGAGCACGCGCGGGGGAACTGGGCCTTCATGGACCAGGTGGCCGCCCTGATCTGGGTCCAGGAAAACATTGAGTTCTTCGGTGGGAACCCACACTGCGTGACCATCTTCGGCGAGTCAGCAGGAGCGATAAGCGTTTCCAGCCTTGTGAGTTTCTTCTCTTTGGGACCTGAAGGAACCTCGGTGGGGGAGGTGACAAAAATGAGGACAATGAGTCATGCACATCTAATTGCTGCTTTCTTGTTGAACGAACGCTCATAAACACATTGTCTCCCTCGAGCCTCACAAATACATGGTGAGTGAGGGGCTTAGTCTCATTTCAAGGGCAAGAAGTGAAGAAGCCAGCACTCCCATGCCAGAAGGCTTGACCTCCAAGTTCATGAGGAACCTGGGCCTCTGAGAGGTTAGAAGACTTGCCCAAACCTTTGCAGCTAGTCCTTGAAATTCCCAAACCAGGACTTTTTTCCCTCTAAGTTTAAAACACTTAAGGAGCCTTTCTAGGAAGTTTTCTTTATTTCTTTTATTTTTAATTTTTTAATTTCTTTAAAATGTTTATTGTTTCTGCCACACAACAACACAAATCAGCCTTATGTATACATGTATCCCTCCCTCTTTAGCCTCCCTACCACCTCCCTCATCCCACCTCTCTAGGTTGTCACAGCGTGCCAGGCTGGGCTCCCTGTGTCATACAGCAGCTTCCCACTAGCTATCTACTTTACACATGGTAATATATATATATACCAATGCTACTTTCTCAATTCATCCCACCCCCTCCCTCCCCCGATGTGTCCACAAGTCTGTTCTCTACATCTGCATCTCTATGGAAGTTTTCTCTAAAGAAAGGCTGGGTGTTATGTGTGATGGGTGGGAAGCTCTCTGAATAACGTTTCCTGGGTCTCCTGTGTTCTCTCTCCAGATTCTGTCCCCCATGACCGAAGGCTTATTCCACAGAGCCATCATGGAGAGTGGGGTGGCCATCATCCCTTACCTGAAGGCCCCTGATGACGAGAGGAATGATGATGTAGGTATATTGTTAACTCTTCTCCAGCTTCCTCTCTTTGGTCAAGAGAGAATGTGGTCAGGTGTCCAGAGACCATCTGCTTGGCTGTCCATACTGACCATGACTAAAGGACCTGAGTTGGCCCGAGGTGACCCTTCTTGCTTCATGAAAGGTCTGGTTCAATAGGACATGGGCCCAGGTGCACAATGCACTGCTGCTGGTGTGCTCGCATGTGTGTGGCGGGGTGGGCAGGGGCGGTGTAAGCATATGTGTGATAGTTCTTACATCTTATCCATTATTCTTTGCTGGTGACATATGACTCAGTTTTCTGTATTATGTATGGTTTATCTGCTTTCTCTACTCCACCTAGAGTGCTATGTTAAGAAAGGTTCTGAGGTTGTTTGCAGCTCAGTGTGAAATAACACTGTGACTGATAAATGCTGTCTGGCATGAGTCTGTGAGGGGGACATGAAGCATGTGCCCCAGATATTTGTCATCTATCATCTTGTCTTAGTGCTCTCCCAGATAAGAGGACCTGGAGGCCAAGGTCTCTCTGTATCTTCCATGTCCCAGCATAGTATCTGGTGTGTATTAGGAGATTCTAAATGTTTGCTGAATGAATGAGTTCACAAATGAGCTGATTCACTCAATGAATATTAATTAAGCACTGGACTATGGAGCCATCTCCTGGGTATCATTCACATTAGTGGTGCATTTTTTTAAACACCTGGTAGAAAATAACAACCAAGAGTGGGAACATAGAGCTGTAATATGATTTTAAAAAATACTCTCAATACACAGAGAATATTGATTTTGGTAGAATGATATATCAAGCTACTTTTAGTTTGTGCGTTTGCCACACACATATTGAGTGCTCATTGTTTTCCCTGCTCTATTTTAAGACCAATGAGTGTTTAAGTGGAGAAGGCATATACTAACTTAAGACTGTGTGTGTAAGCAGATGTGTGATAGTTCTTACATCTTATCCATTATTCTTTGCTGGTGATATATCTCAGTCCTCTGTATTATGTATGGCTTATTTACTTAATCTACTTTTGCCACCTGATGCGAAGAGCCAACTCATTGGAAAATACCCTGATATTGGGAAAGACTGAGGGCAGGAGAAGAGGGGGTGACAGAAGATAAGATGGTTGGATGGCATCAATCCTTTTTATGATTTTTAACCTGGAATCCATGGAAAGTAGAAGAGGTGGTTCCAGAACCCCTGCAATTGTATGCAGACTGCATGTGTGTGCATCTTTCAGGGAGAGGGTCTATAGCTTCCATTGGATACTCAGAGCATCCATGACTCCCAGAAGAGTAAGGACCACTACTTTCAAGGGCCAAGTTCTATATATGTAGAAAGTCCAGGGAGAGAGCAGGAAGGTGTTTAGCAAAGGCTAACTAGGGCAGAAAGGTGAGGACACTTAGAGTAACAGGAGATTAGAAGAGGAAGGGCTCATGGGATCTATGGTCTAAAAGGACATCCTGGAAAAGATGGGGCTTGGGCCTCAAGAAATAAATGGAATTGGTGTAGAGACAGAAAAAGAATGTTCAGGACATGTTCAGGTGTTCCAGGTTGGGGTGGCGGTGGGGCTTGAGCAGAGCTGACAGGCTGAGACAGAGCCAGCTCAGGTGATTACTAAAGATGGCGAGGAGGGTCAGGCGAGAGAGAAAGGATGGTGCAGTGCCAACCTGTCCTCAATGTGTGCATTCCCTTATGGGCCCATGGTGGGAGAGGCCACATGCTGGTCTTCATATATAAAGCAGCAGCCTAGGGCTGGATTGAGGACATTTTTCAACTCTCATTTTCCTGGAGGCTTTCAGTTCTGTGCACTGACCTGTTCCTTCTCCGAAAATAGTTAAAGACAGTTGCAAGTATTTGTGACTGCAACGCATCAGACTCCGTGGCCCTGCTGCAGTGCCTGCGGGCAAAGTCCTCCAAGGAGTTGCTGAGCATCAACCAGGTGAAGAGGGAGGGGAGTTTGGGGACAAAGTTGTCCTTTGAAGGGAATCGTAGACAAATCCTACCTGTCTCTTATTTATTTCGATTCAGAACTTGGACAGATGGGGGTTGGGGATTCCTAGTAATGATTATAAAAAAAGCAATGTGGAATATAGAGCTCTTATAGTTTAATTTAAGGAGATCGACAAGCCAGGGTGCTGCTTAGCTTGGAGAAGACACAACAAAACACAAAGATTGTGATTGTCTCTACATCAGTGAAGGAATCTCACAGGGGAGAGGGTCCACATTTGCTCTACAGGCCACCAGGAGCTAAAGTCAAGATCAAGAGCTGGAAGTTGGGGAGCCATAACTAAGCACTTTCTAAAAACTCAGTTATCTGAAAAGGGATCAATTCCTTTAGAAGGCAGTGAGATACCCACCTCTGTAGGTATGCAAGCAGGGTCTAAATGACTACAGATGAATTTCAATCACCAAGTAATTCATTGGACTGGATAATCTTTTATGCCTAATCTTCCAGTCTTGAGACCCTCTGATAGTCCTTGAGAGACAATGAAGTCCTTACCTGTCTGATTCCAACATTTGTTAAACAATTATTTGGCATGGATTAAAAAATCTGCTACAAGTTGTACTAGGATCCAGGAAATAGATAAGTTCTTGACCCAGTGTAGTGTGAAAGTTCTTTTTGTGGGCTCTCTTCTACCCCTACTCCCAAAACAGAGACCTAAAAAAAAAAAAAAAATCATGAATAGAACCAGATGTTTCTTCGTAAGACCCAAGAATCGTCTATCCAGACCCAAGTCTCAGTGCTGAGGAAGATGCCTTGGGAAGACGCTCACATCAACCCACACTACCCTGGCCATCCCCTCACCTCACCTCTCTGCCCATTGCATTTGGACAGTGGTTCCACGCTTGAGCATGCATCAGACTCACCTGGAGGGCTGGTTGCTGAGCTGCACACCCCAGAGTTTTGTATTTGGCAGGCCTGGGATAGGGCATGAGAATTCATTGTTTTTTGTTTTTTTTTTTTAAGATTTATTTTTATTTATTTATTTATTTATTTTTGGCTGTGCTGAGTCTTCATTGCTGTACAGGGTTTCTCTAGTTGCAGAGAGCAGGGGCTACTCTTTGTGGCACTGTGTGGTCTTTTCATCGCGGTAGCTTCTCTTGTTGTGGAGCACGGGCTCCAGGCACTTGGGCTTCAGTAGTTGTGGCGCACTGGGCTTAGTTCCTCTGAGGTATGTGGGATCTTTCTGGACTGGGGATCAAACCTCTGTTCCCTGCATTGGCTGGTGGGTTCTTTACCACTAGACCACCAGGGAAGCCCAAGAATTTGCATTTCTAACAAGTTCCCAGGCAATGCTGCTGGTCCTGGAGCCACTTTCTGAGAATCATTGTGCTGGGGTATTATATATCTTAGAGAGTTACTACTTTTTTATCCTCATTTAGAAGACCAGGAAATTCAGGCCCAGAAAAGTTGGGCCCCTTTGCCCAAGTGAGTGGCAGAGTTGGCCAGGCAGCACTGATGCCTTGGGATGGGCCAAGAGTGATTGATTTTTCTTTTCTTAATGCCTTTTGCTATAGTGGATTGGCTCAGTTGGGCTAGAGTCTGGGGACAGCAGATTTTGTGAAATGAAACAGCTGCTGATTTTTCTCTTCTTCCTTGTTTCAGAAAACCAAGTCTTTCACTCGAGTGGTTGATGGCCTTTTCTTTCCTAGTGAGCCGCTAGACCTGTTGGCTCAAAAATTATTTCATCTGGTTCCTTCCATCATCGGAGTCAATAACCACGAGTGTGGCTTCCTGCTACCCATGGTAAGAATTCCTCTGTGCCTCCTCCCACTCCTTCAACAGTGAGGCAGCTGTCTGCTTCACACTGGGCGTGCACATAGACCTCACCAGCATTATGAGGGCTGGAGCCCATCACCCCAAGAACACAGCAGTCACTTTTTCTCTCTGAAGGAGGAGAACTGTGGATTGAGGGCAGCTGTAGCAAGTGTCCACTCTGTTCTTCCTATAGGGTTAAGGAAACAACTGTACAAAAATTGAGAGATCCAAGTGGATCTCTGGATCCAAGTGAACTTTGTTCAAAATATTACAAATGATTGTTTCAAATGAGCACTGTTTCTCCCTCAAAGGTGAAATTCATGCAGGTTTTGAAAACTGCAGACCTTCACACTTTCATGTCCAGCCTTGGTTCTGGCATTTCATTTCCAAGAATGCCAGTGCAAGTTGCAAAATTATTGAATTGTTTCATTCATCCAACAAATATGAACCAAGGGTTTACTTTATGCCCTGCACTCATTAAAAAAAAACAGCATTCAGCAATGAGCAAGTCACATGGTTCCTGCTTTTTGCCAGCTTACATTCTCAAGAAGAGAGACAAATGATATGCAAGATTGAATGGATGGTTTCAGAGAGTCTAAGTGCTATGAAGGACATAGACTGAGAAGAGGAGGCTTCTTTAGGGAGCGGAAAAGGGATCAGGAAAGGCTTCTCTGAGGAGGGACCATTTGAGCTGAGATCTGAGTGCTTAGTAGGAGCCATGATTTGTTTGACCCTGTAGTTTGAGTCTCCCCATTTAAAATAAGCTTTTCATCTGTCCTCAGAGGGCTTCCCAGGTGGCGCTAGTGGTAAAGACATAAGAGATGCAAGTTTGATCTGTACTAGAGAAAGGAAGACAAGTGCCACTGATAACAGCCACATCACCATAATCACTGTGACTGAGTGTCTTTCATAAGCCAAGTGTTCGGCGACTGTACAATAATGCAAACAGGCATTATTATCCCCATTTAGCAGCTAAAGAAACTGAGACTCAGAGAGGCTAATGTGACTTTCCTAAATCTCCTAGCTAGAGAGGAGACAGCAGTGTATAAATTTTATATATTTAGGTTCTGCCTGTAAATGCTGAGTTCTCTATTTACCGGCTGTGTGACCTTCGGGGAGCTGTCTAACCCCTCTGAACCTCTGTTCCCTCATCTATGAAATACGGCTAAAGTTACTACCTGCCTCACAGGTACACATCAAATAGCCTGGCATATAGTCTCAATGCTAGGCATATATTAGATATTGGAATTATTCAAGTGGGAGGACAGGACTTGGTGTCCAGGTCTGTACAGCACAAAAGCCTGCATGAGCGCTGTCATTCTGTGGCTGTTTGAGACCACAGAAAGTCTCCAAAAACCAATCCTAGCTCCTGAACATACAGAGAGGGTTCTTAGTAGTTAAAAAGTACTTGTGGATTATTTGAATGATTCTAGGGGTTCTCTCAGATTCCACAAGACAGATTTGTTTAAATATCTGTCATGATTCATTACCCCAAGATTTTCAGCAGAAAATGTACCACAGAAATTCATTTGACAAGTGAATACTGTTTCTATTCCCTCATGTTTTTAAGCTGTGATATTGGCCAGGGAAGGGTCATTTTAAAAATAGCTGCTTGTAGCTCTTACTCTATACCAGGCAGCCTCTGTGTTTTTAAGCATCCATTCTGCAGCCTCACTCGCTACCTGCCCCTGCCAACTGCTGGCTTCTCAGAGAGCCCAATGACAAAGGACTTTAGAAAGAGAGCAATAAATAAACCACTTCAACTTGCTGTTGAAGCCAAATGGTGGTCTGTATTAGTTTCCTAGGGCTGCCATAATGAAATACAGCAGACGAGGTGGCTTAAACCACAGAAATGTATTTTCTCAATGCTCTAGAGGCTAGAAGTTCAAGATCAAAGTGCCAGCAGGTTTGGTTTCCTCTGAGGCCTCCTCTTTGGTTTGCCGATGGCCACCTTCTCGCTGTGGCCTCACAAGGTCTTTCCTCCATGTGCACACCCCTGGAGTCTCTGCACATCCAAATTTCCTCTTCTTATGAGGACACCGATCGGACTGGATTAGGGCCCACCCTAGCATCCTCATGTTAGTTTAACAACCTCTTTAAAGACCCTCCTCTTTGTACACAGTCACATTCTGAAGTCCTAGGGGTTCCACATAGGAATTTGGTAGAGGATGCACTCAACTCCTAATGTAGTGGCCACTCAGCTCCCTCAAGACCTCAGGTATGACAGGGACAGCGGCCTGATAAATTCAAATGTGAGAAAAAGAATCATCATTGCTCAACCAACCCACTGAGGCTGCTCCTTACACATGGACCCCTTGGGGCTGAAAGAGTTCCTGCTCTGGCCAGCCTCCCCTCTGAAAGGTGGGTGCCTGGGCCCCTGGGGAGACCAGTTGCCCTTCTGATGACCTGATATACTCACGGAGGACTCCCTGCTTCTTTCCACAGAAGGAGTTTCCTGAGATCCTTGGGGGCTCCAACAAGTCCCTCGCCCTACAACTGATACACTCAGTCCTGGTAAGTGAGCTTGACTCTCCTCCGAGATCTATTCATTTCACAAACCTCCTGGGTCACACTCAGGGGTAAGGCTGGGATAGAGATTTATTCATTCATTCATTTAGTAGATCTTCACTAAACAGAGTTCTGCAATCCCTTATCCACAGTCTCAACATCCAAATAGCTCTGACAACTCAAAAGCTTCTTATAACCCACATGGCAGCCAAAATTGACCTAGACTGATACACACCCATTGGTCTTCATTATTCCTCCACGTTCATTCACTTTATCCCACTATATGTTTCTCTGTGATCATATGAATGTGGGGCCGAGCATATCATATAATATGCAACATATGTGCTGAATTACTCATCTAAGAACTGAAAAGTTTTGGATTCTGAAAACCACCTGAGACTAGAGACCCATATTCACTACATACCAGTCAGGTACTGTTCTACATTCTAGCAATACTGAGGGCCTTTAGTCGATCATTTATTCATTCACTCCCTATACTAGGGATATAGAGATATATTTAAGCTAGACACTAAGACAGAGATAGATTTCTTTCCTTCCTTCCTTTCTTCTTTCCATAAACATACACTCAGTGCGTATTCTGTGCCAGGTTCATTTCATTCATTTTTTCATTGAATAAATGTTTCTTGAGAGTCCACACACCCTGGCATGTCCTTAGGTCCTGGGTACAGTGATGGAGGAACTGAAGAGCCTCTTGATGAAAGTGAAAGAGGAGAGTTGAAAAAACTGGCTTAAAACTCAACACTCAGAAAACTAAGATCATGGCATCCAGTTCCATCACTTCATGGCAAATAGTTGGGGAAACAATGGAAACAGTGAGAGACTTTATTTTCTTGGGCTCCAAAATCACTGCAGATGGTGACTGCAGCCATGAAATTAAAAGACACTTGCTCCTTGGAAGAAAAGCTATGACCAACCTAGACAGCATATTAAAAAGCAGAGGCATTACTTTGCCAACAAAGGTCCATCTAGTCAAAGCTATGGTTTTTCCGGTAGTCATGTATAGATGTGAGAGTTGGACCATAAAGAAAGCTGAGCACCAAAGAATTGATGCTTTTGAACTGTGGTGTTGGAGAAGACTTTTGAGAGTCCCTTAGACTGCAAGGAGATCCAGTTAGTCAATCCTAAAGGAAATCAGTCCTGAATATTCATTGGAAGGACTGATGCTGAAGTTGAAGCTCCAATACTTTGGCCACCTGATGCGAAGAGCTGACTCACTGGAAAAGACCCTGATGCTGGGAAAGATTGAAGGCAGGAGAAGAAGGGGACAACAAAGGATGAAGTGGTTGGATGGCATCACTGACTCAATGGACATGAGTTTGAGCAGGCCCCGGGAGTTGGTGATGGTCAGGAAAGCCTGGCGTGCTGCTGTCCATGGGGACACAAAGAGTTGGACACGATTGAGCGACTAAACTGAACAGTGATAGCAGGCACCCTCCCTGCATTTGAGGGACTTGTAGACTATTGAGATAGATGAACATGACCAAACACCTCATACTGGGGTTAGGAACATGGGACCTGGATGCAAGTAGACTCGTGAAGGAATCATGGTTCCACCACTTTGGACAAACCACATCATCTCTCTAAACCTCAGTTCCCTTACCTATCAAATGGGGTTAATTCTGATGCGTGCATCATAGTGTCACTGTGGGGATTCAATGAGACAATGCATATAAAGCACTCAGAATTATGCCTCCAAAGGCAAATGTTTGGCGAGTGTCTCTATGATGGCTATTGCTGTTGACCTGGATCTCTTGCTACCATGATGTTTTACAGCACATACCTGTCCAGTATTTGTACCTTGTGGCTAATGAATATTTCCACAACAAGCACTCTCTGGTTGATATACGAAATCGCTTCTTGGATTTGCTTGGAGATGTGTTCTTTGTGATCCCTGGGCTGGTCACAGCTCAATATCACACAGGTAAGTCTCCTCGCACCCCTCCTCCTGCAAGGCTGGTGGCCGCAGGGATCCCTGTTGCTTGTGCACTGGCGGCCACCTGCTCTGCCCTGCCCTTCTGTTCCCTTGCTGAGAGGGAGCTCCCAAGGCTGCCTGGGAGATAGCCCTGCATGCTGACCTTCACAGTTCCCCTGCCCTTCAGAGTTCAAGAATGTTGATCAGTCCTTGTTGATTCTAGTACTTTCCTTTCTTTGGGACTATGTAGAAAAGTCCCATCCCCCACCCCACATTTTCAGAGGTCTGGCCCCCACTTACCTTTCTCTTTGGAATGCATGCGTGTGCATGCTCAGTTGTGTCTGACTCTTTGTGACTCCATGGGCTACAGTCTGCCAGGATTTCCAGGCAATAATACTGGAGCAGGTTGCCAATTCCTACTCCAGGGGATCTTTCGGACCCAGGGATCAAACTCATGTCTCCTGCATTGGCAGGTGGATTCTTTACCACTGAGTCACCTGGGAAGCCCTGTCTGAAAATATCTTCCCAAATATCTATAAAGAGTAGTGGAGCAATAAGAAAGAGAAGATTACTTGTGGGGCACAAACCTGCCCTTCTTTCTTTTTTAAAAAAGTTTGTATTTATTTATTTTTAACTGAAGTATAGTTGATTTACAATGTTGTATACATTTCTGCTATACAGAAAAATAATTCAGCTATATATATGTATACATATACATATATATATATTCTTTTTAGTATTCTTTTCCATTATAGTTTATCACAGGATATTGAGTATAGTTTCCTGTGCTATACAGTAGGACCTTGTTTTTATCCATTCTATATGTAATAATTTTCATCTGCTAACCCCAAACTCCCAGTTCATCCCTCCCCCATCCCCCTTCCTTCTTGGAAACCACAAATTTGTGTCTGTGAGTCTGTTTCACAATTAAGTTCATTTGTGTCATATTTTAGATACCACATATAAGTGATATTATATGGTATTTGTCTTTTTCTTTCTGGCTTACTTCACTTAGTATGATAATCTCTAGTTGCATCCATGTTGCAGCAGATGGCATTATTTCATTCTTTTTATGGCTGAGTAGTATTCCACTGTGTGTGTGTGTGTGTGTATATACACACACCACATCTTCTTTATCCATTCCTCTGTTGATGGACATTTAGGTTGTTTCCATGTTTTGGATATTGTGAACACTGCTGCTATTAACATTGGGATGCATGTATCTTTTTGGATTATGGGGCTTCCCAGGTGATGCTAGTGATAAAGAATACTTTTGCCAATGTAGGAGACACATATATATTTAATTTATATATATGAATTATTATTTGGCCATTAAAAAGGAATGAAATATTGATGCGTGCCACAACATGGATGAAGCTTGGAAGCACTGCTAAGTGTAAGAAGCCAGACACAAAAGCTTATATGTTGTGTGATTCTGTTTATGTGAAATAGCCAGAATAGGCAGATCTATAGAGTCATATAGTTTCCATGAGTGAAAGGAAGGGGTAAATGAGGGAATGACTGCTTCAACAGACCCGGGTTTCTGTCTGGAGTGACAAGAATGTTCTGGACCTAGACAGTGGTGATGATTGCACAACATTCTGAACTTTCTAAAAGCTGCTGAATTACACACCCTGAAACTATTAAAATGTTGACATTTATGTTGGTGAGTTTTTCAGACTTACAATGAAGAAACTGCAAAAGCAAGCCACAGATGGAAGAACGTATTCACAACACAGCTATCCCACAAAAAATCCATATCCAGAATAGAAGAATTCTTATAGTTCAATAATGAAAAGACAAATAATCCATTTACAAATGGGTGAAAGGCTTGAAAAGACACTTTGCCGTAGAGGAAAAATGAGAAAAAAAAGCACATAAAAAGGTGCTCAACAGTATTAATCATCAGGGAAATGCAAAGTAAACCCCAAATGAGGCAATCATTTACACCTGCTAGAATGATTAATATTTAATGTTAAAAACTCAAACCATATACCAAAAAGTATTGCCAAAGATGTGGAATGTTTAGTACTTTTGATGAGAATGTGAAATGGTTACAATCACTCTGGAAAATGGTACGTTTCTTACAAAGTTAAGCATATACCTACTCTATTACTCAAATATACATAAGACTTGTGTACGGATATCCACAGCAGCTTTAATTATAATAGCCCAAAACTGGAAAGAACCCAAAATGTCTTTCATCAGATGAATAGATAAATAATTTATGGTATATTCATGCAATAGCGTACTACTTGGTGACAAGGAGTCAACTATTGATACAGGGAAAACATGGATGAACCTCAAAAACATTATGATGAGCCAAAGAAGCCAGATTCAAGAGAGTACATATTGTGTTATTCCATTCATACAAAGTTCAAGAACAGGCAAAATTAATCAATTGTGATAGGAATAAAAACATTGTGTTTCTTGGTAGAATGACTAGAAGGAGCTACAGTAGAAATTCTGGGCTGATGGAAATGCTCTGTATCCTGCCTGAGGTGGTGTTTACATGAACGTGCATGCATTTGTTAAATCTCATCAAAATGTACACTTAAAATCTGTGCTTTTTACTGTCCGTACCTGATACTTTGATGAAAAGAGAGAAAATGAAAGAAAAGGAAGTAGAGATAGTGAGTACAAGGCAACTGCATTATAAGGCAGAAGGATTTAGAGAAATAAGCCAGTAACTGGAGGGGAAGTTGAAACCAAGAATATGTATGTTTGTGTGGGTTTCTCTGTGGGTATGCATGCATGCACGTGCGTGTGTGTGTGTGCGTGTGTGTGTGTGCTTTAATGAGAGACTTTGTAAGCTTGTTTGCCACTGATGGTGATGATCTGATAGAGAAAAACTGATGCAGAGAAAGAGGGGAAATGACAGAGCAAAGACATTTACTAGAAGAGAGATGAAGCCACATAGGATGCAGTGGAGCATCTTGGAAGCAGGAGGATGGCTTTGTCCTATTTTCTGCAGACAGTTGAACCAGGGTCAATGAAAGGAAATCACAAAGAGGTACATCTTGGATCAGTATAAAGAATTTTTTTAATTGGAGAATAATTGTTTTGCGATGTTGTATTAGTTTCTGCTGTATAATAACATGAAATCAGCTATGAGTATACATACGTCCCCTCCCTCTTGGACCTCCCTCCCATCCACCCCCACCCCAGCCCTCCAGGTCATTACAGAGCACAGAGCTGACCTCCTGTGCTATACAACAGCTTCCCACTAGCTCTCTATTTTACATATGGTATATAAATACATGTCAATGCTATTCTCCTAATTTATCCCACCCTCCCTTGGTTTTTGTTTGTTTGTTTGTTTTGAGAAGTAGAACTGTTGCCCTTGCAGGCTGCCCTGAGGGATAATCAGTTCTGTTTCCAGGAGCAGGAAACCCTAGCCTCAGATGAGGAAGAAGGAGTTAGCTTGGTTTAGGTCACCTCTAGTCTCTGGGCTGTTCCAACTGTGAGTCTGTGAATCCCAGACCAGATGGGTGGAGTGCGGGGCCAGCCTCTACTGTCCCCTGCCTGCATGCCTACCACAAACCCTCTCTACCTTCCTGTAGATGCTGGTGCCCCTGTCTACTTCTATGAGTTTCAGCATCCACCCCAGTGCTTGAAGGACAGGAAGCCACCTTTTGTCAAGGCTGATCACACTGATGAAATCCGCTTCGTCTTTGGAGGTGCCTTCCTGAAGGGCGACATTGTCATGTTTGGTAAGAAACTGGCCTGAGGGGTTCCTGCTCTTGCAGGAACATGAACTAGGGATAAGTGGAGAAGGAGAGAATCACCACTGTTAGCATGATGCCTCACCCACCCCACCACTATGCAAGAGCCTGGGAGGATTTGTGGGGTGGACTGAACCTCTGGTTTACAGACACAACCGTTCCCTAGAGAATGGCCCCACTCATAGTTTTAGAAACCAGGATGAAAAAGAAGGGCCAACATTTGCTCGATGAATGTTTCTGTCTGGACTAAAGCCAGGGCGGGCACCTTGGGGGCACTCATGCAATTCGATATTTATTTAGTTGGCTGGGCTGGGTCTTAGCTGTACCATGTGAGTTCTTCCATTGTCCTTGCGGCACACAGGATCTTCAGTTGCACCATGTGAACTCTTAGTAGCGGCATGTGGGATCTAGTTCCCTGACCAGGGATCAAACCTGGGTCCGCTGCATTGGGAGTGCACAGTCTTAGTCTCTGGACCACCAGTGAAGTCCCACAATCTGATCATTTTGAGAAACAAAACCACTTAGTTCCCTCTCCCTGACACCTGATCTTATCCTCCCTTCCCTTCCCAGAGCTCCTGTGAGGCTACCACCCAGGGCTTTCAAAGGCAAGAGCCATATTTTTCATAATTGTAGCTGAAAGTGGTGTGGATTCAGGTGATCTTATGTGAATGCTTGTGAACTATTTCTAGTGAGGTTAACCCATTTATTCCTGAGCTTATGACCTGTTCAGTGAGGTTATCAAAAATTTAAAAACCACAGGAACTATACATAGGAGTTATGACTAAACTATTTCATTAAAAAAATTGCACAATACGGACCCTTAACCAGTTCATGCTGGCCTCTCTGTGATAAGGACAGAACCTCTCCTCTAAAGTGTGTGTAGTGTGGTTTGTTCATTGCTTTATTTATTCTTTTTTATCTTTTATGCCAGTAATAACAGAACTACCTCTTAGGTTGTCATAAGGATTAAATGAAACAATTCTCATAAATCACATGGTGAGTGCTTAATAAATATTACTACTACTCAGTAGCCATCACTGAGTCTGTAGTATGTGATGGGCACATGGACTCTCAAAAATGGACAAATGAGCAATATATGTTTGTGTCAAAGAGTTAAATTACTTGATATCTGAAGAACTTGTGAAATCAATGAGAAAAGCACAACCCAGTCAAAAACTGGGTAACAGATATAAATAGATAGTTTATGGAAACAGAAACACCAGTGGCTTTTGAATGTAAAAATCTACCCAGACTGGCTGCTGGCAAAGAGGACTGAAAAGTAACCTTGACCAAGTAATCATTTTTCATAGGTCAAGGTTGGGAAGAACATTTTACATAATGTATTTGAGCAGGTGGGGGATAATAGACAACCTCATATATCAATGGAACCCTCTATCAAAACTTAAAATGCATGTAGTCATTAGTCCAACAATTCAACTTCTAAGATTTTTTGTGTGTGCAATTATATTTCCACGTCAGGGAAGGACATGGCAACCCACTCCAGTACTCTTGCCTGGAAAATCCCATGGACGGAGGAGCCTGGTAGGCTGCAGTCCATGGGGTTGCAAAGAGTCAGACACGACTGAGCGACTTCACTTTCACTTTTCACTTTCATGCATTGGAGAAGGAAATGGCAACCCACTCCAGTATTCTTGCCTGGAGAATCCCAGGGACAGCAGAGCCTGGTGGGCTGCTGTCTATGGGGTTGCACAGAGGCAGACACGACTGAAACAGCTTAGCAGCAGCAGCAGCATACTTCCACGTGTGCAAAAATACATATACACACACAGTGAAACATTGCTTTTTTGAGCAAGAGATTGAAAAAATGTCAAGACCTATTAATACAGTACTGGATACCTGAATTATATATTTACATATAATTAAATGTAAACATGGGCTTCCCATGTGGCTCAGTGGAAAAGAATCTGCCTGCCAATGCAGGAGATGCCAGAGACGTGGGTTTGACCCCTGGGTTGGGAAGATCCCCTGGAGGGGGAAATGACAGCCCTCTCTAGTATTCTTGCCTGGAAAATCCCATGGACAGAGGAGCCTGGTGTGCTACAGTCCATGGTGTCACAAAGAGATGGACATGACTGAGCACACACACAAGCACATACATATAAACATATATTTATATATTATCTGTTTCTAGAACAACAAAGAGCAACAAATGAAAGTTTTATAGGTGCCAGTGTGGAACTAACTCCTGGATACAATTTCAGTGAAAGAGAAAGATATAGAATGTGTGTCCATTATAGTACCAAGTGTGTAAAAAGATGTCTGCTTAAACCCCTGTGCACATCTACACTCCTTCAGAAGTGCACTCAAGGACAAGGAAACAATGGTTGCCTCTGAGGCTGGTAACTCAGTGACTAGAGAGAAGAAATGGGGAGAAATTCAACTTTCATTAGATTCACTTCCTGTATTTCTAATTTTGTACTTTGAGCAGTATTACATTTTCAAATAAAAAAATACAATTAATGGATTGGTAGAGAGGGAGAGAGGTGATCTTTGTCCCCAGGGAAATTGCAGTTACATGGAAAGGGCTGGAAGAGCGTTGGGCAGACAGCAAAGGTGTGTGTTCAGCCTCTGCCATTTGAAGGCATGATTCCTTGGGCAAGTCATTGTCTGCAAATACGCAATGAGTATGATGACTTGGTAGGCTGTTAGGGATGCAATGGAAAGAAAGGTGCGAAAGTGATTCATCCAATGTGAGGCCCCTTGGGCTTCTGGCAAATCATTGTGGGAATGAGATTTTGTGATTATTTCCTTCAGAAGGAGCCACAGAGGAAGAGAAAGGGCTGAGCAGGAAGATGATGAGATACTGGGCTAACTTTGCTCGGACTGGGTAAGTGAACCTCCCAGCTTCCTCCATAACCAGGTGTTTGAGGATGAAAATCTCACTGGATCTCTGGGGCAAAAAATCTCTCACTTCCAGGAATCCTAATGGGAAAGGTCTGCCTCCGTGGCCGGCCTACAGACAGTCTGAGGAATACTTGCAGCTGGATTTGAACATAAGCGTGGGACAGAGACTGAAAGAGCTGGAGCTGAAATTTTGGACAGAAACCCTCCTCTTAATGATGACCTCATCCGGAGCTCTCCTGGCTTCTCTTTCTTCCTTAACCTTCCTTTCTCTACTCCTACCTTTCATTTTCTCTTTCGCCCCCTGATAAGCTATCTTTGTGTAGTTTTGGTTTTCCTTCTCCTACAATTTCTTCCACCATCATTAGCTTCATCTATGTTCAGTTACTCTATGGAATCAGCTGCTTTATCTGTGTTTTGGGAACTTGGGGATGATCCTTAAAAAACTATTTTCAACATCAAAAAATGCAATTTGTCTTGGAAGGCTACCAGATTTCTTTAGTAAGTCTGGAAGAGGACTGGCCCATCAGTTGGCACCATCATGATCCTGTTACTCATCTAAAATAAAATAAGAATGCAAAACATGTACAGGGAATAGAATTTAACTCTGGGCTGAAAACCCTCCCCCCAGTCCCAGCATCCAAGATGAAGTGGACTTTCTATCAGAAAAACATATCTTGTGTATGTTTCCCAAATTATGAGTCCTCCAATCCCCATCCAGGTGAATTTTAACCACAAACCAAGAATGGATGTCCTGAACATCACTGCCTTGAATTATGTCTCTTATCTGACTCTGGAGATATTTCAGGGAGGGGGACCTACCAGAGATCCTCCTCAGAAATGGAAACCAGATGTCCTCCAAGGTCTGGGTCCCAGAAGTCAAGCACCAAGCAACAAGTCAAGTCAAACAAGTCTCAGTCAGAGACACCAAGAAGAAAAGATGTTACACTAATGTGTGAAGACTAATCCATCATTTAGTAAATCTGCAATGGATGCCTGATAGATACCAGTAATATCTCCAGCAGGCATATAGCAGTTAACAAAAGCATACTCTCCACTGAATGGTAAGCAAAGAGACAGGAAGCAAACATTCATACATGTGACTATCTTACATTATAACATTGAAGAGTTCACTGAGGAAAGTAAGGTGTTTTAAGAAAGTGTAAGAGGGGAACCTAATTTAGGTGAAAGTCTCAGGAAGCTCTCTCTGGAGAAATAACATTTGTAATAAGAAGAGATGAATTAAAGTTAACCACATGATAATTAGGGAGAACATTATACATACCATCATTCAAAGGGTGTACTTTTACTTTTTATACCCATATAATCCCTGTTACATCCATATAACTTACCCAGATAATTAGTGTTTATTTTTTATTCCTTCAGAATTACACATGAGGTACACAGAATAAGAAAGTCTCTGAAATGTCAGTAACTTACAGTTCATCTAGGTTAGAAATCTTCGCTTACAGCCTGAATCTGATCCCCGCAAGTATTTTGTTTAGCTCACCCAATGTCAAATATGTTTTGGAATTAGTTTCCACCTAATTTTAAATTAGGGAAATTTCACTTTAAAAGCTATATTTACAGCTTCTCAACAACAACAGATCTGGTGACATTGAAACAGTATTACCACATGGTAACGTGGACTTCTGAAAGCCCGTGAAGTACCTTTGTGCAAATTAGAAGATATCCTTTCCTCAGAACTCTCCACAGAAAATGTCTACATCTATGATATGAATGACACGTCCTCTGAAATAGTGTCCTTGTACAGTGTACAACCTTCATAACTGTTCTCTGATAGTCTGCAGGAGCTGAGGAGTGGATATCCCTTGACAAAGGAATGAACTCTCAATGTTCCACAGCCCTCACGATTCCCCACTGTCTTGGTCCTGGCCCTCTTCGCTCACTGACATTACCTGCCCCCTGAAGGTGTTTAGGTTTGGACCCCTTACCTTCTCATTTTATAGTAATCTGCAGGGGTGATGGGATTCACCCACGATCACTTAGTGAGTTGGCAGCAAGCCAACCTTGAATCAACCAGGCCTTGAATCTCTTGTCTCTCCAGAGCAAGACTCTTCCTGCCATGTTGGCTGCCTCCCTCAGCAGATGATCCAAAGTCATTTGACTGTCTTTAGTTTAGGTGATTTTGAGAGTTGCAGATTAGTGATGTTCAGGTTATTTTATGGCTCTTAAAAGAAGGACTGAGCCACATGCAAACAAGCTGAAAATTCAATTGCTTCTGCAGCTGCAGAAGGCTAATTTCTACATTGATATTTGGCAAAACTACCGACTAGAAAATACCACTCAACTCATATTTTTAAATATTATTATATTAAATGAAATTACACATATTATTTATATACTGAATGCAGTCCTAAAATCAAATATGGTTCTTATTTTGGTTGGTATCTTGCTGGAGGGAGCATATTTCTACTTCATCCAGATACAGGGCCCTCTCCCCTTATATTCCTGTCTACATGCAATCAGATGTTTTATCAAATCAAAGTTGAAATATAAATGACACTTGGTATCCAACTTTTTTCATTTAATTCAGAATTTATATAGGGTGTAAGTAGAAGAATTATATGGAGGGTTTTTTCAAAATCCAATGTCCAGCCACACCCCAGTCTAACTGAGGCAAAATCTTCTTGCGAGGGACCTGGATATCTATATTTTCAGCTTTTACATGTTCAGTGCACATCCTGAAGAAGAACTGCTGAGTGTTAATCATGTGGCATATGTATTTTTCTAATTGTTAGAACATCTTTAAAAAAATCAACTTTTATGGGGCATGGCCAAGATGGCAGAGTAGGAAGACCCCAATTCTACCTATTCTCATGGGCAAACTAAATTATAGCTATTTACAGAGCATCTATCAATGAGAATGACATGAAGACTAGCAGAAAATATTTTGTATAATTAAAGATGTTAATTAAAAGAGGATCTACAATGAGATGGATTGGAGGGGCAGAAATAGTATAGTCAAGATCCATACCCCTGTATAGGCAACCCACAAACAGGATTATAATTCCAACTGCAGAGCCTCCCCCCAAGAATGAGGGGTCTAAGCTCCACATTGGGGTCCTCAGTCCAGGGGTCCTGAACAGGGAAGATGATCCCCCAAAACATTTGACTTGGCAGGCCAGTGGATCTAACTTTCATGAGAGACAGAAGGCTGTAGGAAACAGAAACTCCACACTTAAGGCCACACACAAAATCTTACATGCTCTGAGACCCAGGGCAGAAGCAGTAATTTGAAATTACCTGGGTCAGACTCATTACAGAAGGCCAACATCACCCTGACACTAAAATCAAACAAAGATATCACAAAAGAAGAAAATTGCAGGCTAATATCACTAACAAACATAGATGCAAATTCCTCAACAAGCTATTAGCAGATTGAATTCAACTATGCAGTAAAAGGAACATATAAAATGATCAAGCAGAATTTATGGCAGGCATGCAGGGATAGTTCAATATCTGAAAATCAATCAATATGAAATACCACAACAACAAATTGAAGAATAAAAATCACATGATAATCACAATAGATGTAGAAAAAGCTTTTGACAAAATTTGACATCCATTTATGATAAAAAACTCTCAAAAAATAGATGTAGAGGGAACAAACCTCAACATAATATAGGCCATCTATGACAAGCCCACAGATAACATCACACTCAATAATGAAAAGCTGAAGTCATTTTCTCTTGTCAGGAACAAGCCAAGGATGCCCACCCTCACCACTTTTATTCAACTTAGTACTGGTCTTAGCTGCAGAAATTTGACAAGAAAAAGAAATAAAAGGAATCCAGATTGGAAAAAAAGAAGTAAAACTGTCCCTGTTTGCAGATGGCATGATACTCTATATGGAAAATCCTAAAGCTACCACTGAAAAAGCATTAGAACTCATCAATGAATTCAGTAAAGATTCAGGATACAAAATTAATATACAGAAATCTGCTGTATTTCTCTACACTAACAATGAACTATCATAAATAGAAATTTAGAAAACAATTCCATTCACAATCACATCAAAGAGAATAAAATACCTAAGAAATAAATCTAACCAAAGAGATAAAACACCTCTACTCAAAATGCTATAAGACATTGACCAAAGAAATTAAGGATGACACAAACAAATGGAAAGATATACTGTGCTCATGGATTAGAAGAACTGATATTGTTAAATTGACCCTACCACCCAAGATAGTCTACAGATTCAACACAATTCCTATCAAAATACCCATGGAATCTTTCACAGAACTAGAACTATTTGTATGGAGACACAGAAGACCCAGAATAGCCAAAACAATATTGAGAAAGAAGAACAAAACTGAAGGTATCGTGTTTCCTGATTTCAAACTCTCATACAAAACTATGGTAATCAAAACAGTATGATCCTGGCACAAAAAAGGACACACAGATCAATGGAACAGAGGAGAGAGTCCAAAAGTGAACTCACACTTATACGGTCCATTAATCTAGGGCTTTCCAGATGACACTAATGGCTAAGAACATGCCTGCCGATGCAGGAGACGTAAGAAATGCAGTTTGAATCTCTGGGTTAGGAAGATCCCCTGGAGGAGGCATGGCAACCCACTCCAGTATTCTTGCCTGGAGAATCCCAAGGACAGGGGAGCCTGGTGGGCTATAGTCCATAGGGTCACAAAGAGTCAGACACGACTGAAGCAACTGAGCACACAGCACGCAATCTAGGAAAAAGTAAGTAAGAATATACAATGAGGGTAAAGACAGCCTCTTCAATAAATGGTGCTGGGAAAACTGGACAGAAACATGCAAAATAATCAAACGGGACTACTTTCTCACACCATAATCAAAAATAAATTCAAAAAGTATTAAAGACTTAAATGTAGGACCCCAAATCATAAAACTTGCAGAAGAAAACATAGGTAGTACATTCTTTGACTTTGGTCTTAGTAATGTTTTTTTTGGATCTATCTCCCCAGGTAGGGGAAACAAAAGCCAAAACAAACAAATGAGGTTACATCAAACTAAAAAGGTTTTATACAGCAAAGGAAACTATCAACAAAACAAAAAGTCCATCTACTAAATGGGAGAAGATATTTGCAAATGATATATATGATAAGAGACTAATATCCAAAAGGCACAAAGAACTCACAGAACTCAACATAAAAAAAAAGAAAACCACCTGATTTTAAAATGGGCAGAGGACCTGAACAGACATTTTTCCAAAGAAGATATACAAAGGCCAACAGGCACATGAAAATATGCTAACATCACTAATCATCAGGGAAATGAAAATCAAAACCACAATGAGGTATCACCTCACACCTGTCAGAATGGCTATTATAAAAAAGACAAATAGCAAGTGTTGGTGAGGATGTGGAGGAAAGGGGACCCTTGGCACTGTTGGTGGGAATGTAAATTTGGTGCAGCTACTATGCAACACAGTATGGAGAATCCTCAAAAAATTAAAAATAGAACTGCCACATGATCCAGAAATTTTACTCCTGGCAGTTTACCCAAACGAGACATAAACACTAATTTGAAATGTTTCTTGCAGAATTATTTACAATAGGTAAAATACAGAAGCAGCCTAAGTGCCATCAAAAGACAAATGGATGTAGAAGATATGGTATATATACACATATGTATATGTGTGTGTGTGTATATATATATATGCTTAACCATAAGAAAGAATGAGATCTTGCTGTTTTTGACAAGTGGATGTACTATGCTAAGCAAAATAAGTCAAAGAAAGATAATTATCGTATGATTCCCCTTATACAAAACAAATGAAAAAACAAAACAGAAACATAATCATAGATGCAGAGAACCAACAGGTGGTTGTCAAGGAGTAGGGGTTGGATGGAAGAGAAAAATAGGGGACGGAGATTAAGAAATGCAAACTTCCAGTTGTAAAACAATGAGTTGTGGAGGTAAAATGTCCAGCATGGAGGGTATAGCAAATATATGTGCTATTGTATAGTGAGAGATGGTAACTAGATTTATCATGGTGATTTTTTGGAAACATGTAGAAATATCAGATCACTATGTTATGTAATAGGAACTAACAGAGTGTTGTAGGGCAATTACACTTCAAAAACAAACAAGCAAGCAAGGCTGTGCTATGTTCAGCCGTGTCTGACTCTGCGACCCCATGGACTATAGCCCTCGGGGCTCCTCTGTCCATGGAATTGTCCATGCAAGAATACTGGGGTGGGTTGCCATTTCCTCCTCCAGGGGATCTTCCTGACCCAGGGATCAAACTCGTGTCTCTTCCATCTCCTGCATTAACAAGCGTATTCTTTACCAACTGCACCACCTGGGAAGCCCAAACAAGCAAATAAACTAAAAAACTCATAGAAAAACAGATTATATTTTTGGTTACTAGAGGCAGGGGTGGGGAAGGTGAAATTGTATGAATGTTGTCAAAAGGTACAAATTTCCCATTATCAGATAAATAAATACTACAGATGCAATGTACAGCATAATAAATATAATTAACACTGCATGCATGCGTGCTAAGTCACTTCAGCCATGGCCAACTCTTTGCGACCCTGTGGATTGTAGCCCACCAGGCTCCTCTGTCTATGAGAGTCTCCAGGCAAGAATAGGTTGCCATGCCCTCCTCCAGGGCATCTTCCCAACCCAGGGACTGAACCTGGGTCGCTTATATCTCCTGTATTGGCAGGCAGGTTCTTTACCACTAGGGCCACCAGGGAAGCCCCATAATTAACACTACAGTATGTTAGATATGAAGGGCTTCCCAGCTGGCTCAGCGGTAAAGAATCTACCTGCCAAGCAGGAGATGCGGGTTCAATCCCTGCTTCGGGAAGATCCACTGGAGAGGGAAATGGCCACCCACTCCTGTATTCTTGCCTTGTTATTCATTCTACTCAGTCGTGTCTGACTCTTTGCAACTCCATGGACTGCAGCATGCCAGGCTTCCTTGTCCTTCACCATCTCCCATACTTGCTCAAACTCATGTCCATTGAGTCAGTGATGCCTTCCAACCATCTCATCCTTTATCGTCCCCTTCTTCTCCTGCCTTCAATCTTTCCCAGCATCAGGGCCTTTTCCAATGAGTCAGTTCTTTGCATCAGGTGGCCAAAGTATAGGAGCTTCAGCTTCAACATCTGTCCTTCCAATGAATATTCAGGACTGATTTCCTTTAGGATTGACTGGTTGGGTCTCCTTGCAGTGCAAGGGACTCTCAAGAGTCTTCTCCAACACCACAGTTCAAAAACATTAATTCTTCGGCGCTCAGTCTTCTTTATGGTCCAACTCTCACATCCATACATGACTACTGGAAAAACCATAGCCTTGACTATTGGATCTTTGTTGGCAAAGTAATGTCTCTGCTTTTTATACACTGTCTAGTTTTGTCATAGCTTTTCTTTCAAGGGGCAAGTGTCTTTTAATTTCATGGCTGCAGTCACCAGCTGCAGTGATTTTGGAGCCCCCCAAAATAAAGTCTCTCACTGTTTCCATTATTTCCCCATCTATTTGCCATGAAGTGATGGGACCAGATGCCATGGTCTTGGTTTTTTGAACGTTGAGTTTTAAGCCTTTTCACTCCTTTTTCACCTTCATCAAAAGGCTCTTTAGTTCCTCTTCACTTTCTGCCGTGAGGGTGGTGTCATCTGCATGTCTGAGGTAATTGATATTTCTCCTGGCAATCTTGATTCCAGCTTGTGCTTCCTCCAGCTGGCATTTTGCATGATGTACTCTGCATATAAGTTAAATAAGCAGGGTGACAATATACAGCCTTGACATACTCCTTTCCCAATTTTGAACCAGCCCATTGTCCCATGTCTGGTTCTAACTGTGGCTTCTTGACTTGCATACAGGTTTCTCAGGAAATTCTTGCCTGGAAAATGTTATGTATGAAAGTTGTTAAGAGAGTAAATCCTAAGAGTTTTCATCACAAGGGGAAAAAAGTTTACTCTTTCTTTAGTTTTGTATCTGTATGAGATGATGGCTGTTCACTAATATTGTGGTAATCATTTCATGATACATGTAAGTCACATTATTATTCTGTAAGCTTAAACTTATACAGTGCAAATGTACTTTTATTGATACTTTTAAAACTGTTTCTGGCTTCTGAATTGGCAGAAGATCAACTGGATCAAAGGCAGTGCCCTATTAACATTACCGTCCTTTTGTTCTACAAATTCACTTCTGGAAGATCACATCACTTCTTCAACAATACAGGTACATGTATTTCACAGACACTTCTGCTTTTTCATCATTCTAAAAGCATGAAATATTTAATTACTTTCTTGTTGCAAACTTTAAAACTTCTTTATTTACAGAAAAATCCCTTATTTTTATCAGACAATCTTGAATTTGAATTACTAAATCAAACCCAAACAAAACTTTAAAGACGAAATCATTTTCCATTAAAATTATATAATTAGCAAATTTCAAGACTTAAAACATTACTAGAGAAAGTAAGTTCATAAATTCTCATTAAACATATAGTAAAATATCAACTGTATCCATCCATACCAGTAATTGAAAATAAAATTTTTAATTTCATTTCTTTTATAACAACATAAACATTTAAGATGTTTTACTTTATCACGTGAAAAGTATTCCTTAAAAAAAAATCAAATTCCTTATGACAAATCTAAAATTACTACAGCCATGACTTACTGCAAAGAATGCTAGAGTCTCCAATATCATTGTTCTGCTTAGAAGAACAGACTCCACAGTTCTAATGAGGTGGACAAAACTGGAGCCTCTTGTACAGAGTGAAGTAAGTCAGAAAGAGAAACACCAATACAGTATATAAACACACATACGTGGAATTTAGAAAAATGGTAACGACGATCCTATATGCAAGGCAGCAAAAGAGACACAGAGGTAAAAAACAGACCTTTGGTCTATGTGGGAGAAGGGGAGGGTGGGATGATTTGAGTGAATAGCACTGAAACATGTATATTACCATATGTAAAATAAATGACCTGCTTTGATGCATGAAGCAGGGCACTCAAAGCCAGTTCTCTGGGACAACCGAGAGGGATGGGGTGGGGAGGAATGTAGGAAGGGAGGTTCAGGATGGGGAGACACATGTGCTCCCATGGGTGATTCATGTTGATATATGGCAAAAACCATCACAATATTGTAAAAAAATTATCCTCCAATTAAAATTAATTAATTAATTAATTAAAAAAAAAAGAAATCAGTCTTGACCTGTGAATTTCCTCTCATCCAGCAGAGGGCAGCAATGTAAAAGCGGAAAAAGTTTCCCTTTCCTCAGGGCTCGTGGGACGCAGGTGCTGTGATATGCTAGAGCTTAGAAGGAAAAGAAAGCTATACAAAATAGTTAAGTTGCAAACCAACACCATTAATCATTGTCTCTTTTCTCTGTGATATTTGGAAAGGGGAAAAGTGTAGTTCATTACCTCAAGGGCAGGAATAGGCACACAGATGTAGAGAACAGACTGGTGGACACAGTGAAGGAAGGGGAGGGTAGGGAAAATGCAGAGAGTAGCATCGACGTATATACGCTACCACAGAATGACCAGTGGGAAGCTGCTGTATGGCACAGGGAGCTCAGCTCGGTACTCTGTGATGACCTAGAGGGGTGGGATGGAAGGCTCAGGAGGGAGGGGATAGATGTACATATATGGCTGATTTATGTTGTTGTACAACAGAAACTAACACAACATTGTAAAGCAATTATACTCCAATTAAAAAAAAAAAAGTCTGACTGAAATGACTCACAGGCAGAACAGAGTTTGGAGCCAGCAGTCTTTTCCTTTCCTATTTTTTCTAGTTTTCCATCAATCCCTCGGGGCCTCAGATGGGTCGGAAGCAGTTCCTTCCCCAGCGGATCCTGTTCTTTCTACTCCTCTCTCAGCGGCCCTTTGCGCTGTGGACCTTTCTGCCTGACGCCTCGAAGCCCAATCCTCCTCCCTCTCAGCCCCTGGTCTTGGCCACAAGTCACGGGTTTCCTCTCCTGGCAGAGGTGGGGTTCAGGACCTAGACCTGGAAAGCTGCCCTGCCTGGGCGACCGCTGCCCTACGTAACAAATTTGCGAGACGAACCTCCCTTCCTACAGCTGAGACAGATCCAGCACACCATAGCCCTGTGCTCTGCTAGTTTGTAAGTGTGCACCTCATTTTATTCCCTGGGAGGTGTGGGGAGGAAAAAAATCTAACTCGTCATTTGATTGTGTTCAAATACAAGGGAATTCCTGGGCAAAGAGATTGATATGCTGTATGGATGGAATGAGTCTTAAATTGGGACCAGAATGAATGGGAGGATAAAGGCCAGCAAAGGTGTATAGAAGCTCGGCCATAAATGTGCAGGACAGGGCGAGAGTCAGCCCAGTGAGCAGCATGGCTGGTATTGTCATGGTTGCTGAAGCACAACTTTGAGGTTTAGAGAACAGTTTTTGTACCTTGACCTGTAGGAAATAGATCTCTTTGTTTACAGTGGGATGATTGATAAAAGGTGAATTTACCTACCTATCTATTCATTCATCCATTATCTATCATCTATATCTAGCTCTCAGGCTTCCTTGCTGGCTCAGATGGTAAAGAATCTGCCTGCAATGTGGGAGACGTGAGTTCAGTCCCTGGGTTGGGAAGATCCCCTGGAGAAGGGAATAGCAGCCCAGTCCAGTATTCTTGCCTGGGGAATTCCATGGACAGAGGAGCCTGGTGGGCTACAGTCTATGGGGTCACAAAGAGTCGGACACAACTGAGCAACTAACACATACACACACACATCTATCTATCATCTATGTATCTGGGCCCCTTTATAGACATACCTCATTTTATTGTACTTGACTTTATTGTTCTTCAGAAATATTGCATTTTTTACAAATTGAAAGTTTGTGGCAACCGTGTGTGGAGCAAATCTGTTGGTGCTATTTTTCCGAAAGCATTTACTCACTTTGTATCTCTATGTCACATTTTGGTAATTCTCACAATATTTCAAACTTTTCTTCCTTATTCTATTTATTATGACGGTCTGTGACTAGTGATCTTTGATCTATTAGAATTGTCTTCTGGCACCAGGAAACACGCTGTCATGTTCACATAAGATGACAAACTTAATAAATGTGTGTATTCTGACTACTCCACTGATGGACCATCCCCTCCGTCTCTCCGTCTCCTCAGACCTCCCTATTCTCTGAGACAAAGCTGTATTGGAATTTGGCCAATTAACAACCCTACAATGGCCTCTAAACATTCAAGTGAAAGGAAGGGTTTCACGTCTCTTTAAATCAAAAGCTAGAAATGAATAAGCTTAGTGAGAAAGGCATGCTGAAAGCCAAGAAGGCTGAAAGCTAGGCTTCTGGTGCCAATCTGTTAGTCAAACTGTAAATGCAAAGGGAAGGTTCTTGAAGGAAATGAAGAGTGCTACTCCAGTAAACACAAATGGTGAGAAAGCAAAACAGCCTTATTGCCGATATGGAAAAAGTTTTAGTGGTCAGATAGAAGATCAAACCAGTTACAACATTCCCTTAAGCCAAAATCTAATCTAGTGCATGACCCTGACTTCCTTTAATTCTGTGAAGGCTGAGACAGGTGAGGAAGCTGCAGAATAAAAGTTTGAAACTAGCAGAGCTTGGTTCATAAGGTTTAAGGAAAGAAACTGTCCCCATAACATAGAAGAACAAAGAAGTGCCAAGAAAGTGCAGCAAATCATCCAGACTGTCTAGCTAAAATGATTAGCAAAGGCAGCTGCGCTAGTGACAGATTTTCAATATAAACAACCTTCTATTAGAAGAAGATCCATCTAGGATTTTCACAGCTAGAGAGGAGAAGTGACTATCTGCTTTCAAAACTTCAGAGGACAGGCCAGCTCTGTTGTTAGGGGCTAATGCAGCTGCTGACTTTCAGTTGAGTCAATGTTCATTTACCATTCTGAAAATCCTAGGGCGCTTAGAAGAATTATTCTAAATCTACTCTGCTTGTGCTATGTAAATGGAACCACAAAGCCTGGATGACAATACATTTGTTTCTAACATGGTTTGCCAAAAATTGTAAGCCCACTGTTCAGACCTAGTGCTCAGGGAAAAGAAGGATTCCTTTCAAAATATTACTGCTCACTGACAATGCACCTAGTCACTCAAGAGCTCTATTTTCATGCTGCTTAAACATCCATTCTGCGGTCCATGGATCAAGGGCTAGTTTAAACCTTCAAGTCATGTTATTTAAGAAATACATTTCATTCAGGTTATAGACACTACAGTGTGATTCCTCTGATGGATCTGGGCAAAGGAAATTGAAAACCTTCTGGAAAGGATTCATCATTCTAGATGCCATTAAGAACATTCATGAATCACGTGAAGAAGCGCAAATGTCAATATTAACAATAGTTTAGAAGAAGTTGATTCCAGCTTTCATGGATGACTTTGAAGGGTTCAAGACTTCGGTGGAGGAACTAACTGCAGATGTGATGGAAATAGCAGGAGAACTAGAATTAGAAGTGGAACCTCATGATGTGACTGAATTACTGCGATCTCATGATAAAACTTTTTTACCTTTTTTAAATTGGAGGATAATTGCTTTACAATATTGTATTGGCCTATGCCATACATCAACATGAATCAGCCATAGGTATACACAAGTCCCCTCTCTCTTATGCCTCCCTCCCATCTCCCACCCCCATTCCACCCCTCTTGGTTGTCACAGAGCACCGGATTTAGGCTCTCTGTGTCACTCAGCAAATTCCCACTGGCTACCCATTTAACATATGGTAAAGTATATGTTTTCATGATAAAACTTCAACAGCTGAGGAGTTGCTTCTAATGATGAGCAAAGAAAGCGACTACTTTAGATGGAATCTATTCCTGATGAAGATGTTGTGAAGATTGTAAAAATAACAATAAGGATTTAGGATATTACATAAACTTCATTGGTAAAGCAGCAGCAGGATTTGGGAGAATTTGACTCCAATTGAAGTCAAGTGGGCCTTAGGAAGCATCACTACGAACAAAGCTAGTGGCAGTGATGGAATTCCAGTTGAGCTATTTCAAATCCTCAAAGATGATGCTGTGAAAGTGTTGCACTCGATATGCCAGCAAATTTGGAAAACGCAGCAGTGGCCACAGGACTGGAAAAGGTCAGTTTTCATTCCAATCCCAAAGAAAGGCAATGCCAAAGAATTCTTGAACTACCGCACAATTGCACTCATCTCACACACTAGTAAAGTAATGCTTAAAATTCTGCAAGCCAGGTTTCAGCAATATGTGAATCGTGAACTTCCAGATGTTCAAGCTGGTTTTAGAAAAGGCAGAGGAACCAGAGATCAAATTACCAACATCCCCTGGATCATCGAAAAAGCAAGAGACTTCCAGAAGAACATCTATTTCTGCTTTATTGACTATGCCAAAGCCTTTGACTGTGTGGATCACAATAAACTGTGGAAAATTCTGAAAGAGATGGGAATACCAGACCACCTGACCTGCCTCTTGAGAAATCTGTATGCAGGTCAGGAAGCAACAGTTAGAACTGGACATGGAACAACAGACTGGTTCCAAATAGGAAAAGGAGTACGTTAAGGCTGTATATTGTCACCTGCTTATTTAACTTATATGCAGAGTACATCATGAGAAACGCTGGGCTGGAGGAAGCACAAGCTGGAATCAAGATTGCCGGGAGAAATACCAAGAACCTCAAATATGCAGATGATACCACCCTTATGGCAGAAAGCAAAGAAGAACTAAAGAGCCTCTTGATGAAAGTGAAAGAGGAGAGTGAAAAAGTTGGCTTAAAGCTCAACATTCAGAAAACTAAGATCATGGCATCTGGGCCCATCACTTCATGGCAAATAGATGGGGAAACAGTGGCTGACTTTATTTTGGGGGGCTCCAAAATCACTGCAGATGGTGATTGCAGCCATGAAATTAAAAGACTTGCTCCTTGGAAGGAAAGTTATGACCAACCTAGACAGCATATTAAAAAGCAGAGACATTACTTTGTCAACAAAGATCCATCTAGTCAAGGCTATGATTTTTCCAGGGGTCATGTATGGGTGTGAGAGTTGGACTATAAAGAAAGCTGAGCACCGAAGAATTGATGCTTTTGAACTGTGGTGTTGGAGAAGACTCTTGAGAGTCCCTTGGACTGCAAGGAGATCCATCCAGTCCATCCTAAGGGAGATCAGTCCTGGGTGTTCATTGGAAGGACTGATGTTGAAGCTGAAACTCCAATACTTTGGCCACCTGATGGGAAGAGCTAACTCATTTGAAAAGACCCTGATTCTGGGAAAGATTGAGGGCAGGAGGAGAAGGAGATGACAGAGGATGAGATGGTTGGATAGCATCACTGACTCAATGAAAATGGGTTTGGGTGGACTCCAGGAGTTGGTGATGGACAGGAAGGCCTGGCATGCTGTGGTTCATGGGGTTGCAAAGAATCGGACACAACTGAGTGACTGAACTGAACTGAACTGACTCCAATTTTGAAAGGAGTCCTACTGTAGGTAAAATGCCATCAAACAGCATTGCATTCTACAGATAAATCATTCATGAAAGGAAGAGTCAATCAATGCACAGACTTCACTGTTATCTTTAAAAATTGCCACAGTCAGCCCAACGTTCAGCAACCAATACCCTCACCAGTCAGCAGCTGTCAACATCAAGGTAAGACCCTCTACCAGCAAAAAGATTATGATTTGCTGAAGGCTCAGATGATGGTTAGCACTTTTTTTTAGCAAAAATGTATTTTTAAATTAAGGTATAAGCATTGATTTTTTAAAAAAAACATAATGCTATTGAATACTTAATAGACTATTATGAAAGAAAGTGAAGTCGCTTAATTGTGTCTGACTCTTTGTGACCCCCATGGACTGTAGCCTACCAGGCTTCTCCATCCATGGGATTTTCCAAGCAAGAGTACTGGAGTGGGTTGCCATTTCCTTCTCCAGAGGATCTTCCCAACCCAGGGATCGAACCCAGGTCTCCTGAATTGTAGGCAAACTCTTTACCATCTGAGCCTCTTAGGAAGTCCTAATAGACTGTTTTAGGGTGTAAATATAACTTTTATATGAGCTGGGAAAACAAAAATTCAGAGATCACCCATCTCCTTACTTTCAGTTTGTGTGCATCTTTAGATCTGAAGTGAAGTGTTAGCTGCTCAGTCATGTCCGACTCTTTGTAACCACACAGACTGGGGCTCGCCAGGCTCTTCTATCCATGGGATTTTCCAGCAAGAATACTGGAGCAGGTTGCCATTTTCTTCTTCAGGTTAGATTTGAAGTGACTCTCTTTTCTCTTCTTGTGTTTTTTGGATCCCTATAATGTGAATGGTATTCTGCTTGATGTGGTCCTATAGGTGCCTTAAGTTATCTTCATTTTTTAAAGTCCTTTTTTTCTCTTTGATGCTCTGTTTGAGTAAGTTCCACTGCCCTGTCTTCCAAGTCACTGATTCTTTTTGATGCTTCTTCTAGTCTGCTGTTGAACACGTCCAGTATATTTTTGGTTCAGTTATTGTGTTCTGCGGGCCTGTGATTTGTTTGGTACCTTCTCGTGTTTTCTCTTTGCTGAAATTCTGCTGTGTTCATCCTGTCCTCTCCCAAATTCAGTGAGCATCCTCATGACCGTTACTTTTAGACTTCTATTGGGTAAATTACCTATTTCTATTTCATTAAGGTTTTCCTGGGGTTTTATCTTATTCTTTCATTTGGAAAATATTCCTCTATCTCCTCATTTTGTTTTGCTCTCTGTATTTATTCCTATGTATTGATATTAGGCAAAATAGCTATCTCTCCCAGTCTTGAAGTAACAGACTTGAGTAGGAGATGAAACAGCATTTAACCTGATCTAGCTTGGGTTGTCTCTTAGTCATTTGTGATTATCCAAGCAGCCTGATTTTTTTAAATTTTGTGGTTTAGATTTTTTTTAACTTTCTATTTTATATTGGAATATAGTCAATTAACAATGTTTTAATAGTTTCAGGCGGACAGCAAAGGGACTCAGCCACATATATATATGTATCCTTTCTCCCCCCAACTCCTTTCCCATCCAGGCTGTCACATAGCATTGAGCAGAGTTCCCTGTGCAGTAGGTCCTTATTGGTTATGCATTTTAAATATAACAATGTGTACATGTCCATCCCAAACTCCCTAACTATCCCTTCCCCACATCCTTACTCCCTGACAACCAAAAGTTCATTCTCTAAGTCTGTGAGTCTGTTTCTAAGCAGCCTGATTTTTTTCTTGATAGGTGCCAGTTTTTGAGGGTGTCAAGAACTTTCTGATTTTTCAGACCCCTGGGACCCAGAAATATAAAACTCCTTGCCACCAAAGTGAGCCACTCAGTGGGTGTCCCAGTTATGGCCTGCATGTGTCTGCCGGCTTTGGGGGAGGGTAACAGGAGCAGTGCAAGGGCAGGGTACTTGCCCAGCCAGGTTTGGCAAGACTGTAGCTACCCACCCAACTGGCTTTGGTGGGACTGCAGAAGTGGTACAGGGGTGAGGCACTTCTTTAGTCAGCTTTGGTGGGGCCAAGCGAAAGTCTCAGATGCCGGACATGCCCCCCAGAGCTAGCAGGTCGGAGGCAGAGTGCAGGAAATGTGTCTGCCAAACTGATGTTAGCAAGGCAGAAGGAGAAGCAAAAAGGGTGCCCACCAGTGTCTGTGTCTCCAGAGAGCATCCCAACAGGTTCCTGCCCCTCCAGCAGATGCTTAAGGATTACCAAATAAATTTTCTTCACAAATGGTCTAGGCATCTGCTGCTTTTGCGCTAGATCCCAGGCAAGTGAGTTTGAGTACGATCTCTTTAAGAGAGAAATCTCCACTCCCTATTAGGACTTCCCTGGTGGCTCAGATGGTAAAGCATCTGCCTACAATGCGGGAGGACCCAGGTTCGATCCCTGGGTTGGGAAGATCCTCTGGAGAAGGAAACGGCAACCCACTTCAGTACTCTTGCCTGGAGAATTCCATGGGCAGAGGAGCCTGGTATGCTACAGTCCATGGGGTCGCAAACAGTCGGACATGACTGAGCGGCTTCACTCACTCACTTATAGGCCCATAGTTCTCCTGAACAGGAGCCCTGTTGGTTTTTAAAATCAGGCATCTTGAGAGCTGTCTCTCCAGTTCAGGTCCCAAGGGCGAGTGGGCACAGACCCCTCGCTCCTCAGGGATAAGCAGTGTGTTTGTGAGATCCCTCCTGCTTGTGGGTCACCATACTGGGGGTGGGGCTTGGGGAACACCATGACTCTGCCCAGCCAGCCCATCTTGATGTGGCCCTTTGTTGTAGAGGAGCTGATCTACTACCATTGGTTACCAGTGAGATATTTTCTTCTGTAAATTTCTTATCTCTAACTGTGGTCTTTCATTCTTAGAGAAGTCTCTTTAGCATTTACTGTAAAGCTGGTTTTCTGGTATCAAACCCTTAGCTTTTGTTGTTCAATCGCTAAGTCATGTCCAACTCTTTTTTGCGAACCCGTGGACTGTAGCCTGCCAGGCTCCTCTGTCCATGGGATTTCCCTGGCATGAATGCTGGAGTGGGTTGCCATTTCCTTCTCCAGGGAAAATCCAATTTTCCCTACCCAGGGATTGAACCTGCATTGGCAGGTGGATTCTTTACCACTGAGTCACCAGGGAAGCCTTCTTTTAGCTTAAATTCTTCATCTTACTTTCAAACCTGAATGATAACCTTGCCAGGCAGAGTATTCTTGATTTTAGGATTTTGCCTTTCATGACTTCAAATATATCATGCCACTCCCTCCTGACATGTGGAGTTTCTGCTGAAGAGTCAGCTGTTGCTTTATGAGAATTTCATTAGGCATAACTAGTTGGTTTAACCTTGGTGCTTTTAATAGTCTCTCTTTAGCTTTTGACATTTTGTCTTGGTGTGGACCTCTTGGTTTGATCTTGTTTGGGACACTCTGTGCTTTCTGGATCTGGATGTCTGATTCCTTTCCCATATTAGGGAAGTTTTCAGCTATCATTTCTTCAAATAAGTTTTCTGCCCCTTTCTCTCTCTCTTCTCTTTCTGGAACCCCTATCCTGCAAATGATAGTATACTTGATGTTGTCCCGGAGGTCTTTTAAACTATTCTAATTTTTTTTATTCTTTTTTTTTCCCTTTTGCACTTTGGGGATTCCCCGCTACTCTGTCCTGCAGCTCACTGATTTGTTCCTTCGTATCACCTATTCTACTGACGATTCCTTCTAGCATGTTTTTAATTTCAGTTGTTGTATTCTTCAGCTCTATTTTTCTTTATACTTTTCTCTTTGTTGTGCTTCTCACTGTGTTCATCCATTCTTCTCTAGTTTGTTGAGGCTCTTAATATTCATTACCTTGAACCCTTTATGGAGTAGATTGTTTATCTCCAGTTCTTCTAGGGTTTTATCTTATTCCTTCCTTGTAACATATTTTCCTTTTGCCTAGCTCTGTTTTCATTTTTTTTGTATTAGATAGGTCAGTTACATTCCCCAGCCTTGGAGAAGTGGCCTCATGCAGCTGTTGTCCTATAGGAGCCAGCAGCATACTCCCCTCAGGTCACCAAAATTATAGGCTCTAGTGGTGCCACCCGTGTGGATTGCCAGGGTCCTCCTATTTTGGCTGGGCAGACTACTGTGGGCCCACAGTAGGTGGGGCTGGGCCCTGGCCCAGGTGGCTGCCAAGGGATCCTGAGTTGGGGGTAGGTCCCAGGGCTGGTTTCAGCCCATTCATGGCAGGGCCATGTGCCAGTATGGTTGGCTGCTGAGATTGGATGGTTTTACCAGCTGGTGCTGACCTGTTGAGGGATGAGGCTGGGTTCTGGACCTGCTGATGGGCAGGGCTGTGTCCCCCAGGCTGACTGCTCAGCCTGAGGGGTCCTGGGACTTGTGCCAACTAACTGGGGGTAGGGAAGAGTCAGTGCTAATGGACTAGAGGGAGGGCTCCCAAATGGTACTTGCTAGCACTGGTGTCCTGGTGGTAGAACAAGCGCCCATAAATGGCTGCCACTATAATATTTTTCCTTAGGGGGTATCCCAGTTGTCACCTGCCTCTTCAGGAGGCTCTCCAAGATCAGCAAGTGGATCAGATCTAGGCTCCTTTCAAGTGGCTGCTTCCTTACTGGGTCTAAAAGTATGTGATATTTTATGTGCACCTTTCCCAAGGCCTCCAGTTCCCCTGCATGCTGGCCTTCAAAGCCAGAGATTCTGGGGGCTGGTCTTCCTGGTGCAGGTTCCCCAGGTTGGGGGCCCTGATGCAGGCAGGACTCAGACTCCTCACTCCTTGGGGAGAACCTCTTCAATTGTGCTTATCCTCCCATTTGTGGGTCACCCTACGCAGTGGGTGTGGGTCTTCCCTATCCATCCTCTTGTACTGTTATTTCCTTCTTTGTATCTTAGTTGTGGAAAACCTTTTCTGCTAGTCTTCAGGTCATTCTCATTGTTACCCTATTGGGAGTGCCTCTTGCAGATGAGTTCAGGGTCTTTCCACTCCACCATGTTGGCCAATCCCTTAGAAAACTGTTTTCCTGGAAATAAGTTACTCAGTGGGAAAAACATACCACTGATGATCAGCTAGTAATATAAGGATGGGACCACCTTGTCCACCATCATGACCACTAGGTAGGTGATCAGGGATTGTCTTCATCAAGGGTCAGTGTTACTGCAGTCACTTCCTGGAACTTCAGGAGACTTTTCCTTTTGACACTCAGATCTCTGGACAGAAATAACATTATGTTGAGGCTTCCAGGGCCCTTCTGATGCCCTGTTGTGATCAGGTGATTGGATTCCCCAGATGCACTCCAGTTCTAGGAAGGGCAGAAGCAGAGCCCACGTGGGGAACTTTGGCCTGGGTGGATCTTGGAGGGGACAGCTGCACTGTTGATGCACAGAAGTTGGGGATATCTGCACCCCCACTTTAACAGTTACCTGGCACCTCTAAGCCAGAGGGCTGTCTATTGCCTCCATTCTGCATCCATCTGTTGGGAGTTCCCTCTTCCCCATACATCGACTCTCCCTCTCTGCTCTGAAAGTAGTAATCATTGTTCTGTCATCTTTCAGCTTCTAAAATACTGCTGCCATCATCTCCTTTTCTGTTTTGTTTGGACACAGCAGCTTGTGCCTTAACAAATGTTATTTTGCTCTCCTTTTAGAAAAACTTGAGAAGGGAGTGGAAACAAATGTATGGGTTTTTTAAATAGATTTTTTAAAATATTTATTTATTTGGCTGCGTCGAGGCTTAGTCATGTCGTGTGGGATCTTTTGCTACAGCCTATGGACTCTCTAGTTGTGGCGGGCAGGCTCTAGCGTGTTCAGGCTCAGTAATTGTGGCCTGTGGGCTTAGTTGCTCTGAGGCATGTGGAATCTTAGTTACCCAACCAGGGATCGAACCTGTGTCCCCTGCATGGCAAGGTGAATTCTTAACCACTGGACGACCAGGGAAGTCCCCATAAATGCAAATTTTGATCCTTCTTCTTTAATAGCAAGTGCCAAACTGCTATTTTAATGAACACTTAAAAACAATATCATATATGTTTCTACATTTTTGACTGCTACATAGCATCCCACAGTAGAAACGCTTAATAAATTATTTAACCATTTACTTTGTTGGTCATAGGTTATTTCATGCTTTTTACTACTATCAGTATCACTGAGGTGAACAATCTGATACAGACATCTTTGAGCACACTCAGAATTATTCCTCAGTAGAGAATAGCTAGGGCAACCTGGATATCCTTTGTAAGTATTTGGATGTGCTCAACTGCTCCAGTCATGTTCGACTCTTTGCAACTCCATGGACTGTAGCCCACCAGGCTCCTCTGTCCATGGGATTCTCCAGGCAAGAACACTGGAGTGGATTGCCATTTCCTTCTCTGGGGAAATAGATTTTGCCAAATAGCCCCCAAGAAATGCTGTATTAATTTATCTCCTACATCAGTTGTGAAACTTCCTGTTTTTCTTGCCAATACCTGGCACAACCACTAAAACTGTAGTGAGGTGATTTCTTGCCAATTGGATAGGTACAGTTTGATACATATAGTTTTAATTTGCACATCTTGATGTTCATGCTTATTGTACTTCGAAGTGACATTATATATATGTATATGTGTGTAGCTTGAAGGGTACTTGAAACCTGGGTGATATGTTGGGGGAACCGTGGACTGATTCAACCTCCCCCAACACCACACACTTGTGCCCAGTCTCCAATGTGCTCCTGACCTGCTTCCTAGGACAAGACAGTGATTCAGGGGAATCTCAGTGGGTTACAACTTCCCATGGCTCCTGTGACCTTTCAGAGTGAGAGCCAAGAGCTCACAACAATAGATCCTGGGATTTGACAAAACTTTTTGGCATCTAGTGTTTTGGAGATTCTTCTGTCATTATTCTTGCTGAGGTCTGTGGGAGACCCTAAGGAAAAACTTTGACCTGCAGAGAACTTAGCCATCTTTGGGAAACAGAGCTCACCTTCCACCATCTCAGTGAGTGTTTGGAAGGTTCCTTTTCAGAGTAACCCTCTTGGCCACTGCAATGGCTTACGTGCTTTTGCCAGATGCTACTTTCAGAAACACACTTGTTATCTTGTCATCCCCATCATCTGGGGTGAAACCCAACTATCCTTAACTTGGTACTTTTCGGAGTAAAAAAAAAATTGCTCTCTGTCCTTTATTCACCTTTCAGCCCCTGCTGCCCACCCCCGTAGAAGCCTCCAAATCCACCTTGCACTGCTGCTAATGTCCTTTCTTCTCTGTTCTCCAAATCCTGCTCACCTCTTAATACCCAGTATGATCAGAAGTCATGAACAGATTTGGGCATTTTAATATATATATATATGTTCTGATGGGCTTTCCAGGTGGTTCATTGGTAAAGAATCCACCTGCAATGCAGGAGGCGCAAGTTCAATCCCTGGATGGAGAAGTTCCACTGTAGGAGGGCATGGCTACCCACTCTAATATCCTTGCTTGGAAAATTTCATGGACAGAGGAGCCTGGAGGGCTGCAGTCCACAGGGTTGAAAAAAGTCGGACATGTGATCCTGAACACACACACAGGATCTCATGATAATAGTAATACAGATGGTATATTGATATGGCAAAAAAGCATGATGTTATTATGAGAACAACTGAGGTTCCAGAAACACTACATATGTCTAGGCTGCAGTGGAAAACATCATATAATTCTAGAGTCATAGAAAGTTCATTCAGAGTGAGTGTTGCATGAGAGATCACCTCACCCATAGCCACTCCTGCCTCTCACCACTCCTTTTTCAGAACAGAGGCCCGAATGCCACCCAGTGGAGTTTCCAGGTTTCTGATCGCCCAGTACTGTGTTCTACATCATGAAGGCTTTGTCTGATTAATCATGGGATTAATGGTCCAGTAAAGGACCCATTATGATACAAGCTCATACTTGTCCAGCACTTGTCTTAGTATGTGCTCTCTGTATATCTTTTGAATAAATTGATAGAGATGGAAAGGTTTTGTCTTCTCTCCTAAGACCTGCCCAGCTGCTTAGGAGTTAAGGTCAGTTCCTAGGATTTTACTTTCCAGATCATCTAGTGTCACATGGAAACCTTAGGGAGTTACCCAAAGGAAAGGTGATGATCCCAATCAACCACCACTGACCCCTAAGAACTGTGTTACTTATAGCGATTGTGATGCCACAAGATTATACACATTAAGTGGAACTGAGGTTTGCCTTCAGGTTTGATAGGCTACAGCCTTACCCACTTCTGCAGAGTCATCATGAGCCAGGTATGGGCATCCATAACTGTAACCATTCAGAGCAAGGTCTTGGAGTGGCTGCCTCTCTTTTTGAAATTGTGGGTGTCACAAGTAGGTATGTGATTGAACCATGAGATAAGGAGAATAATTCATCCCTTCTTTTCATATTTTGTTAAGACAGCATCCTACAGTCTTCATGGGCTAACAGCTAGGGTTATGTTCCCAGAATGGAAAGGCCAAATGGCCACGGCAAAAGGCTGGATGGTTATTCATTGACAGGCGTATGCATTTATGAGTTTCAGTGTGAGTGTAAGTTTGTGTTGGGGTGTGTGTGTGTGTATGTGTGGTATGGTAAGTGACAGCCTTGTTTTTTGCTTAGGTAGACCACTTGGATTGTTCCACGTGGTTAGAAATAGAGGTTCCCTTTTTAGGGTGCTCATATGACCCCTGATTCTTTCTCAGATAAAAGTAAGGAAAGAAATCAAGCTTCATAGAAGCAATCTTCTCTGAAGGCTGATCCCAATTCTGTTACAAAGTCCTCATCTGTAACACAGGGCTTCCCCTCACTGGCCTGCCATTATGGCCAGAATGAGTACAAATGAGCATCCTTTCTAGAATTTGGGTCTTCAGAAGCTTCATTTCAGCTATAACCTATGCCCTTAGCCAAGAATCCATGAGCCTTTTGGGGATTATCTTGTGTTTTATAGCTTCTGGTTGCTCAGCTCTCACTGATGTCAATATTTGTCTGGCCTAGACAAAAGCAGGCTTGCTAAACGACACTGTGAAAGCATGTGAGTGTAAAGGAGGTACTGCTGCCTCTTACTGTGCTGGCCTGGCTACAATTCATAAATGAAACTATAAAGTCTCTTTTTCTCTCTCTGTATGTTTATATGTATAAATAAATATGTTTGCTGTAGATGTGTGTGTATTTTCTACCTCTAGATGGTATTTCCAAAATTAACTTGCAAAAAGAGCTCTATTTAATTAGTTTAAGAAAAATTAAGTGCTTATATAAGTCAAACTCTCAGAAATATAATAGAAACTAGCCCAAATGTTTCTCAAGTTCATATGATCTAAAATAATCTTTAGTAAATAAAAACTAGTTTAAATTTGTTGGATATGTTAGTAAACATATCTTGTGCCACATTGAAAATTTTACTATAAAAATTATGTTTCTGAAAAACATATTAAATGTATTTTTACATTTTTAAATAAGTTGAGTGAGTTTTCATATCAAAAGTGTGTACTCAGTTGTTCAGTCGTGTCCAACTCTGTGCGACCCCATGGACTGTAGCCTGCCAGGCTCCTCTGTCCATGGGATCCTCAGACAGGAGTACTAGAGTGGGCTGCCATTTCCTTCTCCAGGGGATCTTCCTAACCCAGGGATCGAACCCATGGCTCCTACTGCTTCTCTTGCATTTCAGGTGGATTCTTTACCCCTGAGCCACTGGGGACCTTTCCCAATATCAAAAGTAAGCTGATACAAATTAAAAGTTGGGTTTTTCACTGTTAAAGGGAAAAAGTTTTATTGAACTATTGGTCCGATAGTGAAAGGTTTTTCTTTACCTTTTAAAATGATCTGCCTAGAAAACAAACATCTTGAGAGTTGTTAAAATAATCACTTGTATTATATGTTGCCTTTGATTACTTAAGTAAAACTAGTTCTCTCAATAGTAAATGAGGTAAGTTTTGCTCAGAATATATAACCTTCCATATTTGCTTGAGAAGTCTTTGTCACTTTGGTTTTTTTTTTTTTTGATAACCAAGTATTGTTTCACAGTCACCTGTGATTCTATTTGACTGTCTTTAAACCTTTTGTTATTTTTTACAAACCTCCCCAAAATCAAATTCTAAATGAAATCTTTTGACCTAAACTAACTTTGGGATCTTTTGAAGGGTTCCTGGAACACCTTAAAAAATTTATTTTCTCTCATATGAAAAGATATTAATTAGATTTATTAGATATATTAAGTTACATGGGAAGCATTGTCAGAAAAGAAGTAACACTAAGCTTTTTAACGTTGTATTTGTTAGTATGTGTTCCAAAAATTGCATGAAATTCCTAAAAATCTGAAATGTCTTAGTAATTCCAGTTATTATCTTAAAATGTTGTGTGTGTCACAGAAATAACAAAATTTCCGTATCAATCACATTGTAATGAAACCTAATTAGATCTTTAACCATGGTTATTTTAAGTCTTTTGTCGTTTACAGATAGTTATTGTTTTACTTGGATGTTTTTGCAAAAGTATTCCAACAAAATGTTTCATTTTCAGAGAAATTCATAAAAGAGATTCTGACAGTGCTCTAGAATACCAATTGTAATAGCTTTCGATCATGCCACCAAACTGGTATTGCAGGCTTCCCAGGAGACACAGTTGTAAAGAATCTGCCTGCAATGCAGGAGATGCCAGCTCAATCCCTGGATCAGGAAAATCCCCTAAGGAGGAAATAGCAATGAACATCAACAACAGAGCTGATTCACTTTGCTGTACAGCAGAAGCTGCTGCTGCTGCTGCTGCTAAGTCGCTTCAGTCGTGTCCGACTCTGTGCGACCCTATAGACGGCAGCCCACCAGGCTCCACCGTCCCTAGGATTCTCCAGGCAAGAATACTGGAGTGGGTTGCCATTTCCTTCTCCAGTGCATGAAAGGGAAAAGTTAAAGTGAAGTCGCTCAGTCGTGTCCGACTCTTAGCGACCCCATGGACTGTAGCCTACCAGGCTTCTCCGTCCGTGGGATTTTCCAGGCAAGAGTACTGGAGTGGGGTGCCATTGCCTTCTCCGACAGCAGAAGCTAACACATTGTAAAAAGCAACTATATGCCAACAGAAATCAATTAAAAAAAAAAAAAAGACTTAATACTTTAAATATGAAACCTTTCTTTTTCTTCTCTTTCTTCCCTCTACTCAGGCAATGGCCTGTAAAGATGATGCCATCATCCGTATTTCCAAGACCATTGCTAAAAGGAGTAAGTTTTCAGACTACTGGATCTGTCATTTTAAAACAACTCTTGTCTGTCCATGATGCCGGGGTCACCCCGATCCATTTCTTTGTCTCTGTTAACCCCAAACTTGGGAAACCTTGTGTCCACCAAAGTGTGCCCTTGTTGGCTTATGCCTGCTTTGAGTAGGTCACAGTGCACTAAGGTTAGAATCCAGGAAGCTGTTTTGATAAAAATCAAAGTCGAGGAGGGCGGGGCCTGGATGGGCTTGGCCGCCAAAACTTAAGCCTTTGCATCTTGCCCTTGGCATCTTAGGGAGCGGCAAGAGCTTTTCTGTTGTCTCCTCATCAGGCTCTTGGGCGGCGGGGGCGGGACTAGGGGGAGAAGCTGGAGGGGGCGGGAACTGAGCGGACTCATAGGGCCCTCGGTAGGCACAGAGACCTGAGAACGCAGAGCTTGCTGTCCTGCCACGATGTGGCTCATCACTCTGGTCCTGACCTTCCTCGCCATTTCCACGGCTTGGGGTGAGTCCTCCTGAAATGCAAATAGCGGGAGGTCTTTGGGAATCTTTGTAGGGGACCAGGTGGAGGAGAAGCATACAAGGCAAAGCAGTGACAGGCCGCCGGGTCCCGCAGCAGCGCGCGCTGCCAGGACTTTGCTGCTGCTGCTGCTAAGTCGCTTCAGTCGTGTCCGACTCTGTGCGACCCCATAGACGGCAGCCCACCAGGCTCCGTCGTCCCCGGGATTCTCCAGGCAAGAATACTGGAGTGGGTTGCCATTTCCTTCTCCGGTGCATGAAAGGGAAAAGTGCAAGTGAAGTCGCTCAGTCATGTCCGACTCTTAGCGACCCCATGGACTGTAGCCTACCAGGCTCCTCCATCCATGGGATTTTCCAGGCAAGAGTACTGGAGTGGGGTGCCATTGCCTTCTCAGAGCCAGGACTTTGAGGCTCTGCCAACTCCCGGCAGCGACAGGAGACAAAGGGGAGGGTACACACTGGGAGACGCAGCTGCACCGGCCATGCCACGTGCAGGAGGGCAACCAGCTCACCTGTCGCCGAGCAGTTGAGGACTTCGGCGAGCTCCGTGTGTTTCCCCCTTGATCATTAGTCCAGATATGGCTAAAAGTGGGTTAGCGGAGTATTAATGTCCACTCTGGAGTCAGTGTGCGCGGGTTCCCACCCAACGCAGCACGCAGTAGCTGTGTCTTTTTAGACAAGGGATGTTTCTTTTCTGTGCCTCAGTTTTGCACGTCTAAAATGGGGGTGAGAACTGTATCTACATCATTTGGTTGTTGTTAAGTGTGAAACGGGTTGTTTCTAAAGAATGTCTGGAATTGGAGAAAGTGAAAAAACAGTGATTCATAAGTAAAAGAGTTGTTTAAACTTACAGTGTATTAATAGACATTCTGAGCTGTGGTAAAGCCCGTGGATCTGGAGCCAACTGCCATTTAAGAGATAGTTTGTTTTTCCCAGTTTCCCAGAGGAGGGGGCGTGACACCACCTGGTGAGCTAGAAGGTGAAGCACCAGGTGTGTCAGGGGGCAGAGGAAGAAGGGAGGAATCGGGGGCAAGAACTTTAACTTGGTTGGTGGGGTGGGCTGGATAGGGTGAAGGAACTAGCCAATCCCCTCCATGCTCTAGGGCTTAGGGACTGCCCATAACTGTTAGGTACTTTGCCCTGGAGTGATTAGGGCAGGATGATAGTGGCCATTGTGGAGGGCCTGATAAAGAAGGTGATTGGGGTTCAGCCTCTGGCATGCTGGAAGAGAAAGTTCATTCCTATCTCCAGGGATTGGCTAACTCTGGGAGGGGCAGTCCCCCCAGAGTCAGCAAGGCTCCTGGTATCAAAGCATCAAAATACACAGCATAGAAGACATGGTTAATACAAGGGTGCAGCAAGAGACCTCAGAATGCATCTGTACCATTTTATAGATGGAAAAACTGAGGCTCAGAGAGGGAAATGTATGTATCCAAGGTCAGCTGGAAAATCACACTCTGAATTCTATCTCTGTATCCTGAGTCCAGAGCCAGTGCTCTGGCTGTCAGTGCTCTGACAGCCCAGGCTACACTGGGTTTAATCCTCTTCCTGGTGCTGTGACACTGTGAGAGGCCTGGAACTGAGTGTAAGAGCGGAGTAAGAAGCACATTAGAAACTGATTATCCCCTTTCTGGTAGTTTACCTGGGTAGAGTCATTCTATTTCCATCTTTTAAAAATCCATACTGGCTTCCTCCATTTTTTCAGTTACCTCTTTTGTAAAATGGACATATTAATGTTTCCCTAGCACTTTTGTCATTGGAATGCTCATGTGGCACAGAGAAAGTACTCAATACACAAACATTACATGTACCTCAAGTGGTAGCCGCTGCTGTCACCATCATTGCCCATGCCTCACAGCCCATCACCCACTTTTTCACCCTTGCCAGTCGGGCATCTGTCCACTTCACGTCTCTTGAAGGCTATCATTGGATGTGTCTATAAGACCAGATCTGGGTTATTCTTCTCTGTTCTGGCCACACGCTTTGAGGGAAAGGTTGTCCTTTTGTCTGTATCTAAAGGGGAACAATTGGGAGGGTGAGAGGCTGGAAATCATTTCCTGTTAGGATGCTTAAACAAACTGCAGCTGTTGAGGATGGACAAGAGAGGACTTGAGGGACGAGCATGAACAGGGGTCACACTAAGGCCACCTGCCTCATGAAGGTGCAGGATGTCCCCGAGCAGGGAGGACCAGGCCTGACATGGCAGCTGCAGGAGACGCATTTGAGCTCAGTGAGAAGGAACTGTCTGCTTCACGGAATGGGACAGATAGAATGTGACCCCCAGTCTCTCTCTTTCTGATGACCCTGTGAGTTAGAAAGGACAGTTAGCTTCACTCTCTCTCACATAAGAAGCTGAAGCTTAGAGAGTTGAAAGGACATTCAAGATCACATGGCAAAGGTAATAAAGTCCACCCAGAATCCAGTTCAAACCTTCACCACTGATGTGTCCTCATTTCCTCTCAATGTCCAGCAGGGCTGCCGCCCTCATCGCCTGTCGTGGACACCGCTCAAGGCAGAGTCCTGGGAAAATATGTCAGCTTAAAAGGATTTGCACAGCCTGTGGCCGTTTTCCTGGGAATTCCTTTTGCCAAGCCTCCTCTTGGATCCTTGAGGTTTGCTCCTCCGCAGCCTGCAGAACCATGGATCTTCGTGAAGAATACCACCTCTCACCCTCCCATGTAAGCCGGGGCTGTGACTTTTGGCATATTTTAGTGGGGATGTTAGTCTCAAAGGGATGCAGGAAGGAGCCAAGGCAATCTTCTGAGTGGCTCATACTTTGTTCTGGAATCCTCAAGATATTGTAGCTCCTTACCAGCATTCCAGAGTTCTCACAGCATTGTAGAGCCCTTTATTCAACCAATATTTCTGGAGCACCTCCTGTGTGTTAGGCATGTTCTAGTTTCCTGGGATCCATCAGTGACCCAAACAAAGATCCTACCCTCATGCAGCTTGCCTTTGTAGCAGGGAAAGACAAATCCTGAGCAATATGCAAAGTAACAGATTATATAAGAATAGGCTAAGTGCTTTGGAATAAAACAAGGAATTGAGCAGTGGTGGGGGCAGGTCAGAAGTAATGATTCTGTTTATTCTTCTCTCTTGATCTTCGCTGCAGCTGGGGAGAGAGGTGGGCCAGGAGGTGTGTGGGTGGGGAGTCTTTGGGGTATCTCCAGTTCCTAACTCCCAGGTGTGACTACTGCCTAGTAAGGAGGAAAGCAATGGTCGGTGTGTCCTAGTCACTGTGTCCACATTGGGCAAAGAAGTCAAAGTTGTCCCCCAGAAGAACATCTACATGCGTGGATCTCTGGGGATTTCCATGATCTTCCTCTCTTGCCGCTAGTTTCCCCCCCACACCCTTTTTTTTTGTACCCAGAAGTACCTTTATTTTCCCTGTAAGTGGGATTTTTTTCTTTTTATTTTAATTGGAGACTAATTACTTTACAATATTGTGGTAGTTTTGCCATACATTCACATGAATCAGCCATGGGTGTACATGTGTTCCCCATCGCAGCACTGTTTACAATAGCCAGGACATGGAAGCAACCTAGATGTCCATCAGCAGACGAATGGATAAGAAAGCTGTGGTACATATACACAATGAAATATTACTCAGCTATTAAAAAGAATGCATTTGAATCAGTTCTAATGAGGTGGATAAAACTAGTTTCCACCCTTAAGTGAGGTCCAGAACCACCACATTAACACAACAAATGGTGCGTTTGTCAGTCTCTTCACTTAGGAAATTCCTAGGGTCTTAGGAACTCTTTGCAGGAAATGGGAAGACCAAAAATATATTTCTTATTATATCATAGTATTATATCACACAATACAGATACATTTTTTTAATTTAAAAAATTTATTTATTAAGTTATTATTGGCTGCGCTAGGTCTTTGTTGCTGCACGTGGGCTTTCCCTAGTTGCAAGGAACAGGGGCTACTCTCTAGTTGAGATGCGTGGGCTTCTCTTTGCGCTGGCGTCTCTTGTTGTGAAGCCCGGGCTGTAGGGCTCAGACTCAGTTGTTGTGGCGCACGGTCTTTGCTGTCCCACGGCTTGTGATAGCTTCCCAGACCAGGGATCAAACCGATGTCCCTGCGTTGCAAAGCAAACTCTTAACCATTGGACCACCAGGGAAGCTCGATACAGATACTTTGGATGTTTGCTTTGCTTATTTGTATCATAAACATGGTTATATGTCATTACATATCACAGCCTGACATTATATTACATTGGGTATTGAGTTATAGTTTATTTACCCAGTCTCTTATTTGGGATCATTAAGTTCTTCTTGATATTTTTGATAATATAATTAGCACTGTGATGAATATCCTATAGCCAAACCTTTATGCATATTCACAGTAATTGGGGCTGAGTTCCAAGAAATGACATTTCTGAGTAAAAGAGTATTACCTTTTGTGAAATTTCCATCCAGAAATGTTCCAACTACACTCTTTCCATTAATATATGAAAACTTTCATTCACCAGACCCTAGCCAATGCTTGAGATTATTAAAAAATATTTTGGTTATTGGATAGGCAAAATAATAATAATTATTAGCATCATAATTATTTATATAATTTTAGAGTTTATTCTGCATTTATCTCAATACTAAACTCAACTCTCTTTCCCATTAATTTTTAATTGTCTCCTTTTATGAATACTATATCCCCTTGCCTTGGTGATCTGGGGAAAGCTCCCCAAGATGGAAATCAGAAAGGTCTCTTTGGGGCTCTAACAGTCCCTTGACAGCTATGTCATCCAAACACCTCAGTACTGGGGGCCGCCATGCCTGCTTTCTGGAAATCTGGAAACGTGGCTTATAATGTCCTCGGAAACATAAGCAGTGCATAGTCTGACTCTTCCTCCTGTGTGACCTTGGGCAGGTTCTGTAACCTCTCTGTACCTCAGTTTTCTCAACTGTAAAATGGGGATAATAATAGAACCCATATCATGGGTCTGATCGGAAGAATTTTTTAGATAATTTTATTTATTTTATTATTTATTTTTGGCTGTGCTGGGTCTTTGATGCTGTGTGGGCTTTATCTAGTTGCAGACGGCGGGAGCTACTCTCTAGTTGCAGTGCGTGGGCTTCTCATTGCAATGGCTTCTCTTGTGGAGCACCAGCTCCAGGGCGCACAGGCTTCAGTAGTTGAGGCTCCCAGGCTCTAGAGCACAGACTTAGTAGTTGTGGCTTACAGGCTTAGTTGCCCCTTGGCATGTGGGATCTTCCCAAATCAAGGATCGAACCTGTGTCTCCTGCACTGACAGGCAGATTTTTTACCATTGAGCCACCAGGGAAGCCCCTGATCTGAAGATTTTGTGGTTGTTCAGTCCATAAATTATGTCTGAATCTTTGCAACCTATGGACTGTAGCCCATCAGGCTCCTCTGTCCTCCACTATTTCCTGGACTCAAATTCATCTCCCTTGAGTCAGTGATGCTATCTAACCATCTCATACTCTGCCACCCCCTTTTCCTTTTGCCTTCAATCTTTCCCAGCATCAGGATCTTTTCCAGCAAGTTGACTCTTAGTATCATGTGGCCAAAGTATTGGAGTTTCAGCATCAGCAACAGTCATTCCAATGAATATTCAAGGTTGATTTCCTTTAGGATTGACTGGTTTGATCTCCTTGCAGTCCAAGGGACCCTCAAGAGTCTTCTCCAGCACCACAATTCAAAAGCATCAATTCCTTAGCCTTCAGCCTTCTTTATGGACCAATTCTCACATCCATACATGACTACTGGAAAAGCCATAGCTTTGATTGTACGGACCTTTGTTGGCAAAGTGATGGCTCTGCTTTTTAATATGCTGTCTAGATTGTCAGAGCTTTGCTTACAAGGAGCAAGTGTCTTTTAAATATTAAGTATTGCCATTTACCACTGTTGGATCTTTCAGATCCATTATTTGGGCAACGCAGAACAATTGACAAGATGACCTGACAGAATCTTAGCATGTCAGTGCTGCAAGATCCTTATAGAAATCATTCCCCTCACTTAGACATGGCAGACCAGGACCCAAAACAGAGAAGGAATTTGCCCAAGGTCACCTGGCATGTAAGTGGCAGAGGCAGAACTAGAACCAAGTTCTCCTTATGTTGCACCACAAATATTTTGCCCTTGACCCGTTGCATGCCTTAAATGACTGCCAACAGAGTGGCTTCTCACTGTTGGAAGTCTCTCGAGAACCAGAACAACTGGTTGACCTGCAGAGGAGCGTGAGCACCCTGCACTCACCATACAGCAGAGAGCCAGCTGCAACCAGGGCATGCAGAAAATGATCCACTTCCAGGCTCATAAGCAGAATCTTCTTGGCACAATGCGTTCCGAAGTCTCCTGAAAGGGGCAGGTGCCAGGACTTCTCATTAGTCACTCTCCCCAGAGAACATGTTGAGCCCTAGAGCCCCCTATTCTGACCCCCCAGGTAGCCTCCTACCCATTCCAGTGTCTGGAATCTGGTAAGATAGCTCTGTTTACAGGCTTAATTCTCCCAGTCCAAGACCTGGCCTCACTACAGGAGACATCTCCTTGGTCAGCTCTGATTGAACACCAGTTCTCTTTCTTGCCCCTCCCAGGTGTTCCCAAAACACAGCGTTGGCTGAAATGTCCTCAGATCTCCTTAGCAATGGAATGGAGAGCATTAAGCCTAAATTTTCTGAAGACTGTCTTTACCTAAATATTTACACCCCTGCTGACTTGACGAAGAGAAGCAGGCTGCCGGTAAGTGGTGGGGACCACTGGTCAAGGCTGGTGTAGACTGGAAGGGGATGAAGGCAGTGTTGGGTGGGGGTGTCTTGGGCCAAGGGTCTTCTGGGGCCCCAGAGCTTTCTTGTGCACCAGGGCCAAACCTGACATCAGGGAGCGCAGGCTGTCCACACCTGTTTCACCTCGGACAGAGTAGGGCCCCTGGGGGAGATTGCTGCTCATCTGTAATGCACATTTTAAGTTTTCTGATGTCTCTCCTGCTAATAGATGGACAAGAAGGATGACTCTTAATTGCTAGATTAGGAATCTTATACCCAGAGTAGGTAAAACATAATTTCCAATAAAGTTAGAGCTGGAAGGAATCTTGGAGATAAGCCAACAAATCAACCCTTCCTTTATAGACAGAGAAACTGAGGCCCAGTGAGGGGAAGGTGAGGTCACAGAGTAGGGGTGGCAGGACTGGAGCATGGGGCTCCTGGAACAGCCGGGAGCGCTCTGACACACACTAGCAGAGGAGCCTGTGTGTGGCCTTTTCTCAGCACACAGAGACTTTCTCTGACAGCTTTCTGTGTCACAGGTTGGGGAGCAGAGCCTGGAGCAACAAGGTTGCGCTTTCCTTTGCCAACTATCAAGATTTTCTTGTAGTTAATTTCACTTCCTAATTGTCTTTGGCCCAGGCTAGTGATGCAGTGAGTCAGCATTTCCAGAATAAATGGAGCCCGGAGACAGGGCAGCCTTCCAGACTCAGGCTGGAGGGTGGGGCTGGTCTGCTAGAAAAGGAGGGGTCAGTGGTGGTAGAGACAGGGGTGGGCCCACCCACCCAGCCATCTCCCAGGAACACCTCTGGCATGGTGCCCAAATGTGGAAGAGGGTGTCTGAACTTGGGACCAGAAGCTTGAAAGGTGGGGACAATTGATCACTCATGCATTCATTCATTTGCCTGTTACATAATTAGTGCTTCCACACACGTAGCTGGAAGTGGGGGTTAAGAGAAAAGAGGAACATAAAACTATTACCACACAGCCCCTGCCTTTGAGGATGTGCACCAAGCTGGACTAGGTTCTTCAGCAAATCACTGCTGACCAGCCCTTGGCTCAGCCTGGACTCAAGAGATGACTGCAAATTCAGTCCCTCCTCTAGGAGGCAGTCAAGGATCCGAGGTGTTGGAGGAGCAGGGGCTCTGGTAACCTGAGGCTGGAGAACCTCTACTGTAGACATAGACTCTGGAACTGCAGAGTCTGAGTGTAAATACTAGTTCTGCCTTTTACTGCCTGAGAGACCTGACTCTGTTTCCTCAAATCAGGGATAATCACACATGAGTTTTCAGTGATGAAAATGAAGATTTATGGCAGTGTCCGGCACAGCACACGAGGCAAGTCTTCCTGATGCATTAGTTAGAGTTGAAGGGAAGAAATACCTCCTGCCCCAACAGCCAACCTACTGCAGCATGGCTATTGGCTGCTGTGTGCTGGGTGGCTCAACATGTGGACTCTGCAGCCAGACTGCTTGGGTTCAAGTCCTGCCTCCACTGCCTAGTAGCTGCGTGACCTCAGGGTAGTTAAGTGCCCCCATTTTCCTGTCCATGAAATGGGGTAATAGTAGTCCCTTGTTCATGGATGGGTTATTTTTAAATGCTTAAAATAATACTTGGCACATAGTTCATGTATGAGTTCTTCAAATTTTTTGTTAACAAAATCATTATAATATTACTTTAGCTATTCTCACTATCTTGCTATGTGAACTCCTTAAATTTGAGGACATGCATAATGAATGGCCTCAATTCTTACCACAGTCCCTGGCACCTAGTAGGTTTTCAGATCATATTCATCAAATGGTTGAAGACTTCTTGGAGGAGGTGGTTTTTAGGCTGGGCTTTGGAGGATGGGTGAGATTTGGGAAGCAGAAGGAGGCAGCAGGAAGGCCATATTAAGATGAGGTACCACCCAGGGCATAGGCTTCTTGACATGATCATTCATTCACATGAGAAGTTGAAAACACCACATGAAAGTAACTAAGATGAAGCTGAAACAAGCTTCTATCCAACGGCTTCTGCAAGCTGAGTGTTCTGAGCTGTGTGAGGGGTCCAGGAGTGAGGGTGGTGGGAGTGTTGGGGAGGAGATGATGCTCGAGCCTTGGCTGTTCCCATGATGATGTTCTCAGCATGAAGAGTGCTGAGAGCAGGTGGCACTGGGGCAGGGGAGATGGGCAGGGGCAGCCAGGGTGCACTGAGTGGGGTGGTGGCCTGGGCCACAGCTGGAGAACAGGTAGGTGACCAAACCTGCCTCTGAGGTCTTCCCCAGCTCTGCTTCCTGTAACCTGTGTGGTTGCGTCCCCCTCCTCCCATCTAGGTGATGGTGTGGATCCACGGAGGAGCTCTGCTGATGGGAGGAGCATCATCCTATGATGGGCTGGTCCTCTCTACCCATGAAAACGTGGTGGTGGTGACCATTCAGTACCGCGTGGGCATCTGGGGATTCTTCAGGTAAGACCCTGGACTCTCCTGGCGGCACAGTGCCCCCAGTGTGGGGGTGCTAGGACCCCACTCTGGTCATGAAAGCCCTCAAGGGGATCCTTGCTAGGCTCCCTACTAAGACTTCTGAGTCCCTTCATAATTGGGCTCCACCTACCTTCTCATCTCCAGTCACCCTGGTCCACTTACTTCTGAGCTCTTACACATAAAACCTAATCTACATGACAAACTCCTATTATTCCTACAAAGCCCAACTCAGTTGTTATCTCATCTGAACTACTTGTCTCTTTTTCACCTGTGCTGCCTGGCATGTTGCAGTATCTTTAAGATGATAGTTACCGTGCAGCACAGCACTTAGAGGCTCACACATCTTATCTCCTGGGGAAGTATATGTATATTACCATATGTGAAATAGATGACTAGTCCAAGTTCAATGCATGAATCAGGGCACTCAAAGCCGGTGCACTGGGATAACCCTGAGGGATGGGATGGGAAGGGAAGTGAGAGGGGGTTCAGGACTGGAGGACAGATGTACACCCATGGCTGATTCATGTCATTGTATGGCAGAACCCACCACAATATTGTAAAGTAATTAGCCTCCAATTAAAATAAATAAATCAATTTTAAAGAAAAAAGGAAGGGGCAGACTCATGTAGGAGCTCTGTGAAGTCTTGTAGGTGAAGGAATGGGTGCCTGGAACTGGGAGGTTGTAAGGAGCATCTGACTCCAGGGGTACATCTACCGGGAGGAGTGTTGGGCCCACTCACCCCATTTCCTTCCTGGAATTTCGAACATGCTTGAGTGAAGGCTTGAGTCTCCTGTGTGCATTCTCCATGGGGACAGGAACCAGGTTTCCAGCAGGCAGTTACTGAGCTTTTCCTGAATGCACTGGCGCCAGGACCTCTTACCCTGAGATGCTGAGGGTGGGCCGGGGGAGGGGTGGTCACATCCCTGGAAAGACCTGTGGGCTGGGGGAGGGTTGTCCCGGGGGAGTCATGTCCCAGGATGTGTCACCTTCACAGAGAGCCCTCAGCTCTTCCCCCCACGGCCCATGTCTGCTCCCAGAGACAGTGTTTAACTGCACATACTCACCCCACTTTCTCTCCCCCGGCCTCTCCTCTACCACGTGAGTCAGGGTTTCACCCTGACCAGACACTGGACTACTCTGGTCCAGCTCACCAGGCCCCAGCATCTCTTGGCCAACCTTGGCAGATCCACACATGATCCCTCAGTTCTTCTTGAAAAGCTGACTCTCTTGGCTCCTGGCCACCTCCTCCCTCATGGGTGCTCCTTCCCAGCTCCTCCCTGGTCCTCCTCCTCCTGTCTCAGCCTCTGTGTGCATCTTCTTCTCTGTCCCACTGATTCCTTGAGTGACCTCAGGGGGCACTTCCAAGCTTCCTATTTTTATCCCCATGTCTCCACTGAAGCCAAGTACACCATTAAGAAGTGCCCCCTACCTTCCCCATGGGACGTCTGAGGGCACCTCACTCCTCCGCAAACAAACATAACCCTTGACTCCCACTGTCCCTCTCTGCAAACACTCCTCCTCTCCCCGCAACAGGGCCTCCTGCTCAGCTATTGGCAAATACATCCTTCCAGTTACTCTGGATAAAACCCTTGTGGTCATGTGAATTCTTCTCTTTTTTTCACTCCCCACATCCAATCACCACCAAATCCTCTTGGTTCCACAGTAGCCAGAGTGATCATTTAAGACATAAATGGAATCTTGTCATCTCTGCAATGGGTTCCCATCTTACTTACAACAACATGGATGTCCTCACGCAGACCCTCAGGACCCTCTGTAGCTGCATGTCGTAGACTCACACTTTTGTTCACTGGACCCCAGGGCCTTTGTACTTGCTGTTTCTTCCACCGGGAATTCCCTTCTTTGGATATTTGCAAAGTCCATGTGCTCATAGGAAACGCTCAATAAACAGATGAAGGATGGATATGTAGAGCCCTACAGAAGAATAGGATGGAAGAAGATGAAGACCCCGTGTCAGGGCTGTGTAAGCCCAGTCTTTTCCAGAAGGCTCACCTGGACCCCCAGCCCCATCTCTGGTCCTCAGGGCCCTGCCATGACATCTCTGCTCCCAACCCCACCCTGTTCTCTTATTCACAGCACAGGGGACGAGCACAGCCCGGGGAACTGGGGCCACTTGGACCAGGTGGCCGCACTGCACTGGGTCCAGGAGAACATTGCCAACTTTGGAGGGGATCCAGGCTCTGTGACCATCTTTGGAGAGTCTGCAGGAGGGGAAAGTGTCTCCATTCTTGTAAGTCCTCCTGGCCCTGATGTGGCTGCTGATGGGACCCCTTGCAGACCAGCCCATCTAGTTCTGGGACCATTACTTCCAAGACCTGGATTCAAGGCTGACCCTACTCTGTGCAGCATCAGATGGTGGAGAGTTAATGGCCAGACTCCCCGTGGCCCCCAGGAAGCTCAGGGCTCAGCTTAGCCTCTGGGGCCGTAGCTGCAACCACAGCTACAACAGACACACTCTTCCTGACCTGTGTCGGTTGAGCTCTTCCTCTCCTTCTTAATCATTTTAATGTTAGGACTCACCTCACTTCTCTTGAGATTAGGGGTGGGTGTAAGTGATTAATCAGAGGAGCCAACCCTGAGGTTGGTCTGAATGTCCTTGTCTGACTTGCAGCCAGGCCTACGGTTCAGGAGGACAGGAGCACTAAGAACAGGTTGGGGCCCCTCTGAGGGGTCTGGTGTCTTGTCCACGCCCAGGAGGGAGGGCAGCCGTCTCTGGGGCTGAGGGATGGAGCTGGGCTGGGGAGAAGGAGAAGAGGAGGGACGGGGGAGGGGACGGGGGACAAGGGACTCAGACAGGACCTGGGAGTGTGGTGTGGGGCGGGAATGAGGGAGACCCCAAGGGAAGCAAAGCTGGAAAGCCAGATTAGAAGGTGCTGGGAGCTGTGAGAAACACTCCAACTACCTCACTATTGAGCACTATTACTATATTTTTAAAACATGTGGGATCATAGTTGAATATTCAGAGAAAAATTTTTTATATTTTATAAAATGGAGAAAAAAGAAAATCATAGATAACCCCCCCCAAATAAAAATTCATCCACAATCCCATTAGCCAGTGATTCTCACCATGGACAGTTTCATTTTTCTAGTCTTTCTTCCATGCTGTTGTGCTGTTCTGTGCTTATTCGCTCAGTCGTGTCCAACTCTTTGCAACCCTGTGGACTGTAGCCCACCAGGCTCCTCTGTCCATGGGGATTATCCAGGCAAGAATACTGGAGTGGGTTGCCATGCCCTCCTCCAGGGGATTTTCCCAACCCAGAGATTGAACCCAGGTCTCCTGCACTGCAGGTGGATTCTTTACTGTCTGAGCCACCAGGACAGCCCTTTTTCCATGAATCACCCTATCTATCTTTCTGTCTATCTATCATCTATCTATATCTATGAATTTTTAAACAAAAAAGCTTCCTTTACATTATAGCATATATGTTTCCCTAACCATTAATTATTATTTCTTATGTTTCGTGTGTATAGTTGATTACCATTTCCTTATAAGAATGAAAAATACCTTATTTACCCAATGTCGTATATTAAAACCTTGTGTTATTTCCACTTTTTACTGTTTAAATAACATGAGCATCTTAGAGATTTTTGTTTGCCTCCAGATCATTTTCCTTAAAATAAAACCTGAGTAATGGAAATGGGAAATCAGAACTGTGTGTTTAAATCGATGCTAGAAATTCCCAGCTGCTTTTCAGATACTTTGACTGTTATGATCAGTGCATGCCTCACTCTGTACACCTGGTTCCCTCTAGTGGAGGTTTTCTTGGAGAAGCTGGACCCTATGGTCAGTCTAGGGAACAAGGTCAGTCAGGTCAAGCAAGGACCTGTCATGTCCACTGAGCCCCACGGTCTCCATGGGAACAGCCCAGGACAGGGCTATGGATGGGTGTAGCTCTTGAAGACCCCACTCCCTGTGAGCATAAACTCCCTTTCTTGCCACTCTCCTCCCAGGTTTTATCTCCGCTGGCCAAGAATCTCTTCCACCGGGCCATCTCAGAGAGTGGCGTTGCCCTCGTTCCTGGCCTGGTCAAGAAGGACTCAAAGGCTGAAGCTGAGGTAGGTCTCACACTGGACTGTCCCTACACCATGCTCTGCTCTGCTGAAGTTGTCAGGGCCCTTTCTTACCGCAGGGTCTAGCTGACATCCTCAAAGAATCATAGAAGTGAGGGTGGCTGACCAGGAAAGGCGAGGACACACCCCGCCCCGCCTCCCAGTTCTCCTGCTAAGCAAACTGGGACAGAGAGCAGAAGTACTTGTCAAGGTCAGCAAGTGATGAGGGCAGAGCTGGACTCAGGATCATGACTCTGGACTGCCAGCCCCAGTGCACTTTGCACTAAACATGCATCCCAAAGTGTACCAGGCGTGATGAGGGGCTGCACAGTGGGCAATGGCCTGTCATCGTGTGTTGCTTCCCTCAGTGTTTGAATCTGCTGAACTCATTGGCTTCATGTGAGCCTGGAGTGGATTTTCCCTGGGGGCTTGTGACTGGGGTAGGTTCCTGGAGCATTCATTCATTCATTCACTCAACAAATAGTTTTGATATAATCTGACATCTGGCAACCTCAGGAGATAGAGTAATAATTATACAATTGTAAAACTTATAAAATGTCAACTGTGACTAGAGCAATAGAGAAGAGGTGCCTGATGTCAAAAGAATCCAAAAGGAGCACTTAGTCCAATGTGTAGGGAGAGGTTATCAGGAAAGTCTCCTGGAAAAAATAATGATCAACGAGTTGAGATGAGAAGGGTAAGCAGTAAATTATTTGGTAAGAAAAGAATATCCAGGAAGAGGGAACAGCCCGTGCAAATGTCCTGTGGCAGGAGCAGGTATCTCAAGCGAGAGAGTGAGGAAGGTGGATGTGGCCAAGGCAGAAAGTGCAGACAGGGCCTGGAGAGAGCTGAGGATGGGGCCACTGGCCAGGGCCATGCTACATAGGACCTAGTGGGGACTTTGCCTTTATTTGGAGAATGTTAGGAAGACAAGGAAGGGTGAGCAACACGAAGGCCCTGCTGAGGAGTGTGCCTTAGAGAGTCAGTGATGTGGAGCATTTTGGTCGGGCTGGTTTGGTGGAGGGGTGGGGGCAGCAGCCACACTTAAAGGGAGGAATCTAAGACAATGAAGGAATCTAAGATTCTTATTCTTGCCCTACCTCTCTCTCTCTCTCTCCTTACTCTGTCCACTTCTTCCGGTCATTTCATTTATTCAGCAAACATCAACTGAGCACTGACTGCATGTCAGACGCTGGACCAGGCTCCAGGCAGTCCTTGCACACTCGCCAGTGTCCCATCATCCTGGCACCTGACTTCTCTCCTACAACTTCCCCTCTGGCCTCACTTTGCAAGTGACTGGCCTGAGGCCACATGGCTGTTAACTGGATGAGCCAAGATTTGAAATTAGACAGTGGGATTGTGGATTCCACATTTTAAAGCTCCATTCCATGATGCCTCTCTTCAGTTTCAAGAATATTGTGCCCATTTTAACAGACATAAAATAACAGAGCAGAGGCTGTGTAATTGGCATGACTGGGACCCAGGACCCACACAAACTGGTCTGGAGCATTTTCTTTTTCTTTTTTCTTCTTCTTCTTCTTTTTTTTTTTTTTTTAGTGTTTTAAACTTTAATTTTATTATTTTTTAAAACAAAATTATGTATTTATTTTTGACTGTGCTGGGTGTTTGTTGCCGTGTGCAGGCTTTCTCTAGTTGTGGTGCACAGGCTTCTCACTGTGGTGGCTTCTCTTGTTACGGAGCATGGGGTCTGGGGTGCGGGGGCTTCAGTAGTTGTGGCGCATGGCTTTAGTTGCCCCGCAGCAGGTGGAATCCTCCCAGACCAGGGATCGAACCCAGATTCCCTGCATTGGCAGGTGGATTCTTAACCACTGGACCACCAGGGAAGTCCTGGTCTGAGGTGTTTTCTGCTACCACGGGCTGCCTTTAGAAACTGAGGTTGGGACAGAACACCTCGGTACTGATGGAGGGAAGAGATGTAGCTCTTGAATTCTGCTGTCACCTGTGATCTCTGTAGCGAATTGCTGTTGTTGCTGGGTGCAAAACCACCACCTCGGCTGTCCTGGTTCACTGCCTGCGCCAGAAGACAGAGGACGAGCTCTTGGAGATAACACAAAAGATGGTAAGTGCATCCACTCTCTTGGAAAAACAAGCCCCTCACCCTGGAAACATGGCCTCAGGCTTCATCATTTCAGCTGTCCCTTTGCCCTGGAAAAACTACCTGGGACAGTTTCTCATTTCCCAGGAGCAGTGTCAGCCTCTGGATCTGAATGGGGAACTGTTTTTCTTTTTTATTATGGAATATCTCAAACTTTAGCAAAGTCAAAAAAAGAATATAATGAACAATTAATAATCCTCTAGATCTATCAAAACTTATTTTTTGTATTCTCATTTTTAGATATATTTTTATTTATTTTTTTAATAAATAAAAGGTTTATTTTTTAATTTTTTGAGGAAATTCCATACAGTTTTCCATTGTGGCTACACCAGTTTACAATTCCACCAGTAGTGCACAAAGTTTCCCTTTTTTCCACATCCCCACCAGTGCTTGTTATCTCTTGTCTTTTTATTTTATTTTATTTTAAATTAGTTTATTTATCTATTTTTTAACTTTACAATATTGTATTGGTTTTGCCATACACTGACATGAATCCGCCATGGGTGTACATGCGTTCCCCTTCCAGAACCCTCTCCCACCTCCCTCCCCATCCCATCCCTCCGGGTCATCCCGGTGCACCAGCCCTGAGCACCCTGTATCGTGCATTGAACCTGGACTGGCGATTCGTTTCACATATGATAATTTACATGTTTCATTGCCATTCTCCCATATCATCCCGCCCTCGCCCTCTCCCACAGAGTCCATAATACTGTTCTATACATCTGTGTCTCTTTTGCTGTCTCGCATACAGAGTTATCTTTACCGATTTACTAAAGTCCATATATATGTGTTAGTATACTGTACTGGTGTTTTTCTTTCTGGCTTACTTCACTCTGTATAATAGGCTCCAGTTTCATCCACCTCATTAGAACTGATTCGAATGTATTCTTTTTAATGGCTGAGTAATATTCCATTGTGTATATGTACCACAGCTTCCTTATCCATTCGTCTGCTGATGGACATCTAGGTTGCTTCCATGTCCTGGCTATTATAAACAGTGCTGCGATGAACGTCGGGGTACACGTGTCTCTTTTAAACATTATATATTTCAGAGGTAACTACCGTCCTGAATTTTAGACACAGAAATATGAAAAACAAATATTTTTGTCTTATTTTTGTCTTAATTTGTCTTAGTTAACTTAGAAACCATTTCATTTTTAAGCCAATGGTGGGCCACTTTTCTAGATTTTTTAAGACTCTGCCTCAGTTGTTATTCTAGGAAAACTATACATCAAACCATTAATCCATCCAACTATCCATCTATTTATTCATCTATCCATCTATCTTATCATTCCTCTATCCAGTCCACCAATCCATTCAAAGCTTTTCATTCATCTATTATTAATTATCCATGCACCATCCAGACACCAATATAGTCACTCCATCATCCATCCCTCCAAAATCAGTGATCCATCCATCACCCATCTGCTAGATGTCATCCATGTATCCACTTGTCCATCTGACTCACCAGTACTCCATGTACTGACCGCTTCATCCATCCATGTATCTATGTTAAGTGTGTGGGGTGGGGAGGGGTGGTAATAGGGAGGGTGATGCGAATGTAAATTGGATATATAGTCCCTGCTCACAAGGAACTTTCCAGGGAGAAACACACCCACATACTTTGTGGGTTCTGTATGGTAGGAATACAGAGAGGGGAAGTATTTGTCATACTAAGCAAGGATGCTTCACAGAGAAGGTGACCTGTGAGGCTTGATGGACGTCTGTGGCAGTGTGTCATCACAGAGAAGCCACAGCAGGATGGACACCCAGAAATACAGCACCTGGGCCAATAGAAACTATCCTCTCTGCCGGGGAGGGTTTGAAAGAAAGCCCAGAGTAACCTAAGCACCTGGGCTCTCTGTCTGGACTCCAGAGGATATTCCTGGATCCCTAGAAACAAGTCTCTAACACTGGACTCTGATCTCTTTCTAGTGTGGCCTTGGGACTTAGATCCTGGCTTCTCAGGCTCACATGATGTGGCCAATATGTTCAAAGAGTGAAAACACACTGCTTTCTAATGCCTGAAAGGATATAAATTTATTTCAGCACCTCTCAATGTGACATAGGAGGTCCAGTTTATAAAGGGAGAAGTGGTGACTTTGGTAAAACCCGGAGCCTCTATAATCCTCCTGAGTTTTCTGAGATCATGTGGAAGTGCTTCCATGATTACCTTCTCTCCCTAATACACACACAGACACACACACACGGACACATGCGCCTGGATTGCAGGGCTACAACACATAATGGAGAGACCCTTTTTGGTGACTTCATACATACTGGTCAGACCTGTTAGCTACAGTATAACAATAAAGTCAGTACAATTGTGGTAAACTTACAAGAGAGAGAATTTTCAGTGAGTTTGTATGAGTCAGGATTTTCTAATGAAAGATGAGGAAACTCATCTCAAAGTGCTTTGAGACGAGAGAGGAATATGTTGTGACAGAATCTTCAGGTAACTCACTGACAAGTCCAGGAGTTGATGGCTTCAGGCATGGCTGGATCCGGATGCACATATGATGTTATTAAGAATCTATCTCTATCCCTCAGCTTTTACCGTTCTGTGTTGGCTTCACTCTTAGGCAGATCTGGCCCCTAGGGAAGTTAAACAACACTATTCTAGTCTTACATCCTATCTGCTTAGAAATCCTCTTTCCCAATAGCTCCAGCAAAAGTTTTGGGTAAACTCTATTGCACTGACATGGGCACATATCCACCCCTGAAACAGTCCCTGTATTCAGGGATTCGGTGCACCAGAGGTCACATACAGATGCCTGCAATCGTGGAGTGAGAGTGGGGAAGAGGGGGTCCCCCAAAGGAAAACTGGGGTGTTGTTGCCTGGAGGAGCAGGAAGGGGGAATGGGTGGAGGGCAGGGCGGGCACCGACAGCAGTCCTCTGCAGAGCCCCCTGCCCGTCCCACACCTGCAGCCTGTGCTGGTGCCTGGGGGAGGGGGTCCTGCCCGCTTCCTTTCAGCCCAGCTGGGGAGGCGCTGGGAGGAAGCACTTAGTGTCTTTGGGCACAGCTCAGAGGTCAGCTTCCTCCCAGGAAGCCTCCTCACCACAACCTCTGTCTTTGTCTTCACAGAACTTTTTCACCCTTGATTTCTTGGGAGACCCAACAAAGGTAAGGACCTTTGGTTTCTTAGTTATGGATTTTAAGTCTTGACACCTTTAAGCTCCAGTTAGAAATGAATGACAGAATTCTCCCATGCGAAGCCATAGTAGCTCCTTGTGTTTACCTTGCTGACGCCTGGAGAGGGATAGAGTACTATCCAGGTGGCTCCGGGAGGAGACCAGTCACCAGACCAGAGCCCATTACCCCGACTCCCAGGCCAGTGTTCTCCATCAACTCTGTGTGCCTGTCTCCAACCAGCCCATGGTCTTGTTTACATTCCTAAAAACGCCCTGTTGGGAGAAGGTGAACGAGAAACCTCCACTGCAGGGAGTGGAGGTGACTGGGTAAGGGGCTCTTCAGGAGCCTTCACGAGGAGCCTGGATCGTCTCCTGGAGGTTTCAAGTTGACTGACTGTGCAAGTCACACTGTTTGCAGGGATGTGGGGAGAGGAGCCATGAAATTCAGTCCTCAGGACACCACCTTCCTCCCAGCAATGTGGTAAACTCCAACAGTAGCCTCCCATCTCCTTCGTCTCCTCCCACCTTCCAATGCTTCCCTTCACCAGGTTCTGATGGCATTACTTCTGTGGCATCTCAGTCCTGGCCTCTCTGCAGACTCCCTGGGGAGTCTTACCTTAAAAGGTGTAGAGAGGATCAAATGAGACTTAGTCATTCAACAAAGTTTTTTTTTTTAAGTATAGTTGATTTGCAACTATGATTGGTTTCTGATATATAGCAAAATGATTCAGTTATACATATATATATACACAATCTTTTTAATATTATTTTCCATTATGGATTATTACAGGATATTGAATATAGCTCCCTCTGTAGGGTCTTGTTGCTTATCTGTTTTATATATAGGAATTTGTATCTGCTAATCCCAAACTCCTAATTTATCCCTACTCAACCCCTTTTCCCCTTTGGTAACCATAGTTTGTTTTCTGTCTGTGAGTCTGTTTTTGTTTTGTAAATAAGTTCATTTGTGTCATATTTTAGATTCCACATATAAGTGATATCATATGGCATTTGTCTTTCTCTTTCTGACTTACTTCACCTAGTATGATAATCTCTGGGACCATCCATGTTACTGCAAATGGCATTGTTTCATCCTTTTTCATGGCTGAGTAATATTCCACAGTATATATGTTCCATATCTTCTTTATCCATTTATCTGTCGATGGACATTTAGATTGCTTTCATGTCTTGGTTACTGTAACTAGGGCTGTTGTCAACATTGAAGTGCATGCATCTTTTTGAGTTAGAGTTTTCTCTGGATATATGCCTGGGAATGGGATATCAAGGGTCATATAATAATGATATTTTTAGCTTTTTAAGGAACCTCCATACCATTCTCCATGGTGGCTGCACAAATTTATTTCCCACCAACAGTGTAGGAGGGTTCCTTTTCTTCACAGAGATCAAACAAGGAGCTACTTTTTTGTCTTTTTGTTTCATCTCCAATACCATTAATGTATCTTTTCATGGTCCTATTTAGTGCCACCTTTTGCATTCTTGAGTTTTGTGCTGTCAGTTTTGCTATTTAAAATAATCCCCAACCACAGTGCTGAAGCGCTGTCTAGTGTGCCTAAGTGCAGGCAGCCTAGGATGTGTCTGACTTGTGAGAAATACGAGTATTAGACAAAATCCCTTCAGGCATGGATGACAGTGCTTCTGGTCAAGAGTTCAATGTCAATGAATCAACAATGCAGAGCATCCAGAATAAGGAAAAGATTATTTGCCAATCAGTTCATTGAGCTGCTTAGGAAGATGCTAAAGTAACATCTGTAGCATGTGATGAAGCCATGAAAAACAAGCTATGTTTGTGATTTAAGAGATGGAAGTGGATAAAAAAAAGCATAGTGGGCAGCACTGTTGTGAGGCTGATGGCCAAGGGATTTACAGTTACATCACCCAGGGAACCACTGAGTCCTTGTTGGCTCTTTTTTTTTTCCCCCTAGTTCATTCTTTTATTATGTATTTATTTTTGGCTGTGCTGGATCTTCATTGCTGCACGGTCCTTTCTCTAGTTGCAGCATTGAGGTCTACTCTCTAGTTGTGGTGCACAGGCTTCTCATTTCTGTAGCTTCTCTTGTTGTGGAGCACAGGCTCTAGGCACACGGCAGCATCTGGGCTTAGTTGCCCTGAGGCCTGTGGAATCTTCCCAGACCAGGGATTAAATCCCATGTCCCCTGCATTGGCAGACAGTCTCTTAACTGGGGAACCATTAGGGAAGTCCATCACAGTAACTTTTTAGAGCTTAAGTACAACAAATCACAAGAGCTAAATGAGATTGGAGAGAGACATATAGATATATATATACTTCAAATATATGCACATTATATTATATATTTTTATACCAAATTGACTGAAGATCTGCCCCCATCACCTGGCCACTGCTGTTCCCTGGTCAGAGTTCTACCCTCTGAGGTCCACAGAGTTATCCCCCTTTGTTAGGACCCAGGTGTGTGATACTGGTCATGAGCTTTGGCAGGTGGAGAGGGAGATGCATTGTGACCTGGAAGGGGAAGCCCAGACGCTACTCTGCCCTCTTCCCCAGATCTATCCTTTCCTGCCCACCGTGGTTGATGGAGTGGTGCTGCCAAAGATGCCGGAAGAGATGCTGGCTGAAAAGAACTTCAACACTGTCCCCTACATTGTCGGAATCAACAAGCAAGAGTTTGGCTGGATTCTGCCATTGGTGAGAAAGCGCAGGCCTCGTAGACTTGTCTCCCTTGCCCGTCACATCACCCTCCCATCTCTGGTCACAGACCTCTCTCTGGGACCAGGCCAGCTGTCCCCTTCATACAAGTTGACATTTCCATGGAAACCATCTCTGATGGTCCACACTGTCATCTGGGTGGTGCAGTTCTGGGGACCCACGTCCGCACACACTCTCTGATTGTCCTCCCATCCATGAATCCTGAAATGTCGGTTCCAGGAGGGCTGGTAGAGATCATCACTGGGAAGATGAAAAACCCAAGGCCTGGAAAGTGGAAGGGGCTCAGGAGTTAAGGAGAGTGGGGTCTGGAACCTGCAGCCTCTCGCCTCAGGCTTGCTGCTTTCATACTTTCTCCATAAATTACCCCCGCCTCACCCATGCTCTCACTCATTTCACTGGAAAGATTCAGAGGAGCCTGCTTCCTCCTGAGTTAAAATTGACTTGTGAAAGTTAGGAAGGGCTTTCCCTTCCGACAGAGATAAACAAAGCCAGACACTAGGTGAAGTGGTAACAGGTTTGATTCAGTTACATCCATGCTAGAGGGAAATGATCCATCGTGAACTGAACCCAGCCCCTGAAATGAAAGCCTGGAGCCTATTTAAGGAGTAGATGGGAGTTGGGTGGGGTGGGGTGGATTGTCCATGTGACTGGACCACCTGGATTTGTTAGCTGGCATTTATCTGGAGAAGAAACAAACTTCTGTCTTTATGACAGGAGGCAGTGGTGTAAGTAGAATCAAGGTTCCCACCGAGTTAGGCCTTTATCTTTTCACAAGGACTGGAGGACAGAGCAAGAATTATCCCCTGAATGTTTCTTTTTCATAGAGGTGGCTCTCAGGTCCTTGAGGAAACAGCTTTGGGTGGTAGGTTTACATTTAAAGGGACAAAGAAAAGATTTATAATTACAAGAGTTCTAAAGTAACTGCTCTAAGAGGGGGTTCAGGGACCTACCTGCCTATCACCAGGCTTTGGCTAGAACAAACAGTAAAATCTCCTGGCATCCCAATAGCTCTTTAAGGGAGCCTGCGGTCATCCTGGGGACATGGCCTTAAGCTTCCTTTAGCTGTCCTGGAGTTTGGCCAAGTCTCTTAGGGCCGAGTTTTAATGGAGTTGTTATGTGCAGAGTTCTACGGCTCTTCAGGATGATTTCAGAGGTTATACTAAAGGACCAAAGTCATAATGGCAGGATTTGGGGCTTTCTCAGTTATCTGACTAGCAAATCTGCCTGTAAAGCCCCTGGGTCGGGAAGATCCCCTGGAGAAGGGAATGGCTACCCACTCCAGTACTCTTGCCTGGAGAATCCCGTGAACAGAGGAGCCTGGTGTGCAAGAGTCAATGGGGTCGCAAAAAGTCAGACACGACTGAGCTACTAACACTTTCACTTTTTTTTTACAGCTATCTGACACAGGTGGGGTATTTGCGGGGTCTGTGTAATCTGCCCCAGAGCCCTTCACTTCAACACTAGGCTGGCCGAAATCTTCCCTCTCTGTCTCGACCACTCTGGGGCTCTAATAATTTGTGTGTGTGTATGTCTACACACACACACACACACACACACACACAAGGACCAGGACAGCTTCCCTTAACAATTACATTTTACACTCCTTGGTCTCTGGATATGAAAGTCCATTTGAGTCCAAAAGTCATCAAAAACCCATGCCCAACGAAGACATTACAAAGTGACCTTCAGCCTCCATTTAGTTTGGTATGTTGGTTACTGGTTTTTCCTGCTACTTCCTGATGATTTCACAATTGCTTAACCTTTGTTTTAACAGCTCATGGGCTTCCCACTCTCTGCAGGCAAGATGGACCAGGAGATGGCCACGTCACTCGTGTGGAAGTCCTACCCCATCCTTGTAAGGCTCTAGAAATCACAGAAACTGGCTGGGCACCAAAGAGGGGCAGGGGCTTGTTCCCAATGGCAGAGCAGCTAATGGCAGAATGAAGACTGGGGCTAGGGGTGGGGGGGTTCAGCTCCTATTTTTCTGCCTTTCCACCTCACCACCAGGGGTGAGCGGGAGTGGTGGCATGAGGCCTGAGAGGTTCACCATTAATGCAAGCCTTCCTCCCTGGCTGGGGAAGCCAGGGCTGTTCACTAGGGCTCGGTGGTCACTTTAACTTTTGATCTATTTCAGAATATCCCTGAGGAACTGGCTCCAGTGGCCACTGACAAGTATTTAGGTGGGATCCATGACCCTGTGCAAAAGAAAGACCTGCTCCTGGACTTGATTGCAGATGGGTTGTTTTGTATCCCATCTGTGAACACGGCCCGTTACCACAGAGGTGAGTCTTCAATATTGGAGAGGAGAGGGACATGGACCCCACCAGCTTCACACTGTATTCTGTCTTAGCCCTCAGCATAGAAAGATATAAGAAAACTTCAAGGTCCATTCCATATAGCCAGGGGCGGGGCACTGTCCTATTTTGGTTTCCACCAGAAGCAGACTCTGAGAAAAGGATCTAAATGCAGGTAGTGTATTTGGGGGTGATCCCAGATAACACTGGTAGAGGAGTGGAGAAGAGACATGAATGGAGAAGGACGTCAGGCTACACTGTGCTGTCGAGCGAGTGTCCACCATGGACACCTGGAGCTGGGGAGCTCTGGGTATCAGCAGAAGACGTGGCTCAGGGTTTTCCCGAGTGAGTGGCGAGAGAGCCGGGGTGTTTGTCCTCCAAATTCCATGAGTCATCGGTTGAAGGCTGTTCCCCAGGGCAGTTAATTCCCTGGTGCTTTGACCTGCTGCACACGTGGGCAGAGTGGTCTCTGGCTGCCGAAAACCTCAGGCAAAGAGCTGCAGATGCAGGAGGTGGAACTCAGGCCAGTGTGCCGGGAAGCAGAGAACATGGGGAAGCACCAACAGCCTCTGCCCAGGGGCCCTCACCTGAGTTACAGTAGTCTGTGGGGCCACAGGGCACTTATTGGAAGTTTTATCTTAGAAGCCTTCCAAGGTCAGAGCTAGCTGCAAACTAGTTTGTTAACCAGTGGAGCTGGGGATAGCATGAGGCCAAGCATAGGATCAGGAGTGTTGTCTGGGACCAAGAAAACCCAAAGGACTGAGCAGAGGGAGGTGTGGGGCAAGTGGTCTGGGGAATGTTGATGTCTGCAGCTTGCCTTGTTCCATGCCAGTGTGTGCTGGGTCTATCACAGGACCTTTCAGCATATCCCAAGACTGTGTGTGAGGGGGCCCTAGGGGCATGAGGCCAAGGACGGAGGAGCTCATCTGGACAAGAGGTGTCCTTTTGTAGTGCCTTGCTGAGGTCCTCACCGGACCCTCCCTTTCCAGAAGCTATCTCTCACCTAGTCTACTAGGCAGGACGTGGTTCTCTGACCCAGACCACTCTTTCTAACCATGCTAGAAGGATTTTAGAATTTGGGACTACATAAGCATAATAAAAAGTAGCTACAGCTGACCTACCAGGTCCCCCTAGTTCAATATAGTCATGGATAGGTTCTGGTTACCTACCTCCTCCCTAGGGTCTTGATGCAACTCTTCAGCCAGGGGTGGCCTGGGGTCAGAACTGTTCTTTCACAAACTTGGTCTTGTCTCTCCATACATGTGGTTTCTTCTGCTTCATTGTCTGTTGACCCAGTCATCCTGGATGTGTCAGGACGTGTCAGACCCCCATCAGAGTCATTTTTGCTTGGACTTCCCAGACTTTATCAACATTATGCTTTCCTTTTTTAAACTTTTTGTACTTGTCTTAAGTCTTTTTTTTAATACAGAAGACAACTTATTCTGAATATAAAAATTAACGTCTTATAGTTGTAGAATATTTTGAAAATATGGAAACATATAAAGAAGAAACTAGAAATTTCTAGTTTCTAGTCAAATTTCTAGTCAAAGCTAGCCCTGACCTTGGAAGGCTTCAAAATTCATAGAAATATCTGCTATAAATTTTTGACATATTTTCTTCATTAATCTTCCCATGTCTTACATATAATTTAAATATTAATTTCATATTGTGTTTTTTTTCATGGAATCCTATATGGTAAGCATTTCCTCAATGTCAATGAAAACTCATAAAAAGCATCCAGTAGCTCATGGAATAATACATTAAAATTTACTTTAGTATTCCTGTCCTATTGGATATTGAGGTAGGCTGACCATACTTTGATGCTATAAAACATTATGCTCAGCCTTATGTGCATATATCTTTAACCAAATCTCTGATGACTTTTTTTTTTAGCTTTGGTTACTAAAGGTTTAATTATTAGGCTAGCTTGTAGGACCATTTTAAAGTTCTTGATACATATTGTGAAATTGCTTCCAGTATATAAGAATGAGTATTTCTTGATTCTCTCTCTTGAGATACTCAGATTAAAAAATAAAAATAATGCTGCCAATTTCATAAGCCCCTCCTTACCAAATAAAGAAAAAAGAACATCACACTGTTTAAATTTGTGTATTTTTTATTGCTAGCTCTTTCCTTCCCTCTGCTTTTCTTATTGTTCCTAATGTTATTATTCAAACCTGTGCCCTACTTATTCTTTTGAAGACTTATGTTGTGGTTGTAGGAATTTAATAAATCTCAGAAGTTTAAGGCAGAAATGTTAAAAAGAAAAAAATAAACAAAAATATCTTTTGGGCAACATGCTCCCCAAAATAATTTCTCCCATTCATGAAAGTTCTTTCCCCTATGTTTGGATCGTGAGTTCTTTCTAAAACTTTAAAATGGCAGAGCCAAGGTTAGAGCCCCTCCTTATAGCAATCTCTGTTTGACCTTGAAGTAAAGTAAAGTAAAGTCGCTCAGTCATGTCCAACTTTTTGCGACCCCATGGACTGTAGCCTACCAAGCTCCTCTGTCCATGGGATTTTCCAGGCGAGAGTACTGGAGTGGGTTGCCATTTCCTTCTCCAGGGGATCTTCCCGACCCAGGGATCGAACCTGGGTCTCTAGCACTGCAGACAGATACTTTACCACCTGAGCCACCAGGGAAGCCCACAATCTTGAAGCAACTATTTAATAAGTGGCTTGTGGGACCACAGAGGATTGCTTCTTCCAAAAACCACCCCTTGCTAAGCCAAAGTGCAAAGATGGGAGGTAAGGGAGGCAATTAAACAAATTATTTTACATCCTCCTGTCGGGATGGCATATATTGTTAAACTACTTTGTGGGGAAATTTTAATGATATGAAGCAATTATTACGGTCATATGTAATAACACATACAATAGTATCATAATTTTATATGCACAAGTGGAATAAGTTCTGAAATATTAACAGAGGTTTCTCTGAGCAGTGTGATTATAAGTGATCATTTTGTTCCTTTTCCCTTTTTTTTTTTTGGCATTTTCCAAATGTGATAGTATCCCCAAGGTGGGGGGGATGTTGTGATATCTCCCCACCAGTCTGCCTTGGGGCCTGACCCTTCCCCATTAGAGTCACTGGCTGTGGCATAACTATCAGTGCAAAGCACAGAGCTCCCCAGGTAGGGGGCCCACGAGTTAGCCCTGAAGGAACAAGATGGGCATCTCTGCTGAAGCATCAGCAGGAAAACTGACATCTTCTTGGGGCTTCGAGAGAGGGTGGAGAGAGGGGAAAGGAGAGGAGATGAGAGAGGGACTGTCCCCTTCCTCAGCCCCTTCTCCCTTCTGCCACTCTGCACACTCCCCGGGCCACAGAGGAAGCAAGACACATGAGAGGACAGACATAAAGGAAATGAAATGCCAGACTGAGGTTTCCTGAGGCACGGGGAGCAAAATTTCCCCTTTCTGCATAGGTTTGCATTTAAATCTGCACTTTCAGACTCACAACTTGAATTTACTTCACTCTTCTTGGAATACATGTGAAAATCACTGGAAAGGCTCAAAAATGGACATAATGGAAGACACCTGTCAGGCTGCAGGTATTCTCAAAGGAAATGAAGACTAGCCTGTTAGCAATGAAATACAATAAAGTGTGTGTATATGGACGTCATTGTGCGTGGATTCATCAAAAGGGGCTTATGTGAACTGACCCAGTGCCCCTATATTTATTTAGAATGGAGCTACTCAAGGTTTCAACATTCATTCATTCACTCTTCACTTACTCATTCAATAAATACCTAGCTCAAATCCTTTTCCACCTCCCCCAACTATGCACCCTTAAGCAAGTGATGAAATTTTTCCAAAATTTTTCATATGCTCATAACCAGGGGCTTCCTGTAGGGACACACAAGGTTGGCACACAGTTGGTTCTCACAGTGGGCAACTGCTATTAATACTGTTGTTGTTCACTGAGGACTAGGTGTGCCCCCAATTTCCTGATTGCTCACAGCCCCCCGGAGACCTTGATACCATCAGGTGTGCGTCTGCTGAAATGAACCGTGTATGAATCCATGTTTTCCAGATGCTGGAGTCCCGACCTACATGTACGAGTTTCAGTATCACCCAAGGTTCTCATCAGAGCTGAAACCCAAGACGGTGATAGGGGACCATGGGGATGAAGTCTTCTCTGTCTTCGGGTTTCCAATTTTGCAAGGTGATGGCCCTCTGGTGACTATAAACTTGGAGTTAGGAGATCTGGGTTCAAGTTTATTTGGTGACCTTGGGCAAGTTCCTCCTTCTCTCAGGTCTTAGTTTCCTGAATTCACCATAACAGGGTGGAAGGACAAAGGTCCCAACCATTCTCTTGCTCTGATGTACCTGATGGAGAATGTGTATCCTTGTACCCTCACCCATGGTCACTCTAAGAATCCAGACCTGGGCATCAGCAAGACAGGACTGCGTCACCCACAGGGCCCTGGTCAGGGCTAGAAGCTACCACTCACTCTGCACTCACAAGAACACATCAGAATGTGCGTGAGGGTAAAGTGAGAGTTGTTATTAACCTTGAATCAGGACTAACATGTGTGTCTCTCTATCCAACCATCTATCTATCTAAAACACATATATGTTAATATTGTAATATATCTAGGTGTGTGATATTTAAAAAAAAAAAACTTTCCACAGATGTCTTCAATGCCTTAACCATTAGCAATTACAGACAAATTGTGTGTGACACATCACAGGACTGTTCATTGCACACAGAGCCTCCGGGCATTTCCCAGTTGGGTGACTTTTGGGGGATCTTGTAGCTCAGTTATTTTCGATTCTGAAAATGTGTATGGATCAAGGACACTGAGAAAAGACCCAAAGGAGAGCATCCTGGGAGGTGGGGTTAGTCTAGCAGAAACCCTGGGGTGTGTCCCTGAAACACAGAAGGGGGAAGGGCAGTCGGGTGGGCACAGAAAACAAGGCAGTCAGCTTATGGATCGACCCTAGCCCTTCACCGAACCCAGCCTCAGTCGGTAACTGTCAAGTTTGAAGTCCACCTGCGTTACCCAAGATCTTCTTAAAATGCAGGCTTAGACACAGTAGGTCTGGAATAAGGCCCCCATTTCTGAATTTATTAACAAGTTCTCAAGTGCTTCTACTGCCCATGAACCACACTTTGAGCAGCAAAGGCTTTGTCCCCTCCCCACAGATGGTGCCTCAGAAGAGGAGATCAATCTCAGCAAGATGGTGATGAAATTCTGGGCCAACTTTGCTCGGAATGGGTGAGCTGCTGGCAGACACGGAGCGGGGTTGGGAAGGGACAGGGCATGTCTGTTGGGTGGGGGGAGCTCCCAACGTGTGATGGTCAAACGCCCTGCCCTGTGACCTCTGAGATGAGAGCTCCCTGTGATGGACTGGCTGCCCAGGACATGGCCAGCCTCCTGTCTCTGCAGGCATATGAGCCTTTGGCAGAAATGAAGCCAGGGGGTCCCTGACAATCTCAGAGGTCCAAGACCACACAGCAGCTTTGGGGAATTTCTGTTTGATTTTGTTCCAGGAACCCCAACGGGAAGGGACTTCCCCACTGGCCAGCGTATGACCAGAAAGAAGGGTACCTTCAGATTGGTGTCAACACTCGGGCAGCTGAGAAGCTGAAAAGTGAGAAAGTGGCTTTCTGGAATGAGCTTCTGTCCCAGAAGGCAGCAAAAAAGGCACCACAGTCAAAACATGTTGAGCTGTAAATGGGAGGGTTTCTCTAGAAGTGTTTATGGGCCAAAGAGGCGTCTTATTGTGGAGGCTGAGGAATTATTCGATGGGAGTGGCAGAGGTCAGGGAGGGGGAGTTTCTGTTTCTGTGGCCTCAATTTGGAAATAAATGTTCTTTTAGACACCAAGTCAGTTTCTTGGGCTGGAGTAAATCATCCTCATTAGTGACAGAAGGATGAAGACAGTGGGCTCCATTAGTAGGAAGGTGCTCTGGCCGTTCTGGCTTGACATCTGAGCATGCAGAGTGGAGCAGGCTGGGCCCTGGGAGGTGCTGAGGGGGACGCTGCATCTGCTCCATGCCTCTGGGCCATCCACAACTCCAGTGAGAGGATGTGGGGGACCAGCGTGCCGTGTCCCCCTCCTCCATGTGGAGCTGCCTGTAGAGATGGAGGCGACACAGAGGATGTCCCTGGGGTGGGAAAGAGGGGGACTGGGCATGGCGACACAGTGGCATGGCTGCCTGGCCCTTACTGGCCCTCCCACAGGTCTGGAATTCTTTCTTCAACTTATGTATTGTCCTTCCAGGCCCCTCTCTGGGGCCATCTCTTCCAACAAATCCTCTGAAGATTTTCTGCAGCCTGGACCACATCAGGTCCATGCAGTGACCACTTTGGAGTGAGTGCCTGAAGTGTCACCTGAAAACTGTCTCTTTCAGATTCCCTGGGGTGACTTCTGGCTTCTCCTGGGATGTAGAAATCTCTAAGAAAGTTATGGCCACACTTTCTGCAAGAAAAATCTGGATTATTCCCAGTTTCATGACTTTTTCTGATTCATTCAAAGAGGTTGCAGGGGAGAAGGCAATGGCAACCCACTCCAGTACTCTTGCCTGGAAAATCCCATGGACGGAGGAGCCTGGTAGGCTGCAGTCCATGGGGTCGCGAAGAGTCGGACACGACTGAGCGACTTCACTTTCAGTTTTCCTTTCATGCATTGGAGGAGGAAATGGCAACCCACTCCAGTGTTCTTGCCTGGAGAATCCCAGGGACGGGGTAGCCTGGTGGGCTGCCGTCTATGGGGGCGCAGAGAGTCGGACATGACTATGATGACTTAGCAGCAGCAGCAGCAAGCCATCATCAGTGTCTAACACATCAGTTCTATGGGCGCTGGGCACTGGGTCCTGGCAGGGATGGACCGGGACAAGCGAGGGAGGCTGGAAGATGCCAATGGCCAATGCGGCAGAGTGGCCAGGGAGGCTGGGCTGTTTACCCTGGAGACCTGGCCAGTCTGTGATCCCACAGGAGCAGAGTTATCTTCAGAGCCCCCAGTGACTGGTTTTAGTCATCTCAGATTTGTCATTTTACTCATCTCTAATAAAGGATTTTTTGGAGTAAAAAAAAAAAAAAAAAAAACAAACAAAGAGGTTGCAGGGCAATTACCTTGAAGTCTGAAGAAGAGGAGCACTATGGAAAAGAGATGGGACGTGAACACTGGCTGACTGTCTGCTGACAGGTTGAAAATGGAGTCATCATGTGTGTGAGTAGAGTGACTTAAAATGAGAATCAAGTGTTAAAGGCCTACTGTGGGGGAGAATTGCTGCTACTGCTAAGTCGCTTCAGTTGTGTCCGACTCTGTGCGACCCCATCGACGGCAGCCCACTAGGCTCCGCCGTCCCTGGGATTCTCCAGGCAAGAATACCGGAGTGGGTGTGGGGGAGTATGGGAGTATACAATCCTCAGAAGCCAAGGACCCACAGGGGTGTTTACACTCATTGCAAGCCCTTCTCCCTGGACCTCTATCAGGAAGCTTTAAGAAATACTGGTAACAGATAGTAAGATCAGAGAAAACCTGCCCTAGGGGGGCAGGCTAGAAGCCCTGCTCAGACACTTCTTCCCCTAAGAAATGAAATATCTTAACCAGTGGGAAAATGCAACAAACCCATCCCTCTTTGGGCCCTGGGGAAGACCTACTGAAGCTGAAGGAAAGGAAAATTTTAGGTTTAAAGCTGGATACATTGTTTTTAAATCAGCAACATAATTTAGCTATAGTTATCCAGAATTTTAAGTACTCCCCCTTCCAATGTCTGAGTTTGCAAGTGAGTAACGCCGAAGAAGCTGAAGTTGAACGATTCTATGAAGACCTACAAGACCTTCTAGACCTAACACCCAAAAAAGATGTCCTTTTCATTGTAGGGGACTGGAATGCAAAAGTAGGTAGTCAAGAAACACCTGGCGTAACAGGCAGGTTTGGCCTTGGAGTACAGAATGAAGCAGGGCAAAGGCTAATAGAGTTTTGCCAAGAGAACACACTGGTAATAGCAAACATCCTATTCCAACAACACAAGAGAAGACTCTACACGTGGACATCACCAGATGGTCAACACTGAAATCAGATTGATTATATTCTTTGCAGCCAAAGATGGAGAAGCTCTATACAGTCAGCAAAAACAAGACCAGGAGCAGACTGTGGCTCAGATCATGAACTGCTTATTGCCAAATTCAGACTTAAATTGAAGAAAGTAGGGAAAACCACTAGACCATTCAGGTATGACCTAGATCAAATCCCTTATGAGTATACAGTGGAAGTGACAAATAGATTTAAGGGACTAGACCTGATAGACAGAATGCCTGATGAACTATGGACAGAGGTTCGTGACATTGTACAGGAGACAGGGATCAAAACAATCCCCATAGAAAAGAAATGCAAAAAAGCAAAATGGCTGTCTGAGGAGGCCTTACAGATAGCTGGGAAGAGAAGAGAAGCGAAAAGCAAAGGAGAAAAGGAAAGATATTCTCATCTGAATGCAGAGTTCCAAAAAATAGCAAGGAGAGATAAGAAAGCCTTCCTCAGCAATCAGTGCAAACAAATAGAGGAAAACAACAGATTGGGAAAGACTAGAGACCTCTTCAAGAAAATTAGAGATACCAAAGGAACATTTCATGCAAAGATAGGCTCGATAAAGGACAGAAATGGAATGGACCTAACAGAAGCAGAAGATATTAAGAAGAGGTGGCAAGAATACACAGAAGAACTGTACAAAAAAGATCTTCACGACCCAGATAATCACGATGGTGTGATCACTCACCTAGAGCCAGACATCCTGGAATGTGAAGTCAAGTGGGCCTTAGAAAGCATCACTACGAACAAAGCTAGTGGAGGTGATGGAATTCCAGTTGAGCTATTTCAAATCCTCAAAGGTGATGCTGTGAAAGTGCTGCACTCGATATGCCAGCAAATTTGGAAAACTCAGCAGTGGCCACAGGACTGGAAGAGGTCAGTCTTCGTTCCAATCCCAAAGAAAGGCAATGCCAAAGAATGCTCAAACTACCGCACAATTGCACTCATCTCACATGCTAGTAAAGTAAGGCTCAAAATTCTCCAAGCCAGGCTTCAGCAATACGTGAACCGTGAACTTCCAGATGTTCAAGCTGGTTTTAGAAAAGGCAGAGGAACCAGAGATCAAATTGCCAATATCCGCTGGATCATCGAAAAAGCAAGAGAGTTCCAGAAAAACATCTATTTCTGCTTTATTGACTATGCTAAAGCCTTTGACTGTGTGGATCACAATAAACTGTGGAAAATTCTGAAAGAGATGGGAATACCAGACCATCTGACCTGTCTCTTGAGAAACCTGTATGCAGGTCAGGAAGCAACAGTTAGAACTGGACATGGAACAACAGACTGGTTCCAAATAGGAAAAGGAGTACGTCAAGGCTGTATATTGTCACCCTGCTTATTTAAGTTATACGCAGAGTACATCATGAGAAACGCTGGGCTGGAAGAAACACAAGCTGGAATCAAGATTTCTGGGAGAAATATCAATAACCTCAGATATGCGGATGACACCACCCTTATGGCAGAAAGTGAAGAAGAACTAAAGAGCCTCTTGATGAAGGTGAAGGAGGAGAGTGAAAAAGTTGGCTTAAAGCTCAGTGTTCAGAAAACTAAGATCATGGCATCTGGTCCCATCACTTCATGGGAAATAGATGGGGAAACAGTGGAAACAGTGTCAGACTTTACTTTTTTGGGCTCCAGAATCACTGCTGATGGTGACTGCAGCCATGAAATTAAAAGACGCTTACTGCTTGGAAGGAAGGTTATGATCAACCTAGATAGCATATTAAAAAGCAGAGACATTACTTTGCCAACAAAAGTCCGTCTAGTCAAGACTATGGTTTTTCCAGTGGTCATGTATGGATGTGAGAGTTGGACGGTGAAGAAAGCTGAGCGCCGCAGAATTGATGCTTTTGAACTGTGGTGTTGGAGAAGACTCTTGAGAGTTTCTTGGACAGCAAGGAGATCCAATCAATCCATCCTAAAAGAGATCAATCCTGGGTGTTCATTGGAAGGTCTGATGTTGAAGCTGAAGCTCCAATACTTTGGCCACCTCATGCGAAGGGTTGACTCATTGGAAAAGACCCTAATGCTGGGTAGGATTGGGGGCGGGAGGAGAAGGGGACGACAGAGGATGAGATGGTTGGATGGCATCACCGACTCGATGAACATGGGTTTGGGTAGACTCTGGGAGTTGGTGATGGACAGAGAGGCCTGGCGTGCTGCAATTCATGGGGTCGCAGAGAGTCGGACACGACTGAGCGACTGAACTGAACTGAACTTATAGGTCAAAAAGGAATTGACTTTTACTGGGTGTCTTCTGCCACCTAGTGGTACTTTAGTTCATTGCAAGCTGTGGGAAATCCGAATTTAGTCTTAACTAGTCAACCAAGTGTGGGGCCACCCAAGACGAATGGGTCATAGTGGAGAGGTCTGACAGAATGTGGTCCACTGGAGAAGGGCATGGCAAACCACTTCAGTATTCTTGCCTTGAGAACCCCATGAACAGTATGAAAAGGCAAAAAGATAGGACACTGAAAAATGAACTCCCCCGGTCAGTAGGTGCCCAATATGCTACTGGAGATCAGTGGAGAAATAACTCCAGAAAGAATGATGGGACGGAGCCAAAGCAAAAACGATACCTGCTGTGGATGTGACTGGTGATACAAGCAAAGTCCGATGCTGTAAAGAGCAATATTGCATAGGAACCTGGAATGTTAAGTCCATGAATCAAGGCAAATTGGAAGTGGTCAAACAGGAGATGGCAACAGTGAACGTCGACATTCTGGAATCAGCGAACTAAGATGGACTGGAATGGGTGAATTTAACTCAGATGACCATTATATCTACTACTGTGGGCAAGAATCCCTTAGAAGAAATGGAGTAGCCATCATGGTCAACAAAGGAGTCCGAAAGGCAGTACTTGGATGCAATCTCAAAAACAATAGAATGATCTCTGTTCATTTCCAAGGCAAACCATTCAATATCACAGTAATCCAAGTCTATGCCCCGACCAGTAACGCTGAAGAAGCTGAAGTTGAACGGTTCTATGAAGACCTACAAGACCTTCTAGAACTAACACCCAAAAAAGATGTCCGTTTCATTATAGGGGACTGGAATGCAAAAGTAGGAAGTCAAGAAACACCTGGTGTAACAGGCAAATTTGGCCTTGGCGTACAGAATGAAGCAGGGCAAAGGCTAATAGAGTTTTGCCAAGAGAACACACTGGTAATAGCAAACACTCTCTTCCAACAACACAAGAGAAGACTCTACACATGGACATCACCAGATGGTCTACACCAAAATCAGATTGATTATATTCTTTGCAGCCAAAGATGGAGAAGCTCTATACAGTCAGCAAAACCAAGACCAGGAGCAGACTGTGGCTCAGATCATGAACTGCTTATTGCCAAATTCAGACTTAACTTGAAGAAAGTAGGGAAAACCACTAGTCCATTCACGTATGACCTAGATCAAATCCCTTATGAGTATACAGTGGAAGTGACAAATAGATTTAAGTGACTAGATCTGATAGACAGAGTGCCTGATGAACTATGGACAGAGGTTCGTGACATTGTACAGGAGACAGGGATCAAAACAATCCCCATAGAAAAGAAATGCAAAAAAGCAAAATGGCTGTCTGAGGAGGCCTTACAGATAGCTGGGAAGAGAAGAGAAGCAAAAAGCAAAGGAGAAAAGGAAAGATATTCCCATCTGAATGCAGAGTTCCAAAGAATAGCAAGGAGAGATAAAAAAGCCTTCCTCAGCGATCAGTGCAAAGAAATAGAGGAAAACAACAGATTGGGAAAGACTAGAGATCTCCTCAAGAAAATTAGAGATACCAAAGGAACATTTCATGCAAAGATAGGCTCGATAAAGGACAGAAATGGTATGGACCTAACAGAAGCAGAAGATATTAGGAAGAGGTGGCAAGAATACACAGAAGAACTGTACAAAAAAGATCTTCATGACCCAGATAATCATGATGGTGTGATCACTCACCTAGAGCCAGACATCCTGGAATGTGAAGTCAAGTGGGCCTTAGAAAGCATCACTACGAACAAAGCTAGTGGAGGTGATGGAATTCCAGTTGAGCTATTTCAAATCCTCAAAGGTGATGCTGTGAAAGTGCTGCACTCGATATGCCAGCAAATTTGGAAAACTCAGCAGTGGCCACAGGACTGGAAGAGGTCAGTCTTCGTTCCAATCCCAAAGAAAGGCAATGCCAAAGAATGCTCAAACTACCGCACAATTGCACTCATCTCACATGCTAGTAAAGTAAGGCTCAAAATTCTCCAAGCCAGGCTTCAGCAATACGTGAACCGTGAACTTCCAGATGTTCAAGCTGGTTTTAGAAAAGGCAGAGGAACCAGAGATCAAATTGCCAATATCCGCTGGATCATCGAAAAAGCAAGAGAGTTCCAGAAAAACATCTATTTCTGCTTTATTGACTATGCTAAAGCCTTTGACTGTGTGGATCACAATAAACTGTGGAAAATTCTGAAAGAGATGGGAATACCAGACCATCTGACCTGTCTCTTGAGAAACCTGTATGCAGGTCAGGAAGCAACAGTTAGAACTGGACATGGAACAACAGACTGGTTCCAAATAGGAAAAGGAGTACGTCAAGGCTGTATATTGTCACCCTGCTTATTTAACTTATATGCAGAGTACATGATGAGAAATGCTGGGCTGGAAGAAACACAAGCTGGAATCAAGATTGCCGGGAGAAATGTCAATAATCTCAGATATGCAGATGATACCACCCTTATGGAAGAAAGTGAAGAAGAACTAAAGAGCCTCTTGAGGAAAGTGAAAGAGGAGAGTGAAAAAGTTGGCTTAAAGCTCAACATTCAGAAAACTAAGATCATGGCATCTGGTCCCATCACTTCATGGGAAATAGATGGGGAAACAGTGGAAACAGTGTCAGACTTTACTTTTTTGGGCTCCAGAATCACTGCTGATGGTGACTGCAGCCATGAAATTAAAAGACGCTTACTCCTTGGAAGGAAGGTTATGGCCAACCTAGATAGCATATTTAAAAACAGAGACATTACTTTGCCAACAAAGGTCCGTCTAGTCAAGGCTATGGTTTTTCCAGTGGTCATGTATGGATGTGAGAGTTGGACAGTGAAGAAAGCTGAGCACCGCAGAATTGTTGCTTTTGAACTGTGGTGTTGGAGAAGACTCTTGAGAGTCCCTTGGACTGCAAGGAAATCCAATCAGTCCATCCTAAAGGAGATCAGTCCTGGGTGTTCATTGGAAGGTCTGATGTTGAAGCTGAAACTCCAATACTTTGGCCACCTCATGTGGAGAGTTGACTCATTGGAAAAGACCCTGATGCTGGGAAGGATTGGGGGTAGGAGGAGAAGGGGACCACAGAGGATGAGATGGCTGGATGGTGTCACTGACTCTATGGACATGGGTTTGGGTGGACTCTGGGAGTTGGTGATGGACAGGGAGGCCTGGCGTGCTGCAGTTCATGGGGTCGCAAAGAGTCGGACACGACTGAGCGACTGAACTGAACCAAACTGAACTGAGTCAACCAAGCAGCACATCAAAAGGTTGAGACAATCAGACTTGCTTTGCTCAGATCCGAGAACGTAGTTCTAAGTTTACAGCTGACAGGCCCTTGAGTAAACAGTTTGGAGTTAGCATGAACTGGTATATGTAGTGACCTCCCCCGCCTTTTGTTTCTAGGGTCTTCGTTTGAATTTTTAGGACCTTGACTTTGTCCCCAGCTTCCCTGCTACTAAAAGCCCCATTTGGAATGCATTTATAAATTTATAGTCAAGCATGGTTGAATTCATCCCGTGAAGGTGTTTTTGAGAATTTCATAGTACAATTGGAGATAATTATACATATTTAGGATGCCCAAAACAGAACATCTTGTATTAAAGCACTGTTTTCCAAATTGTCTGACGTTAGAAACATAGCAATACAGCAGGCCCAAGGCAGGACCTTCCAGTGACTGTTAGTAGCAAGGAAGCCCAGGGACCTCAACGTCAGAAAGTGTCGACACTGTTGCTATGGTGACACAGGATGCTGCTGACCTTGAGGATGGTGAGTAGTCCCAAGACTCAGTTTCCCGGCTTCTGCCACTTGCCTGTCCCTCTGGGCCCAGATAAAACGGTTGTTCAGAGCTCAGTCTTGGCCAGAAGCCAAGTTCCACAACTGTTATTAATATGAATAATATTTAATAGCAATAACAATGGTGTTTTAAGAGGCTTCAAGAGAATTCAGCTAGGATTTTGGTCTGTTCTTAACACAGCAGCCAGACTCATCCTGGTAGAACGTGTCATCCTCTGTTCCAAACCCTCCAATGGCTCAGCTCTTCTCTGGGAGTAGAAATCAAAGTCCTTATATTGGCTCACAAGGCCCTACATGACTGCCTCCCACTAGCTCCATTTGCTGAGTCCTATACCTCGGGACCATCAGAAATGTTCTGCCTTGGGACCGTGTCATCTCTGGTCCTCTGTGCCAGTGATGCTCTGTCAGTGGACTCCCTCCCTCTTTTCTTTCAATCTCAGCCCTTCCCCCTCAGAAACCTACCCCTTCCCCTTTCCAACTTTATTTTTTTCCTGAGCACCTGTCATTATTCACCCTCCCCTAACAAGGCACACTCCATAAGGGCAGGGACTTTATTATGGAAAAATCCTTGCTTTCTCCAGACATTAATGGGCAGGGTGTGCCCATTAAGGTGTGCCCGTGGGTGTGCCCATTTCTCATGTGCCACATAAGGTTCTACTGAGATGGATGAAACTGGAGCCCATTATACAGAGTGAAGTAAGCCAGAAAGAAAAACAACAATACAGTATACTAATGCATATATATGGAATTTGAAAGATGGTAACGATAACCCTATATGCGAGACAGAATAAGAGACACAGATGCATGGAACAATTTTATGGACTCTGAGGGAGAAGGTGAGGGTGGGACGTTCTGGGAGAATAGCATTGAAACATGTATATTATCATATGTGAAACAGAACACCATTCCATGTTCGATGCATGAGACAAGGGCTCAGGGCCGGGGCAATGGGATGATCCAGAAGGATGGGATGGGGAGGGAGGTGGGTGGGGGGTCCAGGAGGGGGAACACATGTAAACCCATGGCAGATTCATGTCAATGTATGGCAAAAACTATTGCAATGTTGTGAAGTGATTGGCCCCCAACTAAAATAAATAAATTTATAAAAAAAAAAAAAAAAAAGAAAAAAAAAAAAAGAAACAAGTCAGACAAGCAAACTTGTGAATTAAAGGTCTCTCTCTTTGAAACAGGGACGTTATATGAAGGAAACCATTCTTGAGACTTCCCAGGTGGAGCTAGTGGTAAAGAATCTGCCTGCCAATGCAGGAGACGTAAGATACATGGGTTTGATCCCTGGGTCGGGACGATCCCCTGGAGTAGGGAATAGCAACCCACTCTAGTATTCTTGCTGGGAAAGTTCCACAGATGGAGGAGCCTGGTGGGCTACTGTCCATGGGGTCCCAAAGAGTCGGACACAACTGAGCAATTGACTGATTCATAAGGCATTATATAGTTATTGTAAAAAGATGTCTTCTTATTTATGGTTTAAAAGGCTTAACTTTTTACTTAGCCCATGAAGCAACATAACAATCCCCCACCTTGGTTCTATAGATTCAGATGAGATCTGACCTATGTTTCTTCATTCCTTCTATTTGTTACCTTAAGGGTTTATTTAGTCACGGAAGAAACAAGAACAGTGGAGGGCAGTGTGAAGTAAATTGCCGTAGGTCTCTGAATAACCGCATTGGAGAAATTAACTGTGAGTGCTGTGCTGGCCCTAACAAAATCAAGAATTTCATCATCGATGGTCTGGGGTCTGAGGTTTTGGGTCAGTATCAGATATGGTATCAAAGGCTGAGTCCATCCTTGTCTTTGCTCTTTACAGGGCATGTCACTGTGGGTCAACCCCAGTGCCCAGAAATGTCTGGCACATAGTAGGTGCTCAGTGAAAAGGAAGCTGGACTTGGCAATGCATCTTTGGGGGTATGTGAGTGGATGGTCAGAAGACCCTTGGGATTTACAGGGGTTCCCAGGTGGGAGAGAAAGGTGGACCTGAAGGATCCTCTCCTCTCCTTTTTTGATGGATTCTGAACACTGTATATTCCACCAACACTTATTGATGCCCACAGGCCAGCGCTTGGAGTGGAGGAGCCGGTAGGGAGGTCAGAGGCCAGCACGGAGGGCCTACCCTGGAGAAGTTCACTGCCAAGCCCACAGAGCCAACCAACACAGAACAATGTAGTCTGAACCACTGTGGGGCTCAGAGAGCACTGAGTGGGGAGTAAGCCGTTCTGTGGGAAGGGGCTGGGGACCAGGACACCGTGGAAGGTCTAGGAGAATGAACCAGAGATGATCCAGGAGGAGAAGTTGGGGCATCATTTTGGGGCAATAATGTTACATTTGTTTCTTTTTGCTCCCTTCCTTCCTTCCCCACTTTGATTGCTAAAGTCACATATTTTCTCTTGGTAGAAAATTTATAAATTATAGGAAAGAACTAAAAAAAACCTCACCACACAGAGATGGTACTTGCTGCCATTTTAGTGTATATTCATGTAGACTATTGGGGGCACTATTAAATTTTAAATTATGAATAATACATGAATATAGTCTTCTTGTAAAAAATTAGAACATTATAGATAGGTCTCAAGTCCCCTTAGATATCCAGCCCCACTCTTGGAGCTGGCTCCAGCCTTTGCCTCCCAGATGACCACTCATCAGGGTAGTATCATTTCAGACTGTTCTCTATGTATGTGGAGGTGCAGAGATATGGGTTTTTTTTTTCCTATTCTTTATCTATATATTTTATATTGTAAATTCAGTTCTGTGGGTGCATCTTTCTACTTCACATTTGAGTACTTATTCTATATGCTCACATATGTACCTCTAGAAAATACATTATTTTGCTGTTTTTTTTCATTTGTTTGAACTGTATTTATCCTGTTGTGATTTATTGACTTAGGGCAAAGGGGTTGAGAGCTTAGGCTCTGGAAACCTGATTCCATAGGTTTGAATCCTGTCTCTACCACTTCTTAGCTGTGTAACCTTGGGAAGATTACTTAGCCTCTCTGTTCTTTGATTGTCTCCTTTAGAAAAATGAGCTTTTAGTAGTTAGTATCTCATCTCCCTTCCTAAAAAAGTTGTCATGAGGACAAAATGAGATAATACATATCAGCTGTTAAAAACAGGGCCTGCCACATGGACAACTTCAAATGAATGTTAGGTCTGATAAATGTGTTGATATTTCTAGGACCATTTCATCATCAAATGGTGAAAAGCATAATGGCTTAGAGCGTGGGCTGTGCAGTCAGGCTGAACACTCCCTGGGTTCAAACCCCAGCACCACTGAACTGTGGGCAAGTGAACTTTGGGCAAGTTTCTTAATTTTTCTGTTCTTTATCTATAAAATGGCTTGACAATAATACCTACTTTATAGGGTGAGAATTATGTTAGCATGCCTAAGTATTTAGAAGGGTATCTGCACTTAAGTGTCCTAGTAATTTTCTTTTTATCTGCTGCCGAATTTTCAAAGAATGATTATAGTACCATTGTAAAAGCCATTTTCCTATTAATAGATACTTGTCGGACACGACTGAGCGACTTCACTTTCACTTTTCCCTTTCATGCACTGGAGGAGGAAATGGCAACCCACTCCAGTATTCTTGCCTGGAGAATCCCAGGGACGGAGGAGCCTGGTGGGCTGCCCTCTGTGGGGTTGCAGAGAGTCAGACACGACTGATGCGACTTAGCAGCAGCAGCTGTTTACCCATCTCCTTTCTCATATGTGTTTCTCTACCCAGAAGTGGAATTGGTGGGTCATTGGGCATGTACATTGCAATTTCTTTTTAAAATATTATTTTCTTAATGGTTAATTTCTTAATATTTTAAAAATGCACATATAGATGTATTATTTTAAATAGTTGGATTAGTAGTTGCAGCCAGTTTTTTTTCACTTAACAACAGTGAATAATTTCCAAGTACAACAGCATTTTCTTTATCCATCTTTTTATATGCATTTTATTATGAAAAATTTCAAACATGTAAAAGTAAAGAGGATAGTAAAATGAAATGTATCCATCCCTTAGCTTCAACAAATGTCAACATTTTGCCATACTCTGTACGGCACTGCTAATAATAGTGGAATATGCATTGTAAGGGTAAGCTGTAATTTATCAAGCTGGCCTCAATTGTTGGAAAACTAAGACTTTATTTTTTCACTGGGATAATGGGATTTTTAGCGTCTTGAACTTAGCGGTGGGAGTACAGGGGTTTCTTGCCATCCCGTCTTAGGCATTGCCCTGCTCTCTTCTCTGCCCAGCACTGACTTTCTTCTGCCCTCAGTTTTCTCTGATTCAGAGCTGGAGACAACAACTCCATGCAGGTGACTTTCTGAAGGTGAGAAGGAGGGAAGAAGGGAAGGAGGGTGAGAACAGGAAAGGAGGGGGCCGAGCACAGATAGTTGTCAGGGACCCTCTATCCTTGACCTCTCCCACTAGGGTGCTCTGGGGCAGAACTCATACCACTGAACCGTCCCGCTATGAGCAAGGGTTTTGTTTCCCTCAGGTCTGCCCAGGAGTGAGATGCAACCTGCCAAGCATCTTAGGGAGAGGCAGAGGCCCCAGTGTCAGGCGAAGGATGGTGACAGCCTGTAAGGGGGTCTGGAAGGGCAACAGGTCCACATGGTGCATCGTGAGACCCAGCTGACACCTACTGGTGAGAGGTTTCATAAGAAGCACGTGGGGGCGGCGGGGGCGGGGAGGGAGGCTTAAGAGGGACGGAATGTGTGTATGCTTATGGCCGATGCACATTGTTGTATGGCAGAAACCAACACAACATTGTAAAGCAATTATCCTCCAACTAAAATAAAATTTAAAAATAAATAAATAAAATACACATAGGGTTTCAGAGTTTGGTATGAAAAAATAAGATCTCATTAAATTTTTTTTAACATTTGTTACATGTTAAATAATAGGATATATTGCATTAAATAAGACATTATTATATTTTAAAAATACATTGTACAATACGGGGATTACAGCCAATATTTTAAAATAACTGTAAATGGAGTGTGAACTTTAAATTTGGTATTAAAATATTTTTAATTTAAAAAAAACGAAGCATGTGTGGCATTAAAGCAAATCTAACCCCCAGCACCTAAGAATGTGATTGTATTTGAAGACTGTCTTTAGCGAGATAATGAAGTTGCCATGAGGTCATGAAGGTGGGCCCTCGTCCAGTATGACTGCTGAACTAATAAGACAAGATCGGGACACAGACACACACAGAAGAAAGACTGTGTGAGGACACAGGTAGAATTCAACCAACAACAAACCAAGGAGAGAAGCCACAGGGGGGAAAAAAATCAACCCTGCTGACACCTTGACTTGGGCCTTGTGGCCTCCAGAATCGTGAGAAAATGAATGTCTGTTGTTTACACCAAAAAAGAGCTTGTGGATTAAACTGGAGGATGTGGGGTTGGAGAGGCAGGAGGCAGGAAATGAATCTCTCCTGCTTTCATATCTGGCTGCAAAGCCCACAGACGCCCAAGCTCAGGCTGAAGCTAGATAGGGAATGAGATAAGAGATTGGACAGCATGATGGCTCAAATGGAATTTAAGAAACAAAAAATGTGTATCAGCCAGAAAACGGAGCAGGAGGCAGTGGGACGTGGGGGAACAAGGTGGAAGGCAGTTCTGGCAGACGTGAGGACCTTTGGAAAAACTGGTATGGGGCAAAGGAGCCACTGAGGAAGGGGTGGTTAGATTCTGGGATAAAGCTATTGACTGTCAGGAAGGAAGGATACATGCCGACACAAGGGCAGTGTGGGGCTCCCCTGGCCACCTCAGAAAGTTCAGGTTCAGTACACAGGGGAGGGTGGGCTCTAATGAAGTTGAATATCCTCACCCTTAGAAGGCTGAGGCCAGACCTTCTGAAGGTCACTGGCCTGCACATCCATCCTGCTGCAGGTCACCCAGGAAGCAGAGAAGAGCAGACATTGCATTTGGCACCCCCAGGGTTGCATCCCACCCACCCACGTTTCACTTGACTGGAGTGTGAACCAGAAGGATCAGAATCTTTACAAATCTGGGTCTCCAGAGTGCTGGCCCAGTGTTGCTGCATGTCCCCAGGGGGACCATCTCCATAACGGCTGCCCCCTTCAAAGGGGTCGGGCCACAGTCCCCACCGCTCCCCAGTGTTTCACACCTGCCTTGTTACTCATGAGCAAGAGTTCCTGGCCCTGCAAGGGGCTGAGGCTTCTCACTCACCAAGGCTTTGAGGAGTCCAACCTCAGGTTCTTTTTTTATTTTTTTTCTTCAATCTCCTTTCGAGGCTGCATATTCTACCTCTGCTGCTGCTGCTAAGTCGCTTCAGTCGTGTCCGACTCTTAGCGACCCCATGGACTGTAGCCTACCAGGCTCCTCCGTCCATGGGATTTTCCAGGCAAGAGAACTGGAGTGGGTCGCCATTGCCTTCTCCTTATTCTACCTCTGCTGCTGCTGCTAAGTCGCTTCAGTCGTGTCCGACTCTGTGCGACCCTATAGACGGCAGCCCACCAGGCTCCACCATCCCTGGGATTCTCCAGGCAAGAATACTGGAGTGGGTTGCCATTTCCTTCTCCAGTGCATGAAAGGGAAAAGTGAAAGTGAAGTCGCTCAGTCGTCCGACTCTTAGTGACCCCATGGACTGTAGCCTACAGGCTCCTCCGTCCATGGGATTTTCCAGGCAAGAGTACTGGAGTGGGGTGCCATTGCCTTCTCTGTATTCTACCTCTGGCTACAGCAATTTGATGCCCAGGAAAACAGTGATACAAGGGGTGGGGGTCAGTGGAAGGGGAAGATCAGCATGGAGGGTGAGGATGTAAGCCCTGGAACCAGGCTGTCTGGGTTCAAATCCTGGCTCCCCTGGCATCTCAGTTTTTCACTTATAATATGGGGGAAACGAAATGAATAGATATCAATACATGTAAGCCTCTTCGCACTCAATGAACGATAACTATTAGTTTGATTCCTAGTGAAACGGAGTGCCTCCTCTAAAACTGAGCTCCTCCACTGAGTTTACAATTAACCTCTGTATCTAAAACTTTATTTCCTTTCTTGTTCCACACCTGTTCTTCCTCAGGGTTGAGGAACAAAAAAAGAGAGGGAATTGTCACCAAGGAGGACCCTAATGGGCCTTTCTGGGACAGACCTCCCTTCCCTATGTCCTCTACCTGCCTCTTGGTTGTAGAAAAACTTTAGCCTCCTAGGCCTCCCCCAAGTTCCAAAGAATAAATTTAATCAGAGAAGTGAGAAAATGCAGAAACAAAGGAAAACAGTCAAGCAAGACAAAAGTGATAGTTTAGCCATTAAAGTCAAGGATCTTTAGTTCCTCCTCGAGGGCAGTAGACAATATTCTGAGCCAAATCCTTTCAAATGCTTTGCAGCGACTGAAACCCCCACCAGGTGGAAGAAGTTAACTGTGTGCTGCCCACAAGCACATCGATTCCAGACCAGCTGGAACCAGAAGGTTGATGATGTTGACTCATGATTACCGCACCACCAGCCAATCAGGAGAATGTCCACACACCTGCAACCCTCGCCCTCTCTCTGTCTTTATAAACCTTTCCCTGAAAGCCATGGGGAGTTTGGGCCTTTTGAGCATTAGCTGCCCTGAACCCTTTGCTTGGTGCCCTGCAATAAACACTGCACGTTCCTTCACCACAGCCTGGTGTCAGTAGATGGGCTTAATTGCATGCAGGTAAGACCCGAGTTTGGCTCGGTAACACTAGCCCTGGGTTGTTCTTCCGCTGGCCATCATCTCTAGCCGCTCCAAGCAGGCCACAAAGACATTCTCCCACCTGCCCTCACCACTGACCACAGGTCTTCATGATGGGGCCCTGCCTGCTCCCCCAGGGCCCAGGCACTAGGCACCAGGGTCATGAGCATTCTTGCACCTCCCCTCCCGAGGGCCCTCTGCAGGGGCCACTGTGTGCTGTGGACCCAGGCCCTTCCCCCCTCCTCCACCCTCCACCTTGGGGTCCTGCAGAACTCAGGGAGCCACTCCCATCCGAGCCACACGGCCTTCACAGCTCCCTCCCCAGTTCCAGAAACCACATCAGGGCTGTCCACCTGCATCAGGACACCCTGAAGAAGGGGGTGATTAAAATGCCAGTTCCTAAGCTGAAAAACATCAGTTTCCTAGATCCCATGAACCCAAATCTCTGAGATGAGGGCTGGCAATTCACACGAACACACACTCACACCAACTCACACACAGTTTTTGAGATTAAATTACATTTACATTCAGTCACGGAGAAGGCAATGGCACCCCACTCCAGTACTCTTGCCTGGAAAATCCCATGGACGGAGGAGCCTGGTAGGCTACAGTCCATGGGGTCACTAAGAGTCAGACACAACTGAGTGACTTCACTTTCACTTTTTCCTTTCATGCACTGGAGAAGGAAATGGCAACCCACTCCAGTATTCTTGCCTGGAGAATCCCAGGGATGGCGGAGCCTGGAGGGCTGCCGTCTATGGGGTCGCACAGAGTCGGACATGACTGAAGCGACTTAGCAGCAGCAGCAGCAGCAGCACATTCAGTAAAATGTGCAAACGTTAAATTCATAGTCTGATGGGTTTTGACAAATGAACATTCCCATGTAACTCACACCAGACATGACATAGAACATGTCCATCACCCTAAGAATTCCCCAGCCCCCCTTCCAGTCAATATGTCTCACCCATCCACAACCACTGTTTGATTTCTGCCCCATATTAGTTTCATCTATTCATGAACTTCATGTAAACAGAATCCTACAGTCAGTGCTTGTTCTGGCTTCTTTTACTCAGCCCAGTGTTTTTGAAATTCAACCATATTATTGCATATATCAGTAGTCTATTCCTTTATATCTGAGTAGCATTCCATTGTATGCATGCCCCACAGTTAGCTTATCCCTTCTTTGCTGGACATTCAGGTTGTTCCCAGTCTGGGGCCATTATGAAGAAAGCGGCTATGAACATTTGTAGGTAAGTCTTTTTGTGGACAGTATGCTTTCATTTCTCTTGGGTAGACACCTAGCAGTGGAATTTCTGGGCCTTTATTGGAAGCTGCCAAACTTTTCTAGAATGGTTGTGACCTTTAAGACTCCATCCAGCAGAGTACGAGAGTTCCAGTTGCTTCACATTTCTGCCAACACTTGGTATTATCAGGCTTTTAAATTGTAGTCATTCTAGTGGGTGTGAAGTGGTGGATCATTGTGACCGGAATTTACTTTTCCCTGATGACTAAGAATACTAACTATTTTTTCATGTTTATTGGCATTTCATATGCTCTTTTCATGAAGTGCCTATTCAAGTCTTTTGACCATTTAGAAAAATTGGTTATCTTTTAAATTATTATTAATAATTATTTTCAGATATTCTGTTATATATTCCTACAGTGTAAGCTCCAACAGTATTTTCTTTTTTATACTGCAAGTGCCTGACACACTTTCATCACTGAGGCATCTATTTCAAAGAAGCATTCACTTCAAAAACAACTATTTAGAGTAAACACATTGCCAGCCACACAGCAAGATAAAGATCCAGGCTGCCTCCCCCACCAAGGTTCTTTTATTTTTAGAGATCTTGGTTGATTCCAACAACTGACCTTTGGTGCTACCCTTTTTTTTCCTCTTCCCATGTTTTAAAATTCCCACTTTTATGTTTTAAATTCATCAATAAGGATTGAGTTCAGGAAAACCTACACCCCTCACTGCACCCTCAACCCCAATAAAAGAGGAACCCCAGGCCCATGCAGTCTCTCTCTCTCCCCTTGACCTTGCTGTGTGGCCCCAGATGTGATGTGTCATTTCCAGATCTTATAAATCATAAACCTCAATTTTTTTTTCAAAATTTCCTGATGGTTGTAGCTGAAGGGTGTCTTCAATCATAAGAACCACATGGACTGGTCCAACCAAAATATTGGTTATCGATAGGCTGAGACCAGCACACAGTTTTGGTCATATGTCCTTTGTCATAGATAAATATTAGGAAATTTTCCTTTCAGTTGAGGGCTTACCTTTTCATTTTCTTAGTGGTATCTTTTGATGATCAGAAATCTTAATTTTTGTTGAAAACCAGTTTGTTATTTTGCCCTATTTTGATTAGTGCTAGTTTTCTGCCTAAGAATCTGCCTACTGACCATGTGTTTAGTAAGCTTCTCAGGTGATTCTGCTTTGCACTAAAATTTGAGGTCTCAATGGTGCACTGTTGGGTATTTTCCTCTGCTGGCTCCCTTCCTCCTAACACGTGTGTGCATGTATGCATGTGTGCACACACACACATACCTGGACAAGGAATCCAGAACTTAAGAACCCAAGATATGATTGGTAGACAATGGGATTTCCCTCGCTATGCACCCCCTTCCTCTTTGTAATAAGAACCCAACAATTGTCTGGGATGTGAACATCCTGCTAAGACTACATTTCCCAGCTTATTTTGCAGCCAGTGGTGGCCATGTAACCAAGTTTTGTCCAATGACTGGTAAGTGGAAGTGGATATAAAACTGTAGGACTATATCCTTGAAGAAATGAGGAGCTTCTTCAGAGTCCTGCCCTTCTTTATACTAGCTGGAACCTGAATGCAATAGCTGGATCTTAAGCAACCACCTTGGCCAGTGAGGAGTAATGTTAAGGATGGTGGAGCAACAGTGTAGAAGGAGACTGGGTCCTTGATGACTTGGGAGCCACCACATTGTCTGGATGGCCTCTCTTCAGACTTCTCTTATGTAACAGAAAAATAATATCTTACCTTGTTCAGGTATTGGTGCTGTTACTGTGTTTGGGTTTTGTTTGTTTTCTGCAGTTGAACTGAATACTAACTTCTGCACCTGGCTGTTTTCCTTTGAGGGAGATGGAGAAAATGAACTCTCCATTCTTTTTAGAAGATGCTGACCAGAAGGGAAAAAAAAGGCAAAACAAAACAAAATGAAAAACCGACACCAATTAATTTCTCAGGAACTCGGTCACATCTTATTTGGAAAGAAGCCAAGGAATCTGGAACATTCCTACAGCCTCTAACATTTTCAAAGCACTTCCATGCATATCTTTCCATAGAGTCTCATTGCATCCTTCCAGGTCGGTTGTATTTGGACAAGCAGTACTGACTTCCCCTAACACAGGAAAGGTCTGAGATTCAGAAGGCAAGTGACTTGCCCAATCCTCCCCTCTATGGCCCAAACAGACCACAGGCAGTGTTGGGATACCCTGACTTTTTGCCCAGGGCACTATGGAAATGCCTGAGAACCACAATGGTACAGGGATGTCTGGGCATGAAGCATCTCAAAGGGCAAGGGTGAAATCCTTTTCCCCCAATGACAATGGAGTGTGCCAGAGCTAGGGCTCAGGTCGGGCAAGAGGCTACCCACTGTCAGGTGCCATGAGGGTCTTGCCTCATCTGAGTCCCTGCTGTGGAATGTTCAGCTCAATTCTTTGTCTCTAAACAGCAGCCCCTCATTCTTCTACAAAGAGAATGATATGGTGGCAAGACCATGGGCCACAGCATTAGACCAACTTTTGGTTCAAAAATCCTTTTCTAGTTACTTTGCTACATGACCTTGGACATTTTCCTCTGCTCAGCTTCCTTTCTGCTCTGAAACACACGAATACTTTGAAAGCGCTGTTGGAGGGATTAAATTAAACAGCATAAGTCAAGTATCTGCCATGTGAGTTCCTTTCCCCTCAATTGCCCTTTATGATAATAGGGTTCCTGGTATTCATTTTCCCAGAGAAGCAAGAAACTGTTAATTCATTACAATAATTACACACCTTCTGGGTATAAAGTATGATGCTAAGATTATTCACCAGGTAGAGATAAAACAACCCTGATCCAGCTATCAGTGAGGCGTGTTCTGATTGTCAAACAACAATTCCTGGCTGGCTGAATGGAAGTTAGAGAGCAAAGAGCCCTCTCTGCAAAAATAGATCCTGACAGATCCTCCCTAAATGTTGCTGGGGGGTGAAATGAAACAATGGGCTGAATCCAGCACAGTCAACTCCACAACACAGAAGTTACCCCACTTCTTCTCAGGCTTTCATATTAATATCTCTCTCATTCACTTGACACATTTATTAAATATTTATTCTATCAAGACCTTGAGTTGAAGTGAATGTATTTTAATTTTACTTGTGGGAATTAACTTCACTAAAAAAAAAAAAAAAAAACCAGAAACTCTGATTCTTGCCAGGATAGATTTTTCACAAAAACTTCATAGAAATTGATGGATGATTTTAAAAATTGAGATCATACTGGATAAAAACTCTCCCTTCAAATCTACCATGAAACTGAAGGTCATATTTTTAATAATATAAAATTAAATGCATTACAAAAAAGTAAATGCTGTGAAGACACGTGGATTAAAAACATAAACAAACATATTTTCCATTAAAATTACATTATCAACCAGATGGATAAAGTTTTGTTCTTCCCTAAATGCCCCTCTTCCCTGACTTTCAGAGGACTGTTTTCTCTTTTTCTATTCTAAAAAAGGATGAGACATCTAAGACAGATTTCAGCCAGGGGCTGTAGCCTGGCAAGTGTGTATGAAATGGTTTTCATAAGGGTAAACTCTGGCGTTGCTTCACTGAAGTCTGAGTATTCTGCAGTCTTCTATCTCAAGGAAAGACAAGGTCTGGCCACATCATGTTTCAGGAAATGTTTCCAGTGCCCAGGAATATTACAGAACCCCTGACCACCAAGATAGGGCTACATGTACGATCTCACTATATCACACATACCACTGTTAACCCTAGTCTGAACCAAATGCTGAGGGTGCTAATTCTATTTGAGAATCTCAGGCTCAGTGTTCCAGGGGAGTTGATGCATTGGGGACGCTGGAGCCTTTGTTCTGAGAGTCCCAGCCAGGGAGGGGGTCAGGCTGGTCCTTTTTCAACTAACATTCACTGATTGCCCCCTGGTGGACATAAAGCAGAACGTGCCATGACCCAGCTCTCAAGGTGCAAGTTATGGAGAGTTGCCATGTCCTGTGATGCCTAGCATGAGGTGAGGTGGAGTGGGATGGGGTGGGTGAGGGCAGAGAGTGGCTTGGTCCTGGTGGGTCAGAGAAACCTCTGCTCAATTCTAGAATATTGTGACAACAGGCTCTGCCAGAAATAAAAACAATTAATGTTTACTGAGCACCTAACATATGTTAAGACTGCGCTAAGCCCTTAACGTGCATTAACTAATTTAATCCTTAGAGCCAACTCTTCATGGTGGATTACTATTATCCCTATGAGAATAGTCACAATGTGAAAGAGGTAATCCCCCCAGAGTTAGCCTGCATGTCCTTGGGTGTAGTTTCCAAAGAAGGGAGACTGTGTGGTGGAAAGCCCCAATGCCACCCAATGTCCATTACTGTCCACCACACTTGTTTGCTGATATTAATTTTCTCCTGGGTTTTCAGAGAAGGATTAAGTCCTCTGATTTCTAAGCGTGGTAATAGCTGTCTGTTTCTGAATAGAAAGTCTGTTTATAGACTGTTAATAGAAGTCTGTTTCTGTTTCTCATTCTTGGGGACACTTTCCTTTTGTCATTTAAGGTTTTTTTTTTTCTCTCTGAACCTCCAGCTGCAAATACGTCTAATAATCAACCACAACAGAGCCCCTGACAGATGAGCCTCAAAACAGATGGCTCCATTGAAAGGCAACAGTTGAAAATGGAGGGTAATTTGAACCAATCAAGAAGATGGGTTCTCTAGGAGGCAAAGTTTCTACAGAAACTGTAACAAACTATAACCATATCCCCCAAGCTCCACCCACAGATGAGCCTTCCTTGGGGGTGGATCCAACTTTTTTTTTTTTAACATCTGGAATGTTGAAAAGGAAGAGAAAGAAGCCCTGGGGCCTTGTCAATCAAATTCGCTTTACTTTTGGCAAATTCAGCATCAGTGACAAATTGTGCAATTTGACATAAACAAAGTTGATAGATGTCGGCAAAGCTGTTTTGAAACAGCAGCAACGAAGAAATGTGTAGGATTTTTTTTCCTTTCACTCAACAGTTTGTTTAATAACAAATAAAACAACCAGATGTTTAAAAAAATCCTCCCACCTCCACAATGTCATCTGAGAGTTAGCTGCTGATTAATGAGAATGTGAGGTTTGTTCCCATCCCAATTCAGAAACTTGGCAAGAAAGTCCATCTAAGAACTTCATTGCATAGCTCTTATTACAATTCACGATGGCTTCTAAGTTCACCTCTGAGGCTTTTATTGGACTAGAAAACACCAGCCTTGATATCGGAAGACTTGAGTGTAGGCTCTAGTCTTCCACTACCTCCCTCTGTAACCTTGGGTGTATCACTTAATCCTCCTGGAGTCTGGGTTCCCACGGGATGCACGATGATCACCAGCCCTGCCCTGCCTACTCCTGGGTTGCTGCAAGGTTTAAGTGCAATATTAAATGTGAATCATGTTTTCTTTAATTTCAAGCTTATTCATCTTTTCATTGAGAGATAATTACATCTGGTGAAGTACACAAGTCATAAGCCTACATACAGCTCAATAAATTTTTATGTATGTATACACCTGTGCATACGTGCTAAGTCGCTTCAGTCATGTCTGACTCTTTGCAACCCTGTGGGTGGGCTGTAACCCACCAGGCTTCTTTGTCCATGGGATTTTCCAGGCAAGAATACTGAAGTGGATTGCTATGCCCTCCGCCAGGGGATCTTCCCGGCCCAGGGGTCGAACCCACATCTCCTGCATTGCAGGGAGATTTTTTACCCACTGAGTCATCAAGGAAGCCCATTTTGTAGAGTAAGAACTGGCTATCCTGTTAGATCAGCAACATCTTTACTGCCTCAAGATGGAGTTCACACCGACGATGACACAGCAGAGAGTTGGAAGGTCCCCGGAGACTGTGAACTGCTGAATCAAGCAACATGACGTCTACTGCCAAACTTCCGATTAGGTTAATGTCATATTTCCTTATGGTTCAGGCCAAATTCAATTGGTTATTTGGAGCTCAAACATCCTGACTGATACACTAAATGATCTCAGATTTCCTCTGTTGAGCCTGGAACTACCCTCAGTATCTTTAACACAGGACTTCTGGTAGACCCAACCAATTGTGCTGACACAGGAGTTAGTATTCTAGTCAAAGCCTATTTGCCATCTCTGATAATGCCAAGTCACCTTCTGTGCAGCTGAAATTAAATTCATCTAAAGTGCAAAGTAAGAAGCTTCCCTTTTAAGCTTTTAATGACTATTAAAGAATACTGCTGATCACTCAGCCGCAGATCACAAAGCATTATGCAATTTGCTGCCACCCACTAAGAGCTCATCTCTAGCAGTAGCAGCTCAAGATAGGGGGCAACTGTGGAGCTGAATTCTGTCATTTAAGAAATAATGCTGGCTTTCTTTCTATGTACCACATGCTAAGGATTGTGGGGGATACCAAGGAAGTAAACAAGGTTCTAAACTGCAAATACTTGAGGAAAGAGAAGTGATAGAAATTCTGGGTAGCAAAAATATCGAATATTCCACAGTGAAGGGGATATTTTCCCTTTTTTAACTTTTATTGTATAATGAATAATATATGTGTGGTAAAGTATATAAATCTTAAATGTGCAGCTTAATGAATTTTTAAAAAGTGAGTACATGCATGTGCTCAGCATCCAGATTAAGAAACAGAACATTAACAAACCTCAGAAGATTGTCTCATTTCACTTCCTAGTCAACAACCCTTCCTCCCTTCAAAATAACTACTGATGTGCCTTCAAAGTACTACTACTGATCTGACAATCTGTCACCATATATTAGTTTTGTCTGATTTGAACTTTATATAAATGGAGTCATACATTTGGGTCTGGCTTTTGTTTACCATTATTATGTTTATGTAATTCATTCACGTTATTATATGTGGATGTAGTTCACATATTCTTTTATTTACTGCAGTATTTTGCAGTATCACACCATAATTTATTTATCGCATTCTTCTTTTAATGGACATTTGGGTAGTTCCCTCTTTGGGGCTAGTACAAAATATGGTATTATAAATGTTGTACATGGCTTTACTGAAAATATGTACACATTTATGCAAGAGATGGATTAAAACATACAAACATATACATACATACATAAAACTGTTGAATCATGGGGTATGTGTGCATTTAACTTTAATATGTTTTGCTAGTTTTCCAAAATGGATGTTCCTATTTACAACTCCTCTGTAGTATATGATGGTCTCAGTTGCTCCACAACCTTAAAAACATTTTTTTAAAAAAATTATGATAAAATATGCAACATAAAATTAATCATCTTAATTTTCAAGTGTACAGTTCTGTAGTATTAAATACTTTCATAATGTTTATGATTATTATAATACTATCACTACCATCTATCTTCTTAACCCTTTTCAACTTGTAAAACTAAAATTCTCTACCCCTTAAATGATAACCCCATTCCCACCCCACTCCCTAGTCTTGGCAACTGCCATTCTACTTTATGTCTCCATGACTTTAACTACTCTATGTGAAATAATATAGTCTTTGTCTTTTTGTTACTGGTTTATTTCATTTAGTATAATGTCCTCAAGGTTCATCCAGTTATAGTATATGTCATGATTTCCCTCCTTTTAAAGGCTGAATAATATTCTATTCTCTGTATATACTACATTTGCATATCCATTCATCCATCATGGACACTTGGATTGCTTCTGTAGTTTGAATATTGTAAATAATGCTATGTACATGGGTGTAGAAATGTTGCTTTGAGACCCTGCTTTCAATTCTTTGGAGTATATACCCAGAAGTGGAATTGCTGGATCATACGGAAATTCTATTTTCAGTTTTTGAGGCTTTTCCATATAGAATGGGTTTTTCTACTGCAAAAAAAACAGTCATAAGGATTTTTTTAGGGATTGCGTTGACTCTGCAGATCACTTTGAGTAATACTGACATCTTAACAATACTGAATCTTCCAACCCATGAACATGGAATGTGTTTTCTCTGATTTATGTCTTCTTTAACTTGTTTCAGCTATTTTGTAGTTTTCATTGGGCAAGTTTTTCCCCCCTTGGTTAATTTCTAAATTATTTTTATGCTATTAAAAACTGAATTGTTTTTGTAATTGTCTTTTCAGATTTTTCATTGTTAGAGTATAGAAACGTGACTGGTTTTCTGTTTGTTGACTTTGTATCCTGCTACTTTGATGAATTAATTTGTTCACTCTAACAGGGTTTGTGTGTGTGTGTGTGTGTGTGTGTGTGTGATCTTTAGGATTTTCTACATATAAGATCTTATCTGGGAACAGATATAATTTTACTTCTTCCTTTTTTATTTGAATGTCTTTTATTTCTCTTTCTTGCCTAGCTGCTCTGGCTAGAACTTCCAGTACTATGTTGAATAGAGGTGACAAAAGCAGGCATCCCTGCCTTGTTCCTGATTTTAAAAGAAAAGATTTCAGCTCTTCGCCATTGAGTATGATGTTTGCTGTGGGGGTTTTCATATATGAAAACCTTTTATTCTGTTGAAGTACTTTCCTTCTGTTCCTAGTTTGCAAAGTGTTTTTATAATGACAGGGTGTTGAATTTTGTCAAATGTATTTATGCATCAATTGAGATTATCATGATTTTTCTCCTTCATTCTGTTAAAGCGATGTATTACATTGATTGATATTCATATGTTGAACCAGTCTTGCGTTCCAGAAATAAATTCTTCTTGGTCATGGTGTTATACTCATGTTAATATGCTGCTGAGGGCTTCCCTGATGGTTCAAGTGGTAAAGAATCTGCCTGCAATGCAGGAGACAAAGGAGATGCAGGTTTGATCCCTGGGTCAGGGATATCCCCTGGAGGAGGACATTGCAATCCACTCCAGTATTCTTGCCTAGAAAATCCCATGAACAGAGAAGCCTGGTGGGCTACAGTCCATAGGGTCGCAAAGAGTCAGACACGTATGAGCATGCACATACGGGTAGCTAAGATTCCACACGCCTCATGGCCAAAAAAAAACAAAACATAAAGCAGAAGCAGAACTGTAACAAATTCAATAAAGCCTTTAAAAAAATGGTCCACATCCAAAAAATCTTTTTAAAAATATGCTGTTGAAATTGATTTGCTAGTATTTTGCTAAGAATTTTTACTTGTGGTATCTTTGGTTGGCTTTGGAATCAGGGTAATACTGGCCTCATAGAACACTCATAAAAAGTGTTCTCTCCCTTTCAGTTTTTTGGAAGAATTTAAGAAGGATTGGTAGTAGTTCTTCAAATATTTGGTGGAATTTACCAGTGAAGCCATTGGATCCAAAGCTTTTATTTGTTGAGAGATTTTTGACTGATTCAATCTCATTAATTACAGGTCCACTCAGATTATCTACTTTTTCTTGATTTAGTCTTGGTAAGTTTTATGTTTCTGGGAATTGGTCCATACCATCCATCATTTGTTGGGGTACAACTGTTCATAGTACTCTCATCCTTATTTCTATAGAATCAGCAGTATTGTCTCCACTTTCATATCTGATTTTAATAGCTGTTAGAAAGTATGTTAGTGTTTTGCTCAAGTCTTTACAGGTGCAGATTGAAAGCCAGAAGAGAAAAGGGCTCAGAGGAGCCTGGGTAGAGGCTCTCTTCCTCAGAATTGAGAGGTAATGTATGGAGAGGGTGGGCAGACACTATTTCTTTCCTCTCCATCTTTGCTTATTTTATTCCTTTGGCGAGGAAAAAGCTCCCTTCTCTCTGCCAGTCTGAGCCCTGTTCATCTTTATAGCTCAGTTAAGGCGTCACCCCACCCCCACCCCCAGGGAAAGGTTCCTTTCAACCGGCCAGACTGAGTTAAACTCCCTTAGCATCCTTACATATTACATTGCAATGCACTCTTTCTGTACCCGCTTCCTTATCAGATCATAAGGACTAGGTCTTAAACATTTTTGGCATATTGTGAGCGCTAATTGTGTTGCATGACTGGGCACTGCAACAATTCTAGTTCCACTCTCCTCATGTCTTTCTTTTTTTCATTTTATTTATTTACTTTATTTATTTATTTATTTGGCTGCACTGGGTCTTCATTGCTGTGTGCAGGCTTTCTCTAGTTGCAGCAAGAGGGGGCTACTCTCTAGCTGCGGTGCTTGGGCTCAGTAGTTGTGGTGCTTTGTTGCCCTGGGGCATGTGGTATCTTTCTGAAGCAGGGATCAAACCCCTGTCCCCTGCTTTGGCAGGTGGATTTATAACCACCTGAGGACCAGGGAAGTCCTCTGCTTATGTCTTAAACACAGAAGTAACTTCCCAGCTCCTCTCTGCTGCCTACTGTCCATTCTCCCCCAAAAGGACTAGAGGGATTGTCTACAAAAGTAAACCAGCTCATGTCAGAACTCAGCATCAAACCCTCCAGTGGCTTCCACTTGCATGAGGAACAACTTACACTTTCTTGCTGCAGCCTGAAGGATCTGCAGTCTGGCCCCAGCCAACTGTGAGTCTTACACGACCTGTGCTCGATCATCTTCTACCAGCCATGCCCCTCTTCTTTCTATTCTTCAAACACCAGGTGTTTCCCCGTGGAACCTTCAGATTTGTTCCCTCTACTCGGAACGTTCTGCAGCCAAGGCTATGCAAGGCTGACCCTTTCTCATCATTTAAGTTTCAGCTCAGCGATCACCTTCTCAGAGAGGCCCTCTCTGACCACACAGGCATTCTCTCTCCCGTTACCTTGCTTGTTTCGCCACTGCCCTCCTTATAAACTGGCAGTCATTTATTATGTTTTATTTCCCCCACCACGGGATTCCCTGGTGGCTCAGCTGGTAAAGAATTCGCCTGCAATGCGGGAGACCTGGGTTCGATCCCTGGGTTGGGAAAGCTCCCCTGGAGAAGGGAAAGGCTACTCAATCCAGTATTCTGGCCTGGAGAATTCCATGTGGACTGTAGAGCCCATGGGGTCGCAAAGAGTCAGACACGACTGAGCGACTTTCACTTTCATTTCCCCCACCGCCTTGAGAGCTCCATTAGAGCAGGGACCTTGTCTGTCGTGATCACTACTGTGCCCCCAGTGCCTAGAATAGTGCCTAGCACTTGGATGGTGCTCAATAAAGGGTAAGAAATCCGCGCAGGCCATTGTGCGACCGCTTTCTCGCGCCCGAGTTGACTCTAACCACGTGGGAAGGGTGAGCGCGGTGGGCCGAGGGCCTGCGGGGAGTGACAGCTCAGTCGAAGGCCCCGCCCCTAGCCCCGCCCATGTCCGTGTCCTCCTCCACGGGTCTCCATAAAGTTCATTTGGCGGCGCGCCGCGCGGGGGCTTCTGGGAGGGCCGGCCTCGGCCAATCAGGAAGCGCGGACGAGCGGCGCGAGAAGCGGCGGCCGCGTTCTCCAGCCGGGACCTGCGAGGGGGACACGGCTGCTGCTGCGCCAGGTAAGGGTGTTTCTGGCCCCGTCTTTCTGACACGCGGCATATCCTTGAACCCAGGCCCCCGAGGCTGGGCGGAGCCCGGTCCACATGCTCACAACCCTGCTGCCCACGCTTCCCTTTCGCCTCATGGCAGCCGGCACGCCTCACGCCGGCTACACAGCGCCCTGTCGAACCGCCCCTCATTATAGCGTCGGGCTGCGCCCGCGGAGTGCCTTTTATCTGCCCTCTTTCCGAACACGGAGCCGCGGCCTCCTGGCGGCCCTCATGTCCCACCCCAGCCCTCTGCAGGCGCGCCACGCCCCCGCGTCCACCCCTTCCCTGTGAGTCCACCCTTGTCTGTATCGAGGCCCCTCCCCGCCACCCCACTGCCTGATTACCTTCCTGACCGCGCCCTTCCAGCTTGCTCGCCCCTCGGGGATGGATAAACCCTGTCGGGAGGCGGTGCCCTCCCAGCAGAGGGACGACCCTGTGAGTCGTGGCCTATCTCCTCCGTCTGCATCCAGCAGAATGCTCCTTCCCGGGCAGGCAGATGCTAGTGATTAGAACCTGGACGTGGCCCTCACCTTCTCTGGGCCCACAGTACCCCATCCTCTGCAAAGGCAATACCTACATTTACTGGTTCTCATTTTTGGAAAATTACGGGGCGGACCTCAGGGGTCTTTGTTCAAATGTGGACGACCCATTGATAGAGTTGGTTCTGGTTTGCCCGTCTGCCGGGTGTGAGAAGGAGGTTTTGTTTTGACCAAAATGTCTTTCAGCGAGGGTCACCTTTCTGTTCTGTTTTGGGGGGGGGGGTAAGAGGGTGTCTTTAGGCATCATATCTGTTCTTCTTTTCAGTTATTCTTCTTTGTGAATTTGTGTTTGGGACATTTTTATTTTTCATTCTTGGTGATGTCATTCGAGGCTATCATTCTAAATACCTGTTTATTAGGCTAACAGATCCCACCTGAATATCTCCAGCCTGGGCCTCTCCCTTCACCTATATGCAGCTGCCTACTTACTATCTCCACTGGGATGGTTGGTATGGAACTTAGACTGAATATGTTAAGACAGGGCTAGCAAGCTCCCTTCCACCTCTCTTCCCAGACTGCTCTGCTCTTCTTGCTATTTTTTTCTCTTCTCAGTAACATAAAAGACTCTGATCAACAACCTTTGAGTTATCCTTGACTGCTTTCTTTTTGACATCCAGTGCCTTTGGCCCAGTCACCATCACCTCTCTCCTGGATTATTGAAATAGTCTCCCATCTGTTCTCCTGGCTTCTGCTCTAACCCCTGTTTTCAGCACAGCAGATAAAAGGATCCCTGCAAAACACAAGGCAGATCATAAAGCCCTCCAATGCGTCCCCATCTCATTTTAAGATAAACTCTTGGGAATCTTCTGGTGGTCCAGTGGTTGGGACTTGAGTCTCAGGCCCAGATTCCATCCCTGGTCTGAGGACTAGGATCCCACAGGCTGTGCTGCATGACCAAAAAACAAAAACAAAAAACAAACAAATGATGAAGTCCTTACAGGGAGCTATAATCTGACCCACTGTTACTTTCGCACTTTAGTTTCTGCTCCCCGCTCCTTCCACATGGCAGACATTCTTCAATGTCAGAACCTTTGGGCTTGCAATTCAGTATTCACATGGTTTGCTCCCTCATTTCTCTCAGATTTTTATTCACGAGTCATCTAGTAAGACTTTTCCCACTTCCTGTCTTCCTTTATCGATTATGTTGTTGTTGTTATATTTTTCTTGTTTATCTTATGTATTGCTTATTTTTCCCCTTGGGAACATGAAGGGCGAATTTTTATCTGTTTTGTCTTTGTTGTATCTCCAGCACCTAGACCTGGCACACAGTATGTGTTCAACACATAGGAAATAAGGCCATGTTCCTGACACCAATAAAGATTTGGGGATCCAGTGGTGACTGAGATAGGCCTGCACTCACTGAGTTGCTGTTTCTGTGGGGCACAACACCAGTGGTGAGCCCACAGGGATAGCATGTGGTGGCAGGGTCCTTTTAAAAAGAGGACAAGGATATCTGAACAGAGACCTGATTGAAATCTGAGAGGGTAATATCTAGGGCAAGCGCATTCCTGGAGGAGAACAGCCAGTGCAAATACCCTGAGGTGGGAATATTGGAGATTCAAGATAGTGAACTTGAGAGTCTGCATCTGCTTCCTGACTGGATGAAGGAGAAAATAAGGTAGAGAGAAAGACATGCCACTGAGAGGGAGGGGTCAGAGCTAAGACCCAGAGCTGAGGACCTGAGGTACAAGTCCTCAGAGAACCAGCCACTTTCATTCAGCAGACATTGATTTGGTACCTTTTTTGTGCCAAACCTAGCAACTGAAGATTCAGAGCTGAGCAGTCTGTGGACCTTACCCTACCAGAATTCTCCATGTGGAGAAGGAGACAGACTTGGGAAGAGATCAATACCATTTTTCCAGCTGTCCAGGGAACAAGAATAATCGAAGGTTCAGAATCATGTGGGAGCAGTTTGAAGTAGTTAGGACTGTCCCAGCTCACTTTGCAAGATACCTAAGAATGTGACAGGGTAGGTTTGTGTTCTAGCAGAGTGTGCACCTGCGTGTCCTGGGGTATGAAGGGAGGGAACAGCATGAGGCACCCCAAGGAGTAGCGAACTGCTGGGGTATCTATTGGGGGCAGGCAGTAAGAGATGAGGACGGTAAGGGTGGCTGTGCCCATTCTTTGGAGGACACCTGAGTTGGTCGTGTCAGAGCATGAGCACTTGTAGGGGATGGAAGGTGGCCTTGAGTGGGTCAAGTGTAAAGGCAGGGGAGCATTTCAGAAATAATTAACCTCTTTAGCCGAGGGGAGGGTGGGTTAGAGGAACAAGAAGTCTTAGATTGTTGAGGTGATCAGGAGAAAAGAATGAGGTTAGAGAGACTGGAAATGGAGGAGGAGGAGGTGGTGATGGTGGCAGTTGCAGTGGCAGCTAGGAAGCAGGGAGAAGTGAAGCATTTGGGATAATGTGTAGCTTGAGGCACCCACTCATCAGCCAGGTATAGATGTCAGGTGGACTGTTGGAAATGTTGGCCCAGGGAGAGAGCTTGGCTAGACATAGAGATATGGAAGTCACCTTTGTGTTGACAGATGAGGCTCCTTGCCTGGGCCCAGATAGACTGCCGAGGTCCTTGGATTGACTTCCTGGGAAAAGGCAGCATTGAACTTCCTGATACTGCCTGTTAAAGAGTGTGTGTGTGTGTTTCTCTTGGATGCACACGTGTATGTGAACGGATTCAGACAGGTCTGTAGCCATCTGGAAGACTAATGGCCACTGGTGGGAATTGTAGTTGAAGGGTTTGTTTTTTTTTTTCAATCGGAAAGCTCCAGAATACTTGAAATTTTAAGCTGTTTGAGAGAGAAGAAATCTAGGTATTAATAGACAATAACAAGGCAAATGAGGAGAATGAAGTTAGCAGGGTGGTGGACTAACAGGTCCTAATGCCTGTCCTCCCACAGAAGCAAATAAACAACATGATGTTGATGAAAATAGCTCTGTGAAAGCTCCAGAGTGAAATAAGGAGGCTACAGAAACCCTGTGGAGCCCAGAAACAGACTGTTGCCTGCATGGAAACGTGCAAGACAAATAGATACATGGAGTCGAAAGGAATTTAGATGAGGGGAGACTCCTGTGGGACCAATGTGGAGGAACACCATTTGGCAGGTAGGACTTGAATTGGTGGTAACTGTAGCTGATGTTTGAGTGGTTATTGTGTGGCAGGTGAGGAAGGTGCGACTATATTTCCACTTCACAGGCGAGGCACAGAAGGAGTGGTTAACTACCCAAAGTCACCCAGTTAGAGGGCACAGTTCCTCGCTGGATCTGGGGGTGGTGGAAGGTGAGTAGATGTTCCTGGCTGTGAAAAATGGGGCACGAGCACAGAACAGGGAGTGGGTGAAGAGGGTCAGAGACCGAGTGGATCCCGTTACTCGTACACAGGGTTTCTACAAAGACAGTGCCTCATCTGGATCTCATGAGTGGGATGTATTGAGGGCTTTGTGCGGGAGCAACAGAGGGAAAGTGATGGTGGAAATATGGACATAGTCGTAGTAAGCAAGTGATAGGCATTGGGAGGGGCTGGAACTGGCATCCACCAAGAACTTGGGCTTAAAGGGAGGGGAGTCTGGCCAAGAGCGATGGTGACGAAGATGGAAGCAACAGTTAGACTAGCCTTGTTGTGGTAATGATTTCACAGTATGTATGTCTATCACATTATCACATTGTGTGCCTTGAAATAATACAATATGATGTGTCAGTTACATCTCAGTAAAGCTAGAAAAAGAAAAAAAGCAACAGAAGACACTGTAAAAGTATAGTATTCCTTGCTGTCTAATCTGTTTAGGTAATGAGGGATTTGGAGGGATGTCATGTCATCTAAATCTGTAGTACTAGTTTCCTGAGATTTTGTTAGGGAGTAGCAATAGTTTGGATAATGAGGAATACCTCCCTGCTGTCTCTCAAAAGTGTATCTGCATCTGTTTTGGTTTCTGAGTCTGGAGAGTGGAGAATACCTATAAATAAACAATCCATGCACAGATGCAAGAAGAAGGATGAGTTAGAAGCTGAGAGAGCAGCAAGGGTACAGGTGGAGGGGTTTGGGAAGGCGGCTGGCGGTGGATAACTGCATTTGGAGATGTGCTGGATGTGACAGTTACGGGATGGAGTGGAAGTGCACAGGCAGTGCCTCGAAGCTCCGGGGTTGGAGTGTGAGTGCAAGAAGCAGGGTGGAGGTGTGGATTTGACATTCATTGCCATCGAGGATGCAGGAGCAGTGATGAGACAAACACTGGGACAGGGAGTTCAGAGCAGTTTTAAGATGAACAAGTTATTAAAAATTAGATAAGGGTCACATTGACTTATGGAAAAGAATTCAGACTGACAGAGGGTATAAAATGAAAAGTAGAAATCTCCCAGATCTTAGCTTTGCTCTCTTTCTCAAGGTAATGCTAAGTTTCTTGCTGTGTCTTCTAAATACTGTCTGTGAACAAGCCTTAATAGATATATATATTATATATACACTTAGCATATATTTAGTATAGCTTCTGAACTTTTACATATTTATTCAATCTTGTGACCATCACCATTTTGAAATATGGAATATTTCCAATACCCTGATGTCTTTGCCGGGCTGCTGTATAAACTACCATGGCCTAAGTGATGTAAACAACAGAAGTTTGTTTTCCCACGGCTCTGGAGGCTGGACATCTGAGACTGAGGTGCCACACGGTGGGCTCTGGTGAGGGCCCCCTCCCTTCCTGGCTCGGAAGTGGCCACCGTCTCAAGTGTGCTCGCGTGTGCTTTCCTGGGTGAATGTGTGAGGAGTGGGGGTAGGGGACAGAGGAAGCAGTTTGCTGGTGTCTCTTCTTAGTAGTGCACTAGTCCCATCCTGAGGACCCCCCTTCATGACCTCATCTAAACCTAATTACCTCCCAGAGACCACTTCTCGAAAGATTTTCGCATTAGGACTTCAGCATAATGACTTTTATGGGCTTCCCTGATAGCTCAGTTGGTAAAGAATCCACCTGCAATGTGGGAGACCTGAAATCAAGCCCTGGGTTGGGAAGATCCCCTGGAGAAGGGAAAGGCTACCCACTCCAGTATTCTGGCCTGGACAATTCCACGGTCTTTATAGTCCATGGTTGTCGCAGAGTCGGACACGACTGAGCGACTTTCACTTTCACAGTGACTTTTGGAGGGACACATTTCAGTCTGCGGTGACAGGAGAGTTCTGTTGTCCTTCCTCCCAGTCATTCCCTGTTCCCCTTAAACTCCCCCCCGCCGATAACCGGTGTTCCGATTTCTAGCACTATAGGTTAGTTTTTTCTGTTCTTAAAATCCATGGAAATGGAATCATGAAGTATGTCCTTTTTGGTATGTGGCTGCTGTAGTTCCTTTTATCCCTGTTGTTCCATGTCGCTGTGGTTTGATCTTTTCCAGTGCTGTGTGATACGCCGGCGTATGAATATACCACCATGAAAAACCCAAATGGCATAATTCTGTATTAAACAGTGTTTAAAGATTATTTGGGGCGGGGCGGGAAGGGGACTCAGACTTGTGTTAGAATCTGGTAACAGCTGTAGTGCTTTTCTTGTATATTTTTTTAAGATGCATGCATGTATTTCCAGAGGTTCCTGGTGCTTTTGATGCTAGTGTCAAGGCCCTCAGGACAAGAAGCCTTACTTAGTTTACTGCAGGGTTTCTCAACCTTGACACTGTTGATATTTTAGGCTGAATAATTCTTTGTTGTGGAAGCTGTGCTGTGCATTGTAGGATGTTTAGCAGCACCCCTGGCCTCGGCCATCTAGATGTCAGTGGCACGTGGTCTCTCGTTCTCTCAATTGTGACAACCAGGAATGCCCCTCCATGGTGCCAGAGGGCTCCCCAGGGCCAAAGCCGCCCCCAGCTGAGAACCCTTAGTTTAGAGAGGAGAGCCAAAGCCTTTTTGGGGTAGACTTGATGATCTTCCCTGGTTTGTGTTCTCAAGGTTCTACATACAGATACTTTCCATCCCCGCTGAATTGGGACTGCTCCTTCCAAGGACACGTTCATTGGGTTTCAGTCAGTTCAGTTGCTCAGTCGTGTCCAACTCTTTGCAACCCCATGGACTGCAGCACACCAGGCCTCCCTATCCATCACCAACTCCTGGAGCTTGCTCAAACTCACGTCCATCAAGTCAGTGACGCCATCCAACCATCTCCTCCTCTCTTGAGTTTAGAGACAATTAAAATATCCCACATCTGTAGATTCTTCATGGTGGCCAGGACCTTAGAAATCACCTGAGCCAACCCCTTCATCTCACTGGTGGTGAAGCTGGGATCCGGAGTTGAGGAAGGGCAGATCCCAGGGTCAGAGGGCTGATGTGGGCCAAAGCCAAGATGGGTCCGCTTTCCACCCCAGGCCTTACACTGTGACAGTTTGTCAGGAGGTGGGCTGTGTGGATACTTGGTTTCTGCTTCTCTTTGCTCATTGAAATGAAATAATACAAGTGTTATTTTATGTGTCAGGAAAGCTGACACTACACACTCCTGACTGAGTCATCCAGGCCCATACTTGTACTGAATCACCAGGTCTTTAATTTCTCTTCTGTCTAGGGTAATTTATTTTAGTTCTTTATTTTCTCCAATGTCTACCTTCTGAATAATAGGTCCAATTCTTTTACTTAGTTTCATAGGACTATAAAAAATTATCTGAAAATACTTTTTAAAAATCATTGTTTTCCTAGTCTTCTAGAGATGTCTGAAACAATAGTTAGGGTGTGATTTTCTTTTGGTTATTGTTGTAATTGACAGCTGACGGATACAGCATAAAGTGGAATGCTATTGTCATTTAACCGTAGTTTATATGTCGGAAGAAGAGTGGAGAACAGAGCCAGTCTTCAACTTTTGACCCTTCCTGTGAGGCTTTCCTCATTAATCTTGATGTTGAACACTGAACACTGTTCTTGTGTTTTAATCCTACTACAGTCTAATTAATAAGGAGGTTTGAGGGCAAGATTTCCGCTTGAAATTCAATGCTAAATTTCTTTTGAGTCACACTTTCATTGTGGAAATTTGGATTTATAATTAAAACCATATTTATAGTGGGGAATTTAAAAATTGTACATGTAAAAATTGCGGCTGTCTCCCAGAAGTTCTTACTGAATGATATGAAGCTGTGGTTAAATAAGTCATAATTTAGTGTCATATATTTACTAGATTTTTTTGAAGCAGAGATGTTGACAATTGAGAAAATATTGCCAAATTGGCAACTTTGGAAAGAAGCTAAAATACCATTTTATGATGACATAAATCACAAGAGTTAATAAAAATACTTCCTGTGTGTCATGAGCTCCTTGAAATAGGTGGGCATTGTCCTCTCCCCTTTGCTGCTACTGCTAAGTCACTTCAGTTGTGTCCAACTCTGTGCAACCCCACAGACGGCAGCCTACCAGGCTCTGTCGTCCCTGGGATTCTCCAGGCAAGAACAATGGAGTGGGTTGCCATTTCCTTCTCCAGCGCATGAAAGGGAAAAGTGAAAGTGAAATTGCTCAGTTGTGTCCGACTCTTCGAGACCCCATGGACTGCAGCCTACCAGCCTCCTCCGTCCATGGGATTCTCCAGGCAAGAGCACTGGAGTGGGTTGCCATTGCCTTCTCCCCTCTCACCTTTAGAGATGAGGAAATTGTGGGGTAGATTGCGATTCTATCCCAGGGTAGGTAAGCCCACCTTTAGCTAGTAAGTGGACTTTCTAGATTTGAACCAGGTGTGTGGGCTCAAAGTTCAGTCTTCTCCTGTTTACCCATTCCTTTTAAAATATTTTTTTATTACTATCAAAACTTTTAAAAATAATCAAAAGAAGTAATAACATTGTTAGTTGTATATTTTAAAGAAAAAAGGTATAAACTGCAGCATCGTTATCTCCCCTCACGTATATGAAATCCTTCTCTGACAACATCCAGAAAATATATAGCAGTGCTAAATGTGCGTTTATTAGATTGCAGGATCTTTGTAGTTGAAAGAGATAATATTTGGGGATATGGTAAAATTAGAATTCCACAGTGAGTGGTAATAAAGTATTTGAGTACGTTGACATTCTGCAGGGAAAGGAGCTGGTATCATCTCCCCGTGCACCTCAGTGAATTGAGAGTCCTTTAACGCTGAAGAAAAAATGGATGGCCTTGTCTTTATCCTCTCATCTCTTTCTCAGCCCTTGGTGTTTTTTGGATAGCTAGGCTGTTTGGATTGTCGGTGATAAAAGGAAAAATTCACTTGGGTTGTTCAATACGTTGCAGTATACCTGAACAGGGCAGTGAGTTCCCTCTAGCATTCTATGCAGTAGGGTCAGAACACATTCTATGTGTCTTTACTGGACACACTTCATCATTTACAAAACAGATTTCTTCTCCTAGATGTACTCTCCAAATGAACAGCTTAAAGAGGAAAGGGAAATGACAATAGGCCGATTGTGTCGCTCAGTCTTTATATAAGTATTTTCACTGCTAAGGCCTAGTAAGGGTAGGTTTGGCAGGACACTGAAGCAGGCTAGTAACCACTTACTTCAGGTCCAGCTCAGATATCCTTGGCAAACTAGGGGTTGGCAAACTACTACCTATGGGCCAAAGAAACTGAGAAGAGTTTTTATTTTTTATGTCTTTAAGTCATTTTGGGGAAAAAAATCTAAAGACTAATTCATGACATGTGAAAATTTTACAATATTCGTATTCAAGTGGCCGTGATTGAAGTTTTATTGGAGCGCCTCCATACTTATTTACCTGTTAACTGCTTTAAAGTGGAGTTGAGTAGTTGCAAGGGCTGTTGTTGTTTAGTTGCTAAGTCATGTCCGACTCTTAGCAACCCTGTGCACTGCAGCACACCAGGCTTCCCAATCTCCCCGAGTTTGCTCAAACTCATGTCCATTGAGTTGGTGATGCCATCCAACCATATCATCCTCTGTCACCCCCTTCTCCTCCTACCCTTGATCTTTCCTAGATTGTTACCTGTACTTATGACCAACTGGCTACAGATCAGAGGCTCTTGTATCCGCCACCCCCACCTTCAGGTTTAATTAGTTCACTAGAGCAGTTCACAGAAATCAGAGAAACATTTATTTAACATTCACCAGTTTGTCATGAAGGATAAATGGCCAGGTGCAGAGGTGCGTAAGATGGGGTGCAGATGAGTTTTAGCCCGGGAGCTTTTGTCTCTGTGGAACTTGGGTACCATTCCTGTTCCCCTGGAACCATTGTCCCAGCATGTAGGTGATTCACCAACCCAGAAACTCAGCAAATCTCATTGTTCAAGAGTTGCTATAGAGCTTAATCTGCAGCCCTCGCTTCCGCTTGCCAGAGGTTGGTGGGTAGGGCCAAAAGTTCCATCCTTCTAATCACTTGGTCTTCCTGGCGACCGGCCCCATCCTGAGGCCACCTAGCATAGCACCTCCAGGTTGCCTCATTTGCATAAATTCAGGTGTGCTTAAAAGGGTTCATTGTGAGTTACAGAAGACTCAACTTCAGGACATTCCAGGGGTTATAGAAACTTTGTGCCAGGAACTTCGGGACAAAGACCAAATGTATTTATTATACTACACTACTATTTTCTGACTTGATTAAATATTTAACATGGTTATATTATGTAGAAATGACCATATTTTTCATAATTAAGATACATGTTACTAACAAGTAGACCAAAATTATTTGATGCATTTTTGCTTTACCCTTTTTTTTTTAAGTTCATTACATCCTATATGCAATTTGGAGATTTTTTTTTCCTCTTTGTTGAGAATGCTTATGTGTGTAGAAGGGGCATTTTTTTGGACACTGAAGAACAGGTGAATGCTAACTAATTTGAGGAAATGGAAATCTGTCCAGTCCTTGGCTTTAGCTCTAAATAGGAGCTGTCTCTCTAAAGCTGCAGGCTTTAATTTTTTCCTCTAGTTAATTTTCTCAGCATCCTCTAGGTGTGGTGAAGAGGTCTGAACTGGGGAACTTCCACTTAAGAAGCATTCACCAGTGGGTCATTGCCTTTCGTTTTGAAGGGGAACTTTTTACTCAAGTGTGATGCACAATCAGAAATGTGCATAAACGATGAGTCTTCCTCAAATTGAACGCACTATTAAGCAGCACCAAGTGTAAGAAAATTACCAATCCCCAGAAACCTCCTTTCTCCCTACCCCCGCCCCCCACAAAGGGTAACCAGTCTTGCCTTCTGACAGCAGTGATAAGTTTGCCCTTCATTTTAAGCTTCACCGGGTGTTTGAGGAGGTCGTTGGAGGACTTCTTCCCAGAGGCACAGAGAGCAGGTTGTTGCTCAGAGCCCTCGTACCCTGCTGTGCTCTCTGAAGCACCTTTCAGTGTTTCCGGGGACCCCTCGCAGTCGGGCATAGAGTCCAGCTGACAGAGAGGGGACCAGTGCTGTGAGCTGTCCTTGCTGGTCTTTTCCCATCCAGCCCCAGTTTTGCTGCCTCGGCTGTGCCACAGCCCACTTGTGTGGGTTCTTAGTGGCTTCTTCCCGTGGATGGCTCCCTCCTCCATAGCTTCCCGGGGTGCAGCTGACATCCAGGTCTCTGCGTGTGTGCTGACCAGATTTCCCCAACACAGAGCTTGGACTTCACCCTGACAACTCCCCCCTCCCCATCCCATTTTAGTTCTCTCTGTCGGACTAAGCTTGTCAGGTTATTTTCCTGATCAGTTTTCAATATCTTGGATCAAATGATACTGATATTTGGTCAGCTTAACCCCCTATATTTTGTGGCTAATTTGATATTTATTTTTGCAGAAAGGTTAAAAATTGTCTTTAAATTTGTTAAGTTAACCATGCATTTAAAAATTTTAATGAAACAGGGTGATGACTGCATCAAAGTGTAGACTTGGAAACTTTAATAGCATTTTTTGATAAAGCAGTTTCCATTGGTTGAGTTATAATGGAGGACAAATCCAGTTTTTCCCAAATATAGTATTATATACATTACTGTCTTCTTTCAGACAGACATGGAACAAGTTTATTTTCTACTCTGAAGTTGTATAGCACAATTCTATGTATTATTTGTTCTTTAAGTTTGGAATTTGTTCACCTGAAAACTGGGCTGTTTCTTCTAAAATACCACTGGGTTTTTATCTGGGTATTTAGAGGGAAAGCACTTGTCTGGACCAAGTATGATCTGAATTCATGCCATTTATACTGTCACTGCCTTATGCTGTGCAGCCTCGGAAATGTTAAGTATCAGTTGGTAGTCGGAAGGGAATGTTTTTGCTCTGGTCTCTGCTTGCCAGTGGATTTGGCAAGAATGTGTAGGAAGCCTTCAAGAAAAACAGTCTCCATAAATGGAAGAATAAAACTCCTCCTATTCATTCAACAGATGAGCACCTACTATGTGCCAGGCACTGTTCTAGGAACCTGGGTGAACCTCAGTGAACAAAACAGGCAAAAATCGCCATCCTTGTGCAGTTTACATTCTAGCTGGGGTGACAGACCATAGGGAGATGGGGGAGTGCTGAGGGTGGTTGCAGGCTGCACTCTTAAATATTTTGTCCTATGAAATGAAGTGAAGTGAAAGTCGCTCAGTTGTGTCTGACTCTTTGTGACCCCTGAACTGTAGCCTGCCAGGCTCCTCTGTCCATGGAATTCTCCAGGCAAGAATACTGCAGTGAATAGCCGTTCCCTTCTCCAGGGGATCTTCCCAACTAAGGGATCAAACCCAGGTCTCCCGCATTGCAGGCGATTCTTTACCATCTGAGCCGCCAGGGAAGCCCAGGTTGGCATCAAAGGCACGGTGACAGTTGAATTGAGAGAGTTGGGGTACAGAAAAAGGACAGGAAGGTGTTTGACCCATAGGGGAGCAGCACGGAGGCCCAGAATGACTGGAGTGCAGGAAAGGAGGCGGGGCAGGGCTGGAGATGAGTCTTGGAGGTAAGAAGAGGTGGGTTGCCTCACTGAGCTTCACTCTGTGTTAACACAAGAGGTTTAAACAAAGGATGGATGTGATCAGACCTTTAAAGGACACTTGTTGTCAGGTTGAGAGTGTAGGAGACAAGGGCTTAAGCTGGGGAGACAAGGGCTTAAGCTGGGGAGCCAGGAAGAGGTGATAGTGACTTGGATGGGGGAGGTAGTGGGAAGATAGATTCTGGGTGATAGATTCTGGGTGCACTTTGAAGGTAGATTGAAAGGCTCTGTTGGCCTATCTCATGTAGGATGTGAATTGGGGAGAGCTTTAAGGATTTTGACCCAAGTGACTGATGGGGTCTCCACGTGAGAAGGCCAGGGAGCAGGTTTTATAGACGAGAGGTTAAAGCTCAGTTTGGGGCATGTTAAATTTAGGCTGGCAGAAAGCGAAGAACTACTAAACAGCATCTTCATGAAAGTGAAAGAGGAGATTTTAAAAGCTGGCTTAAAACTCAACATTCAGAAAACTAAGATCATGGCATCCGGTCCCATCACTTCATGGCAAATAGATGGAGAAACAATGGAAACAGTGAGAGATTTTATTTCGAGGGGCTTCAAAATCACTGCAGATGGTGACTGCAGCCATGAAATTAAAACACGCTTGCTCCTTGGAAGAAAAGCTATGACCAACCTAGATAGCATATTATAAAGCAGAGACATCCTTTTGCCAACAAAGGTCTTTCTAGTCAAAGCTATGGTTTTTCCAATAGTCATGTATGGATGTGAGAGTTGGACTGTGAAGAAAGCTGAGTGCCGAAGAATTGATGCTTTTGAACTGTGGTGTTGGGGAAGGTTCTTGAGAGTCCCTTGGACTGCAAGGAGATCAGACCAGTCAATCCTAAAAGAAATCAGTCCCGAGTATTCATTGGAAGGACTGATGCTGAAGCTGAAACTCCAGTACTTTTACCACCTGATGCGAAGAACTGACTCATTTGAAAAGACCCTGATGCTGGGAAAGATTGAAGGCAGAAGGAGAAGGGGATGACAGAGGATAAGATGGTTGGATGGCATCACCGACTCGATAGACATGAGTTTGAGTAAGCTCCGGGAGTTGGTGATAGACAGGAAGGCTTGGCGTGCTGCAGTCCATGGGGTCACAAAAAATCGGACACAAATAAGCGACTGAACTGAATTGACTGAAGTTTAGGATGTTGTTTAGAGATTCAGCCTTTATTTTACTATGGTCAGAATAATCCTGCTTCATTAACTTTGACAAATCATATTTATTGGACCATATTGAAGTAAAGCATGACTTTTCTTTTACATTTATTACTTACCCTCAAATGCATCATTTTAAGTCTTTGTATGGGTAAGTCATTTAAGAAGTTAAGCATTTCCTTTGTCTGAATTTCTCTGACATGGAAATGTTATGTGAAATATTGGATGTATTTTCTTCTCTCTGCTTTCTTTTAAACATAGAAGTTTTGTTTCATTCAGTGTTTTATTCAAGGAGTTCCAAAATTTTCCTTGTGAAGGAAAAAAAGTGTTTCCTTCTCCTTGGCTCTGTTTGACAAATTATTTTTATCTTAGAGTAAAAAAAATGTGGGGGAAGAGGCAGCATGTTTCTTTTCTTTCCTCTTTGTGGTGAGAGACCATGTTTCTGACAGTTGATAGAATGTCATTGGCCGTGTAGGTTTCTGAGGAAAAACATTTCTCCATCAAGCAGGAGCCATTGCGTAATAATATTCTGTTTCTTTATTCTTCTGTCCCAGAAAGTGCCTCTTACTCGGTAATCGGCATTTTCCCACAGGTAGACATGGCCAGTTACAGCCTGATTCCATTAGGTAAAAAACAAACAAACAAAAAAACCCCAAAATGACCACGAATATCTAGAAACTTTAGATAAAGAGTTATAGTGTACATGACTTTGCATCTAAATATTAAAGTCAGTTTGGCACTTCATAAAGAATATAGAAATGTTTCCATGTTTATTCCAGCTGAGCTGTTTTTGTTTTAACCTTGTGCCCTTGCCTTTAAAGTTAATGTCCTTTAATGTTCATTTTTAAAACTCCTTATTCTCTTGCTGTGGATTTATGGTGGAAACCATGCCCTTTTAACATTAACCTGATCTTCACAGCTGAGATGTAATTGTATATTACATTAACATTGTAACTACACTTTTAGACCAAGGGGTTTCAAAAGTACAATAGAAGCCATGCCTTTAGAACAAAGAGGAAAATTATAATCAACAAAAGCTATTTTTGAAAGACTTGTTCTTTTTTAATAAATAATAATTTTGTTAACCTTTTAGTGGTGAAATTTTTTTAAATGATGTTTATGCTATTTATGTTCTGTTGATTTCAATAGTGGTAATAGTTAAAAACTCTTTGGTCATGAACCTTATATTACGATGGTACAGTGTATAGAAGATTCATAAATGTGTAATGTGCATTAAATATCAACACTGTTCAAAGCACTTTTCTCAGTCAGTTGTTGGAGAAACAGGTGATCGTACTAATAATATTCATCATCTAGAAGCCAGCTACTATTTATATTGTATAATTATTATTAGTTGCAGTGGTATTTCTGAAAGTAGTAGATGTATTAACAATTAAGTCTAATATTGTGAATGTCATATATAACAAGCAGAGATGGATCTTTGCTCTCAGAGATGAAGCTAAAGAACGAGTGAGTGGAGACTTGGACATGAATTTTAAAAGACTGTCGTTTATGTTAGCAAAGGAGCTAGTATGTGAGACTAATAGGGATCAGTCAGAAACCTGTCTTCTTCTGGCCTCAGTTCTGCCTCGTTGCAGCAGAGACTGCTCTGGGCACAGGACTAAGCTCTGTGGACTGAAGTTGCTTCTCTGTCTTCTTAGGATCCTCACAGTGTTGTTGGAAATCATATAAGATAAGGGCCTTATAAATTGCCCAGCCCTCTGTAGGTGGCGACGTTTTCCTGTCTCAGGCGGGCGGAAGGAGGGAGGCACAGGTGAGGGTTCTTTGGGTCTCTCAGAGGTTGCCACCATGGCTTCCGTCCCCTGTCAGCTCTGAGTCTGTGAAGGGAGACAGGAATTCTAGTGTGAGCCTTAATATCTTTGCTTTTGTTCTGGTGGCAGAAATCAATCTTGGGGCTGTCAATTATGGACAGAAATGATCTATTTCTTCTCAGTCTGACTCATTTTCTCTGTCAGACCTGTTGTTCTTGGGCTACATTCAGGAACAAACCCTGCTTGTTGAGGACCTGTCTCCTTGTCTGTTTTCAAAAAGTCCCAGTGTTTCACTGAGCTTGTGACAGGTTCAGGCAGTGTGTGAAGCCTATCCTTCCCTTGACTTGGGTCTCTTCTTTCTTCTCCCCCACCTAGGATCTGCGTCCCCAATGGATACTGAGGGGTTTGATGAGCTCCTTCAGCAAGCTGAACAGCTTGCCGCAGAGACTGAGGGCATCTCAGAGCTTCCCCATGTGGAACGGAACCTGCAGGAGATCCAGCAGGCGGGCGAGCGTCTGTGTTCCCGTACCCTCACACGCACGTCCCAGGAGACAGCAGATGTCAAGGCGTGAGTACTGCTGGGGAGGGAGCACTGGCACGGGGGGCTCGGGGGCAGGATCTGTTTCTTCTTTCCTGCCTTGAATTTGGCTGCAGTCTGTAAAATTCAGATACAAGCCAGATCCTCAGGAATTCGAGAGAGGTTTTATAAACAGGTCAGCAGCACTGCTTTGTCTCCCAGTTTCCTGGCTTTTCCAGCCTGTCTGCCTGACCAAGCTGTGAGCCCCTATCACAGGCAGAGATGATCAGGGTGAGAAAGGGTGTAGAGCTTTGCCGTACAGAATCGTCCCAGTCATTTTCCTGCTTGGGTTCACTGACTGTTGGGTCATAAATGATTCACATAGTATATTGGTAAATGTGGGTCACACAGATAAGTGTTCCCTTTAAAGCCAGAGAGCACGAAGTGATGGGCACCGTTTTTGAGAGCACTTGGAAGAAATTGATGAGCAGTTAGTGATGAGAAGCCATCCACATGAGTAGTGATTGTCTGCTTATTGTCAGTGACCCCATAGGCTGCTTCTAAAAGACCTTGGAAATGCAGTGCCTGTCAGTTGATCGTAGGAGAGGAAAGTGGGTGAGCCCTGAGAAAGTGCAGACTGACTGTCTGACCAGTGGCTGCTGCTGCCACACAGCATGCATTGGGTTGTTGATTCTACAGACACATATTTGGGGTCCCCACTGTGCCAGGCCTGGACCATCTCTCAGCTACCACCATGAATTAGACATGGTCCTTACCCTCAAGGAACTTATTCTTTAGTGAGGCAGAAAAAAAGTCTTGCCACTTTCCATAACAAATGTGTGTATTGATTGCTTACTATACATCAGTAAGATTTTGCTTAGTCCTCACAATAAAATGGCAACCCACTCCAGTATTCTTGCCTGGAGAATTCCATGGACAGGAGCCTGGCTGGCTACAGTCTGTGGGGTCACAAAGAGTCGGACACGACTGAGTGACTAATACTTTCACTTTCATAATAAATTGTAGGACTGTGACCCCTGTATTACAGTTGAGCAGCTAAGGCTCAGAGAGGGCAAGTAACTCTCTCGGATCACACAGCTGGCGAGTAGTGAGTCAGGATTCAAACCCAGTGAGGTTGACTCCAGGGTGTGTGCTCCTTTAGCCCTGATGGAAGGGTCATGGGAGGATGGAGAGGTGTTGTTACTGGTGACCTTGCTGGGTCTGGAAAGTGGCTGAGATTCTCTGTGGAAAATACATTATGGGAATCGTCAGTCATCTGCTCAGTCTTCATTCCTTAAACTTGAGAAAGACCTAAGTGCCGGTATTAAGGTGGGGACATTGTTTTGGATACATAGTGAATGTCACCAAGATGAATATAATGGCTACATTTTCTTTTTTCAACTCACCTTGAGATCTGAATGTTTTGGCTGCCATGCTGAGTCAGTAAGGATGTTGTAGAAATCCTTGTGTAGGCCTCCCCAGAATTTTATTTTTTTTAAATACTAAGTTTTCTTGGTTCTGTTGGTATTGGTAAAGGCACATCAGGGGAACCCTGGCGGGAATTTTTTATTATCCATCCTTGCTCCCCTACACTATTGCCCAACACCCCAACCAGCCTTCAGACATTTCCACTAACTTGCCCTCCCTGCAGCTTCCTGCTGCTGCAGCTCCTGGCTGCCTGCAGTTACCCTGGGGCTCGAGCATGCAGGCTTTGCTTATGTGAAAGGATGCTGCTGGAGCGAAGGGACTGTGATGCCAGCTGAGTTGCTATAGTTATAATTTAATTGCATCAGCTTTACAGCCTATTAAGAGCAAAAAGGGAAAATGTTTTCTTGGTAACAATTATCAGTCATGCTCTCTTTCTTGTAAATTTCCATTCTTCCTCATCTCTTTCTACCTTAAATTCATCATTTTAGGGGGGAGGAAGTTGGAACATTGAAAGAATGGGTATAGGGTGGGGCAGGTGCTTAAAAACAAACCAAAGGGCTGATGACTGTATTTTTCCATCTCTGTGATAGGCAGAGACATAAAGTGTGATGTGAATATTTCAGTACAGGATGAGGGCAGAGGAAAGAAGTGAATAGGGAAGATTTTCTTACATGAAATAAATTTTGAAAGAAATTTCTGTCTTCAAGATTTTAGTTAAGATTGGATTGTAGATTTAAGATTGAATTGTTCTGTGTTGAAATGCATTTGCTTAAATAGACTGTTGGATTTTTCATTTTAGGGAACAGATTTGATTGCTTTTTTGCATGTGTGTGTGATATTTTTAAATTGTTAAATTTCTTCACACATAAAAAAGAATATGCATAACATATATGAAGGTATAAGTCAGGGGTTGGCAGACTAAGACCCAGGGGCTAAATGCAACCCGCTGCCTGTTAAGTTTTATTGGAACACAGCCACATGTACTTGTTTATGTATTGTCTATGCTGCCTTTGTGCTGCAGTAGCCGAGTTGAGTAGTAATGACAGACTGTATGGCCGGCAAAGCCTGAAGTACTTACTGTCTGCCTTTTACCGAGTTAAGTTTGCCGACTCATGGTGTAAATAGTAGTAAAGTGAATGAATACCGCTGTGCACATTGCACAGTTAAGACAGAATGTTATCAGTAGCTGTGAACTCCAATCTGGGTACACATCTTCAATTACATCCCCCTCTTTTCCCACGGGCGATGCCTCATTGAATTTTTCCATTCAGCTCGGAAGCCAAACAACCTAGGATACAAAGAAAAAGTCAGCAATCACTCTCTCTGCCTAACTTTACCCTCCAAGGTGATCAGTGTCATTAACTTGCTTGTTCTTTCACAGTTTTCCTCATGATCAGGTAAAACATGTATACACTTATATTTGCCCAGAGTTAAACAGCAGATTATAACATTTTCTGTGCTCATACTACTAACCTACCTTTTCAAGCACTTATTGTTTGTCAGACGCTGTGCCAAGTACTTGACATGCATTATGTACTTTCCTGTGAAATAAAATAACCCTTCGAAATAAATGTGACTGTCTCCTTTTTATATTGAGGAGTCAGATAGCAGGTGGTCACACCAGAACTCAAACCCAGCTTGGGCAACGAGAATCCTTCATTTGTGAGGCACTTTCAATTCCCAGAGGCTTATCATGGGCATTATCCTGACTGGTCTTCACAGGCCTGAGAGGTGAGAGAGGCGGGGCTTTCCTCCACATTTCAGCAGGAGGAAAAGGAAGCTTGGACAAGTGAGCTGCCCAGGATTTTCAGTCAGTATCTGACAGGTGAGACTTACCCAGGCCTCTGGACTTTCTTCTTAGAATAGCTTTTGTTTTCCTATTCTCCTGGGACTGGACAGTTTGACTCCAGCCTCTCTGGCTTTCTGCTCAGGAGAGGCTCCCTGGCTTGTAAAAATTGGGGCAGGGAACCTTCGGATTTTTCCACCCTGAGAAGGTAAAACAGCCTTTGTTTGTATTAGTAACATCATCCCTACCCTAGACTTCCTGCCTCCTTCATGGTCCCTCCCTCCATCTCCCCCCCATCAGGGATTCTGCGAATGCACTGCACAGTCCATGAACTGCACAATTCCTCCGGGCGCCAGCCACCTCGATGACTTTCCTCCTAATTTTCATAGCTAATTTTTAAATTTCAAGGCTCCCAACCCTGGTATGCCTTAAAATCACTGGACTCTGAATACATTCTCACATGTCGCTGGTGGGTATAGAGTGCCGGTGGGACAGAATTTGGCAGTAGCTAGTGAATTTACTCTTGTTGCAGCAGTCACACTTCTGGAGATCTCTCCCAAATATACACTGGCAAAAATACAAAAAGATGTGTGCACAAGGATCTTCTTTGCAGCATTGGTTGTAATAGCAAAAGTTAGAAACAATTCCAGTATCCATCGATATGGGGCTGGTTGAATAAATGTGGTGCATGTGCATAGCGGAGTGCTTTTCAGTAGCACAAAGGGATGAGCATATACGCTACCGTCGATGGAGGGTCTCCAGGCCATATTGCTAAGTAAAATAAACATCAGAGGTGGAGGAACGTGTATACTACTCTATCATCTATTTAAGAAAGCAGGTGAGAGAAAGTCCATGTGCATGGATTGGAAAACTTCATCTCATTAAGATGTTAACACTCCCCAAATTGATCTGTGGATTAAATGCAGTTCCTATCAAAATCCCAGGTGGCTTTTTTGCAGCAATTTATAAATTGATCCTAAAATTTGTATAGAAATTCAAGGAACCTGGAATGGCCACAACAGTCTTTTTTTTTTAATTGAAGTATGATTGACCTAGAGCGCTTTGTTAGTTCCCAGATATAACATAGTGATTCGATATTTCTTTACATTACAGAATGATCACAATAAGTCTAGTTACCATCTCCCCATACAGAGTTATTACAATATTATTGACTCTATTTCCCATTCTGTGCATTTCATTCCAGTGATGCATTTATTTTATAATTGGAAGTTTGTACCTCTTGATCCCCTCCCTGCATTTCACTCATTCCCCCTACCTCCCTCCCCTCTGGCAACCACCTGTTCTTTGAATCTATGAGTCTATTTCTGTTTTGTTATGTTTGTTCACTTGATTTGGCTTTGAGATTCTGCATATAAGTGAAATCATACGATATTTGTCTTTAAAATTTTAAAACTCTTAGAAGAAAACATAGGCATAAATCTTCCTGACCTTAGGTTAGGCAGAGCCTTTTTGGATATGAAACCAAAAGCACAAGTGACAGAATCAAAAATAAACTGAACTTCATCAAAATTAAAAAGCTTTGTGATATAAGGGACACTATCAGGGGAGAAAATAACCCACAGAATGGGGAGAAAATGTTTGTATATTATATATTGGATAAAGGACTTATTTCCAGAATATATTAAAAACTCTTACAACCCAATAATAAAAAGACAACTCTGTTTTGAAGTAGTATTGATTTACAATATTAGTTTCAGATGTACAGTATTGTGACTCAGTATTTTTACAGGTTATCATCCATTGAAAGTTGTTACAAGATAATGGCTATAATTCCCTGTGCTCTACAATATATCCTTGTTCTTTGTCTATTTTATTTATAGTAGTTTGTGTCTCTTAATCCCATATCTCTAATTTGCTCCTCCCCCTTTCCCTCTCCTCTCTGGTAATGATTAGTTTGTTTTCTGTATCTGTCTATTTTTGTTTTGCAGGTACATTTATTTGTATTATTTTTTAGATTACATTTGTCTTATTTTTTAGATATCATATATAAGTGATGTCATACAGTATTTGTTTCTGTCTAATTTCACTAAGCATGATGCTTTCTCAGTCCATCCATGTTGCTGCAAATGGTAAATTTTCATTCTTTTTTATGAGTGAGTAATAGTCCATTGTGTACATATGTATACACACACAACACATCTTCTTTGTCATCTGTGGATGGGCACTTGAGTTGTTTCCATATCTTGGCTACTGTCCTGCTATGAACGTTGGATACATGTATCTTTTTGAATTAGTGTTTTCATTTTTGCCAAGTATATATCCCCAGTGAAGTTGCTGGATCATATGGTAGTTCTATTTTTAGCATTTTTTCTTTTGAGAAACCTCCTTATTGTTTTACATAGTGGCTGCACCAAAAGACAACCCAGTTTTAAGATTAGCAGATCTGAATAGGCATTTCCCCAGAGGAGATCTGTTCATGTCCAGTAAACAAATGAAAAAGATGTTCAATTCACTAACCGTCAGGGAGTTGCAGATCAAAACCACAGAAAGATACCACTTCACCCCCACTAGGATGGCTGTAATCAAAAAGACAGGTAATAACAAATGGAAAGAATGTGGAAAATATTGAGACCCTCATATACTGTCAGTAGGAAGGTAAAGTGGTGCAGAGTTTACAAAACTGTCTAGCAGATCCTTAAAAGGTTAAATATAGAGTTTCCATATAAATGAGCAGTTCCACTCCCAGGCATATACCCAGCAGGAATGAAAACAGTTGTCCACACAGAAACCTGTACATGAGTGTTCATAGCAGCATTACTTGTAATCGCCAAAAAGGGGAAACAATCCAAATGTCTAACGATGAATGAAAGTGGTGATAAATTGATGAATGAAAGTGGTGTATCCATATAATGGCATACTATACTATTTGGCAATAAAAAAGAATAAACTACTAATACATACTCCAACATGGATGAACCTTGAAAAAACATGCTAAGTGAAAGAAGTCAGTCACAAAAGACTATATACTGTATAGTACCATTTACATGCAATGTCCAGAGTAGGCAAATCTATAGAAACAGAGAGTAGATTAGAGGTTGTCAAGGGAGTGATAGATTAGGGGGCCTAGGGAGTGACTGCTCTGGGTACGGAGTTTCTTTTCTGGGTAATGAAAAGATTCTAAAATTAATTGTAGTGTTGGTTGCACAAATCTGTGAATATATTAAAACCCACTAAATTATCCTTTTTTTTTTTTTTAGATTTTTTTTTTTCCCCTCATCACGCTTCTTTTTTTTTTTTTAATAAATTTATTTATTTTAGTTGGGGGCTAATTACTTTACAATATTGTAATAGTTTTTGCCATACATTGACATGAATCAGCCATGAGTTTACATGTGTTCCCCTTCCTGGACCCCCCACCCACCTCCCTCCCCATCCCATCCCTCTGGGTCATCCCATTGCCCCGGCCCTGAGCCTTTGTCTCATGCATCGAACATGGAATGGTGTTCTGTTTCACATATGATAATATACATGTTTCAATGCTATTCTCCCAGAACGTCCCACCCTCACCTTCTCCCTCAGAGTCCATAAAATTGTTCTATGCATCTGTGTCTCTTATTCTGTCTCGCATATAGGGTTATCGTTACCATTTTTCAAATTCCATATATATGCATTAGAATACTGTATTGTTGTTTTTCTTTCTGGCTTACTTCACTCTGTATAATGGGCTCCAGTTTCATCCATCTCAGTAGAACCGATTCAAATGTATTTTTTTTAATGGCTGAGTAATATTCCATTGTGTATATGTACCACAGCTTCCTTATCCATTCGTCTGCTGATGGACATCTAGGTTGCTTCCATGTCCTGGCTATTGTAAACAGTGCTTCTTTTTAACTCTTTTATTATGGAAATGTTAAAACATACGTAAGAGTAGAGAAAACAGTATAATAAACTCCTAGGTACCCATCACCCATCATATCAACATTCTGCCATTTTTTTTAATCTCTTTTCAATTTTTACTTTATATTATAGTTGATTAACACTGTTACTAGTTTCAGGTGTGCAGCAAAAGTGATTCAGTCATACATATACATGTATCTGTGAATTACACATTTTCAATGGGTGATTGAATAGTATGTGGATTATGTCTCAGTAAAACTGTTTTCAAAAAGTAGAAAACACAAATGTATATATCTATCTGCTAATAAAAAAAAGAAAGGTATTTGAAAGTACCTAAGGTTTGCTATAATAAGGTATGGTAAGACATGCAAACATGGATATGACTGTCATGAGGGAAGAAATTTCTACTCACATTTCTCCAGAAACAGGATTCAGAGCATGCCATGCAGGGCCACTGAGGAAGCACTGAGGTCAGTCGGGGCAAATGAAGTAAGGGGAACACGTGGGCAAAAGCCTTTACTGTGGTTTCTGTGAGAAGGCATGGTGAGCAGGCTTAGGACTGGTTAGTTTGAATCACCTCAGTGGGCTCTAGGGTAAAGGCGTTGTCTCTGGTTGTTTGATACCTAGCCCTGAGATGATTAGGGAAGAGGATAGTGTCCCAGTGAAGAAGGCAGTTGAGGTATGGGCTCTGGATTGATGAGTATGCATATGTTATATGTGCTTGCAGGCCTCTAGGAATTAGCGAACCTGGGAGAGGCAGTCCCTCCAGTATCAGCAAGGCCTCGAATGTCAAAGCAGCAAATACAGAAAATGAAAAGATGTGATTAATACAATCGGTTACCTATAGGAAAAGGGAAAAAATAAGATGGAGAAGACAGGGACGTTTTTTGGACTTTGGAATTGTTTAAATATTTTGCATAATTGTAAAACAATTAAATTTCAAAAAAGAGATTCCTACAGAAGGAAAATAAATGCCCATTCAGTTGATGACACAACCATTCAGAGAGGAACATTTCCAAGTAATATCTTAATCAGTCGTCAATAATGACACAACCATTCAGAGAGGAACATTTCCAAGTAATATCTTAATCAGTCGTCAATAATGATATTGTTGGTGGAGATTGATATTGATAATGCTATTTTGATACTGCTGTTTTGAGATACTGCTATTTTGAGATTGTTGTGTATATAGTGTTCAGTTCAGTTCAGTCGCTCAGTAGTGTCCAACTCTTTGCAACCCCATGAATCGCAGCACGCCAGGCCTCCCTGTCCATTACCAACTCCTGGAGTTTACCCAAACTCATATCCATCGAGTCGGTGATGCCATCCAGCCATCTCATCCTCTGTCGTCCCCTTCTCCTGCCCCCAATCCTTCCCAGCATCAGGGTCTTTTCCAATGAGTCAACTCTTCATATCAGGTTGCCAAAGTATTGGAGTTTCAGCTTCAACATCAGTCCTTCCAATGAACACCCAGGACTGATTTCCTTTAGGATGGACTGGTTGGATCTCCTTGCAGTCCAAGGGACTCTCAAGAGCCTTCTCCAACACCACAGTTCAAAAACATCAACTCGGGGTTCTGGAAGGGGAAAACATGTACACCCATGGTGGATTCATGTCAATGTATGGCAAAACAAATACAATATTGTAAAGTTAAAAAATAGAAAATAAACTAATTAAAACTAAAAAAAAAAAAGCATCAATTCTTCGGCGCTCAGCTTTCTTCACAGTCCAACTCTCACATCCATACGTGACCACTGGAAAAACCATAGCCTTGACTAAATGGACCTTTGTTAGCAAAGTAATGTCTCTGCTTTTTAATATACTATCTAGGTTGGTCATAATTTTCCTTCCAAAGAGCAAGCGTGTTTTAGTTTCATGGCTGCAGTCACCAGTGCAATGATTTTGGAGCCCAAAAAAATAAAGTCTGACACTGTTTCCATTGTTTCCCTGTCTATTTGCCATGAAGTGATGGGGCCAGATACCATGATCTTAGTTTTCTGAATGTTGAGCTTTAAGCCAACTTTTTCACTCTCCACTTTTCACTTTCATCAAGAGGCTTTTTAGTTCCTCTTCACTTTCTGCCATAAGGGTAGTGTCATCTGCATATCAGAGGTTATTGATACTTCGCCCAGCAATCTTGATTCCAGCTTGTGCTTCCTCCAGCCCAGCGTTTCTCATGATGTACTCTGCATATAAGTTAAATAAGCAGGGTGACAATATACAGCCTTGACGTACTCCTTTTCCTATTTGGAACCAGTCTGTTGTTCCATGTCCAGTTCTAACTGTTGCTTCCTGACCTGCATACAGGTTTCTCAAGAGATAGGTCAGGTGGTCTGATATTCCCATCTCTTTCAGAATTTTCCACAGTTTATTGTGATCCACACAGTCAAAGGCTTTGGCATAGTCAATAAAAATAGATGTTTTTCTGGAACTCTCTTGCTTTCTCGATGATCCAGGGGATGTTGGTAATTTGATCTCTGGTTCCTCTGCCTTTTCTAAAACCAGCTTGAACATCTGGAATTTCACAGTTCACGTATTACTGAAGCCTGGCTTGGAGAATTTTGAGCATTACTTAACTGGCGTGTGAGATGAGTGCAATTATGCAGTAGTTTGAGTATTCTTTGGCATTGCCTTTCTATGGGATTGGAATGAAAACTGACCTTTTCCAGTCCTGTGGCCACTGCTGAGTTTTCCAAATTTCCTGGCATATTGAGGGCAGCACTTTCACAGCATCATCTTTTAGGATTTGAAATAGCTCAACTGGAATTCCATCACCTTCACTAGCTTTGTTCGTAGTGATGCTTTCTAAGGCCCACTTGACTTCACATTCCAGGATGTCTGGCTCTAGGTGAGTGATCACACCATCATGATTATCTGGGTCATGAAGATCTTTTTTGTACAGTTCTTCTGTGTATTCTTGCCACCTCTTCTTAATATCTTATCTTCTGCTTCTGTTAGGTCTGTACCATTTCTGTCCTTTATAGAGCCCATCTTTGCATGAAATGTTCCCTTGGTATCTCTAATTTTCTTGAAGAGATCTCTAGTCTGTCCCATTCTATTTCCTCTATTTCCTCTATTTCTTTGCATTGATCGCTGAGGAAGGCTTTCTTATCTCTCCTTTCTATTCTTTGGAACTCTGCATTCAAATGGGAATATCTTTCCTTTTCTCGTTTGCTTTTCACTTCTCTTCTTTTCACAGCTATTTGTAAAGCCTCCTCAAACAGCCATTTTGCTTTTTTGCATTTCTTTTCCATGGGGATGGTCTTGATCCCTGTCTCCTGTACAGTGTCACAAACCTCTGTCCATAGTTCATCAGGCACTCTGTCTATCAGATCTGGTCACTTAAATCTATTTGTCACTTCCACTGTATAATCATAAGGGATTTGATTTAGGTCATACCTGAATGGACTAGTGGTTTTCCCTACTTTCTTCAATTTAAGTCTGAATTTGGCAATTTAAGTCTGAATTTCATGATCTGATCCACAGTCAGCTCCTGGTCTTGTTTTTGCTGACTGTATAGAGCTTCTCCATCTTTGGCTGCAAAGAATATAATCAGTCTGATTTTGGTGTTGACCATCTGTAGATTTCGGTGATGTCCATGTGTAGAGTCTTCTCTTGTGTTGTTGGAAGAGGGTGTTTGCTATGACCAGTGTGTTCTCTTGGCAAAACTCTATTAGCCTTTGCCCTGCTTCATTCTGTGCTCCAAGGCCAAATTTGGCTGTTACTCCAGGTGTTTCTTGACTTCCTACTTTTGCATTCCAGTCCCCTATAATGAAAAGGACATCTTTTTTGGGTGTTAGTTCTAAAAGATCTTGTAGGTCTTCATAGAACCGTTCAACTTCAGCTTCTTCAGCATTACTGGTTGGGGTATAGGCTTGGATTACTGTGATATTGAATGGTTTGCCTTGGAAACGAACAGAGATCATTCTGTCATTTTTGAGATTGCATCCAAGTACTGCATTTCGGACTCGCTTGTTGACCATTATGGCTACTCCATTTCTTCTAAGGGATTCCTGCCCACAGTAGTAGATATAATGGTCTTCTGAGTTAAATTCACCCATTCCATCCATCTTAGTTTGCTGATTCCTAGAATGTTGATGTTCACTCTTGCCATCTCCTGTTTGACCATTTCAAATTTGCCTTGATTCATGGACGTAACATTCCAGGTTCCTGTGCAATATTTCTGTTTACAGCATCGGACCTTGCTTCTATCACCAGTCCCATCCACAGCTGGGTATTGTTTTTGCTTTGGCTCCATCCCTTCATTCTTTCTGGAGTTATTTCTCCACTGATCTCCAGTAGTAGCATATTGGGCACCTACCGACCTGGGGAGTTCCTCTTTCAGTATCCTATCATTTTGCATTTTCATACTGTTCATAGGGTTCTCAAGGCAGGAATACTGAAGTGGTTTGCCATTCCCTTCTCCAGTGGACCACATTCTGTCAGACCTCTCCACCATGACCCGTCCATCTTGAGTGGCCCCACACGGCATGGCTAGTTTCATTGAGTTAGACAAGGCTGTGGTCCGTGTGATCAGATTGGCTAGTTGTCTGTGATTGTGGTTTCAGTGTGTCTGTCCTCTGATACCCTCTCGCAACACCTACTGTCTTACTTGGGTTTCTCTTACCTTGGACGTGGAGTGTCTCTTCACAGCTGCTCCAGCAAAGCGCAGCCCCTGCTCCTTACCTTGGATGCGAGGTATCTCCTCATGGCCGCCCCTCCTGACCTTGAATGTGGAGTAGCTCCTCTCGGCCCTCCTGCGCCCTCACTGCCACCGCTCCTTGGACGTGGGGTTGCTCCTCTCTGCCACCTCCCCTGACCTCCGACGTGGGGTAGCTCCTCTCGGCTGCCGCCCCTGACCTCGGACGTGGGGTAGCTCCTCTCGGCTGCCGCCCCTGACCTCGGGCGTGGGGTAGCTCCTCTCGGCTGCGCTTCTGCGCGGTCCATCGCAGCATAGTGTAGGATAAAGCAAGTAGGTAGTTAGGGTGGTGATGTTGAGAACTAGGACTTTTGATACAAGAGAAAGGAGATGCAGATAGAAAATCTATGAAGTTAACCCAAAACTGTATGTTTTTAATTTTGAATTTAAAGTGTCAGTATGAACTCATGATGTAATTTGTCTTAAGGAAGCTGAAACAAAAGTAAAAACTCTGTTTCTAGCTCTGCCTGTTGAAGGCTTAGGAACAGTGTAGCAGTGAGCAGTCCTAGTGCCCAGATAGTGCTCTCTAAAAATCCATTTCTTAATAAAAAGTAACTGGGGCTCTTTGGAGAGTTGACTGATTCCAAGTCTGTGTAAGGTGAACTTACACCAGATGGCAAGGAAGCTGTGAAGGTCCGCTTGAGTCGCGTCAGAAGATCTCGGAAACCAACCTGAAAAGGCTTCTATTAGCCAAAGATGAGATGATTTTGAGCATGATAAAGATAGTAACTGCAGTGGAGTGAAACACATCAAATATGTTTAAATTCATGAGTTCATAATGATACTAAAGCAAGACTCATCAGTCACCTTTGGAGGATGCTAGAGAATCAACTCATTATTCAGAGTAACCACATAGTTGATGAAGAGCGTCTCTGAGGGGAAATATTCCAGCTAATAAAGATAGAATACCACCATTTTGCAACCTCTAAGGAATTAATGAATCTCAACAGTGATCATCAGCGTCTGGTAACATTCCAAAAAGAGGTAATCAGACGTTACATACCTCTTGATAAAAGTCTGAAGTAATCGGACCAAAAAAATAAAATAATGCCACATGAATCTGATCCGACTGTCAGCACTTACTTTCAATTTACAGGAAATTGGATAGGAGAGGCCAAAGGACCCTGCTAAATTACATCATGGGGATGCAGTCAGTAAAACCTGTTATGTGGGAAACTACATCCTTGCTACTTTGAGTGTGGTCCGTAGATCAACAGCATAAGCATCAGCTGTGAGCTTTTTAGAAATGAAAACGCCCATGCTCTATCCCAGACCTGCTGAGACAGAATCTGCATATTAACAAGTTTCCCAGGTTATTCACATGCATATTTGAAGTTTGAGGAGCATTAATCTACGGGACAAATGAACTCGAGTCTCCAACAAACAAATTGTAAGAAAAAAGAATGAAACAGAGGGGCAGCCTATATAGATGAAAAGACATTTGGAGGCATATCAGTTATTTGCAAGTAGAGAACTAATTTGTGTTTTATTCAAACAAACACAAATCTTAAAATTATTAAATAATTGGAGGAATGTCTTGGATTTCTTTTGAAATAATCTGGGTGGTAGCGAGAGGAGAGTGGGTAAGGATGTAGATGAAATAAACTTTGCTATGACATGCTAACTTTTGAAGCTGGGTAATAGGTACCAGTATTTTGGTCACCTGATACAAAGAGCCGACTCATTCGAAAAGTCCCTGATGCTGGAAAAGATTGAGGGCAGAAGGAGAAGAGGGTGTCAAAGGATGAGATGGCTGGGTGGCACCACCGATGCAACAGACATGAACTTGGGCAAACTCTGGGAAATGGTGAGGGACAGGGAGGTCTGGCATGTTACAGTCCATGGGGTGGCAAAAAGTTGAATATGGCTTGGAGACTGAACAACAACAATATGTACAAGGTTTATTATTTTATAATAAAATATTAAGATTTTTCCTATAATAGTTTAAAAGGGGGAGTTCCCTAAAATGGCTGCAATCAAAAAGGTAATAACAGATATTGGCAAAGATATGGAAAAAGTTGGAACCCTCGTACATTGCTCATAGGAATACAAAATAGTGTAGCTGCTTTGGAAAATAGTCTGACAGTTCTTCAGTAGGTTAAACAAGTAGTTAATATATAATCCAAAAGTTCCACTCCTAGGTATATACTCACGAGAAATGAAAACACGTATTCATGTAAAAACCTGTACAAGGATTTCCGTGATGGTCCAGGGACTAAGACTCTGTGCTCCCAGTGCAGGGAGCCTGGATTCAATCCCTGGTCAGGGAACTAGATCCCACATGCTGCAACTAAGATAACCAAGACCCAGTCCAGCCAAATAAATAAATATTAAAACAAAAAAAAACTTGTACATGAATGTTCATGGCAGCATTTTTATAATAGCCAAAAAGTAGAAACAACCCAGCTGTCCTTCAACTGATGAATGCATATGTTCATAAATATAAGATACAGCATATTCATATAATGAGGTACTGTACAATAATAAAAGAAGATAAAGTACTGATACATGCTACAACAGGGATGAACCTTGAAAACATGCTAAGTGAAAGAAGCCAGTCACAAACAACTACATATTTTATAATTCCATTTATAGAAAATGTCCAGAATAGGAAAATTTAGAGAGATGGAAAATAAATTAGTGGTTGCCAGAGGTTGGGAAAAGATTTGTGGAGACATGAGCATCTTACATTCCCATTACTGCTGATGGGTTGTCGGAAAATTGGTAGGGGGGAGGGTGATGAAAATGTTCTAAAATAGATTGTGGTGATGGTTGTACAACCCTGTGAATACACTGAAACCCATGAAATTCTACACTTTAAGTAGGTGAATTGTGTGATCCAGTAAAGCTGTTACTAAAAAAGGAAGGAGAGCATTATATTGATACCCAGTCTCCAAGCTTCACCCAGCATTATCAGAATCATTGGGAGGGAAGTTGTCTAGGTGATTCTAATGTGCAACCAAGACTGGGAACCACTGTATTAGGAAGTTAGCTGTCAGGGATTGTTAGAAGAGGGAGGCAAGATTATCTGAAATGATAGCCTGGAGGGGAGGCCAGGGATGGCATCATAGCTGACCAGTCTGATGGAAGAGACAAAAATCTACAGTGGGGAGTCCTCTGGGTGCACATCATCTATTAGTAGCACTTAGTACCATTAGTCGGAGAAGGCAGTGGCACCCCACTCCAGTACTCTTGCCTGGAAAATCCCATGGACGGAGGAGCCTGGTAGGCTACAGTCCATGGGGTTGCGAAGAGGCGAACACGACTGAGCAACTTCACTTTCACTTTTCACTTCCATACATTGGAGAAGGAAATGGCAACCCACTCCAGTGTTCTTGCCTGGAGAATCCCAGGGACGGGGGAGCCTGGTGGGCTGCCATTTATGGGGTCGCACAGAGTCAGACATGACTGAAGCGACTTAGCAGCAGCAGCAGTACCATTAGTGGTACTTAGTACAATGGAAATAAGCATGAGAAGTCCTTTCATTTCTCCAATAAGTGTGTTCAGAATTGGTCGTCTTCAGTGTAACACCCATAGGTGTTAGGGTTACTTGTGCTGCCAGGTGATCTCACTTCTTCTGAGTTACTCAGAATGAGCAGAGTTTGTCACTGGGATTTTGAGGTATTAAAACGTAATCCAAAAGCAACAGTCTAAACAACTTAATCTTCCTAGGTTTCTTTCTTCCAGAAAGTGTTCTAGATATTAGTGAGACTCTATAATTATTTTTTGGTCTCCATTGTCACGTTACTCAAGATGAGTAGACATAAAGCCAGCTGCATTATTCTCATTTCTCTTCAAAAGCATTTATTAGTCACATGTTAGACTGGGCAGCAGAGAGGGAATTTGAAGATGCACTTTACATGATGTCTGGCTTTTGAAGAGAATCTTTGGAGAACTGGCCTTGAATTCTGGTTTTACTGCCCTTCGCAGGTTATTGATTGCCCTGGACTTTTAGTTTCCTTCATTAATGAATGAAGTTTGAACTAGGTTACTCCTGAAGCTTCTAAAATTTTGTGGTTCACTACATCTGTTTGTACAGAGGCTGTAAATATAGTGGTTAAGAGTTTGTGCTCTGGAGCTTAGTGCTCTGCTGTTTCCTGGCTTTGTGATTTTGAGTAAGTTGGTTAACCTCGTTGCACTTTGGTTCCCCCATCTGGAAAACGGCGGTTAAGAATAATACCCACCTCACAGTTTTCTTTACTGTAAAATATTTGGAGCAGTCTAGCCTATGATTTCGGAGAAGGCAATGGCACCCCACTCCAGTACTCTTGCCTGCAAAATCCCATGGACGGAGGAGCCTGGTAGGCTACAGTCCATGGGGTCGCTAAGGGTCGGACGCGACTGAAGCGACTTAGCAGCAGCAGCAGCCTATGATTTTATTGATATGCCATCAGCTTATCCTATATAGGTCCCTCACTCTAATTTAGGCATGATCAGAACTCTTACTAAAAAATGCAATGTTGTGTCTGTTATACCAGGTGGTAGATGTTTTTGGAAAGGTATAAAGCAACCATACAAATGTATTTGGGCAGCGTATAAGATGTTTTATACTAAAAAATACTCTTTAATATTTTAGGAAGTACATTAGATGTCCTAATTCTTTTTTTCTTCCTGCCCTGTATCCTCATATAGGTCAGTTCTCCTTGGGTCTCGGGGGCTTGATATATCCCACATCTCGCAGCGATTGGAGAGTCTGAGTGCAGCCACCACTTTCGAGCCTCTTGAGCCCGTGAAGGATACAGACATTCAGGTAAGGGATGCCAGGCACCAGGACTGGTGCAGTGAAACCCTGAGCGTGCAACCCAGGCTGAAGGCCCTGACCCTTTGTTCATCAGCTGGTTTAATAATTCCATATTTCTTTGTTAATTTTCTTTTTCTTCAAATATTAAGAGAATGAGAGGCTCAGCTTTGGAGGAACATTGGATTATTTTCAGAGTGCTCTGCAAGACTGAATTTAGGGAAGCAGTTCCGAACTGCACTTTTTAAATTATTGTAATTACGAGCACAGATTTGTCTTCCTTCTTTGGGCTTAATCCAAGGCACAGAGACATTAGTTGTAAGTTTCCTCTTGCTTTCTTTGCTAGATCTCAAATAATTTTACTATTCATCTTCCACATTTCTTTTCTGCATCTTGCTTGTATGCATTGGCAAAGAGCTGGGAAAAACTCAAGTACTATTTACTGAAACCCACTTATCGATTTCGAGGAAGTATTTGGCTCCATTAGTGGCACCAGGAAATGGCCTAATAGACCACTCTAGTCTCATTTAACCTAGCATGCCACTGGCACAATTGATTGCTATTTTAATCTAATCAGAAACTAGTGGCTGTATGAGTGTGTGTCCAAAATTGTTGAGGAAAAATCTTGTGATCCGTTTAGTTTTGAGGAATTGGAGCACTGATTTGTGTTAGAGTGAAGGGGTGGGGGGGTACCATTTTTGTCATTGATTTACCTTTGAGATAAAAGGATGCAGGTCCTACGGAGGCAAATCCTAGTACAAATGGATCTGTTATTATTTGGGCTCAATTTGAAACACTTCACCCCACCATCCTTCTCAAGAACTGTTTTAATCCATCTAATGGCCACAATGTGACTGCATTTATTCCACTTCAGAAACCTAAAACCCTAGTCTTTGAGTTCAGAGTTAAATAACTACAGATATTCATTCTTTTCTGTGTAATTGATATGTTCCCAGACCATGAAAATTCAGTTTTTCCCAGTTTTATATGCTAAATTATATTTACCTCTCACCTTGCAGATGCTTTCCATGTAGTCTTAAAATGGCACGTATAATTGCCTTTTTTTTTTTTTTTAAAGTTTTAACTGTTCCTCTCTCCACCGTCTATTTTGCTTGATGCCCTGTAAACAAGTATTGGGTTGGCCAAAAAGATCATTCCGGTTTTCCCATAACGTCTTATGGAAATGCCCAAATGAGCTTTTTGGCCAACCCAATACTTACAACAGGATCAAGGTGGGTGAATGGGATAGAGTTCAAATAATTTGAATAATCACCATGTATTTAGGGGAGTATCCCTAATAGTGTGAAAAGAGATGGCACTTACTGAAAGGTTGTTATTTGAGTTGTTTTTAATGTTTAAGAAGCCAAATAAGTTATTTTAAAAACTGCTTTTTTGATTTTCTTTGGCATATTTGTAATACATATTTGGAATACCCAGCAACGTTTAGTGAGGCACTTCATGAATTCCCTTTGATGTGTTACATTTTTTGCTTTGAGGGATTAATGACAGAATTACAAATGTATTAGGTCATAATGATTTATTCTAACCTTCTACTTTATGTATGAACACTGTCTTTCAACAGCCCCATTAGGTGGCTTCCTAGCAGTGCATGCTTGGTCACAACAAAGAAAGTTTCTTAATTTGGAATGAGCATGGCTAAGAGTTTTGGTCCTGCCCCTGCTGTGAAACCTTTGAACTTTGAGAGGAAGGATGCTTCCATTTCAGAATTTAACCTCTCAGTTGAGCTGTTCTGGAATATTTTAAAAAACTTGAGTTGGCTACTCCAAGATAAGTTTTGATTATTTGGGAATTGATCATCTAGAACTGCAGTAAAGATTTAAGACTAATTAGTTTCAAAATAAAATCCTCTGTTGACTTCATCTTTTTGCCAGCAAAGCCTTAAAGGAGAAAATTTAACTTTCAAAAGACTGAGTCTTTGGTCTAATTTGAGATAGCTCTAGTGGTTGATAGAGATTTGAAGTCTTAAGTTGTGTTGTGTGGCTCAGTTGACCTATGCCTTAACTTCCTGTACACAATGTAGTATCATGTCCTTGCCTGACTTCCTGTATAGTGATCAGATATAGGAGCCAAGCCAGCTTTCCCCCTTCACAGGAGTGATCCTCCTTTTAATTCTTCTCTTCATGTATTGATTATCCAGGAAGAGTTAATTTGGACATTTTCAGTTTGAAAAACCAGGTATACTTTTTGATGGACACTTTCTTCTCATTTTTCTTACCAGCTTTATTGAAATAATGTTTCACATAGTATAAATCTGATCAGTTTTTGTATATGAATGTCATGTTTTCCAACTATGCAGTTCTGAGATAAGAACACACCCTAATCTCGCATACTGAGTATCAGTCAGAGTGAATTTATTATGTCAGTTTATAAATTCATAAAAGGAAATGCTGAAGGAGCCTTTGGTAGATTCTGCCCAAGACTTTGTATTGTCCATTGTTTGCGTTACTTATAAGCTTGAAAAGGCATTTTCCCATAAATAGATTGTCCTTTTCTGTTTGGTAAACATTGATTGTATTTCCTTCTCTTTCTAATGGAGCTTAAAATTAATACAAGTTTTTTGTTGTTTATCATAATCAGTGATCTTGGCATGCATTGAGAATGCATTTTTAAATTGCTGTGGCCAGCAAAGGTAACATATTTAAATAAACCCACTTAAATATATGTTTGAATGATACTAGTAGAATTTTTAAAAAATGTTTATTGATTTAATTTTTGGAAATGTTCATAAAGAAGGCCTACACATTTGCTGTAATAGAGATGAAGAGCAATAGTTGTTAACGGGACGTTGTACTAAAGCAACTACTGCTCTATTCTGAGTGACTTTGTGGTGTTTGCAAGTACTGTTCCTCTTGCAGAGATCCTCTTGCTCACTTCTGTCTTTGGGAAAAAAAATATTGAGGGTAGACTGCACATTTTTACTGTGGTCTGAACAGACCTAATGTACCATGGATGATATGTATTATATAGTAGTAAAGCGCACAGTTACACAGTTCAGTTGTATTCTGGGCTTTTTCACTAGATTACATGTATTTTTCAAGAAAGCTGTGCAGAAATAACCTGGGCCAGCCATAAAAATGGGAGCTGCAGTTTCTTGGCATTAGGTTGTAATATTTCCAAATGGCATTAGACCAAAATATAATAATATTATTGCTAAACTTACTTAGATTCCTACAGCTGCCATAACAAATTACCACAAACTTAATGGCCTGTAGAAATTCATTCTCTCGCCATTGTGTAGCTTAGTTCAGTTCAGTTCAATCTCTCAGTCATGTCCGACTCTTTGCGACCCCTTGAACCTCAGCACGCCAGGCCTCCCTGTCCATCACTAACTCCCTAAGTCCACCCAAACCCATGTCGATCGAGTCGGTGATGCCATCCACCATCTCATCCTCTGTCGGCCCCTTCTCCTCCTGCCCTCAATCTTTCCCAGCATCAGGGTCTTTTCCAATGAGTCAACTCTTCCATGAGGTGGCCAAAGTATTGGAGTTTCAGCTTCAACATCAGTCCTTCCAATGAATATTCAGGACTGATTTCCTTTAAAATGAACTGGTTGGATCTCCTTGCAGTCCAAGGGACTCTCAAGAGTTCTCCAACACCACAGTTCAAAAGCATCAATTCTTCGGCCCTCAGCTTTCTTTATAGTCCAACTCTCACATCCATACATGACCACTGGAAAAACCATAGCCTTGACTAGACGGACCTTTGTTGGACAAGTAATATCTCTGCTTTTTAATATGCTATCTAGGTTGGTCATAACTTTCCTTCCAAGGAGTCAGCATCTTTTAATTTCGTGGCTGCAGTCACCATCTGCAGTGGTTTTGGAGCCCAGAAAAATAAAGTCAGCCACTGTTTGCTCTGTTTCCCCATCTATCTGCCATGAAGTGATGGGACTGGATGCCATGATCTTAGTTTTCTGAATGTTGAGCTTTAAGCCAACTTTTTCACTCTCCTCTTTCACTTTCATCAAGAGGCTCTTTAGTTCTTCTTCACTTTCTACCATAAGGGTGGTGTCATCTGCACATCTGAGGTTATTGATATTTCTCCCGGCAATCTTGATTCCAGCTTGTGCTTCCTCCAGCCCAGTATTTCTCATCATGTACTCTGCATATAAGTTAAATAAGCAGGGTGACAATATACAGCCTTGACGTACTCCTTTTCCTATTTGGAACCAGTCTGTTGTTCCATGTCCAGTTCTAACTGTTGCTTCCTGATCTGCATACAGGTTTCTCAAGAGGCAGGTCAGGTGGTCTGGTATTTCCATCTCTTTCAGAATTTTCCACAGTTTATGGTGATCCACACAGTCAAAGGCTTTGGCATAGTCAATGAAGCAGAAATAGATGTTTTTCTGGTACTCTCTTGCTTTTTCGATGATCCATCAGATGTTGGCAATTTGATCTCTGGTTCCTCTGACTTTTCTAAAACCAGCTTGAACATCTGGAATTTCACAGTTCACGTATTACTGAAGCCTGGCTTGGAGAATTTTCAGCATTACTTTACTAGCGTGTGAGATGAGTGCAATTGTGCGGTAGTTTGAGCATTCTTTGGCATTGCCTTTCTTTGGGATTGGAATGAAAACTGACCTTTTCCAGTCCTGTGGCCACTGCTGAGTTTTCCAGATTTGCTGGTGTATTGAGTGCAGCACTTTCACAGCGTCATCTTTGAGGATTTGAAATAGCTCAACTGGAATTCCATCACCTCCACTAGCTTTGTTTGTAGTGATGCTTCCTAAGGCCCACTTGACTTCACATTCCAGGATGTCTGGCTCTAGGTGAGTGATCACACCATCTTGATTGTCTGGGTCATGAAGAACTTTTTTGTATAATTCTTCTGTGTATTCTTGCCACCTCTTCTTAATATCTTCTGCTTCTGTTAGGTCCCTACCATTTCTGCCCTTTATTGAGCCCATCTTTGCATGAAATGTTCCCTTGGTATCTCTGATTTTCTTGAAAAGATCTCTAGTCTTTCCCATTCTGTTGTTTTCCTCTATTTCTTTGCATTGATTGCTGGGGAAGGCGTTCTTATCTCTCCTTTCTATTCTTTGGAACTCTGCATTCAAATGGGTATATCTTTCCTTTTCTCACTTCTACTGTATAGTAATAAGGGATTTGATCTAGGTCATACCTGAATGGACTAGTGGTTTTCCCTAGTCTCTTCAATTTAAGTCTGAATTTGGCAATAAGGAGTTCATGGTCCGATCCACAGTCAGCTCCCAGTCTTGGTTTTGCTGACTGTATAGAGCTTCTCCATCTTTGGCTGCAAAGAATATAATCAATCTGATTTCAATGTTGACCATCTGGTGATGTCCACGTGTAGAGTCTTCTCTTGTGTTGTTGGAAGAGGGTATTTGCTATGACCAGTGCGTTCTCTTGGCAAAACTGTATTAGCCTTTGCCCTGCTTCATTGTGTACTCCAAGGCCAAATTTGGCTGTTACTCCAGGTGTTTCGTGACTTCCTACTTTTGCGTTCCAGTCCCCTATAATGAAAAGGACATCTTTTTTGGATGCATTCTGGAGCTCAGAACTTTGAAATCAGGTTGTTGGCAGAGCCCTCAGAAGGCACTAAGGGAGACTCCTTCCTCTTCTAGCTTCTGGTGGCTCCTGGTGTTCCTTGATCTGTGGCAGCATAGGTGCAGTCTGCCTCCATCCTCATAGGTTTTCTTTTTCTTTTTTTCCTCATGTGTGTCAAGTCCACTTCTCCCTTCTAAGAACACCAGCCATTGGATTTAGGGTCCACCCTAAATCCAAGATGATCTTAGCTAGAGATCCTTAACGTAATTACATTTGCAGAGACCCCATTTCCAAATAGGATCACATTCACTGGTACCAGGAGTTAAGACTTAGAAATAGCTGCTTCAACCCACTGTACTAACAGTGCCAGAAAATGTAAACTGTTAATCAACTGAAATGAAACATTCTGTGTTTCACAACTGGGTGGAGTGTCAGGATAAGGCATTTATTGCTAGTTTTTCCAGGGACTGCAAACCTCAATCAAGTATCTGATCTCATCTTCAGCTCTCTTTCAGGCCTTTGAAAGGTGAGGCTGACTGCTAGAAACAGCCTGATTTTTTAACATAGTTTTAAGTACTTTAGCTTTCAGGGTAAGGACAGGTGGCATTAAATTTAGGAGAGGAGGAGGTATTGAGGATGAGAAAGAGGTTTCACTTCAGCTAACCAGGTTACCAAACCATTTTGTTTTCCTTTTATGCTTTAGGCCTTTGCTCACCACCGTGCTTTAGCATGGAGTAGCACCTCTGAAAATGTCTGAGCCCTCTTTCAGTCTGACACTCTTAAGGCCTTCCTTAGATGCCACCTCTTTCGTAGTCTCAGATCTCTCTTCCCATAGCCTCCAAATATAGCATGTTAGCATTACTGCTTAGGAAAAAACAAAACTTTCTGAATGGTCCCCCACAAAGTAAACAGCAACCTAGATTATGTTATTGGAATTGACTTAGCAGGCAGTTTAAATCTTGATAAATGAAAATACAGCCCCTTCTATACACAAAAAACCCTACACAGAACTAAAGATCTTCATAATCTGCTAAATTTCCAGATGGAAGTCTGTCCTGTGTAAGTAAAGGAAAAAAAAGTCTTAAAAAGAGAGTAAAATAGCTGTAAGAAAATGAGTCAGGGAACTGATGTATCACATATAAAACTAATGGTGCAATAATAATTGATTTGTTAAAAACTTGTTCTGCTTACCACACTGTATCTATAGTAAAATATTCATTATGTCCTTCCTTTTTCTGTCCTTGGAAATGTAGAGTTATGCTCAAACCACTGTTAGCTTATCTTGTAAATAACCAGAAGAAACTAAATGGCTTTGGTTAAGTATAAAACAAATCACTGGTGGTATAATCCCATATCACCTAAATTGTTATTTTCGAGGTTTATCTTTTAATTTTATACCTTCAGAATTAAGGTACTGCTGATTAAATGCAGCTATATATAACAGCTAAGAGGAAAAGTGGTTGAGTGCTATTAATAATTGTGTGTTTGTAGTACTGGCAAGTTGTTGATAGGGAATTGGTTCCAGAAATCCTATGGCAGTTTGTTGAAAAGAGGGTCAGACTTGCCTAGAATGATTAGTATGCTAATAGCTGCTCTTCAGGATTAGTACTGGCAAAATATTAATACTGAGGGGAGAATGCAGTAAGCTTTCCCTAGTTTGAATTAGTTGAGGGAAGGTGCATTCTGAATGGGTGAACAGTATCTTCAGTCAGTCAGTTCAGTAGCTCAGCCGTGTCCGACTCTTTGCGATCTCATGGACTGCAGCGCACCAGGCTTCCCTGTCCATCACCAGCTCCCAAAGCCTGCTCAAACTCATGCCCATCGAGTCGGTGATGCCATCTAACCATCGCATCCTCTGTTGTCCCCTTCTCCTCCCACCTTCAATCTTTCCCATCATCAGGGTCTTTTCCAATGAGTCACTTCTTCACATCAGGTGGCCAGAGTATTGGAGTTTCAGCTTCAGCATCAGTCCTTCCAGTGAATATTCAGGACTGATTTCCTTTAGGATTGACTGGTTTGATCTCCTTGCAGTCCAAGGGACTCTCAAGAGTCTTCCCCAACTCCGCAGTTCAAAAGTATCAATTCTTCAGCACTCAGATTTCTTTATAGTCCAACTCTCTCATCCATTCTTGACTACTGGAAAAACCATAGCTTTGACTAGACGGACCTTTGTCGGCAAAGTAATGTCTCTGCTTTTTAATATGCTATCTTGGTTGGTCGTAGCTTTTCTTCCAAGGAGCAAGCATCTTTTAATTTCATGGCCGTAGTCACCAGTGCAATGATTTTGGAGCCCCCCAAAATGAAGTCTCTAACTATTTCCATTGTTTCTCCATCTGTTTGCCATGAAGTGATGGGGCTGGATGCCATGATCTTAGTTTTCTGAATATTGAGTTTTAAGCCAACTTTTTCACTCGCCTCTTTCACTTTTATCAAGAGGCTCTTTAGTTCTTATTCACTTTCTGCCATAAGGGTGGTGTCATCTGCATATCTGAGGTTATTGATATTTCTCCCGGCATCTTGATTCCAGCTTGTGCTTCATCCAGCCCAGCATTTCACATGATGTACTCTGCATATAAGCTGAATAAGCAGGGTGACAATATACAACCTTGATGTGCTCCTTTCCCAATATGGAACCAGTCTGTTGTTCCATGTTTGGTTCTAACTGTTGCTTCTTGACCTGCATACAGATTTCTCAAGAGACAGGTTAGGTGGCCTGGTATTCCCATCTCTTTCAGAATTTTCCATAGTTTGTTGTGATCCACACAACCAAAGGCTTTGGCATAGTCAATAAAGCAGAAATAGATGTTTTTCTGGAACTCGCTTGCTTTTTCAATGATCCAGCAGATGTTGGCAATTTGATCTCTGGTTCCTCTGACTTTTCTGAATCCACCTTGAACATCTGGAATTTCATGGTTCATGTACTGTTGAAGCCTGGCTTGGAGAATTTTGAGCATTATTTTGCTAGCATGTAAGATGAGTGCAGTTTGTACGGTAGTTTGAGCATTGTGTGGCATTGCTTTTCTTAGGGATTGGAATGAAAACTGAGCTTTTCCAGTACTGGGGCCACTGCTGAGTTTTCCAGATTTGCTGGCATATTGAGTGCAGCACTTTCACAGCTTCATCTTTCAGGATTTGAAATAGCTCAACTGGAATTTCATCACCTCCAGTAGCTTTGTTCGTAGAAAGTGGGCTTTCTAAGGCCCACTTGACTTCACATTCCACAATGTCTGGCTCTAGGTGAGTGATCACACCATCGTGGTTATCTGGGTCATGAGGATCTTTTTTGTACAGTTCTTCAGTGTATTCTTGCCACCTCTTCTTAATATCTTCTGCTTCTGTTAGGTCCATACCGTTTCTGTCCTTTATTGAGCCCATCTTTGCATGTTCCCTTGGTATCTCTAATTTTCTTGAAGAGATCTCTGCTGCTAAGTCGCTTCAGTCATGTCCGCCTCTGTGCCACCCCATAGACGTCAGCCCAGCAGGCTCCGCCGTTCCTGGGATTCTCCAGGCAAGAATACTGGAGTGGGTTGCCATTTCCTTCTCCAGTGCATGAAAGGGAAAAGTGAAAGTGAAGTCGCTCAGTCGTGTCCGACTCTTAGCGACCCCATGGGATTTTCCAGGCAAGAGTACTGGAGTGGGGTGCCCTTGCCTTCTCCAGAAGAGATCTCTAGTCTTTCCCATTCTGTTGTTTTCCGCTATTTCTTTGCATTGATCACTGAGAAAGGCTTTCTTATTGCCTTTCTATTCTTTGGAACTCTGCATTCAAATGGGTATACCTTTCCTTTTCTCCTTTGCCCTTTGTTTCTCTTCTTTCCTCAGCTTTATTTAAGGCCTCCTCAGACAACCATTTTGCCTTTTTGCATTTCTTTTTCTTGGGGATGGTCTTGATCACTGCCTCCTGTACAGTGTCATGAACCTCTGTCCATAGTTCCTCAGGCACTCTTACCAGATCTAATCTCTTGAATCTATTTGTCACTTCCACTGTATAATCGTAAGGGGTTTGATTTAGGTCATACCTGAATGGTCTAGTGGTTTTCCCTACTTTCTTCAATTTAAGTTTGAATTTGGCAATAAGGAGTTCATGATCTGAGCCACAGTCAGCTCCCAGTCTTGTTTTTGCTGACTGTATAGAGCTTCTCCATCTTTGGCTGCAAAGAATATAATCAGTCTAATTTCGGTATTGACCATTGGTGATGTCCATGTGTAGAGTCGTCTCTTGTGTTGTTGGAAGAGGGTGTTTGCCATGACCAGTGCTTTCTCTTGGCAAAACTCTGTTAGCCTTTGCCCTGCTTCACTGGGTACTCCAAGGCCAGATTTGCCTGTTACTCCAGGTATCTCTTGACGTCCTTTAAGTCTGGAATTATTTTTAAAGAAATGTAAATCATTGTCATTTGCATCGTTTCTAGAAATTGAAACTGCTAAGTGTGTTTACCAAGGAGCTGCTGCTGCTCCTGCTGCTGCTGCTGCAGTTGCTTCAGGGAGAGTTCTTACCAGAACTGCTTTAGTAAATTAAGGAAGAGATGAGGTTCATTCATAAGAGTTGCATCTGTTTGCATACTGAAATTTATGTAACAATTCTGAGAAATGGTTTAAAGTAGGCAAAACATACCTACCTGCCTTATTGTTTCTGCTCTTAAGTATACTTGAGCAGTCTTTTCTGCACATAATGGTGATCTTACCCAAATTGGATGATTCGGAATTTTGAATTGTTGGACTCTGAGGGAATAAGACTTTGCTCTTTAATGTTTTCACATAATATTAATGTAAAAATGTAATTGAGCATTGCATGGAATCTGGCAGTGTGAAGATATTTATTTAGTTAAGGATTTGTGTTTATTAACCTCCTTTGTTATATTCCTCTTGCTCCTAAGAGAGTCAGTGAGAAGTTCAAGCTAACCTTTCTTTTGAATTTTTGGAGGACTTTAATGGATATTTGAATCTTGCCCTTTCCACCTTATAACAACTCTCTGTCCTGGACTTGAAACAACCTATAGCTAATACTCTTGGCTTCACTAGCAAATGAATCCAATTCCCACTGTATCCAAAGCTTGTTAGTAGAGAGAGAAGCTCTTTCCTAGAACAAATACCAGGTATATTTTAGGCTAAACTTCAGTTATAGGGGCTGAGGTGCATGTGGGTGAGGTGCGTCTCTCCCTGTGCTCTTGTTCAAGGCAGGAGCCCTACTAGGCTTCGTCTCTCATGTAAACACTGCGGCGCCCACTTCACCCCCACTTAATGAGCATATTTGGTGTTCCTTGTCATTAAGCCCTGACCCGGAATAAATCTCAGAGCTGGTAAAAGCCAGTAAACATGTAAAAAGGAAAAAATAGTGTCTTTGCAGAGGCAGGTTAATGTGCCATCCTCTTTTGTGTTTATAATTAGGTGGGCTAATGCAGATTGCTGTGGTAAGTACTTAAATGACTTAATTTTCCTGCCTGTTTGTGATAAGGGGAAAGGTAGACATTGTGGTCTGGTGGCAAAGTATGCAATTATATTAAAATGTCCTGTAAATGGAATTAAAAATGGTAATAAAAATGGGTGTTAGAGGTATCCATCTGTGGAAAATGTGAAAAACTGCTTTTATGTTAGCTGAGGATATAAGATTTCAGCCTTTTTTACTTATCCATTCACACTTACTCCTGAATGCAGGGCTTTCAGAACAAACAAGTAAATGGATGCTGAATGCATTCTGAGCAGGCAGGAAATGACAGGCTTTTTTGTCTTCTCAGAGGTTTCTTATATCCTGTAGTGAGCAGAGGAATATCAATTACCAACTTAAAGAAGAAAGAAGTTGGAATAGTTCTGTAAAAGTATTTTGGAAGAAGCCCATGGCTAAAATATTTATCTAACAATTTAATAGAGCACTTCAAGTGTTGGCCAGGCACTGGTGCCTTTAAACTGGAATTGAGTCATCTCCTCCCTCTTTACCAGCTTCTCTTAACCTGCCGATACCTATTGATGCCAGAACTCTGGAGATAGGAAACATATATTGTCATCTTTAAATTGCTTGGTTTCAGGAACTAGAAATGGGCTGAACTGTTTGATTTAAATGGGGGCTATAACCTAGTCAGATATTGAACACACTTACTGTAGACCAGTCTGTCATTCTCGTTCTTGACCCTGGGCACCACTCGGATCTGCTTGCCACAGCGCCCTGTGATCTCTTATTTCCGTTTCGGAATGTTCAATCCGAGGCTTTCCAGGCCAGCAGTGTGATCTGGCTCCTTCCGTTGGTGGTGGTTGCAAAATGTGGCTCCCTGGTCATCAAACTTCTGGGCCCAGGTTCTCCCTGTCTCCACTAAAATTCCACATCCTGTGAAGGAACTGAGAGAGGGGTTCAGACGGGAGAGTCCCGTGGTTTTGCTTCTGTCTGTTTTTTGGCAGGGACCAGGAAAAGAAGCAGGGAGGTAGGATGGGCATCATCCTCTGCTGAGGAGACCTGTACTTAGAATTTCTTTTGCGGCAGAGCTCTCAGAACCAGTGTGTATTGCTTTTTTTTTTTTTTTTGAGCATTTTCTGGTCTCCCAAATGGTTGGCTTCCATCTTGCACTTCAGATGTGGAGAGGTTGGGTGAGTCCCCCACTCTCCTGGTCTGTGACACTAACGATCGGCAGCAATGTATGTGCTGCTTTAATTATCTTGGAGGACAGAAAGGCGAGTCCCTGCTTCTCACCATGGAGTGGCTGTGAGGCTGAGATGCCATCAGCAGAATCCTGCCTGTGCTTTTCAGAAAGCCGCAGCACTTGAAGCACTGCGGCAGAATCGGCTGAGCAGGGCTGGGCGTGACACAGCTTCCAAGAAGCTGTACAAAAAAACCTCTTGTCTTATAAAACACATTTACAACTAGCCCCAACCATTCATTTAGTTTATAACACAAAAGGGAGGATTAGGTCAGCAGAATGTTAGTGGAAGTATGGATCCACTGGCTGATTTTTATTATTGCTACCTGATTTGATTTATTTCTTTGAATGGCACAAGTGCAAGGATATGGGACATAGTTTTCTCCATTCCTCCTTTTTCTAATGAAAAAAAAATTGTCTATTTAAAAAAGCTGTTGCTCTCTTAGGGACAGGTGGAAACAACCGTGGAAGGTTATAATATGCATGATTTGCTCAAGGTACTGAAATATACTTGTATGATATTATCTGGGAGTGCTTTCTCATTTCTTATTAGATTCTCTGTTATCCACAGTACATATCAGTCTTTCTCAGCAGAACTAGTCTCTAAATGAGCAGGGCTGGGTGGGTCCATAAAGGTTTAAGGCCTTCACAGTAGCACTTGGTTCTGTGATGAGGTCCCATATGTGTTTGTTTTGAAAGCATAGAGTGATGGGTGTTGTACTCAAAAGGTGCTAATAGAATCCATGCTTCTCAACTTTCTTTTTTCTTTTTTCCCAATTTATCCCAGACTGAGATAAAATAAGTTAAATGAATTACTAGAAAAAGTGAAGTGAAAGACATGCAGAATATGAGCCTTAGGTTTTGGTTTTATGTTTGTTTTGTGTTTTTGACCGCTCCATGCAGCTTCTGGGATCTTAGTTCCCCGACCGAGGATTGAACCCAGGCCCTTAGCAGTGAAAGCACAGAGTCCTAACCACTGGACTGCTAAACCAGGGAATTCCTGGAAGCCTTAGTTTTTTGTTTTAATTAAAGTCAGTAGACAAAACTACTCTTGTCAGGTTGCTAATAAAAATTTCTAAATGCTAATTCTCAGTTTTTGTAGTTATCTGCTGCAGACTGGCCACTGTGGACGAGTGCTCCTTCAGCTGTGCTTGGGTAGTTCTGGTTTCAGTAGCTGTGTTTTCTTCCTTTCTCCTTTCCCACCTCCCTTCCTTTCTTCTGTTGAAGCCTTCCTTGCTGTACGGTGAAACATGGCACCAAAGACAAGTTTGAACATCTGTCTTATTTTATCCCAGCTAAAATCAAGGAGGCAGAGCTGCAGATTAACTGAACATGTATTGTGTCCAGATACTGTACTAAGCAGTTTCTGGGTTTCCTCATTCAGTCCTTCCAGTAACCCTCTGAGGCAGTTACGTTAACCCCATTTCACCAAGTAGGAGCCTGAGGCCTAAGAGGCTGTGTGTGCCAGACTTGAACTCCCTTCTGTCAGTTTGATTTCAGTCCTTGCCCTTATTCCATGAGGTTTTAAATTTCAGTTGTAGACTAAGGCTCTTTTAGCATAGGAGTGAATGTTCAGGGTATATTTGAAGACTATCGTGGTAGAAATAGGAAATAGAAGTATAACTGATTGCTCATTTAGGGCAAAATAAAGAGTGTAAAGCCCATAGAGAATGGATGTGGTGGGCATTGCTCTTATTTAGATAAGCTTAGTAGTAAAATAATGTTGATTGAGGGAGAAGCAGGAATGTGCTTTCTAAACTGTAATACAAACCCCTGCTGGTTTTGGGGAGAGATGAGTTTTGCAGGAAGGCCAAACCTGCTTCCTGCATTTATCTCCAGGTGCTGGCTTTTTTGCCGTAGTTTTCTGCTTGCTGAGCTGTCAGTTTAATTTACTGTCTAAAGCCCAGCCTATTATTTCTCAGGTTTGCTGCCCTACAGGTACACTGTAAAGGATTTCTGTGAAATCCTGCAACAGCTTTTAGTTTTGAAATGCCAAGGCTTTGTGCTTGTGAAAATAGGTTGTTTTCAGCTTCTTGCTTGATCATCTTTGTTTTGTTTTGCTTCTGAAGCTGAGCTGGAGTTAGAAGGATGATGCTAGAAGCAATTTAAAGGGCACATCAGATTTTTACTGTAGTCCTGAACTATTGATTGTTGACTTCTTTGTAGGTTTAATGCAGACCTATTTCCTTACTTAGCGTCTGACTGGCCATTAAGTTCTGGCAGTGTGCCGGAATGTTGAAATCTTACATCTCTAATATGATTTGGCTGTCTAAGGTTATTATGTGTGTTTGGTCTTTAAAGACACAGGCAAAGCCCTCGACTTGCTGTGTGTGCTCCAGAATACAGGAAAGAATTTCTGCATAGCAAAATCAGGCTCTTGTAGGAGCCAGCACAAAAGTGAGGAGTTGACATTCACCTGAAATGAGTCATGCAAATTGATACTCTCTGGACTAACTGGTTCTTAGAAATAAACACAGACTAACATAACAGAATCTTGATGAGAAGACCAGCAGCGACCTGGGCGGGCATGGTGGTGTACCAGAGTGGGTCCCAGCTAAGCAGGCACTTCCTTGTGAGTGGTCCTCAGCATGTGCCCAGTGCCACTCTCCCCATGTGAAGTTGAAAATAGAGTCTGGCTGAGAGGCGGTTACAGTGTCTTGCTTATGGAGGAAGCTGGGCTCACAATGGTTGGAAGAGAAGTAGTCATTGTCTGTGAAAGACTTTTACCCTCCTTTTCATAACCTGAACACCTCTTGACTGGAATTGAGGGTAAATGAGGGCTGAGGGAATTAGATGACAAGAAACCATTAAATTTGGGATTTTAAGGGTGTGAATGAGAACTCAGTGGCATTAGAAGGGGAAATGCACTTTTCCATCTAATTACAAAAGGAAGATGTGCTTAGTTCAGAGTACTTGGGAAATGGCTTCATAGTGCACTTTCTTGGCTGCCACCATTTTGGGAGTGTTGAATTGTTTGAACCAGGTACTTGAAGCTGTGAGACATCTTTGAAAATGACAAGGAAAATTGACTTATTTTAACAGGGCAGTGAGGAATTGTTTCATGAAACATGTTAGAGGTAGACTGTAAGAATGGCCCTCATAAGGCCATTGGTCAATTCCTATAAAGTAATATATAGTGTTTTCCTTTATTCTGTAACACAAAAGGTTTTCTAATGTCTGAATAGAGATCTGATACAGATTTCATGAATGATCATTATGTCATTTCACTGTCACCCTCAAACCATTGGGAAAAATAGTTATTGAGAAGTCTTATGACTTGGAAAATATGGAAAACTCAGCAGTGGCCGCAGGACTGGAAAAGGTCAGTTTTCATTCCAATCCCAAAGAAAGGCAATGCCAAAGAATGCTCAAACTACCACACAGTTGCACTCATCTCACACGCTAGTAAGGTAATGCTCAAAATTCTCCAAGCCAGGCTTCAGCAATACGTGAACTATGAAATTCCAGATGTTCAAGCTGGTTTTAGAAAAGGCAGAGGAACCAGAGATCAAATTGCCAACATCTGATGGATCATCGAAAAAGCAAGAGAGTTCCAGAAAAACATCTATTTCTGCTTTATTGACTATGCCAAAGCCTTTGGCTGTGTGGGTCACAATAAACTGTGGAAAATTCTGAAAGAGATGGGCATGCCAGACCATCTGACCTGTCTCTAGAGAAACCTGTATGCAGGTCAGGAAGCAACAGTTAGAATTGGACATGGAACAACAGACTGGTTCCAAATAGGAAAAGGAGTACGTCAAGGCTGTATATTGTCACCCTGCTTATTTAACTTATATGCAGAGTACATCATGAGAGATGCTGGGCTGGATGAAGCACAAGCTGGAATCAAGATTGCCGGGAGAAATATCAATAACCTCAGATATGCAGATGACACCACCCTTATGGCAGAAAGTGAAGAAGAACTAAAGAGCCTCTTGATGAAAGTGAAAGAGGAGAGTGAGAAAGTTGGCTTAAAGCTCAACGTTCAGAAAACTAAGATCATGGCATCTGGTCCCATCACTTCATGGGAAATAGATGGGGAAACAGTGGAAACAATGTCAGACTTTGTTTTTTGGGGCTCCAAAATCACTGCAGATGGTGACTGCAGCCATGAAATTAAAAGACGCTAACTCCTTGGAAGGAAGGTTGTGACCAACCTAGATAGCATATTTAAAAGCAGAGACATTACTTTGCCAACAAAGGTCTATCTAGTCAAGGCTATGGTTTTTCCAGTGGTCATGTGTGGATGTGAGAGTTGGATGGTGAAGAAAGCTGAGCGCTGCAGAATTGATGCTTTTGAACTGTGGTGTTGGAGAAGACTCTTGAGAGTCCCTTGGACTGCAAGGAGATCCAACCAGTCCATCCTAAAGGAGATCAGCCCTGGGTGTTCATTGGAAGGACTGATGTTGAAGCTGAAATTCCAATACTTTGGCCACCTCATGTGAAGAGTTGACTCATTGGAAAAGACCCTGATGCTGGGAAGGATTAGGGGCAGGAGGAGAAGGGGACAACAGAGGATGAGATGGTTGGATGGCATCACTGACTCGATGGACATGGATTTGGGTAGACTCTGGGAGTTGGTGATGGACAGGGAGGTCTGGCGTCCTGCGATTTATGGGGTCGCAAAGAGTTGGACACAACTGAGCGACTGAACAACAACAACAAATGACTTTGTCCTGATTTGGAAGATAAGGGGGAAGTAGCAGACTAGTAATTTTATGTGAGTTTTGAGGGACACACCGTGATAATCCTTCCATTCGTATAATACTTTGCAATGGGCTTTGTCCATCACTGTCTTATTCCTTTCTGCAGTATTTGAGGTGAGGTGAATGGATGTTGGCATCATCTTTATTTAGAAAGGGAAGGAATAGAGATCAAGATTGATTAGTTACTATCAAAGGTGGAACTTGAATCCAGATGCTTCATATCATGCCTTGCTGAGGAAAGCCTCAAGGGATGGATGGTTGGGTAAATTCCACATTATCATTATTATTATTATATTTATTTTTCTGCAAATATGTTAAGCTAGTTTTTGCCATTGGTCAAATTTCTTGATGTTTTGGTTCTGTCTTTCCCCCTGGACCTTTTCTTACTTGTTTTTTTTGAAGTGACATTTCCATGTATTCCTTTCCACATGAAAGATTTGCTGGTTAACTAAATCAGTTGTAGAGACAAAAATGCTACTTAGAAGAGCAATACTATAGACTGATGACAAACCTCACTGTTTCCATCTGAGATATACTTTGGAATAAAAAGTGATACTGAACAGAAGTATAACTGCTGCTGACATAGTTTACAGATGGCCTTTGTGTGAAGAGGCCCAGGGTTTCTTGAGATTTGTTCCACTAGAGCCTGTCAGCCTGGTTTGTGCTATCTGAGTAGGTCACTGGTGCCAAGTAGATGGATGCTAAGTGGCAAACCAGAGCAAAAGTCATATTTGAAACTTTAGCTGGACTAGACTGTCAGGGTTCAGAGCAAGTTGGGGGAGAAATTTTTAGTGGTTGCCAGTTTTTTTGCTTTCTGATTCACCCTCCCTGTTTCTATCCTTCCTTTGGACTATTGTCTCTTCTTCCATTCTTTTTGTCTTTTCTCCTTTCTTCTTTTCCTTCTTGCTTTTTTCCTTCTGTCCTTTGCATCTCTCTTTCTCTGTCTACACCTCACCCCCGGCCTTTGCGACTGGCTGGCATCCGGAGTAGCCATTGCTAATGGGAGTGTACCTCCTGTTTTCCAGTCAAGGAGCAGCTGTGAAATCATGGCTGTCAGAGTGGTTCCTGCAGCCCGGCGGTGTGCACCCACCCGCGCTGTGTGCTCTGTAGAGTGAGTCTGGGTGTGGGGTTGAGCTGGTGGAGAAGCTGGTGCTCTTCCTCGTGTGCTATCATTACTTGGGTTTTCTGCATTTGCAGACCCCAAAGAGGTGGAATTTAGTTTATCCATCTGGCTAACCTGTTCTTATTTTGCTCTCTTAATGGATGCTCTAAAGCGCATTTCCTTATTTTTAGCCCTTGGCCAAAGCCTCTGCTAATATTCTACTTTTTCTTTCTTTCTTTTTTTTGGGGAGGTGCCTAACTCAGCTTGATATTGAAGGTGTATATGAGTTTTCTGTTACAGTACATAGCTGTTTTGGGTGAGGCTATTACAACTTCCTTGTTTTTTGAGGATTGATCATGCATTAAAGCCAAATCCTAAGTAGAGGGAAGGATGGGGAAGAAAATGACCAAGGAAAAGGGCATATTTGATTTTGTTTCACGTGTTTTAGGAATGGAGTTATAAATTAATCTAGCTCTCAGGTTCGTATGTGTTCCTCGCCATGTGGTAACTCATTCATCCTACTAGCTCATATTTTGGGGAGAAGGGGTGTTGTGGAAATGGGGCTTATTTTGGAGCAGCAGACATTGCAGAGTCCTTTAGGCCTCCAGGATTTTCATTGGGGGTTGGGAAGGGAAAGGAGCTGCATATCTTATCTTTGTATTTGTATTAATCTTCTCCCTCAGGTTCTAATTTCCTTCTCTATTCCTCTCATGCCCTTAATGCATTTGGCAACAGGAAGGAAGCTCTTGGTCAGTGATTCTAAAGTGTGGTGTCCAGACCAACAGCTTCACCATCACCTGGGAACTGGTTAGAAATGTTCACTCTTAGGTCCCACCGCAGACCTGAGGAGCCCAGATCTCTGGAGGTGGGCCCAAGAATCTGTTCGAACAAGCCCTCCGGCTTGAGATCCACTGAGTTAAGCTATTACAGAAGCCTAGGATAAGTGACCCCTTCTTTTCTAGCCATCTCTGCCAACTGTTATACTTAGTCCACCTGTGGACCAACCCTGAACTTTCAGCGTGCAAAGCAGTGTATTTATCATCTAAGTGTTTGAGACCATAAAGAATTAGAAACCACCCTTGGATTTTTCACTTTATTTTTTTTAAATTATTTATTTATGACTGTGGTGGGTCTTTTTTGCTGTATGGTGGGCTTTTTCTAGTTGCGATGAGCAGGGAATACTCTTCGTTGCAGAGCACAGGCTCTAGGTGCACAGGCTTCGGTAGTTGCAGCATGTGGGCTCTCTAGTTGTGGCTCCTGGGCTCTAGAGCCACAGGCTCAATAGTTGTGGTGCCCAGCCTAGTTGCTTCTCTGCATGTGGGTGGGATCTTCCTGGACCGAGAGTCAAACCCATGTTCCTTGCATTGCAAGGTGGATTCTTAACCACTGGCCCTCCACCCATGGAAGCCTCACCACCCTTGTTTTTATTCTTGTTTTATGAAGGGCACAGTGGTCAATAAAATATGTTTTAAAACTTATATGTATTAAAAGTCTATTATTTGTAATCTGTCATTGATTATTTTTTCACCATGAAGGAATTGACTCTGATTCCGAAGCTGTAGCTTAGTATACACTGCCTAAAAAACAGTGAGAGCGCAGTGGTGGATGAAGAAGAGAGGGGGGTGGAGGAACAGGAAGTGGAGGGATTAATAATCCCGTCTTGGTTAATCATCACTTTCCTCTCTGATCGCTGTGAGCGGATGTGCTATTGCTTCTGCTAACGTTAATAATTCATGGATGGACTATACCAAAGGGAGGCCTTAAATCTGGTCTCTCAGCAGATTAAATACACCGTCTGCCATCAGTAGGAGCCAGGAGAGATGAAAGATGGACTTGTTGTTTTTACTCATTAACCCGATTTTCTCTGCTTTTCTCCTCAGCTTCTCTCATCCTCATTTTATTTACCTTTTCATTTGTTTCTCTCTGTAAGCCCTTCTGCATTAAGTGAGTGCTGAAGATCTTCGGTCGACTGTTAATGACATTAGATTTTACTTTTCCTTAGCTGCTAGTAACAACAGATGCCATGAAAGAAAGCAGAGAATCAGAATAAGTATTTCCTTGGAAATGTCTAAATCAGTCTGCATATTTCAAAAATGTATTAAAATTTGCAGCCTGTGTGTCTTAGAAATCATTTGAAACATCTTCTCTTTGCTTTGAAGAATAATCCTATTGTATTAGCTGGTGAAGATAAACATAGTGTTCTTCATATAGGTGTGGTGGCATTTTCCCATTTTACAGATGAGGAAACTGAGGCATGATGTGAGTAAGTTGTGTAGCATCACCTGGAACTTTGACTCCAGCTTCAGTATGCTTTCCAGTAGATTTAATTACCCTCTTGCCTTTGGAAATCCTCTGTAGGTAGCTTTACAGGGCATTTAACCCATAAGGCTTAAATAGACCTTAATTAGATTAAGTTTGAATAATATACAGATAGCTTCACAGGAACATTTCATTTTGTTGATATTTTGCATGTAATTTTTAACTGGTTATTTTCTTATAAAATTTTTCTTAGAAAGATTTCAGGGCTAATATTTTATATGTCAGTCGATTTTGAAACTCAGACCAGATAATGAAATACTTAAATGTTTCCTTGTTGGAATCCTTGAGGACTGAGTAATTTTAATAATCCTTTTCTTTCTATTGAGGAGTGTTTTGTTTTTTGTTTTTAAATCAATTTCTGGCCTCATCAGTGTTTTCCAGTTAATAACAGAAACAGTAAATAATATACAGCAAAAAAAACTGCATGAAAATTGAGGTTTTAATGTCTTTTCTCTAAAATAATAGTAATAATATGATGGGCCCTGCTTTAGTAAGCAAATCCAAAATCTGAATATCTGCATTTATTAAAGAACTCTTGGGGTGATATTTAGCTTTAGTATTCCTTCAAATAACAGCTTCCCTACTGAATTTAAAATAGAAGTTGTTTAAAAGAATTCTATTTACAATCAACCTGGTAAGAAATACATCTGTTGTGTAAAGTATATTGGTAACAAGAACTAGCAAGCCAGAGCTGTTCTTTTGTATCCACCATCATCCTCCATGGAAGAGCTTCGGGTTCCCTGAAGTCGGATTTCATCAAGCACACCCCTCACCATGTTGTGCTGATACAGTGTCATAGTGCTGTGCAGAGACCTCGGAAAGCGAGGAACTCGGGCCTGAACCCAGGGCCTGGACCTGTGAGACTCTAAGTTTCCTTGTTTTCTTAATCTATGCCACAAGGGAAATGAACTGCCCCTGAAATTTCATGACTATGATGAAGATGAGTTTTTATTTACTTTATTATTTCATTTGTTGCTATTGAGGTAGAACTTCTTCATATAATCTCCAAGTTCTTGCCAGAATCACTTGTTCCCTTTATCTGAATACTAAGGCTTGATTAGAGGCTGGAAATGTATTTGTTTGTGTGTGTGTTTATGAGAGAGACAGAGACTCAGACCCAAACTGACAAGAGAACTCCCATTCTGAATTTCTGGAACTTGGGACTGCAGTGAATTTTCCCGGAAGAATATTTGAGGAGAGATACTGCCTCCTCCCACTTCAGCCCCTTCCCATGAGTAACCACACTTACTGAGAAACTTCCTTAAAACGTGCTTAAAGTGGAAGCCTAGCTTCTAAAATTACCTTCACCTACCTACCTTAAGTTTCGGGCCCACTCCTAACCCTGTCCCCTTGGTAAGCTTATGGAGGCAGAACCCTGCTGTGGGGCAGTAGAAAGGAGAGCTTTCTTTTTCCTGTTGTTTCTTGAGCCCTAAGTAGACAGGTTTGCATATGAACAACAGATAATGAACCTTAATTTATTTTCCTGCTAAATAAGATGGGCAGAGATCCTCTGATTCTTTAACGGCTGCCTAAATCTGGTAGTCTTCACTTAATACTCAAGGTGAAATGTCATTGATAAAATTAGCAGATTGCTTTTTCATTCTCAGCTGATTTGTCAGGACAGATCAGCTGTGAATGCCACACCACTGACTTTGGGCCAGGACCATCTCATTTTCCCGGAACCTCCTTGGCTCTGGATGCAACTGAGAAGGAAGCCGACTTTGGGAATTGAATACTGTTGATAATATTGCTTAGTCACAAAGACGAGTTTGGTGCCTCTGCACATTGGCCAAGAACCACCTCAGCATCTGTCTTAGTACCTAAGGCTGCAATTATCTCAGGGAGCTGAAGAGATTTGAAAGAATGAACAATAAGTGAAAGTAATATTTAGCTCCCCTTTAAGTAGATACCTCTATCTCCCTGGGTGGGGCCTAGTGAACACTAATAAAAATCAATGAAGTGGTTTTGTTGAGTGCCCATTAAGGACTTCAGTATGGTAGGCACTGATGACAATTAGAATAAACCTAAATTCTTGATGCTTCCCTCTGGAAGCTCATTGTTCTCTGCCTAGAGAGCCAAGACTAATATTCCGATTATAGGGTCAAACTGTCCAAGACCCTGTAAAATGACTGGCAAAACTAAATAGGAATAACATGAGATTCTAAATGCCATAGGGAGTTCAGAGGAGAGAAAGGGGGTAATGATGAATGAATTCTAGGGTGATTGGGGAAGATCCCCTGGAACAGTCACGATCTCAGTAGGCCTTGAAAGATTAAATTGGCTTAGCTTGTGGGAAGTGAAAGAGGATATGAGAGTAATAACCTGAACAAGGTCAGGGAGGTGAGAATAGCAGTTACGTGCCAAGAAATAAAATGTCAATGCAGGAGGAACAGATGTGAAAGGAGTGACTACTAAGCAGTAGAGTGTAGGCAGTACATGCTGTTAAAAGTTTTGGAGCAGGTAAGTGTCAACAAGAAAGGAGGGAGGGTGTGGAAACACTTACGGAAGTTGGCTGGGCCAGGGGAAGGATACCTGCCGCAGTGTTGTTCATAGGCGATTGCAGCATTCCAGGCACAGTGATGGTGGCCAGGACCAGGTTGGTGGCCGAAGAAACAGAGAGGAAAAGGTGTGTGAGAAACATTTGGAATAAAACATCTGTGTCAGTTGGTGTCTGGTGGGCTTAAGAAGGATGTTCAGAAATCACTTGAGGTTTGTGGCACAAGAAGGATGGGCGCTGTTGGTCAAGGCTGAGAAATTAGGAAGATTAACTAGATTGGGAGTTGAGATTTGGTTTCAGTTTTCAATGTTCTGGCAAGACATCTTCATGGAAATGCCCCTGAAACATTTGAAGATAGGATAAGAAACACTGCTCAGAAAATTGCTCCAGCCATAATTTTCCAGAGTCACTGGTCTAGAGGTAAGAGTTGTGGCAGTACAAGCAACTGTACAGAAGGGGAAGCGTATAGCATGGGGCCAGGGACCGAGGTCTCATCAGGGAGAGGGGAGCTGGGAGGAGGTTGGTGGGGGTGGCCAGGAAGGGAGCTGGGAGCCTGCGTGCCTCAGAAGGCTAGAATAGGGGACAGTGCTTGCCTGACCTCACGTGGTCTCTCATTTTTAACTCCTAAAAGCACTTGCCCTCCAGTGATATTATTACTTGATCTTCCCAGCAGCCCAGTAGAAAGGAGCACAGAGCTCATCAGGATTCTGTAATAATTTGATTTCTGGGTGAAGCCCTACATATTGTTAGTGTACTTTAAAGCATTACAGTTGTATGCTTGAACATGGTAACTTCACTGAGTAATTATCATAATTCTAATTGAACCACAGAATTTCAGGGGCTTCCTTTATCTATTCTACAATCTTCTGTATTAATGGTAACAGGTTTTTTTTTAAAAAAAGGCATACTAATGCCACCTCTTAAAAAAATGTCTCCTCATCCTTGTGTTTCAACCACAGGCCTAAGGAAATTAGAGCTCCTTTCCCCCTCCTTTTTATTTTTTATTTTTTCCTACACAGATCTTTAAAACCAGTTAACTCATGAGGGAGAAAGTCAGAGACTTTGGAATATGGCTATCTGAGGTTGGAGGAAACATTACTACTATTTTTGGAAATTTTTTTCTCTCTTTCTTGGTCCTGTACCTGTATTTTGCTAAGAAGTTATTTAATGGACTAACTGGGAGAATCTGTAGAGAGATGGAAATAAAAACAATGAACTTGAAACTTTTCTATTAAAGATTCTCATTATAGTGAATTCTAAGGAACTATCTAAAGGCATACTTCATTGGAAATTTGTATGGAATAGTGTTTAAAAATTTGAGCCCTCACCAGAAATTTGGAAATCTTTCAAATACACGAAGACCTTAATGCACTTTGGTCATTTTGGTAGTAAGCTCCATCTGTGTTTACACTTTGGGTTGTCTGCATTTTTCACACAGAGTGTATGTGTATCTGATGTACAAGTTAGCTGCCATTGTATTTCAGAATGATGCAAGGTACAGAGGATTTTGAAAAGATCATATTGATCCCCTTTGGTAGAAAGAATTTGACATCGTCTCTGCATTTGTAAAATAAGCCCATTTATGTCTGCTATATTAATGAATACTGAGTCCACTAGTTGTCTGCCATTTTCCCTTTTAGTTTTTTATGCTGCTGCTGCTAAGTCGCTTCAGTCGTGACCGACTCTGTGCGACCCCATAGACGGCAGCCCATCAGGCTCCGCCGTCCCTGGGATTCTCAAGGCAAGTACATGGGAGTGGGTTGCCATCTCTTTCTCCAATGCATGAAAGTGAAGTGAAAGAGAAGTTGCTCAGTCGTGTCCAACTCTTCGCGACCCCATGGACTACAGCCTACCAGGCTCCTCCGTCCATGGGAGTTAGGGCTGTATAAAGCCAAAACACAGAATTAAACAGTGGACTCCCAAATAGGCATTTGGGAGTGGATTACTTCATCTAGTGATACAGCAGTTGGAAAAGTACTTCCTTTGTCAGGTGTCTTCTTTCCAGTGTTTTAGCAACCTCCCCATACTTATCTGGGCTTGGGGTCTGAGGCAGATCACTTAACATTTCTCAGTAGTCTCTACTCTGAGGTCCTTTGCATTCAAGATACTGTGCAACTCACCCGGTCTCCTTAGGATACTCATAGATTGAGGCTGAGCTGGCTTACAGTTTATTCTAGCATAAAAGTATATCCTCCTAATTTATTTCTTTGGCCATAGTGGCATGGAAAAACGTGGCTCTAATGACATGGGTTTTTTAAATAATGAAGGGGGTTTTCTCAGTCTCCTGTAGTGAACTTTAGATGTCTCCCTCAGGAATAGGTTTTAACCATCAGTGAAATGGTTTGGCTGTAACCACACTGGGGTCTCTGAGTTCTTTTTTTCTCTTACCCCTTCCATCCCCAGGCAGAGACTTCTCTTGCTGCATATCCACTATGCTCCCATGCTGTATTTATTTGATCAGAAACAAAAGAGTTGGCTTCTTGCACTGCTTCAGAGAGAGGTCCCCCAGGATTGTCTTTTGTTCAGTAATTGGAGCATAAGCTGAGCCTGGTTAATTTCAAAGCTACCCCCAACACACATTCCCTCTCTCCCTCCCTCCTTGCTTGTGCGGTTTCTGAGCCGCTAGTGGTACCTTGTATTGGGTCTGAAACAAAAAGCTTGAATTGTTGAATGTTAGCTACAACTACTGTGACATCTGCTATGGCACCAAATAGCACTGTTGGTACAGTTAATTTTAAGTTAGGAGAAGAAACAGAACTAGAAAGCTCTTCAGCTTTACAGCTCTTGTTAACACATGCACCTCCAAATTATGCATTTGGTGCTATCACAATGAATAAAACAAAGGAAATCATGGGTTGATTTTTATGTTAGTAACATAAGTTCTTTCATGGTTATTCACTGTGCAGACACCAGTGTGTTCTTATGGTCATTCTTTTTCTGTTTAGTTTTCTTTTTTTTTCAAAGCAGAAACGTCTGAAACATCTTAACTCGGAGCATTTAATTGGCAAAAGTTCTGATGTAAGAAATACAAGTTGATTATATTAGTTGTTTTTCTTTTAAAGCAGCAAAGTCTGTAACTTGGTTCTGCTTTTTTAAAATACCAAAATGATTGTTACAGATATATAAGAACCTTAAGTAGCCAAATTCTAGATGCTAAGTAGCCAAGTTAATATTTTTATAAAAATGTTATAAAATTGGCAAATCATGTGTCCTTCAGGTTTTGCAGTATAGGTATTAGTTTTGCAGCCAACGGTTGTAGTCATAGGGTTTGTGGTTTTTGTTTTTGAAGGTGGAAGGATCTTTCTCTTTTGCAGAAAAGAAGGATTTTTCTTTTGCAATCTGCACTGTAATGATAGTCCACTACCTTACTGGCCTGACTTTAATCATCTCGTGCCTGGTTCTCAGTGTGGTTTCATCTCTGCTTTTGCACAAGGTTTCCTGTAATTGCACAGTTGTTTGCTGCATTAAATTTCTTTTAGTGACAATAAAAAACACATGTTAGTATTTTGAGGTAGTCTTTCTCAGGTAATACATTAAAACCTAAGGAGGAAAAAATCTCTTTCTGAGAAACATTTAAAAAAAACCATTATGGTAGTGTGGGAATATTCATTATTTACACATCATATATTTTCCCCTAAATGTTGTGCAGAGAAGTGACAGTTGAGCTGAGCATATGTTAATAAAAGGTCTGCATTTTCCTGTGTCACTGACAGTTTCTTTGGCTGTATATTCCTGAAATGCAAATAACCTCGGTTCTGTTCAAAGCTATAATTAATCTGAATAGTTATTTAAACAGTATTGAAATCTTTTAACTACCGAGAGGCCAAACATATAAGATGGTGAATTTACCGTTCTGTTTGAAGGACAGTGCAATTGATGAGGGCACAGTGGGCTGAGATGCTTGTGGAGGTTGAATCTACACATTCTGTAGGCTAAAATGGCAGAATCTGCCTGCTGCTGTATAAAATCTTTTAACTACCATTTATTTTAGCATCATGGCATGTGCAAATTCCTGCTGCTCAGTTAAGGGACCAGCTTCACAACTGGTGTTACAATCTGTGGCCACAGCACTGCATCACAATGCAGCAAATGCATTTTCCACATTAACCAAACATGACAGCTGAAGCAAGTATTAACCATGCAAGATGTCGGAAGTCATCAAAAATTCACATTGGAGTAATTGCAGTGGCTTGGGTCAAAAAAAAAAGTATCATAGCATTCCTTGCCTACATGTTGTCTCTCCCCCTCTTAAATCTTAACTTGGTACAGTCCGTTAACAATAAAATACCCTTCTGTAACCTATAAACTGTTACTCCCATCAGTTTGTGCTTTCAAACTGATGGCTGACTTCTCTGAATTTGTGTGGAGCAACACGGGTGATGATGCTCTGCCTCAGGGGCTGCGAGCACCCTTTTTAAGGGGACCCTGCAATCTCATTGTCTAATTAGACTCTTTAGTGCTTCAGTCATATCAGCGTTTGCAGGGTGCTATCCTTTCCTTTTTCTTCGTACTCTCTCTTCTTTCTCTCTTCCCTGTCTCTCGCTCTCCTCTCCTCCCCCCTCTCATTTCTGGCTGTTCGGAGTGGGGAAAACTTGAGCACTGGTTCCAACAGAGCTCATCCTACATAGAAGGTATGGAAGAGCTGCAGTGACCAACAACGTCGACCTGTCTCCTTAAATTGGAGAAACTCCTTAAATTGGAGAGCTGCAGGTAGGATTGCCTGTTTCATAGAGAAATTAAGATTAATGCACCTTAAAAAAAGATTAATGTACCCTAGTAAATACATTGATAGCATGTTGTTGCAATACCTCTGAAAGATAAGATCTCGGTTTGTTTAAAATTTTGAGATGAATTCAGACGCATTTAACTCATTTGATAGGAAAAGTTCTTGATTCTCCTGAGAATTATTCAGATTTGTGCCTTGTCATTCTAACATTTTTCTTTAAAAAAAAAAATCTGTTGGGTGGGGCAGATAAGCATTCACTTAAAGATTTAAATAGTCGATTATTTAGGATTTTTGCAGACTTCATCTTTAAGTAGTAAGTAGTCTGGACTTTCTTGAGGATTTTTTTTGAAAAGATGCATGTGAAGTGTAGAATTCTTACATGAGGTAAAATATTAAAATAGAATTTTTCTATGCTAAAATCAGATCCTTTGGGATTGTAGATGAGAGAGATAGAGAGAGAGAGTGTGTGTGTGTAGTATGCTTTACCAAGGAATTCGGTCATTTATATTTTGTTATAGGGAAAAAGTACTATTGAAGGTATCTGGAATTATCTCACAAGTAATGCTTTGGCATAAGACTTTAAATGAAAATTAAATAGAACATCAAAGATGTGGATTCTTACGTGTTATCAAATGTAGGTGATTTGAATTGAGATAGTGACTTTTCCTATCCCAAATTTGTCCTCAGAAGAGTGTGATATGAACACTTTAAGTATATTTCCAATTTTTGGTGCAGAGATCATAATTTGTATAAGTGAAATGAAAAACTTTCCAAGTCCTATAAGCCTTATCTGGAGGGTGGTAAAATGATAAATATTTGTTGCCTGTACCACTGTTAATACCATGATTAATATCAGAGATAAAATGCTTTTGATTCAGCATTAAAAAGCAGCTTGATTGTCTTGTCTTCCCTTAAAAACAATCCCCCCCCCAAAAAAAAAGCCAATGATACATAGCTTTTTATCCCAAGGAATGTAATTGTATCATGGGACCCGTAGGGTCTGGACTTCTTTCCAAAGCATGGACTTGGAAATTGCTCACCTAGTTAAGAGATTTAGCTCCCTTCAGAGGTGTGGGACTTTCTGTACTCTTAACAATAGGAAGACTTGAGGCGCTGTCAAGTGAGGAATAGAAGAGAACAGCTCAGGGAAGAGCGGAACTGTGAGAATTTCACTTGTCTCAGTGTTGGAGGTCTAGATTTACCCAGGATTAAGATTGCTTTAAAACTCTGACCCAGTGCAGCATTGCAATGAATTAATTTCTGGGATGAGACAATGAGCTGTGGTTTGCATTTTGTAAAGATGGAGGAAACCTCTAACACTGACCCAGTATAGGAGATGACTCAATTATCTGTGCCTTGGTACAGTTGCAAATTATTTTCCTTTGTCTGAAGTGGGAGGATGCCAGTGCCTTCATCAGAGCTCCTTAATTTAATGTATGGAAAATGTCTCAGCCACCATTTTTAACAATTAGCTGTATCATGGTTGAGGTGAGCTGGGTTCTGAAGGCAGCTGCAGGGCCATTTCATTTACATTAGGTTCTGTGGCACAAGAGCTTTGTTACTGTAAAAGTCAGAAAATGAAATTGCACACTGCATAGAAGAGTTCTGTAGGAGGGTGGAGAGCATTCTCAGAAAGAAAATGGAATCCTTTTGTCTACAGTAAGTATTTCTCATACTCATATAGCGGTGAGAAGTTGAAAATTTGTCTTTGGTTGAATGGACAAAATAGACTTTAAAATGATCACTGCAAATATTAAAGGTATAAAACAGAGATTGTTAGATGTATTTTTTATGTATGTGTTAGAAACCAAGTGTGATATATATTGATATATATGTGTACTTGAAATACAGGTTTTGTGAGTGGTTTTAATACATGCTTTTAATTAAGTATTCATTGGTAATTTAAGTTAATGAGAGGTATGAATTTATCAGTCGTCAAAGATGAAAGTGATACTTGAGAGAGAAAAGAAATCTAAATATGGTATATTTAAGAGAGTTCTGGCTTCTTTTCACTGTCTTTTACAATTTGTTTTCCATTTATGAAGAAAATTGCTGGATTTTACGGGTTTTATTGTTGGTTTTTTCTTTTTTTCTTTTTTAAGAAAACGCTTCCAATGTTAATGATCTATAATGGCTGATTAAAATATATAGGGAAAATGTTTTAACAAAAGATTTTGTCCTTAAAAGATCAGTAGATGGAGGGATTTCACTCTCATTAATGGGGATAATTTTTAGTGCCTTCTGTTTAATTAATAGTTGACTTCAAAGCTACTTACAGAAAACTCTTGTTTGTGATTGTAAGCTTAGAAATCTTGATTCTTAAAATTAATTGGATTTCACTCGGCTTATTCCTTTGTTCCTTTATGCGGTTACTAAGAGGAAACAAGTGGATTTTAACTTTGATTTGTGTGTTTATGTTTTCAAAGGCACTTAACCCTGAAGAATTATATAGTAAGTGTATTTTACAGTAAACCGTACCATGAAGAATTTGCTCAGAATACTTTAGTAGCTGTTTCAGGAGTTGAATCTTCATAGAACTAGGTATCTTTTAATTTGATACCAAATTTATAAAGCCAGCTGTTCTTCCAAGTCTTGTTGCAGTAGCTGTTGTTCATCTTCTTAAGTGAATGCTGTTTTCTCTAATTAGGAGATGTTTTTGAAACGAGGGGAGAGGAGGATTTTCACATCAGTCTTTTCATTGAAATTGGAAGGCTGAGTTTTCCTAAGCCCTCTTTAGAATCCCATAAAGATTCTGTAAATCTTGCATTAATCTTATGCTTGTTGCGTAAGAACCTAGATCTCAATATACTTTTACTAATCCTGGAAGAGACATTTAACATATTAATTGTTTACTGTATATAGTAGAATGCAAAGGGATTCTTTTCCTTTGGTTTTTACAAGGCTTGCACTTTGAAATAAAAGACTTGGAGGGCAGCAAATTAGAACTCCTCTTAACTGCATCTTTGCCCGCATAAATGTTTGGTTGGATGACATAAAGGGTATCACAAAGCCTTCCCTTGACATTTTTAAAGTAAAACTTGGTTAAAGATACTGGTCTTATTTTCTTTCTCTGGCTTTATGTAAGCTGTGTAGCAGGTACTCTGAGGACATAGCAGAGACCCAGCTGCTTTCCATTTTCTTTACCTTCACCATGGTCTACTCCATGGTCCACTCAAGAGTGGCTACTGGGGAGAGGCTCGCATTTCTGGTACTTGTAGGGGATTCCTAAACCTCTTTAATGTGGAAATTTTAGCCTGGCTGGTAGTAGAGAGTCAGGGGCTGGTTCTTTCTGCTGCAAAATATATGTTCCTATCAAACCTTTGAATGCTCTGGCAGTGCCATCATGTAGATAAGCTAGCTTGTCGGCCAGCCTGCTAAGAGCCATTCGTGGCACTAAGATGGCAGTGAGGAAGGAGGAAAATGGCGTCCCCAGGAGCGCTGTGAGAAGAGGTGGGCCGCACGGGTCATCTTTCAGTCAAGTCTGAAGATACCTCTAGCAGCACTACCTTGCCAGTTTACAGTTACTTTTTATTCTGTTAAACGGTAGAAACTTTGAGATTTTCCTGAAGTAAAGACTTAATTAGCACTTGTATCTAGATAGCTTCCGATTGCTGCTTTTAAGAAATTGGTAGCAAATGTGGATAAAACAAAAATTTAAATAAGTATTTTGTTAAGACTTCTAAATTTCCTTGCTTTGTGCTTTCTTCTTTTTTTAATTGTGAAAACGTACTCCTTTCAATATAGGATGGTTTTTCAGAAAACAAGACAGTATGCTTCTCCTTTATGGCAAGATGAAACTAGCATTCCTATGGGAAAAAAACGTTATTTGTCTTTGATTCTGATTTTCCTTCTAGCTCTCTGTGGGCTTTGATTAGTTTAAGTATGAAATATATGTCAACTGCATTCAAAAACGAAGTTTGCTGTATTTCTTTTGTGGTTTAAGGTATGGATTATTTTGGAAGTGAGCTATAGTCATGACGATGCTAATTTCTTACCTATTCCCACCTTTCATGGAGTTAGAATTTCTGGAACTGGCTTTAGAGTTTATGTACTGTAATCAGCTCATCTTACAGTTAAGTAAAGCAAGGTTGACTGCCATTAAACAACTTTCTCAAGGTCATACATCTGGAAAGCAGTCAATTTTGCCTGAATTCAGGCCATCAGACTCATAATCTATGCTGTGCATCTGCCTGCATTTGACTGTTTCCCTTGTGGGCTTACTGGTTGGTGATGGATCTAATGGATTGAGCTTGCAGCAAAGTCTGTCTGCTTTAGCAACCTTCTCCCAGAGATATTCCTTCTCAGTCTTGTCGGAAATAGCTTTATGGAGCTCTGCTTGGAGTCCTCCTGATCCTTTGATGTAGACGATACGCATTTATAAACAAACAATTAAAACAAGGTAAATCCTACAGATTGAGCTTTTAGGTCCACTCTGTTGATTTGCAGGGTGGCATGCAGGGTGAAGTACTTGTCTCATGGCATGACATGGCATGGCATGGGCATTGTGATGCATCCTCCCAGCAGATCACTCCTTATTCTCCAGGTGTGAGGGGTCCCATGGGGCAGGGTTGCCCCTCTCCTCCTAGTATGCATAGGCTGGGTGAAAGGTTTTACCTCTGTCTTTTTCATGCAATTTGTGTTTGAAGAATGGTCTTGCTCTCTCCCCTCCTGTTGCTCGCATTTGCCATTTTAGCTAAGCAGTGTTTAGTGTTTTCTGTACCCGCAGTGACAATGGTGAGTGCATCCTACAGTATTCCCTCAGCTCTGACAGGGTAAAGTCAAAACGCTTCCAAACTTAATTAAGGTTTTAGAGAGAGTGTGAAACCCCAAGTACTGATAGCAAAGGGGTACCATGACAGATTCCATCTAAGGCAATGGGAAGTTATAAAAGAGAAAGTCTATTAGTGGTCTCCCAACAAATACATTTTTGAAAAAGAATTTCTGAATGAGAAGAAACTGCAGCAGAACCAAGCCTCCCTTTTCTGTGACAGCCATGATGATCAGTGCTCCAATCCCGTCAGCATAAGCAGTGCTGCATAGCAGGAGGAGCTGGGATTTTCGACTGCAGTGTAAATGACTGACACTGTGTACCAGCAGGGAATATGACACGTGGTTCCCAAACATCGTCTTTGCTAAGGGCGCTCCTTGTGCTTGGTAAGTAGAACTCAGACTTAATCCTGAGCGTGGTGGAAACCAGCCTGGCAAAAACTACTCAGCTCCCACCTTACTGCCTCAGAGACACACCCTCTGCTGTCTGTCCTTCTCATAGCCCCCAAGTCTTGCTTTTGTCTGTTGCCAAGGGGAAAAGACACTAGATCTGACAAAGCAGGCAACCTGTATTTTTATATTTATATTTATATTTATATTTATATATATATATAAAATACAGGGTTCTTTTAATAAGTTCTTTTAAGTTTGGGTTGGGGTGGGGGGGACAGTGGGAGGAGGGGACTTTGGCCGTGATAAAAGCCATGATTGATACATTCCCATTTCATACTGCAGTGCGGTTTTAGTACCCAAAGTTCTTTGAACGTGGACTAATCCATCTCCAAGATGGAAATCAGTTCCCCAAAGACATATTAAAACATTTTTATCATCCTTTAATGTATCCTCCTTATCTTATCTTTCTATCACCTGAGAGTGGCTATGGGATTAATATTTTTTGGATCTAGTCTTACCTTTGGGTGAGGAGCGGGTTCTTCAGCTGATTTTTGAAGCCGGGCATACTTTGGCACACAGTTTATTCTACTCACAAAGCTAGATTGAAAAGTTTTCTCTTTAGAATCCTCCCTGTTCTTGTGACTTCAAAGGGTAGCTCTAACAGGTATGTTGGTTTGAGGCCAGGGTCCAGGTTTGAGGGCAGGCAGAGGGGAGAACCTGCTCAGAGCTGCTGTCCTTACTCTCTCCCATGGGGCCACCTCCGAGTCTGAGAACACTTGGCTGGCTGTCCTCCCCATTCCCTCCCTCCCTCAGTGTATCGTGTTCTTACTTTTTGGCCCCCCTTCCCAGGAGTGGAGAGAGAGAGGGCGGCCAGCAGAGGCCCAGCGACTGCCGCAGGGCGCATCCTGCGGCATCGCTGAGGTGCAGGCTCTGGCTTCTTTTCTGGAAGCGGTGAGGTGTGGGTATCAGCGCCAAGCAAGTCACATCCTCTCCCCAGGCCTCCTGTGACCAGCAGGGGAGAGCTGCTTACACAACCCTGAAAGGTTATTGCAGGCTCTGCTGCGTTTGGGAGGAGGGGGAATTTCTGTTGAAAAGCATTTACCCCCTAGCTGACTAAATGGACATCATGTTTTATTTTACTCATTCATATTATGCCCTTACTGCTTGCCCCCCACCCCATAGAGTCTCCCAGTACCTGACCTGGACCCTTCCCTTTCCTGGATGACCAGAGGTAGATAACGCGGATGGGTTGGGCCCCCTAAAAGGGACAGAACTGGTTTTGAAGCAGGAGCACAAGAGACTTATATGGCCCTCGCTAGAATGCAGACCTTAACCTTGGCCTTATCCTTCAAGTGCAGCAACCAGATGTGCTAATAAGCAGCCCCAGCTTGAAGCCTTGGTGTAGAACCAGAAGAGGTGTCTATGGTAGTCACCTACCTGCATTGAGTTGGCAAGGGGAGTGTGCTATGCATCCTTGCACCCCTCACCAGTGCCCCGCAGGAATGACGTGTCCCCTTCTCAGAGGTGACTTCCCTTCTGGATCAGAGTGAGTCCTACCTCTCACATGCTTTCTTTACCCAGTGCTGAAAATCTCGGAAGTTGGGTGTTTGTTTTATGATAGTTATTTCCTCCTCCTCCTCCTCCTCTGCCCTTCCCTACTTCCCCTTCCTCCCCCTCCTCCCCTTTCCCTTCTCCTTTCCTTCCTCCCCCACCTCTCCTTCCTCCCCTTCCTCCTCTTCCTCCTCCATTTTCCCCCTTGCCCATTTTCCCTCCTCCCTCTCCTGAGACAAGAAGGCTAATTCTTGAAGTGGTAGGCCTGAGGTCCTCATTCCTTTTCCTCCCTCAACTCCCCTTCCTGTTCCCTCTCTCTCTCCCTTTCCACCTCCTCCCTCTTCTTTCTGTTCTCTTGTGGGGTGGAGAGGGTAATAGGGAAGGAGCCACAAAAGGCTATTAGACAGACTTATATGAGTGGTTCTCTCAGAGGCCTGTGACTCTTCCAGAGGGCACAGGTGAGATGGATTTGTGTCATGGCGATATTGACATGCCTGAAAGAGACCAGGCCAGCCAGTACACTTGCCTCAGAGTGCTGCCATAAGGCCCTAGGTGGGCCCGGGAGGAAGCATGCTCAGAGCTGTGTATTCTTGGGTTTACAGTCTCTTTGCACATATTGAGTTCTCTTCAACCTGTGAGAACTTGTAGACCATCTTGTAAACCAATTTGAATTATATGGGAGCAAGTGATTTGCTTCACCTTCATAGACCCAAATCCATCACATAGTTGTGTGACCCTTTGTTTAGCCCAGCAGCAGAAACCATGTATGAATGGGACCCTGCAGCCTAAAGAGTGACAGATGGCCTGGTGCTCACACAGCACCAAGGTCTGCCACCTGTGGCTGCAGAGCTGCCTGTGGGCCAGTGGGTCTGCTGATCAGGCAAATAGGGGGACAAACACCAGAGCCACTCTTGGAGCATCTGCTGCCACCTGCTGAATGAGGGTGGCTAGGCTTTTGCATAAATGCACGGTGAGGACTCATACAAGAGCATTAAAAATGTATTACAGTTGACAGTGTCAGATCTTAGCACTGCTTTCTGCAGGAGTGTTTCTTGGAAAAACAAATATGTATACATATATATATTTCTTTTAAATTTAATGCGATCTGAAAAATATATATTTAATACAATCTGTGAACAATTTAAAATATTAAATTTTTTGTAGAAAACAAGCAGTGAAACTTACTGTAAATATCTGAATTGGTGAATAAAGCTTGGATTTGCTATTTAGTCTGTATTTCTTACAAAAGGAGTTTGGTCTCTCGTGGGCTTTTATATCTTCTTGTTTTATTGCATTAAATATTGATCTACTAAAATAACCAACCATGCTATAAAACCAAATGAAGTTCTCCAAATTTTGAAAAATGCCCCCCATTTCAAATTTCTCTGTTCGCCTTTTGGACTTATCAGTAGTGAATATCTCTTTGCACCTGAAAAATTCCTTGAGGCATTCTCTGTAGGCACCACAAAGGGAGCTAATGAAAAGCGTGTCCACACCATCTGATAAGCCCAGCGGCAGAGTGCTGGCAGGATTTTTGCTGCTTGTCTGAAAACAGTATCTTGCTTTGTCCTTCCTCACTTTCTCCTTAAGTAGCAGTTTTGCCTTTGTAAAAATTTTACCCAAGAGAAGACTTCAGAAGAGGTCATTCACTCAGAAATTGGCAAGAATGTTTGGGAGAGGTTAAGGGAGTGGTATTTTATTTAGAATGAGCTGAAGCAAAATAATGGGTACAGCTCCTATTCCTGTCTTGACAAAAAGTGGACACGTTTCCATTTCACTATCCAAAGTTCTAAGGAATACTTGTAGTGCTTATTGAAATTCTTGTTTCATCTTGGAATAGACCCTCTTGATTATTCTGTTTCTTAAGTTCATTTTTTGCCCTGCTTATTTTTCTTTCCTTCTTCATTGCCTTCCTAGCTCTTGCTTGTATCTTGGCAATGTTTTTTTCCAGCCACGGTGACTATTAAGTATGGTCACTGCTTAATTGTGTTAATATTATTTGGATTTGGAATGCTGGTTATTGACTGCCTTTAAATTTGTATGTATTCCATGAGAGAAGAGAGATTTTTTATAGCACTCACCATGTGTTTTTGTCTCGTGTCAGATACCTTCTGACAGAAAGTCAGGCCTACTGTGGCTGCCTCCCTTTAAATTTTGACAGGGTAGATCGCCAGTTGGTCTGTTGAAGGGAAAGAGACCTAGAGTGGTCTTTCGTGTTTTGAGCACCATGTAAACTGTGGCTTTTGTTTTGTGGGACCACCTTAGACTAATTATTTTCTTTTTTGTTTTATTTTTTAATGATCAGGAAATCAATGTGTTCTTTACTTCAAACCGTTTACGTAACTCTTCGACAAACCACTTGTTGGTGGGAAGCAAAGGACTGTGAAAGAATCCATGCAAGCTCTCTTTTTGCCGTCACACTTCCCTAGCTAAAGGGGATACTAAAATTTTTCTCACAGAGACCCTTATTTCTTACAGTTTTACTTTTGGAAGGCAGATAAATGAAGAGAATTTGGCCATTTGACAAAAACAAGCATCCTTTGCCGACTTGCTTTTTCTACAGTCATTGATATTCTGAAACCCAGAGCCTTGCATGGTGATTAAAATAAGGCAGTTTTTCATGCTTGTCTTTTTCAACCTGGGCCGTTTAAAAGCCAGTTTGGCCTACCGGGTCCCTGAGATGTGACTACACTTTTGATAGGAGACTTGGCTTACCTCGCAGCTGCATTCTAGATTGTTCTCAGCCAGTATATGTTGCAAGGCAGCCCACTTCCTCTGTTAAAGATGGAACACGTGGCTGGAGATACTACTTGTGCAGATGTACAGTGTTCTACAGCAATAAATAATAGTAACATTTTGGGACACTATTCAGAGGATAATCTAGAACAGTGATTTCTCCATCTTTTATTTGTCTGATCCATAGTAAGAAATACATGTGACACCATGACCCACTTCTACATACAAATAAGTATATATAATTGAAAGTTTCACAAGACAGTATCTATACATACCATATATCTCTGTTGCATTTTATTTCATTTTAAAAATGCTACTTAATTTCATGACCCAATTATGAGTTTTGACGCACATTTTGAAAAACACTGTTCTAAAGAAATGCCCCAAACTTGACATTTATTGTTTCATTCCTCAACTGTGTGAGGTAGGTGAGAGGAGGGGTAAATATGTAAGCATAAAATAGCTGTTTATCTCATCCTGACTTGCATGGTAGAGTGGAAAAAGGTAGAAAAGGGGTCAGAAAATTTGGATTCCAAGTCTGAGCTTGACTCCTTATGAACCAGGTTATCTTAATATGGAACTGTAATGTTTTAGAGTTGATGGAAGCTCTGGAAACCATCGTGGAAGCCCTTTCAAATTTTAAACCTATATTAAGAACATGTTGATCCTTTATAGGATTATCCAGTTAAGTACTACTGAGAGTCAGTTGAGCGTTGGGTTAAAAGTGAAGACTAGAACCAAATATGTGCAACACACACTTCAGTTCAGTTCAGTTGCTCAGTCGTGTCCGACTCTTTGCAACCCCGTGAATCGCAGCACGCCAGGCCTCCCTGTCCATCACCAACTCCTGGAGTTTACCCAAACCCATGTCCATTGAGTCGGTGATGCCATCCAACCATCTCATCTTCTGTCGTCCCCTTCTCCTCCTGCCCCCAATCCTTCCCAGCATTAGGGTCTTTTCCAATGAGTCAGCTCTTCGCATGAGATGGCCAAAGTATTGAAGTTTCAGCTTCAATATCAGTCCTTCCAATGAACACCCAGGACTGATCTCCTTTAGGATGGACTGGTTGGATCTCCTTGCAGTCCAAGGGACTCTCAAGAGTCTTCTCCAACACCACAGTTCAAAAGCATCAATTCTTTGGCGCTCAGCTTTCTTCACCGTCCAACTCTCACATCCATACATGACCACTGGAAAAACCATAGCCTTGACTAGACGGGCCTTTGTTGGCAAAGTAATGTCTCTGCTTTTAAATATGCCATCTAGGTTGGTCATAACCTTCCTTCCAAGGAGTAAGCGTCTTTTAATTTCATGGCTGCAGTCACCATCTGCAGTGATTTTGGAGCCCAAAAAAAGAAAGTCTGGCACTGTTTCCACCATTTCCCCATCTATTTCCCATGAAGTGATGGGACCAGATGCCATGATCTTAGTTTTCTGAACGTTGAGCTTTAAGCCAACTTTTTCACTCTCCTCTTTCACTTTCATCAAGAGGCTCTTGAGTTCTTCTTCACTTTCTGCCATAAGGGTGGTGTCATCTGCATATCTGAGGTTATTGATATTTCTCCTGTCAGGACAAAGTAATAACCGTATCCATGTAAGTGTTCGCTCTTACTAGTACTGGTATAAGAACTGGTATTCTCTGAGCCTTTAACTTCATCATCTATAAAGGGCAATTGATAATTGATGAAGGAAACAAATCTAAGGATATTTTTCTCCCCTCCTGGACTCCATCCTTTTAGAGATAAAAGGAAATTTTATTTTTATTTTCTAAATTTTAGAAGTTTACTATTTCCTAAGTATTTCAGAAGCAGTTGGTCTTTTGAGAGTTTGAGCTGTGTTTGAATTCTTCCCCTGCCTTTTCTAGGTTGGGAACCCTTGTCAGTGATAGTTGAATGCTGAAATCTGTTACCTGTAAATGTATGTGGTTGGGAGGGGAGGGAGGAGAATGGATGTCTATTCTTTCATATTGTTAAAAGATTAGCAATAATGTCTTTGAATTGCTTGGAGCAGTGTCTGGCCCTTAATTGCTTCCTGAATAGAAGCTATTATATGTTACAGAAAGCTTGAAACCAAAACCCATTCAAGGAGCCAGCTAGAAAAGGGTCTGTTTCCAGGACTCTGGCAGAGAGGAAGCATATACAGATGGGAAGTCAGGAGTAGTTGTCTTACTTAGCAGGCCTGCAGATGTTTATGGACTGTTCTTTATTGAGGGTGTCAGCAGTAGAAGGGTTGGAGACTATGAGCAATTAAAAAAGCACTTGTTGACAAAAAGAGGGGAAATTAATGATGAGGATCTCTGAGGGTCCCAGTTACACAGCTGGCATGTCCAAGTAGGAAGGAAGCTGTTGGACCTTCTCTTTGACCAGGAATCTTCAGTGTGGCAGGGAGCCCTGCCCATGGAGAGAAGGCATCTCCTAGTACACTGTTCACGCCCCAGCTCACCTCTGTAGAAAAGCCATTTTCTGATAAGCTTTAAAAATATATCTCTGAGGTGAAGGGCCTGAAAGGTGCCTCCCGAGAGAAGAAAACACGCACGTGGAAAAGGGAGGTGGAAGAAGAGGCCTGTGGGAAACGTGGACTGAGGCAGGTGTTTTCTTGCCCAAGTTATTAGTTCTTTAATTTGTTCTTTTTTCTTAAGACATATGTTCTTTACAAGCATCTAACTGCCACTAGATGGCGCACAGATCCCAGCACTAGTCTAACTGGGTAATACATGTAAGATTCTTTTCAAAAGATAGGTCGCTGATATGTTGTTTTTAAAAATAAAATATATTAAAATATTTTAACATTTAATTTTAGGAGTGAATAAAGGATGAAAAATTAAAATTCAAAATCCATGTATTTTGTAGCCTTGGCTTGTGCTGCAGAGAAAGCCCTATTGTTGAGGTTCATTGTGGCTCATGGTCTTTGTTCATATGTAGGTGATATCTGTAATTTGATTCTCATGCACAAATGCTTCATTTAGTTTATTTAGTGAGATTTTTGGAAGGTAGGGTTATAAGAAGAGAGTAATCTGCACCCTCTCCAACAATGCCTTTTTTTCCTTCTTTTTTGTTTCTTAACCACTACTTGAAATTTCATTTCTTAGAAATTTTGAAATTGTGTTTCTTACAGAATATTATGTTGCTTTTAAACAAATGTCTAATTATTGCTTTGCATGTGTGTTTGAATTGTGTATATGTGGGTTATAGACAGACATGGATGCAGCTGAAAGAATGAGATGGCTGGTCACTGGGAAGAGCAGAGAAGCCCAGAGAAGAAGTGCAACCAAAAAGAAAAAATTGAAACCAGGCCTGTCAGGCAGTGGTTATCACCACCACTCTGACCATCAGCAGCATGAAACAGTGCAACAAAGCACAAACTATGCCTGCTCTTTGTTCAGGAACAGCAGTCGAAGATAATAGTTCTATAGCTTTGTTTATAAACTGTGACACTAAAGCCTTTGGCTGTAGCCATTGAAGACCGGCTCAGGAAACGGGAATCATAATAAAGATTTGTTTATTTGATATAATCATTCGCTGTGAAGGGTATGAACAAGGTCCATTAAAATCCTTCCCATCATTTCATGTCTGGCTCCCTTGCAATGGTCAGAAACAGGCATGTGGTGACAAGCTGCCCTCTCCTGAATGGATTCCATGGGGTCCTAGGTTTACGTGCTCTGGCTTATTGAGGCCATTATATTAGTAGGCAAGTGGCCGATGCTTCCTTCTCTCCACCCCACCACCTCCCCCAAATGTCAGTGTAGGTGTTTGGAGCAGCCTGAGTGCTGCCTCGGGACTGCCTGCCCTGAAGAAGCCAACAGGAGAACTGCTCCCAGAGCTGCTGGCCATTGTCCATGCCAGTGCTCAGCCCAGGTTGGGATGTGACGACAGATGTGGAGAATTGTACAAAGATCAGTCATATTTTATTTAAATATATGTCTCCAATCTTATCTAGCCCCCACCCCTATTTTGTTTTGTTTCGTCTTATTTTCAGAATCATAGCCTTATATCTGGGACTGTTTGAACAAAACATACTAAAACATTACAATTGTTGAGATATAAATAAGTGATCAATAAGTCATTCATGACAGTAGGTTTTCAAGAAAACTGTCAGATAATGTATTAAAAATTAGCATGAAACTTTTAGCTTAATTCTACTTTGTATTATAGTTCCCCACAGAGTTCCTAAAACAACAGTAAAAACATGATTCTGAAAAAAAAGAAACATGATTTTGAACACATATAAATATACCCACAGTGTTCTTGATGCACAGGTACCTTGAATTCCATAGTACAGGTGGATCTAATGTATAGGATGATGCCAGTTCTTTCATTACAACTAAGGCTTTGGTCTCCAACTGTTAGTTAACAGATTGTCTTCCTTGTTCGTACTTGGCCCCCACATCCCAGCTGTGAGGGAAAAGCTTCACCCCTCTGTGAAGGGCTAGGTACTAGCCTAGAGATAGGCATGGAAGCCCACTCTGTCTGCAGCTGTCCCTTCTCCTCCCCAGGATCTCAGGTTGAGCAGTGAAGACAATGAATAGCAGCATGGAAGTCACCCTGGGCATCTTGCTTTAATGTCACCAGCAGATCTAGATCTAATCAGTCCTAATGCTAGAACGACACGTATTGAGCCTTGGGCCAAGTACTTGATTACATTATCTCCTTTAATTTTCATTTTACATCTGAGTAAGCTACAGAGAGAATCTGGGTGACTGGTCTAAAATCAAGACACCCATGCAAGTAGTAAATGGGGGGGGCACAATGTAAAACTAGGTCTGTTGTGTTACCGTGAGGTTGTCTTTTACAAACATTTCACCCTGTGCACGTTAAACCAGTCTTGTGGGCCAGTTCCTCTTCCCCCACCCGTATTAAATACATGGTATATGTCATCTGGCCTGAAGTAGGGGGCACATGTAGCATAACCCCAGAAGAAGTGTGTAAATAAATGGTTTTGCAGGTATCCCAACCATTGACAAACAAGTGAAAAACACGCAAACAGAAGGATGTCTGATGGCTTCCTCAATATTAGGAAGAAATTGTAGACCAGAACAGTTACAGGCACTGTGACTGGCTGCATATCCAAAACTGTAGTGTAATATTTTCAAGTTGAGAGCATTTGTTGAGGGTAAAGGTAAGCAGGGTAGCAGATGTCCTTATGGTTTTTTTTTTTTCCTTCTTCTTCTTCTTCCTCCTACAGTGTGCTTTTGATTCTTTAAAGGTTAATTTTGTTAATTTTGACCTAAGTTGTATCACTTCTCTCCTTCTTCCCAGGGCTTCCTAAAGAATGAAAAGGACAATGCCCTACTGTCTGCCATCGAAGAGTCCCGCAAGAGGGTAAGAAATGCATAGATGTATGCTGTTGTGAGGGCAGCATGTATGCTGGGGTATACAGGTTCTAGAAGCTGGATTCTCTGTCCCAGGCCCAGCTCTCCTGGTAGTTCACCAAGGGGAGTTTTACAGTAACCATTTTTGAGGAGAATACCATGCTTGTAACTGCGTGTATCCCGTGACTGCATCTGAAACACTGGGCTGGGCAGTTAACCATTAAGTTAATCTTGAAATGGGAGAACAAGACAATTCTTTGGTTTCATTGTTATAATATAAATGGCATTTTGGTTTCTACTGAACCAGCAGTTCAGAAAAGCAGTTATGATCCTTGATAGTTTTCCTTAATTTCTTTTCCTTTTGTCATAAAATTTGACTTTCTACACCACCTTTTAAATTAGCAATTTCTCAAAGCTCTTTCGAACAAACAAAAACATCTTGATGTTCAAGAGGATAGTACGTAAGTCAGCCAGAACAGCCATGACATGAGCAGCAATATTTTGCAACAAGCATTCCCACAAGATACTCAGAGATCATTTACTTGACTAACATGTGAGTTATCTTCAGTTGTTTGACAAGGATGAAAAGATCAAAACCTTTCCAAAACCTTCCATTATGGAGTAAGAGATTTTCAGGCCCCTGTGTCTTTTGGGGAAGGAGGAAGAAGGTGGTTAGTGATTATGTGGAGTTGGTTCTAAAGATGCAACTTTTGCCAGGAAGGAGGCTGGGGGCTTCATGTTACTCTGAAAGCAGTCACTGTATCTGCAAGGATGAGTAGGGGTGAAGGGACCTCTGTTCTGCTGTTTAGTTATGTAGCCCGTAGACCACGTGAAATACATTTGTGTATTATTTATATGGTTCAAAAAGTAAAAGTAAAAAAAAACAATTGCTGCTTCTCACTGTGCTTTATTAAATACTCCATACAGGTGGAAGTGTCTCATTAGGGCTGATGTGAGTGAGACAGGGCAGCACGGGGGCTTTCCAGCTCTGATTGATAGGAAGATGTTTCAGAGACATTATTTGAATGACTGGTATGTTTAATTATCAGAGTAAAATTCCCTAAAATTTAATTAATTATATTGTTGGCAATAGTACTTATTCCTAGAAATAGAGAAATTCACTTGATCCAGAATTGAAAAAAAATTTTTTAAGGTTTTTTTCCTTTTTGTTCACACTTGGAATGAGTTACTCACCAACATTGATTCTCCTGCTGTACAGGACCAATGAAATTAAATTAGGATTGTCGAATGCCACCGAGCCTTATTAATCCATTTACCCTGCGGAATGTGTTTCTGAAATTGGCAGTCTCTGAACGTTGTGCCATACTGAGACTAAATGTGCAGCCAGCCAAAACATTTAAGTGACATACCACAGTGCAAAATGTGTGCATATGTGTTTGTGAGGGAGGTGTTCCGGTGTTGGGAGCCGGCCCTGAGGGGGGACCTTTCACCTGTCTGGACACCGGGAGGCTGCCACTGAGCAAGAATCATTTTTAAACAAAAGGTGAGCAGCTTCCTGGCATTTTGGTGGTAATTTCACATTTGAATAACTTGCCAATGTCCTGCTGAAATGCCAAGAAAACAAGCTACAAAACCACAAATGTGTCCTATCTTTTCCCATTTGGTGCATCCCAGCAAAAACAGAACATTATCAGAACATATGTAGAGTTTCTAAAAGCCAGCAACAGCTCAATAATAAGCGGGTGTGAAGTCAAAGCATATTGCCCTCTTCCCTTTATGAAAATGGGGTTCGAGTGCTCCCCACCGGTTCTTAATTCAGTTGCCCAGTTCTTTCCCTGCCTGCCTTTCTTAAACCGCGTTTGAAGAGATCTATTTCCCCACATAACTTGAAAGATTCAGATCTAGTTTATGATGATTTCTTCCTGCATTGTCATTTTCTGTGGTTTGTCTTTCCTTTTAATTTGTAGACCTCTGCACACCCTTCCAGGTTATCCCTCTTCTCTTCCCTTGGGTTTCTTTCCTTCTTGTCTCTCACCTTGCTTCAGACCCTCCCTGTCCTCCTTTCCTCTTAGTTCTTAGCTCTGTTGATTCTCTCTGATTAGCTCTTCTAGTTGACATTCTTCTTTGCACCTAACCCGGTGGTTTAGATGTGGGTCTACAGGGAATAGGCTGGAAGAGGGCAGATGGGCAGCTGATCATCCCTGATTAGCCCACTAATTGGATGTTCCATTATCTCTAATGTAATTAAGATAAGCTGGGGGTGGCATGGTCAAGAGAAGAGAATTTTAATGTTGGGCCATTTATTTTTATTTGAAGCTCCTTATCACACTAATGATGAATGGAATGACAGTGCTGTTTGTTCAGGTTGTGGGGCTGTTTCTAAATGAGTAGCCTGGCGTACTTCTCAGATACATTCTGAGGGTTGGAGCCTAGAAAGCCAGTTTTCAGAGTACTTCCTGTGTTCCTGAAGCAGTTCTTGGCACACAGGTGGGCAGCTTGATTAACAGGGGATGGTTGATTCCCACTGTTGTGGCTCTGACCCTTACATGATGCTGGAAGTCTGCCCCTGCCATCCTCATCAACAGTGTCTCTGAGACAGATTGTGTTCTCTTCAGTTGCCTTTCCTGCTTTGCCATTCTTCAGCAGCCAGAGGACTTACCCTTAAAAAAAAGTCATGTGATGCCCTGGTGTCTTGGGTCAGTGCCACAGCTTAGTCAGTGCTTCACTTCCTGTTGCAAGTTTGGAAAGCTGTATGCTATGCCAGCTCTCCACCTCTTTATTTCAGCCCACCCTGGTCCACCTGCCACATAGCTCTCTGTTTTCCCTTAGTTGGAGACAGGTTCAAGGTTGAGGAGGTGGTTGACCACTAAATAGGAAGAGGTTTAGAAGAAATGTGGTCCAACACGTGCAGTATTTCTGGGTAGCTTCTAGGTACCCTAGCCCCTTCCCCTCCCCTCTCCCCCATCTTTCTGTCCAGCATCCTTCTCTCTGTTCAAAAAGCATAGGTTTCGTGTTTAAGGTCCCTAATGTAGTGGGAGAAAAGGATTTTTCTCTAGGTATTTTTTTTTCAATCCAGGCTAACTGGAATGGTCTTTTCTGCCTGACTCTCAGATGAAAACCAAGTGAAAGTCTATTTTTAAAGTTTTTGATTATCATTTCTTCTTCTGTCTTCAGAGTACATGTTAGGAATACACTGATAGATGGACCAAATCAAATTTGCGGAATGTGCCAACCCTCTTCCTAATCATTTTTGTGGCTGTCTGCTGTCTTTTTCATGTTTTAATAAATATTGGTCCATACACAAACATCACATTTGTAAAGAGTATATGATTTTTCTTAGAGTTTCCCAGAGCTCATATATATGGATATTATCAGTATATAAATTATCTTTGTTGCCAGAAATAAAGCAGGCATTACTAATACTCATTCCCTTGGTGCTGCCTAGTTGGATGCCAATCTGATTGTAAATGAAATGGCTTTTTGAAAAGTGGGCTCGAGCTTATGGGAAACCTGGTTTGCCAATTAAAGAATCATAGGCTAAGAATGGTTATGATTTGTATGTTGCTTTAATCTGCCCCTCAGAAGGTTTTCTTTTAGTTTTGAAGGGTTTTTTTTATCTTTTGGGGGGGGGGTGTTGCTGTTTGTTTTTCGCTTCCTTTCTCCCTCCCTTCTTTTCTGTTTTCCTTCTTTTTTTTTTCCTGAGTGCATTTGTTTTGGCAACCTGCAGTGTCACTAGCAAATAAGAGTGAGGTTTGCCAGGGATTTCAAGAGTGACTTCGAGTAGACTGATGGGAAACTTAATTGTAGAAGGCTCTAGGTTTTTTTGTCTTTTTTTTTTTTTTTACTGATTTGCTTCCTCCCGTGAAAATATTACTGTTTCTTAAAAAAAATAAAGACACTGGGAAAATCTTTTGTTTCTGTCTCATCTTAGAGGCTCATTAAATCTTAAGATACCATTGACTTACAATCCATCATTATTTTATGCACTGCACAGAAAAAGTACTTTAAAAAATAGTACTTCAATGTAAACTTTTGACATGTCAATCGTAATATGTAGCCTAATTTCAGAGGGTTAAGGTTTTAAGAAGATATTTATCTTAATAAGCACATAAGAAAAAAAATTCAACATTACTACTCATTAGAGAAATGCAAATCAAAACCAGGAGTTATCACCTCACACCCATTAGCATGGCTACAGTCAAAAAAACCCAGAAAGTGATATTGGAGAGGATGTAGAGAAATTGGAACTATTGTGCACGTGGGAATGAAAAAGTGTAGCCTCATTGAAAACATCATGCAATCGCTCAAAAAATTAAACACAGGATGACCATGTGATCCAGCAATTTCATTTCTGGATGTGTATCCCAAAGAATTGAAAGCAGGAACTTGAAGAGATATTTGTATACCCAGCTTCACAGCAGCATGATTCATATTAGCCAAAAGTTTGAAGCAACTCACGTGTCCATGGATAGAGGTATGGATAAATAAAATGTGGTGTATACGTACTGCTACTGCTGCTGCTAAGTCGCTTCAGTCGTGTCCGACTCTGTGCGACCCCATAGACGGCAGCCCACCGGGCTCCCCCGTCCCTGGGATTCTCCAGGCAAGAATACTGGAGTGGGCTGCCATTTCCTTCTCCAATGCATGAAAGTGAAAAGTGAAAGTGAAGCCGCTCAGTTGTGTCCGACCCCTAGCGACCCCATAGACTGCAGCCTACTAGGCTCCTCCGTCCATGGGATTTTCCAGGCAAGAGTACTGGAGTGGGGTGCCATTGCCTTCTCCGGTGTATACGTACAGCGGAGTATTATTCAGCCTTAACATGGAAGGAGACTGCATATGCTACAGCACAGATGAACCTGAGGACATTATGCTAAGTGAAATAAGCCAGACACAAAAAGACAAATACTGTATGATTGCACTTCTGTGAGGTACCTAGACATGTCAGAATCCTGGAGACAGAAGTAGAATGGTGGTTGCCTGTATCTGGGGGATGGTGGGAATGGAGGTATTGTTTAATGGGTGCAGAATTTCATTTTTGCACAATGAAGAGCATTCTGGAGATACATGGTGGTGACGTTTGCGCAACCATACGAATGAACTTAATGCCGTGGAACTGCACAGTTAAGTGGTTAAAATGGTAAGCTTTATGGTTAAGTACATTTTTCCACAATTAAAAAACTGCTTTTCATGTGTTACTTGATGAAATAGGGCATGTTTGCAAACAGCTCTCAGTAAGTTCTTTAAGGATAATTTGAAATAGCTTGCCTTTGCTCTGATTATGGAAAGATGGCAGATCTAGAGGGTTTTGAACTTCTGTTGCACGTTAAGGGAAACCGTGTTCTTTGTTTCCTCACTCGGGTCCTCTCTCTCTCCTCCTCTCCCCCAGACCTTTGGCATGGCTGAGGAGTATCATCGAGAGTCAATGCTGGTCGAGTGGGAACAAGTGAAGCAGCGGATTCTCCACACCCTGCTGGCATCAGGAGAAGATGCCCTTGACTTTACTCAAGAAAGTGAGGTGAGTTGAGTCCAGAAAATCAACCATTATTAAAAATGTCAGGTCAGAAAATGCTTATCTGCTTGACTGCTGGCCGACCTGGCACAGCTGATCCCTGTCTTCCTCTTGAAGCACTTTCTTCATTGCCTTCTAGATGCCCACATTTGCCTGGATTTCCTCCAGCATGGCTGGCTGCTTCTGCTCAACCTCTTGTGCTGAATTTTCCTCAAACTCCTGTCCCAGGGCTCCCTCCTTGACCTGTTCCTGATTCTTCACTAATCACTGCCCTGTTGATCTCTTCTGGGCTTATGGTATTAAATACCTTCTATGTACTTGAAGACTCAAATTCACATCACCGCCCCGAATCCTCCCAGACTCATTTGTTCTAGTGGCCATCTTGGCTACTGAGGTGTCTCAGAGCCATCAAGCTTAACATGTTTAGAATTGAGTTGTGGTAGCAACTGCCTCCAACTCCCTCCAGCTTTTCTCACAGAGTTTGTCATCTTTACAAAGGGCAGTTCCAGTTTTTCACTTGCTGAGATCCAACATCTAGATTCATTTTTATCCTACCCTTCTCTTACCTAGACTCTCAAACATGCTGACAAATCCACTTAACCCTCCTCTCAGAATATACCCAGAGTCCAACCACTTTTTTTTTTAATTAATTTACTTATTGGAGGCTAATTACTTTACAATATTGTGGAGATTTTTGCCCTACATTAACATGAATCAGCCACGGGTACACTTGTGTCCCCCTGTCCCAAATCCCCCTCCCCAACCACTTCTTACCACCTCTGCTGTTAGCACTTGGGGCCAAGTCAGCCAGCATCTCTTATTCAGATTATTGGACCGATCTCCTAACTTTGTTTTTCCATTATCTGTTGCTATGTAATCGATCACTCCAAACCATAGTAGCTGAAAACAAGCATTTAGCTTAGCTGTGTGTTTCTGGTTTGGGATGTCCTGGCCCTGTGGTCAGGATATTGGCTGAGGCTACACTCCTCGCAGGGCTCAACTCGAAGAGGATCCAGTCCTAGGCTCACTCATGTGCTTCCTGACAAGCCTCAAGTCCTCCCTGGCTCTTGGCTAGGGGTATGAGTTCCTTGTGTGGGTCTCTCTTGTGCTGCTCACAGCATGGTAGTGTGCCTCTCCTGGGGCAAGAGTGAAGGATCCAAGGAAGAGTTCAAGGGCCCCGAGACAGAAACTACAGTCTTTCCATGACTTAATCAGAAAGTTATATTCTGTCGCCTCTCTGATCAAAGTAAATTACTAAATTCAGCCTACACTCAAGGAGAGAGGATTAAACGAGAGCTTGGATCCCAGGACGGGATTATTGGGAGCCATCTTAGAGGTTGTCAACCACACTGGTCTCCCTGCTTCTGCCCTTGTACAGTCTTTTCAATAGCCAGAGTGATACTGTTAAACACAGACTAGATCATGTCACACCTCTTCTCAGGATCCTCCAGTGACACCCGTCTCGTTTGGAGTGAAAGCCGGAGTCTTTGCCCTGACTTCCCAGTCCCTCTCTGACCTGGTCGTGTTGCCTCTCCCAGCTCACATTATTCTGCTCTCCCCATTGCTCTTGCTGCTCCTGCCTTAGATCATCTGGGCTTCCTGTTGCTTGTGCCTAAAAGGCTCTTCCCCCAAATCACTGCATGCCTGTCCTCCTCACTTCCTTCAAATATTACCCAGTGCAATCTCAGTGAGGCCTTCCAGGACCTTTACATCTGAAATCCAAACCGAGCTCTCCCCATTCAACCCTCACTATATCCCCTTTTCTTGCTATATTTTTCTTTTTAGCACTTCCTCACTTTAAGCCACTGTATGTGTTTTATGTCTTTGTATTGCTTATTGTCTGTTTCTCCTAGAAGAATTTAAGCTCCAGGAAGGTAAGGATTTTTGTTTGCTGTATTTACTCATATCACCAGTGCCTAGATGAGTGCCTGGAACATATTCAGTGCTCCAGAAATATTTGGTGAATAAATAATTTGGCCTTAGCTAACTTTGTGCCAACCAGAGTATTAAGGATGTGTAATTTTAGAGTGGGTATGTTAAATAGGGTTTATGTCTTACTTATCCTGGAGATCTTTCCTGAGAGGGATTTTGAGGCTACATCTTGGGATCAGCAGGAAAGTGTGTCTTGCTTGATTAGTGATATCTGCCGTTGGCCAGTGGGAACTGTGATGATACATTCACCACACCAGTGTTGGGGAGAGAATGACTTTGGGGTTCTAACCCTAACTTCACCACTGACTAGTTCTGATATGGCATCCAAGTTATTATTTATATATTAAATATTCAAGTTATTTAACCCTGCAGACATTTAGTGTCTTCATTAGTAAAATGGGATTATTGGGAAGATTAGTGATAACATAAAGCCCCTCTCCCATAATGACTGTCCTTTACTATTGTTTAAAAATAAATAGTTTCAGGGCACTTCCTTGGTAGTCCAGGAGCTAAGATTTCGCCTTTCAATGCAAGGGGTGCTGGTTCAATCCCTGGTTCCGGAGCTAAGCTTTCATGTGTTTCAAGGCCAAAAAAAGCCATAACATAAAACAGAAGCAATATTGTAACAAATTCACTAAAAGACTTTAAAAATGGTCTGCATTTAAAAAAAAGAAAAGGCCTCAGAAAGTAGTTTCAGACAATTTGGATGTGCAAGTTAAAAATTATGTCAAAAAATTATTAAAATTTATAAAAATTATAGCATTAGACATTTCAAGTAATATTACCAGTGCTCCCTCCAGAGTTGTTTTGACTAGCTGACATTCTTTTCTCATGAGAGATTGGACACCTAAGGCTCAGTGAGACTTGTACTATGCTAGGTGAGACCGGGGACTGTTGATATTTGGACCATCATTCTGTTGAAGTCTGGGTCAAAGGTGGGTAGCTTGGCAGTGTCATGCCTGCATGATAACATTACACATCCTGTGTCTACAGATTTGTTTCTGGTTTAAAACCAAGTTTTTCTATTAAATTAGCCCCCAAATAAATAGACGCTAAAGTCATTTATCTTAAGAAATTACTCATTAAGGACCTTGTTCCACATTTCTTAGAGACTTCAGAGAAGAGCAGAGTCTTGGGGAAAAAAAAAGAGCTAATGTAGAAAATCCGTGGGCAGCCTAATGTTTCTCAATTTCTTATGAGTCTAGGCAGATAAGTAGAACAGCTCATGGTTTTATAAACTTCATTTTTTAAAACTGTGTTAATAGGTTGTGGTCTGTATTGGGATTTGGAAGTAATTATAAGCTGCTAATGAGATATTCTTTCTTGATTGCTCTTGTCTTAAAAATAGACTAGTCTATTTAGTAGACACTTCTTCCTTGACCTCCAGTCCTCCCTCTTGAAAGGGAGGACTCCCTCTTATTGATACTTCTGCTGTTCTCTGTGGTGACACCTAGCAGAGTGGATAGCTTTGCTGAAAAGGCTGGCAAATAATGCAGATGGTTCTCTCTTCAGGTTATCCAGGGAATTACCATTTCTGGAACCCTCATAGGTTTTGTTGTTTGTTGCTGTTTTGAACTTTTCCCCTGAAGTATGACGTACATACAGAAAAAAATGCACACATTATAAGTGTATAGCTCAGTGAGTTACCAAAAATGAAGCACACCCAGATGAAGAAACTACACTGCCATCCCCCTAGCATCCCCGCCCCCATGCTTTTTCATTCACGACCCCTCATCACCACCACCAAGAGAAACACTGTCCTGACTTCTAATACCATAGATTGATTTTGCCTGTTTTTAAACTCTGTGTAAATGGAGTCATGCTGTATGTGCTCTTGTATCTGGCTTCTTTTGCTTAACATTCTGTGTATCGTTACATGTAGTTGAAGGCTGTTCATTCTCACGGCCGGATAGTATGACTGCAGTATTTATCCTTTCTGATGTGGATGCACATTTGAATAGTTTACAGTTCTTAGCTTTTATAACGAGTGCTAGTGAGAGCATTCTTGTACCTGTCTTTTGGTGAGCGTACATTTGCACAGCTGCTGGGCACATCTGAGAGGGCAGTTGCTGGCACAGAGGGTACACATGTGTTCAGCCTTAGCAGATGCTGCCCGGCAGTTTTCCAGAACGGTGTCTCACGCTTCCCTCCCACCAGCACTGTGAGAATTCCTTGTTCCTTATCTTTGCCACACATGGTATTTTTTGTCTTTTTCAGTTCAACCATTCTGGTGGATGTGTGGAAGAACCGTGTGTTTTTCCCATATAATTTTCTTCCAAAAGATGGAAAGGTCTTATTAGCTCCACTTGGGCAGGCACTTTCTCTACCCTCTCCGTAGGAAACCACAGAGACAGGCTTTGGAATTCAGCAGGCCTGAGTTCCTGGGCCTCTCCCGAGAACCACATTGTTCTCCTCCTCGTTGTAAAAGGCCTCTCTTAAAGAATGGCTGGAAGGAACATAGAACGTGTGTAAGGCACCTGGCCCAGAGCCGGCATAGAGCACACGCTTAGCACATCCCAGCAGTGTTTATGGTGGTGGTTGGTATTTGGTAAGCTACCCAGTGGGACTAGTGGTAAAGAACCCGCCTGCCAGTGCAGGAGACTAAGAGACGTGGGTTCAGTCCCTGGGTTGGGAAGATCCCCTGGAGAAGGACATGGCAACCCGCTCCAATATTCTTGCCTGGAGAATCCTATGGACAGGGAGGAGCCTGGTGGACCACAGTCCATGGGGTTGCGAAGAGTCAAACATGACTGAAGCGACTTAGCACACATCCATGCACACATTGTTAAGTTTATTTTTATTATTTTAAGATGGATCTGTCCCTTTTTAACTGTCCCTTGATTTATGAAGTGTTTCTGGGAATGAAAAATATCTCATAAGTAGAGGAAATAATTAAAGTATGACTTGCCATCTAAACCATTCTTTTCTGGGTACTTTATTGTGAAGAATAAGATTGTTGGAATCCAGAGAGTTATTAGCTAGGAAAGAGGCTTCCAGTCATTGGAGCTGACCTTACATTGAAGGAAAATGTCCAAATTTGGCTAATTTAATATGAAGAGACACTTGAGGCCTTTTTTATTTTTTTAAACAAAAATGAACTAGGAGATGGTGATTCCTGAAACATTTTTCCCTCAAGCCTTCTGATAACAGAAAAGCAGCAACACATTAGTAATATCTATTCCTGGCAAGTTTTAATAAGGAAAATGATGCTTCAATAGCAAAATTCAATTTGGGAAATTAATTTCCTTAGGATATCATTGAAGAAAAAGATAATAATTTTTAAAGGAAGTAGGAATTGAAAGATTGTTAATAATGTTCCAAGTTTTGGTCTCAATAAAAATGATAGTCTTTAAAGCAAGAAAGAGACTCCTGGCTAAGAACCCCTATGCCCCAGACCTTCCGGCTGGCCTGTGCGAAGAACACCCCCAGTCTGTGCTGCTTGCATGACAGCATGCAGGCTGGGAGCAGCGTTGAGAATCCTTGATATATCTCAGCCAACATTTAAAACAGTATTTAAAAGTAAGTTTTTATCTAACCTCAGTGTGTCATGGCTGTATTGGTGTTAGACATAGTCAGTGGTTAGTGCTTTATTGTATTATGTGAGAAATGACTCAGCTTCTCAAGCAGGAGCCTTGATAAAGAAGCTGTTGTAGCTTAATCGTTACAGGAAGTGAACGGTATATGTTGAATGTAGTCTCTAATTTTGATAACTGACTTAATACCGTATTTCATCAGCTCCCAGCTACACATCTTTTCTAAATACTAGCATCTCTGAAATCAAGATATGTCTTAAATCAATGGTATAGTTTATTGTCAGCATTTTTCTTTCTTAGTGGTACATAAACATGATGTCTTATAATAGATGGTTAGATTTGGTGGGATACAGCAAAAATATTGACTGACAAAGTTTGAATTTTAAAACCCCGGACTAGATGATTCCAAGCTGTATTTTATGGCTCCCTGGTAGTTTCCGAAAGGGCTGGTTTTGTTTCACATACTGGAATTTGAATAGAATTTCAAGTATGGAAAGTGCTCTGCTGCTCTTTCAAAAAGAAGTTTAAAGAACCAACTCATTTTAATATCAAGCCATATCACACATGAACACCTTCTTGCACAGCGTTCTGATGGTTGAACGTACTTGTAAAAATTCAGCCACTGTCCTCCACCCCAAACCCAACATAACCTCTGACATCCTGTCCTTTCAATTCCCTCTTCTGTCTTTATATGCACATTTATACATATGTGTCCATCCAATCAATTTATTATCTTTTCCATAGATGACAGCATTTTATATAACAGATACTACAAGTTAGCATTATGTTTTGTTTTTTTAACTTATTTTGGAGCTTTTTCTTGGTTAGTGTGTAGGTGCCTGTCATTTTTTAGTGGCTGTAATAAATTTCATCATATAAATGACCCAAGTGTTCCTCCCATTTTATCCATGAAGAGCTATGCCCCAGAGAAGTTAGGTGTCATTACCCAGAGTCCCACAGTGGGGTTGCATTTAGAACCTGGGTCTTCTGGTCCCCAGTTGGTGTTTTTTCCCTAGTAGTACTGAGCTTCTATGATGTACAAAGTTTATAGCCAACTACTATACATTAATTACTTTGGTTCTGTTTTGTTTATGTAAAGCCAAAACCTTCCACTTGGAAATTAAAAACTCTCTTCCTTCAGTAGTATCATCACATTTTCTTTTTAGTCTGTACTTATTTTGCTAAAAGTGAGTGCTAGTTACATTCCTTTTTCCCTATCTAGAATGTTTCCTCCTTGGAAAAAGAGATTTATTTATCCTTGGATATGTTATATACAAAAATAGCTGCTTGATAAAAGCTTGCAGTTACCCCCTGCCACTCCAACCATATCTTCCCAGTTCTGGAATGCTTTCTTAGAAAATGGCCCTTTTATCATATGACATCCCTTATATGTGAAATCTAAAAAGAAATGATACAAATGAACTCATTTACAAATCATACTCAGAGTCTTAGAAAACAAACTTATAGTTACCAGGGGAGGGAATGTGGGGGGAAGAGATAGTTAGGGAGTTTGGGATCAACCTGTACACACTGCTTTATTTATAATGGATAACCAACAAGGCCCTACTGTATAGCACATGGAACTCTGCTCCACGTTATGCGGCAACCTGGATGGGAGGGGAATGGATACATGTATATGTATAGCTGAGTCCCTTCACTGTTCACCTGAAACTGCCACAACATTGTTAACCAGCTATACCCCAATACAAAATAAAGTTTAAAGTCTGATTTAAAAAAAGAAAAGAAAATGATTCTTTTGGGAACACCATGTACACTGAGAAAACCCTTCTCATGTCTGTGCTCCCAGAGACTGCTGTTTCTCCACAATTTCCAGACTCCTGGGTGAACCCTTTGCTGTCCTCCTGGCCCTGCCCTCCCATCTTCCCCGCCTTTCTGGTCTCTGACTCCGTGCTCCTGGTACCCTCACTGTGATCCAGTCAGGCAAACCTGAAAAGTTTGAAATGTTATCCCCACACAGCACACTGGCGTCCACTTTCCCAGCCCTCCAGCAGCCCCTGGCTTTGAGATTCCTGTGAATGTTTGCTGGTTCCTCTCCTCAGGCATGTGCATGTCCACATCCTGTTGGTGGGTAATTGACTTTGTGTGTGGTGAAATAGAGGCTCCGCCAAGGGCAAATGAAGGAAAGCTATGTTTGAAAACAAGCATGTTAAGCAAAATTCATTTAAATGGAAATTTGCAGGCTGAAAACCAACTACTTTTTAAGTGGATAATTTTTAGAATTAGGTTTCTAGTAGTACCAGAAAATATTTCTCAAGGCTGTTTATGTATATTTAGCTGAAACAATTGTGTCCTTGCAGAAGTATTTCATGGCGTTTCTTCCTTTCATCCCTGTTTATTCCCCCAGTTAGTTTACTGGAATTAACAACCCTAGTGCTCTGTTCTTTCAAAGACTTGGGGATCATCAGCTTTCAGAGAGTTAGTTCTGTTCCAGAAAGATGGCTGTGTTATAGAACAGTCTTCGTCACGGTGTTACTGGGAACACTCAGAAGTGGAAAATGAGCTGGTGGGAGTTCTGTTCATACAAGGAATGCGTGCTCATTGTAGAAAAATGAGAGGAGAATTTCCAGCCAACAGAAAGTAAAATATTGTAGGTTATGTTTCTGCAGTGTCCATATCTATCCATTGTTCAGCGTCAGGTTTATTCACATGTTCCTTGTGGTTTATTTTTTATTTAATGTGATAGCAGTTAACGTTTACTGGTCAGATGTTGGACAGTGAGCTCTTTCTACTTGTTCCTACTTACTCCTTGTGAAGCGGGTAATATTTTCTTCGTTTAATCTTTTCATCTATAAGGTAAATATCATTGCTGCCCCTGTATCATTGCTACATCTAAAGAAGCCCAGGCCCCAAAGAAGCAGTGTACTCAGTCAAGATCGTGTAGCTAGTGAGCAGTGGAACCAAGCTTTCTAAACCACTACTCACTTGTTCTCCAGTGGCCATCCTTGGACAGTTGCCCCGGGCTACCCTGGCAGGCATTGTGGCCCCAGACTGTGGATGCAAACCATGGCTCTGCTACTTTTTACTGGAGTGTCCTCGGGCAAGTTGCTTTCTGTGCCCTTTGGTATCTTTCTCTGTAAAACTGTTATAATAAAAGTATGTCTCTCATAGGGTTGTGGAGTTAATACATGAAAATTAAGACTCTGCTTGGTGTATAGTAGTTGCTCAGAGAGTGTGGCTGTTGTTACTGTAACCTGATGGTTTTCAGTCATTTGAGATAGGAATGCCTTCTGCTGTGAATAACTGAAAACTTAAATTTCTGTAGCTTGAAGAGGAATTTATTTTTCTCACCTAACAAGTCTGCAGGTATGGAAAGAGTGGGCCTTAAATTCACTTTCTCTGCAGTGCCATCAGAGACACGTCTTTGTTTCTGTACACCAACATTTTTTAGCACAGCCCCCTCAGGCTCACAAGATGATTGCTGCTGCTCTAGACATGCAGTTTGCATTCAGGTCAGAAAGCTGAAAGGCCGTGCCAGGCTCTTTTTTCCCCCTCTCTCAGGAAAAGCAGAAGCTACACTTTGCCCGAATGTACTGCCGGGCGTGTGTTTCTGTCTCACTGGCTAGAACCAGGGCAGTGCATGGCCACTCCCAGCTGCAGTGGAGGCTGGAAAGGGTAGTGTGTAGGGGTAAGCTCATGCGGGCCTGTTGTCAGATTTTCAGAATATTTGCTATCTCATTGATATCACTTGGAATAGCTTGAATTCTGCCAGCGTGGGAGTGTCTACACTAAAGAAACCAGCAAATGCTACAAATCAAGTCCCCTTCCTCAGTTGTTAAACGTTTACCAACACACTATTAGATATGTTTAACTCCATATACCAGAGGGGGAAGTGGCAGCGACTAGAGGTAGGGATGTGAAATGTTCATTCAATCAGCCAAGCGGCAGCATTTGCTAAGCTTACCATCTGATAGGGAGAGTTCAAGGCCAACATATGGAAAAGTTTCGTAGTCTTTTTTTAGAAAGAGCAAAGTTAACCTTGAGCTAAGTTTCGTCCCTACTGTAAATAAATATGGATCAAAATTAGGCGTGTTGTACTAGGTGTTAGTTATATTCTTAAATTTCCAATACACTGGTTTTTGCTGTTCTGTAGTGAGACCAAATTCAATATTTTGAACAGTGAGCTATTTACAGCTCCTTTAATAGCAGTGACTGCAGAAAATCAGAGCTGGGAGGACTTCTCAAGGTTGTCTAGGACAGCCCCTTCATCGGTTTCTCAGATGAGAAACTGAGGCTCCAAAGGAATGTGCTTGGCCCCGGACCCCAAAACCAGGGAGTGGAGTGGTCCTCCTGGAACTCAGGTGTCCAGACAGTCCAGTGTTCATTCCAGAAGCTGAAGCTTTACAGCCCACCTTTCTGCCTCCTGGCCCTCCTTCCTCGCTGTCCTGTCCCAGCACATGCTCACGCTGGTAACCTTCTGCCAGCCTTGGTGGTGCTGGGAGGTTTTGCTGCTATGTTCCATCTGCTCCCACAAAGCCTACTTTAAAACTGCTTTGTTTTAGATTTCAGAGAATAGAGCACTGATTTTTTTTTTTTTTTAATGAGAGACGCTTAAAGAATTTGATCTCTGCTGCAGTACAGTACGAACTAATTTGGTAGTTTAAGAATATGTCTCATTTACCTAATTGGAACGTATCTATTTTTGATCCATTTTTGTTTACAGTAGGAAATAAACTTAGCTAAAGATTAACTTTAATCTTTCTGTAAAAAAGACTAATAAATCTTTCTATATATTGGTGTCTGACTCTCCCCATCAGATGGTAAGCTCTTTGTGGGCAGCCTCTATGGGCTGTCTTCCTGTCATCCCTGTGGGGATGGGTGCATTCATGCTGTGCATGTGGCAGGTGGACACTTAACAAATGTTTACTGAATGAATGAATAGATAAATAAATGACTCAACCTAGACTGACTTTGTATCTTCAGGTACAGGAAGTTCATCAGTAGCTATTGCCTTAGTGTGGACTCTAGATAGAAAATGTCTGAATCTCAGTATTGTGACCCTATAATCTCCATTTTCTCAGCTGTTTAATATGATTGATGGAAACAGGAGATCCACATACACCACAGCCTCACTGGTGTAAAGACATGGACGAGGAAGATGAGGTGGAGTTGGAGCTTGGGATTGAAACCAAATGTTACAAAGATAGAAACAGTCATTGAGAAACAGTTATTGAGATATCCCTGCAGTTTCGTCAGCCTCCTGTGTATTGAGTTCATTGGGTCCTGTCCCTGCTCCCTTATGTGTTCATGATAAGAGAGTCACCTTCTATTGAAACCCCCAAAATCATTGTTTTCAGGAAGTCTGACTAGGAAACAGACTCCTCACAGCTCTGTTAAAGACAAACAAATGTTTATGATTTTTTTTTTCCTTTACGTGACTGAATGCTGTTCTGAACCAATTCTGAATGTGTATTTATCTACAGCCAAGTTACATCAGTGATGCAGGACCCCCTGGTCGAAGCTCTCTAGACAGCATCGAAATGGCCTACGCCCGGCAGGTAAGCATGTTCTCAAGGAAAATCAAATCCAGGAAAATCTTCGTGAGCCCTCTGGAGAGTAAAAGAGAACACAGACTTCATGTGAAAGTCAGACCCTAAAAGCAAGTTGGGTTTTCATTCAGAGGACTTGTTAATATTTTACCATCTAGGTCCCTGGAGAAGTCTATCAAATTGGGTAATAGAATGACTCAGGTTTGATTTAGGGAAATTGAAATCTGCCTCACATGCTGATCAAGGCATCTCATTTTGTATTTGGCAACAGTCCATGTACAGTAAAGCTCTGAGTAATTGCACTGTTGAGCAAATGGAGTTCTATATTAACTGATCACCTGGTTGGCAAATGGTATTATCAGAAACCCTGCTCCCTCCCTTGTTGTAGAAAGAAATTTTCTAAATGTTTTTCTGCCTGGGTAAGCATAGTGTACCCACCGTTACTGGATATTACTGTCCTGGAGAAGCTCATAGTATTTGGGGTATTGTGGTTCTGGTTGTGTATCATGACCATGCGATAGTATAAATATAGATTGAGACACTCTGTGTTAAAGTATAGGGTGTGAAAACTACACAAAACTGCCCTCAGGACAGTACATACCTGGAATTGACTTTTTGAGTAAAGCTGTGCCAGCCTCGTGTACTTTATTCTAATTTGCTGCTTTCCTGCACAAAGTATCAAGAAGGAAAAACAGTCTTGTTTCTTGAATTGCAGGTGGTGGGCTTCCTGCACCAGAAGTCACCAAGGAACTTCTGTTCGATTGTGACCAACTTCCACAGTGCTATGAGGGGAGAATATGTTGGTGCCACTGCGGCCCTCCACCCACCCCACCCCAGGCTCGGTGGAAGAAAGAAAGTGGGTAATGCTGAGGGCCACAGTGGCACAACATATTCTTCCCTCAAAGCACTGTGAAAGTTGTGTCAGCTTTGCACACACAAGTCCCCCTTCTTCCAACTCCCTCATGTTTTACTAATATTTGTTCTCCAATTTTTAGATCTCCCATACTCCATCTACATTTTTTAAAATTTCACTTTGATTGTATGACTGACTACCATTGCCACAGACATCTCCAGAATTCAGGCCTAATGAAATTACAAGCTTCTGAGGAGAGAAACCATGATCTTCTGTGTCTGTGAAGACTAAAGCTTTATAAGACTAAGGTTTTCCAGCACTCAGGACACCATTATGTCATGTGTCTATTTACGTGGCAGTCCCCTCCAGTGGAGAGAGAACCTTTATATTCAATGCTGAACACAGTACCCAAGGGAAGGCCCCTCAGAAATGCTCATTGAGTGAATAAACACCACCTTGTCTTTCTAATGCTCCTGGAGGCCACATTCTGCTCTCCCCCATTGAGAGCAGAGGGCAGTAAGGTTCAACAGGGTCCTGATTTGTCTAAAATCACTGCCTAGATCAATCCTCAACAGAGCAAGGATTTCAGAATGCAAACGAGTAGAACTTACTGGTTTTCACCATCACTGTGTCGGTTCTTTTAAAACAAAGTCCAGAGTAATATTGGCTTTTCCATTCCTTAAACATCACATAGTTCCTTTTTCTTGAGAGATTTTACTAAGGAACCGGGATTCTTGATGAGAGAAATGGGTACTGCAAATGGGCAGAAGTGCTCTTCTAACACATGTGGAGGGCTGCAGCCTGACGGTCCTTACTCAGTGCACAGGCCCTGGGCTGGGGCCATTCAGTCCTTTTGTCAGAAAGGTGACCAGACTCTGCTCAGATTCCTAGGAAACAGCAGCTAGAGACCTTCTACTGTCCCGTCTTCCACTTTGGTCCTTACTCTCTGGGACTGAGGGTCTGCTGAGCAGAGTAGCGCAGAACTGTACGTGGTGCTCCTCCCCCGGGTCCACCCTGCTCCCACTCCCCAGGTGTTAGGAAGGCTGGGGAAGCAGTTAGCTCTGGTGTGTGTTCATGCCACTGCCCGAAGCTCAGACAAAGGACGGAGCAGCTAGCCAGAGGCCTTGCCCTCCAGGCAGTGTTGGATAGTTCAGCCACTGTGAGGAAGGAAAGGTTGGCCGAAGCTTCTGACCACTGGGCAGAAGTTGGTTTCAGAACTGCTTCGAGGGGTTCTGAAAAGGAGAGGTAAAAATGGAATTTATGCCCTTTACTCTGCTCTTCCTTTCAGATTTATATCTATAATGAGAAGATTATAAACGGACACCTGCAGCCTAACCTCTTGGACCTCTGTGCTTCCATCGCAGAGCTGGATGATAAGGTAGTGCCCAGAGCCGGCCCAGGGAGACACATGGGGGGTCTGATGGGATTAGCGGCTTGCTGATTTGGCAGAAGTGTGCTAAAGAGAAATTCTGTGCCTTGGAAGATGATGTTAACTGTTCTTCAGAGTTTTATTTTGAGGTGGTTTTTTTGGATGATGCTGTTGTATATATATATAAATATATGTATCTTTAATGCATCTTCAAAAGGCCCAGCCAAGCTGTGTTTGCTTTGAAGTCCTATCAGGCTCCAGCTCCACCCTGTCAGTTTCCCTCCTAAGACAGACAGGGCTCTTTCATGAGATGTGAATTGTAAAGGTGATGTGGTTTTCATACCGTAAGCCCCTTGAATTCGACTCAGGGTGGGGTCTTTGCAAGCATTTTTCATATGCCGCTGGTTTTGTTTCTCTCTGACTCCCCCTCTTCATTCCTGCCCCTCAATTCTTATCCTTGGCCCAGTTTCTCCCACTGTGGGGAAAAAATAAAAAACAAAAAAAGGGGATGGATAGATTGGTAGGTGGCCAGGAAGAACAGGAAAAGGAAGGAAGTCTGTAACGGAAGCAAGGACTTGAACACATTTTTCCTTCACAAGGCAGCCAACTTTTTTTTTTTCCAATAATAAATTGTAAGATAATACAAACCAATCTAAAGAAGAAAGTAAGAACTTACCTACTCTCTCACCACCCAGAAAGAGTCACATTTAGATGGATTTTCTACAGTTTTTTAACTTTTGCAAGAGACAATGAAAAGGGGATTTTCTCTTTTCCTTTGGAAAATGTGTATACCTGCTTTTTCTCCAATTGCTGCTGCCTTCCAGAGATTCTTAACTTTATAACATTGCAAAGGGTTCAGGGAACACGCTTTTAAGTCAAAGTTTATAACCAGGAGGGTTCTGGGACGTGAGAGTCCAGCTGTGTGGTGGTTACACGCAGGCAAGCACACCCGTGCCTCTTCTAGGAGGCTGCACTGGAGGTGCCTTTTGAGGGGAGTGAGTAGGCAGGAAAATGGGAGGCCATGCTGCTGACAAAATAGGGTAAGAGCAGGGATCCCTGGAGAGCCTCTGGGAGGACAAAACCTGTATTATTTAGGTTAAACTCTTATTTTAAGTCTTAAAAAACTCAAATGACCTTGTAAGGACTGACATGCAGCTATTCGAGTTTAAACTCCTAGAGCTCTGGACGATTATAAATGTGTTCACTCTCTCTTAAGGGATAACCCACTGAGATTCAGTGTTCTTGTTACTTTCATGTGGTCTCAATTATGTAGGTGGTTATGTCAGACCTGGAATAGTAATTGATCTGAAAACCAACTCAGGATGGAGGCTACTCACAGGAAGATGAGAGCCTGGCCACTGGCCGGGCCGAGGCGTGTCTTCTGTGCTGGGCTTGAGCCTGAGGGCTGCAGACAGGACGTTAACCTCAGCCCCCTCCACGTCAGATCACCATGAAGAACCAGGCTGCTTGCCCAGCCCCACAGCGTTGTCACATGCAGTGTCGTTTCTGTGCAGAACATCTCCGACATGTGGGCCATGGTGAAACAAATGACGGATGTGTTATTGGTGCCAGCGACTGACGCCCTGAAGAGCCGCAACAGCGTGGAAGTGCGCATGGAGTTTGTCAGGCAGGCCTTGGGATACCTGGAGCAGAGGTGAGGCGGCGGCCGCACAGAGGGCGCCTTTAAAATCCCCTGAAGGCAGCCATTCCCCTGTTTGAAGTGGTCCTCAAGCTAAGTGCTCTGAAGCTGGTGTGATTTAAACAAGGTTGAGCAAGTCTGAGAGGTGTTGTACTGTTTTTAGGAGCACTTCTCGACCAAAACTGTTTCTGCACAGATGTAAAACCACGTGAGTGGGAGCCCTGAGCCCTGTTAGGCTTTTCTCTCTTTCTCCACTCTCCGTCCCTCAGTACAGAGACAGAGTTATTAGGGCACAATGCCTTGGGTCAGGATCCTGGGCCCTTGTGCGGTTCAGCCATTACTCCTCAGGCTCTCGGTTTTCTCTCAACGTTTTAATTTTCCCACCCAGCATTTTACCACCTCCAAACCCTAGGAAGGGCCCTTGAGCCTTTGTTTTCCTTCTGGCTCTGCTTGGTTAATCCTGTGAGTTCAGATCCTTCCCAGCTGCTAATGCCTCTGATTTGTGCCTGGGTTTTTGCCACCTCCTCACTAATTGGAGTTGGTCACAGAGAGGTTTGCGGCTGTGCCCGTGTGCCTTGACTGTTGTCCCCCTAGTTGGTAGGGCCCGTGTCATTCATCCACACCCTGTGGGCACTCCTAGCTCTGAATTGACCAGCAGGTGTTGTCATGAGTGTGCAGCAGACCCTCTTTATCTCAGAGACAGGGTGCTGGGCCTCTCTCTGTTGGCTGGAGAAGAGAAAGCCAAGCTGAATACACTTGCTCAATTGCAGCTCTTTGCCTCTGTACCCATGCAGCTGCCAATGGCCTTGTTGTGTGGTCACCCTCTGTCAACAAAATAATACTTCATTAGGAAGTCAAGGTAATTCAAGACTTGATATGGCAGAGAGAGAACAGGTTTTTATACCAAATACTAAATTAATTATTTAATAGCTATACAAGATGAACACCATCAGATGTATTAAACTCACTAGCCTCCATTCTTATGTTAAGAAAAATCTGAAACTCCAAATGGTCTTTCATTTCTTCTATCACAGACGCAAAGAGTTCATAAAGTATTATATCAGGCTTTCACTCAATTTTTGTAATGTAAGTTTTGTAAGTGAAAAACCTAATATATATAGTGGTATTTATTTGCTACAAGTTAGCAAAATATGAGTCAAAAAATTTCTCACAGTGTATTAAAAAATTATGGTTTTTTGGTTTTTTTTTTAAATGAATAAAAGTATATGACTGCTTTTTTTTCAGTATACCTAATCCTCATTGTTGGTGCTTTACTTCACCAGAGGTACCAGGTTGCACTTTGGGGTTTTGTATATGTAAGCTGTCCCATTTCTTTTATTATTCTCTTCACTTAGCTTTTTTAGAATGATCTTGTTCCATTAATTCCTTTAGCAGCACTTGGAGCTATTCGGGAGTTTGCTGTGCACAACTATTATATGCTTATTTTCTTTTTCAATCTAACAGCGTCTCTCTCTTGGCATCTTTTTTAAGTATTTGCTGTCCCTTTTGATAAAGGGAATATTTCAGATAACTGTACTCACTTAAAAAAATATTTTTGCTGGTGCTAATCCACTGAGAGTATAACATACAGCATTTCTTTTTTTTTTTTTTTTTTTAAGTTTTTTTGATGTGGACCATTTTAAACATCTTTACTGAATTTGTTACAGCATTGCTCCTGTTTTATGTTTTGGTTTTTTGGCCTCAAAGCATGTGGAGTCTTAGCTCCCCAACCAGGGATTGATCCTGCAACCCCTGCATTGGAAGGCGAGGTCTTAACTACTGGACCACCAGGGAAGTCCCAACATACAGTATTTCAAGTGATGTAATACACCAGAAGGCAAAGCAGGCCTGGTCCCAAATTATTTTTTTGAGTATTTCAAATTTGAAGCAAGGTAGCATTTCTTAGCTATCAAGGAATTTAGGCTGTTTGCTCAACTGAGGCCCTTTCCAGCATGTGGGTTGTCTTCATTCAAGTTGGAAGAGACCATAATGGGCATTGTCTGTCCCAGTTGCTACAGGGCTCTTCTCTAATCTCTTTTCCACCCTCTGCTTTTAAATACTTCCAGTGATAGAGAACTCGTATTTGTTAAATCAAATTATGTTTATTTTTCATCATAAAAATACTACATGATTATTATAGAAATTTTGAAACATGCCAAAAAGAGGACCTGAAGAAAGGAGCAGTCCCCTCTCTCACATGCAGGGGCTCCTGATACCTTGTTGTGTTTCCTTACCTCCACCCCCACACCCACCCCCCACTGCCTTTTTGGGACATATGAATATTTGTTTGATATTTATCTTTTACACAGCTTATGGTCCCAATGTGTACAATATATGGTTTTATATAGTTTGCTTGTAAAATTTTTTGTCAGTATCATTTTTTAAAACATCAATTTCTGAGTCTCTGTCTTCTGTAATTGACATTTAGGTGTTTTTCTCTGAGAGGGGTATGTGTGTATCTCTCTCTCTCAGTCTGCTATTATACTTAATCTGATGTTGAACATTTTAGTGCATATGAAAGCACCTGAAAGTTTTTCATTATATTAACCCCATTTTTGAGTATCTGTAACTTGAACCATTTAATCTTAATATGAAAACAATTTAAAATGCTATAAAGGATTTTAAGAAGCATGCTAGAAAATAAAGAGGGAATGATAGAAAATTGTTTGCAGCCACCAGTGTGACAGTGGGTTCAGCAAAGACCATCAGTGGAAACTATAGAGTGAAAGATTATTGGTGAACAGAATATTCACGTGACCTCCAAGTGGTACCCCACAGAGTACTTACTAGTTTCAGAGGGGAAAGGAGGTGCTTCAGCAGTGCAGTCTGGTGGACCACACCTTTAACCAAGTGATCAAATTAAATGTTACCAAGAATGGGGTAAAATGGTATTACGTGCCTCACTGTGGCAGTACCAGCATCAGCAAAAAAGCTGAACCTGGACCAAGTCATGAGAAACTATTCAGCTTGTGGGACGTGGGACGTTATACCAGGTAGCTAGCCTAGATTCTCCTCAAAAGGTCAGTGTCATGAAAAAAAAGTAGTAGACTTATCCTAGATTAAGGGAAATGGAAGTGGCATGACAACTAAATTTCATGCATTCCCTGGATTGGCTCCTGAATTAAAAAAACTATAAACGACATTATTAAGAAATGTGAATATATGGTATATTTTAGACAATAACAGTACATTAATGTTAATTTTCTTGATATCATGATAGTATTGAGGTTAGGTAGGAGAATGTCCTAATTAGGTGGTACATGGTAAAATATTTACAGATAAGGTGGCCCCTGATTTCTGTATTTCTATAACATTTTCAAATGGTTCAGATAAAACATATGTGTGAGAGAGAGAAGAACATTCATGTAAATATTAACAGTTGATGAATATAAGTAAAGGGCCTATGAGCACTCATTGAACTATTCTTTAATTTTTTGTAGGTTTAAAATTTTTCAAAATAAAAAGTTTGAGAAGATCCCACTAGAGCATTAGGCTGTGAGGCAGAGCACTTATTTTTCTGCACCCCTTTCTGCATTTGAAATCCACAATTATGTGGCTCCAGGGATTCTTTTGAGTATCCACAGTAATAAGAAGTCTTCACAGAAATCCACTGCCCACTGAATCAATAATGTAGCTTACTTCATTAAGCATGCACTTCTGTTTCCTTTTCTGTGTTCAGTTGAAGTCCAGGCCCTGCCATGTGGAGTTCACGGTCTAATGTTGTGGATATGGACACATATACATGTAATATGTGTTTTCAAACCTCCCTCTCTTTTTTGTGCCTTCAAATTTTTTCCAGTTATAAGAATTACACCCTTGTGACTGTCTTTGGAAACTTGCATCAGGCCCAGCTGGGCGGAGTGCCGGGGACTTACCAGTTGGTTCGAAGTTTCCTGAACATTAAACTTCCAGCTCCGTTGCCTGGACTTCAGGTACTAGCACCTTTATGTGATCAGTTACTCCTCCAGATCAGTCTCTCAGATAGGCCTTTTCAGCTGAAATGAGGTTATGTGTGGAAACTGCTATATGAAGAAGAGACCAGAGGCGGTGGGAAGAGAACCTAGGAGACCTGGGAAGGCGGGTGGCTCAGGAGTCCAGGGGATGATGGCAGGGGAGGAGGGTGCAGGGGGAGGATGTCACTGGTTTCTGGACGTGTTTTGAAAGTGGACCCAATAGGACTGTGGAAGAATTTGGCTATGGGTCTGAGCCACAGAGTCAGGGATGACTTCTGAGATTGTTGGCTCAAATAGCTGGCAGAACAAAGTTAGATGTGGTTCCTAGGAAGTGCCTTTCTTCTCAGCTCACAGTCCAGTTACAGTCAGATGCATGCTGTGTGCAGAGTGCTGAACCAGATCTCTGTACTGAGGGTGGTGGAATACACAGGAGGCTGACTTCCTGCGGGAAGTGAGGCCCACACTAGTGCTTGAAGAGTAGGAGCTCGCCAGCCAGCGGTCTCTCGGATAGGGTTTTCGAGGAGGAGGGAGCAGCGAGAACAAACGCGTCGAGGCAGGATAGAGCACTTGGCCTATTGGGTGTGTGTCGGGGGGGGCCAGCTTGGGGAGCGCCAGGCTAAGCACTTAAGGTGCAAACAGCTCATGGGGTTTAAGTGGGGAAGTGACACAGTCAGGTCTGAGTTTTAGGAAGAGTCCTGCTGAGGGGAGGTTGGAGGGGCCAAGAAGGGAAGTCTGAGGTCCACGTTTCTGGAGGAGTCGAGGAGGAGCAGAGGGAGGAATAATCACCGGGCTGCTGCTCAGTCTGGGGACACAGCCACTTTTAGGAGAGATGCTCTATTGCTCAGACTGTAGGATCAGACCTGCTTTCCTAGATCCCCAGTGCCAAGCACAGTGAAACTCTTTTAATATGATGATAGTCTCTTATTGGTAAGTGAATGTCTTCAGCCCTTACTTGTTGGGGTGGCAAGAGTGCATGTCTGTAAATCATCACAGAAGAATATGTCACCCCTTCGCTGTGAATCCTGGGGTTCCATGAAGAACCCACCAGCTGGCTTTGAGTCACGTGGGACACATGGTGCTGTAGAGGAAAGGCTCTAGGTTAGACTGGCGCTTACCAGCTTGCCATGGAAAAATATTTAACAACCCTCAGTTTCCTGGTTTGTAAAACAGAGAGGAGGAAGCCATTCAGGGTCCCTACCTAGTAGAGTTGTGAGATTGAGTGACTTAATATAAGAAGAGGTTTAGCTGAGGAACAGCACATTGAAACCCATCAGTTAGCTTTTGTTTGCCTGTCTACTTGAGTACCTTTCCTTTTTTAGGATGGAGAGGTGGAAGGCCATCCTGTGTGGGCGTTAATTTATTACTGCATGCGCTGTGGAGACCTGCTTGCTGCTTCACAGGTGGTCAACCGAGCCCAGCACCAGCTGGGAGAGTTCAAAACTTGGTTCCAGGAGTACATGAACAGCAAGGACAGAAGGTACGGTGAACGAGGTGCCGAGTCCAGAAGAAGCCACGTGGGATCAACGGGGTGGCGTTGCTCTCTTTTCCTTGTGCATGGCTCCAAATAAGTTTCTGCTTGGGAGAAAAATGAACTTTGGAAAGCACGAAGAACTCAAGAGCCCCACTGACACTAATGTCTAGACTTATAAAGTCCTAGGCACATCAGAAATGCTTTATAAAATGAAACTGTTGTATTACGCTTCGCTTGTTCACTCTTAGTGCTTTTCTGGTTGATCCAGATGAAAATATGTTTTCATGCACTTCATAGCTCAAAGGCCAGAATTGGACATTAGCAAACTTGAGATATAACCACTGAATTACTTCACTAAGTTGTTTTTTGTTTTTTGGGGTTTTTTCCTCTTACATTAAGGAACTGCAAAACATTAGCTTTTCTTTGGTTTTTGTTAATGTAGTTGGACTTAAATTCATATTCAAACCTAGTTTAAATATATGTGCACGTATATAGAAGAAATAGTGGTAGTTACCCCAGTTATACGTGTGGAAAACCAGGGTTACTTTTTTGGCAGTGTCCATGTCCAGAGAGTGTGGTAAACCATAGTCCTGTCTTGCTCATATCAGAGTGTAAAGTAGGGACCGTGTCCTAGGTTCCCCAAAGGAGACCCTGAGGCAAAGATTTGAGTGTAGGGAATTTATTTGGGGGTGATGTCACAGGGTTAAGGGAGTGGAGAGGCCAGAGGGGACTGAGGCAGTTAAAGGACTGACTCAGTCTCGTTCATCACTGTTTGGAGGCTACTAGGGGTGGGAGGCTGGGGGTTCAATTCCCCAGACCTTCTGCCCTGAAGGCCACTACTGGAGGAAGCCAGCAGGCAGAGACCCAGGTCCTGGGAGCTGCAAGTCAGGTTAAAGTGATGGTCCCCAGGGATGTGGGTGGGACAGTGTCTGTTCCCCTTCGTGGAGGAAGGCTTCATAGCTTTGTTGTATGGTTGGACCCTGGGTGCTTTCAGGTGCTCTTGAGGATCTTCAGCCTGTTTCTCTTCCCTTGTGTCTTCAGATTGTCCCCAGCTACGGAAAACAAGCTCCGACTGCATTACCGCAGGGCCCTCAGGAACAACACGGACCCCTACAAACGGGCCGTGTACTGCATCATTGGCAGATGCGATGTCACAGACAACCAGAGCGAGGTGGCCGACAAAACCGAGGACTACCTGTGGCTGAAGGCAGGCGTGCTTCCCTTGCCCAGCAGGGCATTTGCCCCTTCCCCCTGCTCACACTCTGCACACAAATTTTACTGCTTAGTGTATGATGCCAGTAAGGTGACTGCACTAGTGGTTTTTCTGTCTCCTGGTCCATTTTTTATTGTGCAATATTCCCAACCAATAACACAGCCATTAGCATAGCCTTGAGCCTTGAGCTCAAACAGCTCTAAGCTCACTCCTGGCTCAGAAGGTTTTGGTACCAATTCCTGTGTTTCTCTTGGGGGTTTAGTTGAACCAGGTGTGTTTCGATGACGATGGCACCAGCTCCCCACAGGACAGGCTCACTCTCTCTCAGTTCCAAAAACAGCTGTTGGAAGACTATGGTAAGGTCCCCTGAGCAAAAATGCCTCCTCTCCCTCTCGTCCACCTAAGGTCACTGGTTAGCTTCTTTCTGGGAAAATCCTTCATCTCTGAACTCTGTCTCGCCTCCAAAACCCTGTGAACCTTCAAAACACAGCACAACAACACAGTTATTTCAGATTCAGGTAGAGGCCACACCCATGGCCTTAAGTGGTGGATGTGGCTTACATAGTCACTGACAGTTCTTTGAACAGCTCTGGTAAACACTGGCTCAGAGAGAGACATAAGAGGACTCGGCTGCTGTGCCCTCAGAGATCTTGAAATGACTGCATCTGAATACAAACAGAAATAGTTTTTCTTTTTTTCTTTCTCTGTTTAAAAATTCTGGGAAGAAAAGAAATTCCCACTGGTGGTCAGCAATGTTAAAGGCCGTGATTCTGAGGGAACTGAAGCTTGGAAATCATTCCTCTCCTTATTGAGTGCCTGACTCATCAGGACACAGGAGATAAACAGACCCTTTTGCGAATGCAAAAGGTCCTACTCTCTGTTTCTCTTCCACCTAGTGCAAGAAGTCCAGGTTTTACAACACGGGCCCCCCACTCTCCAGTTGTGTTGTGAGGTCAGGAGGCTGTGGAAGCAGGGCAAAGCTGGAGTGGCGTCCACTGTGTCCAGAGCCCCCAAGTCCATTCCAGCTCAGGCTGGTGCTTTCATCCCACCCTTTAAGCACTTGGGGCTGCCGGTCGGCTGCTCCTTCAGACTCACTTCTGAGTCAGCTGTCCCTGCTCTCCCTCAGGCGAGTCCCACTTCACGGTGAACCAGCAGCCCTTCCTGTACTTCCAAGTGCTGTTCCTGACGGCGCAGTTTGAAGCCGCCATTGCCTTTCTCTTCCGCATGGAGCGGCTGCGCTGCCACGCCGTCCATGTGGCGCTGGTGCTCTTTGAGCTGAAGCTGCTTTTAAAATCCTCAGGACAGAGTGCTCAGCTCCGTGAGTATTTGTTGGCCCTCACACCTCCACAACATAACACATCCCCCATCGGGTGACAGTGGATGCAGAACTGCGACCGAAAAGAATCCAGGCAAACAGAGCCAGTCATTTTTAGAGTGTTGTAGACAGTTGGGCCTCTCAGGTGATCAGTGTGAGGGGGTCTTGCCTCTCCCTCCT